>NC_140584.1:831600711-832200711 GCF_964204655.1 Triturus cristatus | reverse complement strand
CGTTGGGGACTGGCTGCTGGAATCTGGGGGAGGCGTGATCCTGGTGCTGGGTCCGGTTTAAGCTCCCGGATCCGAAATGAGTGCAGAGCTGGTGCCCCCCATGAGCTTCCCCCGTAGCAGAGGCGGCTTGATCCCTAAGCAGGCATTGGAGGCCATTATAGACCCGGGCCTGTTCGGATGCCCCGAGACCGTCACAACATTGTGCACCGGGGAGGGGTGAAGATCCCACGCAGCAAGGGGATCCGGTCACCGTCGAGTCACAAAGTCAACTTCAGAGGGGTGAGTCTCCTGTTACCTGGCCTCGCTGCTACCGCCCGCCATCGGCAATAGCAGCTGTAAGCCCTTTAGAGATGGCCTGGTTAGGGCGTGTCGGCCTAATTGATCTGCTAGTGGCAGGGAGCGGTGGGACTAGACACTGGCCTAACCAGTCCTGCGGCTGGCACGTTCACCAGTGAATTAAGAGAACGGCATCAACCCCGCCGGGAGACCTGAACCTGCATATCCTCAGGCACTGATAAACTGAGTTTGGCACAGGCGCAGCAATACGAACATTATCTGCACCACGCCTAACATTAAAGGGAGGGTACCATCCAGTAGAGGTGTACCACGCGACAGGGAGGACCTGCTTTGCTGGCTCTCCCCTTACCTCAACTCAAACTTGCGAGGCCTGTCCATAGTAGGGGTCGTAACTCTAAGGCCGCCGTGCTGGCTAAACTAGGCAAATTTGCCTGGGACAGGGGCCCCGGCCCCACCCAAAAGGGAAACAAACCCTCATCTGAGAAGCACCAGACAGCGGAGGGGGCAAAAAGAACCCACACTGCAGGATATCCTTACAGCCATAACAACGGTCAGGAGGTTGTTGGAGTCCTGGATTGACTCCGTGTCATCAAAGGTCTTCCTTATCAGGGCAGACATGCGTTCCATGATGACTAGACTTAAAGACATGGAATTAATGGTGTGCTCTCTCGTTACTGACACGTCTGCCCTGCAGCAGAGGGTGGACGACCTCCAGTCCCTGAGTGCGAAGTTGGCGGTGCAACTTGACGAATAGGAGGGACGCTAACGGCGTAACAATGTCCGCATACTGGGAGTCCCAGAAAGAGCAGAGGAACCATCTACGGACTTGTTTGTTGAGGATCTAGTTACTACCCACCTGAAACCTACTAGACTTTCAAAATTGTTCACGGTCGAGAGAGCGCACAGGGTGCCTGGGGACAGACCGAAACCTGGGCCCCTCCCGGCACCTATAGTTGCCAGAATATTTAACTATAGGGATAGAGACGTCATCCTGCAGGCAGCTCGTTCAGTACCCCCAATCGAATTTCAGAATAGCAGGGTGTTTTTCTTCCCGGACTTCACGCTCTGGGTGCAATGGCAGAGACACAGTTTTTTAGAAGTGAAGAAGGCTCTCCAAGACAAGAATGTCAAATATGCAATGCTTTTTCTGGCCAAATTGAGAGTGGAGTCAGAAGGGAAGGTTTGGTTCTTTGCCACTCCCGAGGAGGCTTGGGACTGGCTAGACGGCTGGTACCTGGCAGGGAAAAGAGGTAACCGAAACCAACGAAATGGACGAGAGAAGGCGCAGAGAGACCCCGAGAAAAGTTCCCCACGGGGCGGAAGTAAAGCAGCAACAGGGGACGATTGAGAACTGATCTGTATACACTATTGTAAATGTGAAGGCCCCACAATCACACTTTTTCTAGGTTGGGTAATGGCTGGATCCTCTCAGTTATCATGCCCACAGACAGACCAAGCTCCAGTGACTACACCGCCGTTGAGAGACTGCTACTTGTTATGTAATGAAGTAATTATGGGCATACCAATTCATAGCTCCAACACTTGCCTTTAATGTCCTGAATGGGTGCCCGTTGGACACACGCACCTTAAAGTTCTGGGGGTGGGAGATAGGCACTCTACAAGTTTGGGGTGGCGGGAGGTTCCGGGTCCGCCATGCAGGAAGGGAGGGAGGGTGGATACGTTGTTCATGTTCAAGGGGGTGGGATGATTTGCACATAGTCTCTCCGTTACAAGACATACTCAGAGGACTAACAAGAGCTCGCTATGTTCTTGTGCCGGGAGAGGGGGGAGGGAAGTTTAATTCAGTTCATGTATGTTTTAGACAAGGTTGACACGATAGGCAATAACAGTTACATTTTACTTGGCATCCTTAGCTATGATGCACTCAGGAACAACAGGGTGGGTCATGTAGTGGACACTGTGCATAGTGGTGGCACCAATAGGGGGTTCCCCTCGAGACCACAGGAATACACTCCAGACAATGATGGTTACCGCAGTTAAGCAGAGGCTCAAATTTCTGTCTTGGAATGTGAATGGACTGGGGGACAAATTCAAGAGGTGAGTAGTGCTTCAATTTTTTTTAAAGTGACATTCTCCCGACGTGATTTTATTGCATGAAATGCACATACTCTGAAATGCTTGCAAAGCAATGTCGAGGTGGGGGTTTAAGCTGGTGGCGCACTCTGCATTTGGGTCCGGTTCTAGGGGAGTGGGAATAATGATGCGGAAATCCTTCCGCATGATGATTGACCATATTCGGACAGACAGCCTAGACAGATTCGTTGTGACCTCAGGAACATGGGAGGGGCGCATTCTAAACCTGGTTTCTGTTTATGTGCCACCGGGCGTACAAGGCCAAGCATTTGCAGACCTCGGGAGTCTCCTTCTCGAGTTGCCGGAGGGCAGACTACTGATTGGGGGCGACTTCAATTCCATTGTCTCTGACTCCCTGGACCGCTTGCCCCAAAAGGTCCTGCCTCCCTCCCGGATGCAGATCCATGGGTTTCTGGGTGCACTGGGCCTGGTGGACGTCTGGCGGAGACTCCAGCCTATAGAACAACAACACATTTTCTGTTCAGGAGTTCACCATAGCATGTCTCGGATTGACTATATATTAACGCTGGTGCACCAAATGGACACTATTAAGGAAGCAGATCATTTAGCCAGGGGGATTTCTGATCACTCGCCCATCTGGTGCCGACTGGAGATGGGGGAGCCCACTACGGGCAGAATGGCCCAATTAATCCATTGCATCTTAAGGTTCCCCAAATAAGGGACAAGATCACCTGTGACTTGGAACTATACTTCCAAGAGAATGCGGGAACTGTAGAATCTGCTGTAACATTATGGGAGGCCTATAACGCGGTGATTCCGGGGGTGGCCCTGTCTCAAATTGCGGGGTCAAGGGAGGAGAAGCGAGCAGGCATGACCCGACTGGAAGGTGACATATTGCAGCTTGAGGGTAAACTGAGGGTGCAAACTTCGGAGGAGATACAACAGGCTTTACACCTTAAAATCAAGGAGTATACTGACTTAGCCACTGACGCCACCAAGACACAACACAGTGACATGCTTAGCAGAATCAACAACGTCAGAGACAAGGCAGGAAAACTGCTCGCCTGGCTAGACCGCAGAGACCAAGCCAATCACGTTGTAGTTGAGATTGAGACTGAATCGGGGGACCAACTTACAGCTCCGCAGGACATTGCTGACGCCTTTGGCCAGTACTATCAGACCGTCTACACATCTCAGTCCCCACACACGGAAGAGGAAGCATCCTCCTTCTTGCAAGATATCTCGCTCCCGGTACTCACCATGGCGGAATGCTCTGACCTCGATCAAGAGATAACTTGCACTGAGGTCGAAAAGGCCATACATGACTTGCGCGGAGGCAAAGCAACGGGCCACAATCGATTACCCATTAAAATGTTTAAACTCACCTCGAGTAAGATTGCTCTCTAACTCACTAAAATGTTTCACAAGAGTAATGTTGCGGGGCTGCTACCCACTGACCAGAGACTTGCAACAATTGTTGTTATCCACAAGGAGGGCAAACTGAGCAACAGGTGTTCCTCCTATAGACCGATATCACTGGTAAATGGGGAAGCCAGAGTTTTGGTGAAGGTCCTCGCCTCCCGCTTACTGAGGGTCATCACAAACCTAGTCCACCCGGACCAATCAGGCTTTATGCCAGCCAGGAATACTGCCCTAAACCTGCATAGACTCCACATGGTGCTTGGCCACGCCTCGACAATCAGTGAAGATGCAGTGGTAGTGTCTCTTGACGCTGCAGCGACATTCGAAAATATAGAGTGGCCCTATATGTTTTCACTACTTAGGAAACTGGGGCTGGGCCAGGGATTTATCACATGGGTTCGGCTACTGTATCACCAACCACTGGCCCAAATAGTAGTCAACTATAGAAAAATCTCGCACCTTCGCACTTAGCAGGGGTACCCAACAGGGCTGTCCCCTGTCCCCACTGCTTTTTGCGGTGACCCTTGAGCCACTGGTGATGTGGATTCGGAGGGATCCCGTCATCAGAGGACTCAAGTGGATACCTGGCTGGGAGGACCGCATTTCGCTATACGAGGACGATATCCTTCTGTATCTAGCATCACCGGCGGCCTCCCTTAACAGGGTAATGCACATATTCCTGGTGTTTGGCAGATTCACCGGCTATAAAATAAATTGGATTTAGTCAGTGCTTTATGTCATGAGTGGCGTGATGACTTCGCTTCCCCGGGTTTTCCAGATCATGGAAGTGACAGACGGCTTCAAATACTTGGGGATCTGGGTCTATAAGGACCCTTCCCGTTTTAATGAGTGCAACCTCCAGACGCCCCTACAACGGCACAAGATTGACGTCCGACACGGTAAATTGCTCCCTCTGTCCCTTATGGGGAGTGCAGCCCTATTTAAAATGATGACCCTCCCCAGATTCTTGTACGCATTGCAGAATGCACCGCACCAAGTCGAGTCTGCATACTTTAGGGATCTCAATAGCACTCTTTGAGACCTTCTTTGGGAGGGTAAACCACCCCGGATCACCACTCATAAGCCCACACTAAGGTGGTTTGATGGGGGTATTGGCCTCCCAGACATCAAAAAATATTACTGGGCGTCCCACCTCGCAGCAAGCAACCAATGTACATATAGACCGCAGGGAGACCCTGTATTCCAGATTGACAGGTGGGTCCTACCGGGGGGTAGTTTTGAAGGAGCAATATACTCCTGTTCAGTAAAGCAGGATCTGACTGGTCCCACGGGACACGCAGTGCAGGTATTGAGAGCGGTCACAAAGAGCCTGGGTTTGGAAGACAGGATCACGCAAGCCACACCACTCTGGCATAACGAACAACTGGGCAAGTTGATTCACTCAAAGGGCTTTGACCGTTTGGACCTAATAGGTATCTCAAGAGTGGGGGACTTGTGGAAGGCGGGTGACATGATTCCCTTCACCCAACTACAGGCAGAATAGGAGCTGGTGGGAACTGAGTATTTTAGGTACTTGCAAATCAGGCATGCTTTGTTAGCCATTCTCTCTAGAGGCGAGGCAATTCCTGAATCCTACCCGCTTGAGGATCGAGTATTAGATGGCGACCTGCCGGAGAAGGCTATATCACTTATTTATAAGAAACTAGTCAACAACATGGCTGATCCGCTACTCCGGCTCCAGGCAAAAGGAGACTATGATGTAGTGGGGCTTGACAACGAAGAGTGGCTTGCGGCGGTGGCCTCTCCTAGAGAGGTGGCCATTGCCTCAAGGCTCCGATTAGGGCAGTTGAAGATACTGCATAAGGCCTATTTAACCGGCCTGTTACTGGTTCGCATGGGCTATTGCACCAAAGGGGTGTGCCCCAGGATCTCTGGACAGGAGATCACTTTTAGTCACATTCTCTGGGAGTGTATATCTATCCAAAGGTATTGGTCGGCAGTGACGGGACACCTGGAAGATGTGTTGGGGCAAAATATCGACTGCAACATCAAGCTGGGTAGCTTGAATGTCTAGGGCCCGACAGATTTGAGCATCAAGGAGCGAATATGGGTAACTCTGGGGCTTATGGTGGCCAACTGAAACATAGTGCGAATGTGGAAGGTAAGGGGCCCACCATGCCTAGTTAACTGGGGTAAGGATATGGACTGGTGCATGGTTACAGAAAAGACCATATATGAAGCCAGGGGGTGTCCCTCTGAGTGGACACAGATCTGAGAGAAATGAAATACCTATAGGGGTGGGATATGCGTGCCCCCGCTGACAAGAGAGGATACCGGCACTCAGGGTCTGCATGCCAGGGAACTGTGATTATACTATTGTTTGATTTAGTGCTTATTTGCTTGGCACCTACCCTGTACCACTGTCCTGTTGTCATTGCCTTTGTATGCATACATTCTGGATTTCCATGCTCTGTTTTTCAATAAAAAGAGTTATAAAAAATAAAAAATAAAAGAGTGCCCAGAGCCCTGCTGGGCCAAAGTAAGGAAGAACAAGAGAACCTCAGAAAGAGGGGCGGAAAAGGGATCCACAGCCTTTCCTGAGCACCATGCCACACATTTGTTCCATCTGCAGGCGTATACCGCCTTAGTGGAGGGACTCCTGGCTGCCAAGATAGCATCACAGACTTTGGGAGGAAGGTCGAAAGCTGTCAACTGCCCCCTCTCAATTTCCACGCAGGACAGGACAGGTTCGGGTGGAGGACCGTCCCCTGCTGCTGCGACAGACGATCCTCCCGGAGAGGCAGTCGGATCGGAGGATCGATGGCCATGTGTAATAGCTCGGGATACCCGACCAATCCGGAGCCACCAGAATGACTTGCGCCTGGTCGCGCTTGATCTTCTTCAGCACTCTGGGCAGAAGTGGTATAGGCGGAAAGGCGTACAGAATACCGCAACTCCACTTGCGACGAAAAGCGTCTCCGAGCGAGTGCCGCCTTGGAAATTCCAACGTGCAGAATTGCTGACATTGCGCATTCTCTTCGGTGGTGAATAGATCTAATCAAGGCTCTCCCAACCATTGAAAGAGACCTTGCACCACCTCCGAGTGAAGACACCATTCATGATCCATCAAGCACCTGCGGCTGAGTTTAGCGTTTAGCGAACCTGCCAGGGGTTAAACCACCAGGGTTATGCCCTGATGATCCAGCCATCTCCAGAGGCAGAGGGCCTCTTGACATAGGGCCCACGACCCCACCCAGCCTTGCTTGTTGCAGTTCCACATGGCGGTGGTGTTGTCCGCGAACACCTGCACTACTCTTCCCTGGACAGAGTGAAGGAATGCTTTGAGTGCAAGACGAATCGCCCGAAGCTCCAGAAGGTTGATGTGGAGCCCGGACTCCAGAGGAGACCAGAGGCCTCTAATCTCTGCCTCCCCCATGTGGCTGCCCCATTCCAGAAGTGATGCATCGGTCAGCAGTGTGAACTCTGGTTGGGGAAGTGAGAGGGATCTGCTGTCGACCCAATCCTGGTTCGTTAGCCACCACTGCAGTTGGAGTGCAGTGCCCTCCGAGATCTGGACGCAATCGGACAGGTTTCCCTGATGTTGTGCCCACTGAAACTTCAGGTCCCACTGCAGAGCCCGCATATGCCATCTGGCATGGTCCACCAGCTGGATGCAGGAGGCCATCAGGCCCAGTACCCTGAGGGTCATCCTGACCAAAACCCTGAATAGAGACTGAAAGATCGGAATCATAGCCCGAATATCCCGAACTCGCTGTTTGGGAGGATAGACCCGAAACTGCGTTGTGTCCAGAACTGCTCCGATTTAGAGGAGCTTCTGAGAGGGAGTCAGGTGTGACTTCACCACGTTGATGGAGAACCCCAGCGAATGCAAGAGGTCGGCTGTAGTCTGGAGGTAGGAGACGACAGCCTGGTGCAAGCCCACCTTCAACAGCCAGTCGTCGAGATTGAAAAAGACTGGAACCCCTGATCTGCGCAGATGACCTGCGACCACCGCCATCACTTTCGTGAACACCCGAGGGGCGCTGGTAAGGCCAAAGGTGAGTACGGTGAACTGAAAGTGCTTGTGGCTTACCGTGAACCGCAGGTAACGCCGATGGGCCGGCAGGACAAGAATGTGACAGTAAGCTTCCTGCAAGTCCAGCGCTACCATCCAGTCTCCAAGGTCGTGGGCAGACAGGACCTGAGCTAACGTCAACATTTTGAACTTTTCCTTCCGGGGGAAGTGGTTGACGTTCCTGGGATCCAAAATAGGACGCAGCCTTTGTCCTTCTTGGGCACCAGAAAGTAGTGGGAATAGCAACCATGACCTACTTCTGGGGTAGGAACTCGCTTGATGGCTCCCTTGGCCAAGAGAGCCATAACTTCCCATTGGAGAAGGGCCAGATGATCCTCCAACATGGGATGGTACTGAGGTGGCATGGCTGGGGGGGGGAAATCTCGAAGGGGAGGGAGTAGCCCCTTTGAACTATGTGCAAAACCCACCTGTCTGACGTGATGGTGCGCCAATGGGGGAGGTGATGGCGAATCCTGCCACCCACTGGTGATTGGTGGTCCTGGAAGGTCGGACTAGGTAGGTTTGGAGGCTGATGCAGAGGGGGCGGTGGTGGACTGGCCCGCTTGCTGGCCCATAGAACCACGACGATGGTTCCCACATGCCCAGCCGCACAGGGGCTGAACAGCTTGCGCCAGCCTGTGGACCTGGGTGGAACGTGGTGGGGCATCCCTTCCGTAGCCATAAAAGGGGCAAAAAGCAGACTGCGCAGGGTGAGTGGTGGAGAGGCCCAAGGACTTGGCCGAAGCCCGTGAGTCCTTGAAGCGCTCTAGTGCGTTGTCTGCCTTGTCACCGAAAAAAGGTGATGGCCATCAAAGGGCATGTCCATAAGGGTAGCTTGGACATCCCCGGAAAAGCCAGTCGACCTCAGCCAGATGTAGCGTCGAATGGCTACCGACGTTGAAATTGTCCTACTTAGTGAGTCGTCGGTGTCCAGTCCATAGCGTATGTTAAACTTCGCTGCGTCTCTCCCCTCGGCAACTTCACGGGAGAGCACGACCTTGGTCTCCTCTGGGCACTGGGGCAAAACTTGTGCCACCGTATTCCACACAGAGTGGGTATAACGGCCCAACAGACATGCGGTTTTTACTGACCGCAGTCCCAAGCTAGAGGAAGAAACCATCTTCTTCCCAAGATGGTCCAGCTTTTCGGATTTCCTATCAGGTGGTGCGTTAGGGAATGCGCCTTTGGATGCGGAGGCTTGGACCACCAAGATCTCAGGGGTGGGGTGTTGGGAGAGGAAAGTGGGGTCGCCCGGGCTGTGGCATCAGGCAATCATCCTATCCACAGGAGCCCCTATGTTGGGCCTCGACCAGGTGCCCAAAAGGATGTCAGTGAGGGCTTCATTGAACCAGCAGCAGGGGCTCCGAAGAGCTCGCTGCCGGCTGAAGCACCTCTGTCAGGAGGTTAGTCCTGACCACCACCATAGGTAGCTCGAGGTTGAGAGCCTCGGCCGCCCTACACAACACCACTGCATAAGACGCTCCCTCTTCCGTAGCCACGGTAGGAGGAGACAACATGCCAAGGCCTGGTGAGGCATCCAGACCACTGGCTTCCCCCAGTTCCTCTCTCCAGTCCGGTTCGTAACCCAACTGGTAAGTCAAAGGGTCTCCAGACCCCTCCCAGTCCTCCTCACCCTCCTCTGGTTGCCAATCTGGACAAACAGAACCAGATAGAACAGGGGGACAAAAGTACCCATTGATGCCGGTCCGGCTCCGTGTCCACATCGGGGTGGAGGCCGGGATCGAAGCCGGCTGGGGACACAACCGGTGTCGGCTGCGGACGTGGTGCCGGTGGAATTGGCCCTGGGTTAGGTGTAATCAGGTCAACCAGCGCCGGTCCGGATCCAGGCCTGGATCCAAGGGTACCCTGCGGTGCCGGAGCCACCAGCGCCGAGTTTGCAGGGCCCGAAGGCGCGCCGGCAGAGTCGGACTGCCCAAAGATGGCATGCATTGCTTGCTAGAAGGTGGGAAGCTTGCTCTGGGTCCCTACAGGCTCCGCACGTGCCCAATTAACTTAGATGCAAAAATCTGTGGCAAAAAACTCAGTAAAAGACTTGAGCCATTATTACTGGTCTTAGTTGATTACTCCCAGGTGGGTTTAATGAGAAATAGACTTTCCAGCGAGAACACCCTTCTTTTTTGTCACACTATTAAGAAAGCAAAACTATCTTGCTCAGTCACTGTTGCCGTCACCCTTGACGCTATGAAAGCGTTGGATAGGGTCTCCTGGTCTTTTCTCCGAGAGACCCCATTGAAGTATAACCTCTGGACACCTTCACAAGAATGATCATGGCCCTATATAGTGCCCCTTCTGCTAGAGTATGCTCGGGCGGTCTCCTATCTTCAGCCTTCAAGTTGGAGAGGGGCGCCCAACAGGGTTGTCCCCTCTCCCCATCACTTTTCATTTTGACACTAGAACCTTTACACAGGCTCAGAGCTAACCCCGATATATCTGGGGTTTCCTTCAACAATACGAATGTAAAGGTGGCCGCATATGCTGACGATATACTGATTTTGACCAAAGAACCATCTCACACAACACCCTCCTTGCTAGAGTCAATAGATGAATATGCTTGAGTGTCCGAATATGAACTTAATAAAGACAAGTCTGGAATTATGGTTCAGAACAACCTCCACTCGAGTGCTCTTTTCAAATCCACTGGTTTAGCCTGGCAATCACATTACATTAAATACCTTGGCCTAGAATTTAATGCGGACTTATTGGAATCACTCCACCATAATGAAATACTAACACAAAAAAACTTGAAACGCTGTTGGAGGGTTGGAATCCCAAATTTCGCACTTGGCGGGGTCGCATCGAGACCATCAAAATGATGATCACCCCGATAATCAATTATCTGATCAATATGTTAGCCATTGTTCTAACAGAGAAATTCCACCGCAAACAGGACAAATTATTAACAAATTTTATTTAGCTAACCAGTCCATCTAGGTGGTGTTAATTTGGATGATTTCAAAAAGTATCAAACCACCTTCCTAGCCATACACGGCTCTCTCTGGCTTTCCCCGCCCCTGATTACACTTCCACCTGGCTGTTAGTTGAAAAAGAAATCTTAGGTGCGCTTCACCCTTTCTCGCTTCTATCCTGGGATTCTTTTCCTTTTACCTCTGGGAAATACATTTTTTCCAGCACAAAAAGAGCCCTGAGAAAATTGATAAACTCCTAGAGGTGCCCCTCTCCCATTCTAATATGATGTCCAACTGAAATAACTCAAAGATCAAAATCCGAGGGAAAACTATTTTCTAGAAATCCTGGGCACTGAAAGGCATTCACTTCTTAAAACAATTGGGCTCCTTGGATGCCCCTCTCTCCTTCAGGGAATTAAAAACAACAGTATATATATTTTTGTGACTTTCTTAAGCTCAAAGTCAGTCTGTCTAAGATAAACTGCCCAGACAAAGACCCCTCCATCATCATACTTTCTTTTAACAAGTTGGGCCACCAATCCTCCAAGTTCTGTCACCTCTTAAAACCAAAATCCACATCCATCACGGAGACAGTCATAGGAAAATGGAATAGCCAAAGGGCCTTCACCCCTGATAATTGGCAGCTAATTTGGGAATCAGTCATTTCCCATAAGATATCTCCCGCACTCTCCCAAACAAAATACTGGCTTCTACATAGCACATTTTGGACTACATCACGGCTCCATAAAATGGCTCTTAAAGATATCCCAACATGTTGGAACTGTAACGCATCTAATGGGGACCTTTCTCACCCTTTATTTTACTGCTATAAGGTCTCCTCTTTCTGGGATAGCGTCTTTGACTTTATCCACACACTCTGTGGGATCCATCTAAAAAAAGACTTTCTCTTATCAATTCAGGGTTACTTAAATCCTCAAATCCCATCACAGAACGATAGACTCCTAGTTGACGTAATACTGACTTCGGCGTGTAAGTCGATATTGGCCAACTGGAAGAACACGGCTGCTTCCACCTTTAGTGCCTGACTGAACTGGATTACCTTTCTAAGAGGATCAGATAATATCACCTTCAAAAAGTCCCCTTGTAAAAACACAAAAACACCATTTTTGGGAGTCACTGGACACTTTTTTTGTCACAACAAAACCTCCATGATCCTCCGTAGACTGCAGATTACCTCTTTACCTGGGGGCATATGTATCAACATCACCATTTGCGATTCTCAAATAGCGATTTTTAAAGAATCGCTATTTGAGAATTGCAAAACGGGATGTATTTAAAAAATTGCAAACTTTGTGCGATTTCTTAAAATTCCTTAATTGCGATTAGCAAATTGCGAAATCGCAATTAAGGAATACCTGCCCATTCATTTCTATGGGCCAGGAGACCCATAGGAATGAATGGGAAGTAATTCTCAAATAGCAAATCGCAATTTGCTAATCGCAATTTGAGAATAATTTCAAAGGTGCAAGGGTGTCATGATGACACCCTGATGCACCCCTGAAATTAGCATGTGTGTGCATATGGCGCACATACATGCCCTAAGGGCATGTATGAGCGCCACGTGGCACTTTGTAAAAATCAAATAAGTGCTTTTTGAAAGGAAATCGCAAATTACCACCAACTGGAAGTTGGTGGTAATTTGCGATTTCTTAAGGATAATTCGCACAACTTGGGTGCTTTTTACATATCATTTAAGAAATCGCAATTTGCGATTTCTTAAATGCTTACGCAAAATTAAGAAATCGCTAAATTAGCAATTCCTTAATTTTGCGATGGAATTTGCCTCATACATCCCGATTACCGATTTTTTAATCGCAAACGCTGTTATTTTGCGAATCGCAGCGTTTGCGATTAAAAAATCGTTTGATACATATGCCCCCTGGTCTCTGGGATGGAGCCATCCCCGGGTCTTGGACAGTAGGTCACCCACCTAACATTATACTTTCAGATTATACATGCTGTCCTTAAATCCTAAATATCTATGATTATGGGCCAGTTAGGCAACTCTGCATAAGTGTCACTGGTAAATGTGTTATTCTCTGCCACAATATTTAGCTGCTATAATAACACCATGTCAAGGGACGTCTAGGGGTCCATCAGTAAACCATTCCTTACTTTTCTCGATTTTCCTACTTTTTCCTTACTATATTGTTTTACTATTGCTGTGCTCTGAATATTGTTTTCCAATTGTTGAGAATTACTTTCTGTTTTTGTAGTACCTACAAGTCATCATTGGACACTGCGAATGTGTTCTGTCTACTATGTATTCTGATAAACTATTGTATCATCGTCGCTTTTTGCTTTGTTTTGTTCTGTTCTGGAAACGTAATAAAAATCTTATGAAATAAAAAAAAAAATGCAAATGCGCGAAAATGATGTCAATTAAAACAATGGTAGTAAAAGGTCATCAGGTGGTCCCAATAGATAGGAGTACATGTTGCAATACACCTCACTACGATCGCAACCTACACAATACTCTGGAGGGGAGATTTAATATAAATTTGCAAACCCATCTAGACACATTTCTCTACTCCGAGCCAGCGACTAGGGTCAGAGTGAACTCCCAGCTCGCAGCTCCATTTCCCAGTCAGGGGTGCCCTCTCTCCCCTATAATTGTCACGCTAGCAATGGATTCATAGGCCGGCTTCCTTTGTGAGTTTCACCACCACCAAGGCATAACCTTGGGTACACAACACCTGTTGCTGTCTATATATGCAGACAATATCCTACTCCTAATTAAATATCCAGCTTTAGATCTGACACCCACATTAGATGCAATTTTGTAATTCGGTACTTGGTCAGGATTAAAAATAAACTGGGCCAAATCGATACTATTGGTTTTCACATGGACTACACAACAGCCCACGCACCAATACCATTAGAGATGAAGAAGCGAAGCTCTTCATTAGGGACACCGCTAAATTCCACATTGGGACACGCCGGGGTCCAAGTAGAGATCCTGTTCCCACTCCCAAAGTCCTTCCCATGGAAAAGTCCTGTAGGAGTTTAAGTCTTCAGGTAAGTTAAAGAAGAAGCACAAAAAGTCCAAGCAATTCTTGGCCCCTTCCCGCCACTCTTGAATGACTGAGAAGGCTAGCTTGCTTAATCTTCCCCGACGGCCCCCAGCACTGGGATGCCTTCGGGTAGCTGTTCGCACTTTACAAATACTGGATTTACATTTACATTTACGAGGGCTGCAACGTTTCTTCTGGTCTCACTCCTGAAGCCAATCTACTTTGGAGCACATTCTGACGCTTGTCCCAAGGCAGCCCGAATTTCCGGGCCCTTCGCAGACACTGCAGAAAATCAACGAATTTTGTGAAGTCATTCTGCGGCTCTTTGGCAAATATCCGTCTCCCTATGTGCTCCTCTGGGCCCCAAGGAGATAAGAGGCCTCCCAACTGGGCCTTTACCAGAGGGTCCACCCTCTGCAACAGTTGGGCTGTCTAGATTATTCTGAGTTCCATAAGGGTTTCGGCACAGAATGCTTGCCTGGCACCACATCCCACGCCGGAACTTGATCAGCCAATATTGACGCCATTGATGCCGTTTCACGACCAACCCATAGTGCTGTGGGATATTGAGAAGGTGCTGCTCTGACCTCAACCCAGACTGCACCTTGCTCCAACTGAGCCACAGCCTACCAGCCACCCCTCTGAGTCCGATTACAGAACCTTGGTCTCTCAGAGGGACAATGTCCTGCTCAAATATTTAGGGACAAATTCCGATATTGAAGATTATGATGATGGGGGCGAATGTGCCCAGCCCTATCATGATGACATTTGGTATGAAGATTTCTAGGATGCTAGTGGTCTGGATATTTATAAGACACTGGATTTGTGTTGTCTTTGTGTGCTGCCACAGAAGAAAGTGCCTCCTTTGCAGTGGTTGTGCGATGAGTGGAAGAGGTCCTTGATCATCAACTACCTGTTTAGGAGGTTAAGATCAATGTCTTCCCTGATGTGCTTTAGCATGATAAGACGAGTTTGAGCCTCTACTCTCTTTCAACAAGGTTCTCACAGACATACTTTTGGGGACCGGGGCTAAACCCTGATCAGGATCCCCTGTCAACAGGTCACCAGATGCCTCTGCCTTCCTCCAGGTGACCCATACTTCCTCTTCCAGCACTTCACTCCTCAAAGCCTAGTGGTACAGGCTTCAGCCCGCAAGGTTAATCCAAACTCGTTCCAGTCTACTCTCTCTGTCAGGAAATCAAAGCGGATATAGACATTTGGAAAAAAAGCTTTTCTCGCCAACAAGTTTGGCCCTCTGTTCTATGAACGCCAGTTGCCTCCTTGGCTGCTACACTCATACTTTATGGAATTCATGATTTAAGTGGCCCAGATCCCACCTATGGTACCGGAGGAAGGTCATGCTATCCTCTCTCAGAATATACAGAATGGTCGCAATGTGGCCACATTTACCATCTGCTGGCTGTAAGATTATCTTGGTAGAGAAATATGCTCCACTGTATGCCCAGACGTGGGTCCCTTGCTCACTTTGCCACTGGATTCAAGCTAGTCTGGCTGATGAGGGGAGTTACTCCGAAACCGGTCCCAAGATGCTTGTTTCCAGTCCAGGGAAGACATGGTTTGGCAGTTCGGGCTGAACTGTTCCCATGAGGCACAGGGCCAAGACTAATTTGCATATAGCTGTGTCTGAACTGGGGTGGCGAAGTGAACTAAAGAATGATGATGGATTCAACCCAGATCTGTGACTGGGGGAGAGTGTTTGAAAAGTTTTGGCACTCCGTCCATCATCTCCTTGTGTTTGCTTTATTCGCACTAGGTTGGCAGGGTTTGCCTAGACGTGGGTCCCTTGCTCACTTTGCCACTGGATTTAAGCTAGCCTGGCTGATGAGGGGTGTTACCCTGAAACCGGTCCCAGGGTACTTGTTTCTGGTCCAGGGAAGACAGGGATTGGCAGTTTGGGCTGGACTGTTCCCCATGAGGCGCATGGTCAAGACTGATTTGCATTTAGGTGTGTCTGAACTGGGGTGGCGAAGTGAGCTAAAGAACGATGATGGATACAACCCAGATCTGTGACTGGGGGTGAGTGTTTGAAAAGTTTAAGCACTCCGTCCATCATCTTCTTGTGTTTGCTTCGCCCTTCACAGGAATGCTTGGATACAGTCCACTGCATTGTCAGGCAAGGTCCAGGCTAGCCCCACAGACATTCAATTAGATGCATCGCATCTTTTCAGGGATAAGGCAGATTTGGCTCTGTAGCCCTTTAAAGCTAGCAGGGCTACAGTGTGCTCCCTGAACCCATATGCTCCTTCAAACCAGCTGCATCAGTAGCTTTGCCCCCTTCATGGCTATTGTTGGGGCTATCATTACAGATAAAAGATGCAGCCAGTACAGCAATCCCACTAGTCCTTTTGTTGCCATGGCTGTGATACCCGCAACCACATGAGCAACAGGAGCAGCGTGCAACCCAGTCTTTCACCCCTCCAGCTGCCACATCCTCCACGCCTCTTTACTGTGGCCTCTTTAGTACACATAAACACAAAGTGATATCAGTTCCTGAAGGGGAAGGAAGGGTATAGAGAATGGCAGTCCCATTGGGATCTGCTGTATAGGAAAGAAAAGTCTCGGAGGCCAAGTTCTAGAGTGTACGTAAAGTGAAGTCCAGGTACTCCTGTGCGGGTGCTGGAAGTGCCCTCACACACCCTTGCAGGTGCAAAGCATCATCATAGGGCAAAGCTCCATGTGGGTGTGGGGCTGCAGTCCTTCACAGGCCCTCATAGAGGGCGCTCTGTCGGAGATCTTTTCAGGAGCAGCCGCAGTTGTGCATGTGGGTTGTGTGGGTGAGATGGGAAGTGGTGAAACTAAAAAGACCCTTTGGTACCCCAATAGTTTTATTCGTGAGTCCTCGGGGTCTGGTTAAAATAAATCGGGGAGGGAGGCGCAAATAACGTTAGAATGAGTAGGGGGGAAAGAAGGTGTTCTCCCGCTGCTCTGAACCCGTGTGTAAATTTAAAGTGAGAGAGAGTATGAATGGTGGGTGGTCGACATGTTTCGCGCTGCCCGTGGTCCCTAATGGATCCATTAGCGCTTCGTCAGGACCTTCATAAAAAAGGAAGAAGGACAAGAAGGGATTCAGGGAGGAAGACACCCTATAATCCCTAGTGATGAGTATCTGTTTTCGTATGGTGAAGAGGCACGTCTTATTCGTGTCCCTCACTGTATTAAAGGAGGGCTGCACCGGCGTAGACCGTCTGGTGTTGGAGACCAAGGTATACCCCTAGTCATCCAATCTGGAAACCTGTTCTTCCTCCAGGGTCTCTTCAGTACACAGCCACCCTCTCAGAGGCAGGATCCAACACTTTCTGCCAGGGTGAAATAGGATAACTTCGGACAAGTGGGTCCTGCAGATTGTCCTGCGTTTGTTACTCCTTACCGTTCCCCAAAACCCTGCTACAACTTCCACCATCTTCAGAATGGCTGACAGAGACCCATCAGTCCCAAAGGAAGTTCAAGCTCTTTTGGCCAAAGGAGTCAGAGAGGGTGCCAACACCTGATGCTGGTCATTCCCACTACTTCCTGGTGCCGAAAAAGGACAGGTCCCTCCATCCCGTTTTAGATCTCTGCCCTCACAATGCCTTTTGGCAGAAGGGAAAATTCAAGATGCTCGGCCTGAATAAATCATGTCTACCCTTGCGACTGAATGGTATCGTTGGACTTGCAGGACACTTATTTCCACATCCCTGTCCTGTAGGCTCACAGGTTCCATCTGTGTTTCACAGTGGGCCAGAAACATTTTCAGTTAGCTGTCTTACCCTTTGGCCTCACGAGCACCCCTCGGGCATTCACAAAAGTGATGGTGGTGGTTGCAGCACACCTTCAGGTATCAGGGGTCCCAGTCTTTCCTATCTCGCCAACTGACTGTTGAAGGCAGGCTTGCCCCAGGCAGTCGTCATCCACCTCCATACTACAGCAAACCTCTTAACATCATTTAGTTTCAGTATCAACCTTCCAAAGTCACATCTGACTCCTTTGTGGATGCTCCTTTTTATCAGAACTACTCTGGATGTGGTGCAGTTTAGCACATACCCCCAGTAATGGAGAGTCCAGGACATTCAGGCTATGATCCTGATGCTTCAGCCTCTTTCCTGGATTACAGTGAGGATGACCCTGAGACTGCTGGGACAGATGGCCTCCCCCACTCCTGCATCCTTCTTGTCAAGTACTCCAGATGTTCTGTTCAGGCTCTGCAGTGGGATCTGAAGTTGCAGTGAGCACAGTACATGGAGGATCTTTCTGATATGGATTCAAATCAACCTTCTGGAGCATGAGCATCCACTTGCTTTTTGAAAGCCTTGCTACCATCCATCAAAGGGAGGCTGGTGCAGGTGCTCACCAACAACATCACTGCCATGTGGTACTGCAGCAAGCAGGGCAAGGATCCTGTGCCATGAGCTTTGTGCCTCTGGATGTGGCTAGACCACCAGAGAATTTTTGGGGTGACACACCACCTGGCTAGATCATGAATGGCAGTTGTATCCAGATGTGGCTCAGGGTCTCCTGTGCGAATGGGAAGAGCCATGGCTTAATCTTTTTGCCACAGCCAACAACATGTATTTTCAGCACTTTTGCATGTTGGAGTTCTCCTAGCGTCTCTTGCTAGGTGACGCGCTCAGCCTCGCCTGAACTCCGGGATTCCTGTATGTCTCTCTGCCGATACCTCTCCTGCCCGAGTTCTAGAGAATATCAGGACCAACCAGGCCCAAGTCATTCTATTGACCCCGGATTGAGCTCAGAGAATATGGTATTCTGAGCTCCAGGGCTTGAGTATTTGTCCCCCAATCAGTCTGCCCCTTAGTGGGGGATCTCTTGTCGTAGCAACAAGGCAGGGTGCTGCACCCATTACTACAACCTTCACCTTTAGCTTGGAGATTGAGCGGCAACGGTTGACTCCCCAAGTTGTTGATGTGATTCTGGCAGCCAGGTTTTTGGAATGCTTGTGGGTTTACTCCTCCAGACCCAAAACTGCTACCACTGTGTTGGCATGCGGACTGCCTATTCTGAACATTTGCCAGAAGGCTATGTGGGCATCACTCCATACATTCACAAGTCACTACTATCTGGACAGTCAGGTCTGTCGAGAGGGCTGTTATGCCTGCTCGGTTTTGCAGGACATTAGGTGTGAGCTAATTCACCGACCGACCTCCTGGGGAGTACTGCTCTTGTAGCTGTTCAGAAGGTGAAGAATTGGCGATTAGAAGTCTCTATCAGAAAAACAAGTTACATACCTTTGGTAACACTCTTTCAGGGAGAAACTATATCTAACCACAGATTCCTCACCGACCTTCCGATCGTCCCCATTATGTGAATTGGACTCCTTGCCATTTAAAAAGGTCCCAAATTAAAGATCTGCACACTGTTGACTACCGATTTGATGACTGAGCTCCACGCCAGTGGGCACGGACAGTTCAGAGAGCAACTGACATCAGTGCACATGGGTGGCATCTATATATGGCCCGCACGTCACTTCGAGAGCAGAATGACGCTGCTGAAGAACTGCACAATGCCTCCTACCAACAAGCAGAGGTACTGCTAAAAGATTTTCCGGATCCAGAAAAAGCATTACCAAAGGTAACTGTAACATGTACATAACCAATGGGAATATGAACAATATTTAAGTAAAGTGTTGGAGATTTTGACTAGAAGAATGCTGATGATCCAGAGAGAAGTCAGTTCAAAGTGTGTCAGATTGCTTTTTTGGAACATAAACTGTTGTCTGAAGAGATAGGTAAACGAGTGTAGTAGAGGCAATAATAAATGCAGCGTCCGTTCAAGCGAGGATGGACTAAGGTAAATGCAAGGTCTAGTTGAAGATTCTGCTGCCTGACATTTACTGAAATGGCCTGCACTTCTGGCGGATTGCTAAAAAAAAACAGTTATGCTTTTGGTCTGAGTCTTTGAAGAGTTGAAAACTTAGTCTTTATAACATTGCCTTTAAAATGTTAGGGCTAAAGCAGACTTGTAGGTTGATGAAGAAAGGCTTGGTCACCACTGCATATGTTGAGCTTGCTTTGTGCAAACCTAGTTAAAATCTTTGGTCATATAAAAGGGAGGCCATGACTTCATAGGGGTTACAAAAGGTCAGGGAGTTCCTCTAGGAAACGGTTCATGATATTACGTCAGCTCATAATGCACCTTCCTGTGCCTCGTGTTGTTAGCCTGTTGTGGATTTGTTAGGGTACAATGAGACTGTTTTTTTATCTATGAGGTAATAAATATATGGTTGCAGAGTATTTGTTTTGATGGTCAGCAGAATAGGACACAGCAGAAATGTTTGCTGTAGGTGAAGAGCAGGTAATTTCAAGGGAAACTGTTTCCCAATGCTGCTGTCATCATCGTGATAAGAGTCTGAAAAATGCTAATATAATCTTGTTCATCTATTCTACTCTTCAAATATATATATATGGAGTACAAAGAAAACTGCACCTACACTTTTGATGTTAGTCTCATCTTTTTTCCTTTAAGTGGATGGAGACTGAGGTCATTATGCCGACAGAGAAGCTTCTTGGCTCCAATGAAGGAACACAGGACTGTGTACTGAGCCGTTTTCAAGCCAGCGTGGGAGAGTTATTGAAAACTTTCCGGTTCAAGCTGATGCATGGGAATATTCAAAAGGTGAGGAATCTGTAGGTAGATACTGTATCCACCGGAAAAAGCTTTATTAGAAGGTAAGTAACTTGTTCATCTCACACAAAATCTCTTATAACATAAGAGAAAAGTGCTTCAAAGATTTTGCATCAGTGTCCATACCCCTTAGATGATCAATCAATATTACCTGGGGGACTATGGAGTGTGTAAATTGCGGCCCCTGTTCCTTTAAACTATCTTCAGGCTGTTGTATTAACATTTCCAGGTCGGCCAGTTTAGGGACTGAAATTACTACAGAAGGTTCAACAGTTAACTTTTTATTATCATTGACAGTTATTGCGGCTGCCAGGAGCATAACACAGGCCCCCGCAGCCCCTGCGGTGCGGGGAGGCGGGGGTGGGGGTGAAGCTCCATGGGGCCCCCTCAGCACAGCACTTTGGCTGGAGAGTTCCTGATAGAGCCCCTCCACTTACCTTGCAGGGGGGCCCCCTGAAGTTTCATTACGCCACTGGTGGCTGCCTTATGAGTTTCGAAGAGGGGAAACATATGTTGAGGGCTGTAAGACCTGTCATTATTAGGGTAGTCTTTCCCCAGACTTTTTGCCTTTTGTCTCCACGCTTTGCTGATTCTTTTGTTGGTCTAAGGATTCTGAGCACTTTACCAACTGCCAACCAGTGCTAAAGTGCACATGCTTCTCCCCTAAACATGATGACATTGGTGTAAACCTGGTTGGTATAGTTGTTGTACTGGTAAGTCCCTTGTAAAGTGGTAAACCATATACCCAGGGCCTGTACTTCAAATGTTACTAGTGAGCCTGGAGCACTAAGTGTGCCAACCCCATAAGTAACCTTTCAAACCTGTCTCAGGCCTGCTACTTCAGTGCCTGTGTGTGTAGTTTACTTCTACTTCGACTTGGCATTTAAGTCACCCGTAAGGTAGGCCCTAAGTAACCAGATGGGCATGGTGCCATATAAGACAAGGTAGGAATGTACCTTTATGTTTTCCATGTCCTGGTAGTGACAAAAAGCCTATTTTGTTTTTCACAACTGTGAGGCCTACTCCTCTCACATGGTAGCACTGGGAATTCCTTATTACACTTTTGGACTGTAATTCTTGATCAGAGAGGAGTAGCTTTATCATGTTTCATATGTTTGGAATGGCAATAATACATTCTCCTTACTGGTGAAGTTGGATTTAACATTACGGATTTAGAAATGCCACTTTTAGAAAGTCTTCAATACACATCTGGGGTGGGTGACAACTACACTTTTTGCATTCCCTCTAGACAGCCACAACACAGGAAAGATATGTGTGTCTGAGTACCCATCTACATACATCTGCATTCTGATGGCTTTGTTTGGGCAGGATGGAAGGTAAGAGCTAACACTTCACTTGATAGGCTGTGTCCTATCCCCACACAAAGGACTAATTACTCCCCACAGATAGCCTGGCAGACAGGACTTGGTTGAAAGGGATACTTGTGCACTTCAGAAAGCTGTTTTGAAGTCACACCCACATCAAAGGGACTTTTGGGTATAAGTATTGGGTCTCTGACCCCTAAAATCAGACACTTCTGGATCTTGAACTAAACCTCTGCCAGAAGGACTGCTGTGCAGCTTAAAGGACTCATCTTTGGACTGCAGACTTGGAAGGCCTGTTTTTTCTTGTGTTACTCTGCTGCCTCCTGCACTTTGACTGTGCTGAAGGAGAGCTGGACTCTGCCTTCCCTCCAAGTTATCTCCAAGGGCTTGTTGGCTTGCCTTCTGCTGCTTGAGACTCAGTGTTATCAAAGTCTATACCCCTGCTCCTGTGCCTGGCTCACTGGAAGTATCCCAGATACTTGCAATTCGGATTTCAATGCATCTCCTTTCAGGGTGTAACAGAAACGGTACATTGACCCGGTTACGGGAGTAAAATTGGTGCATTGCATTGAAACCAACGCTTTGCCTCCAGAGATTGACGCATCGGGCAGCGTATAATTGCCACTGCAGCTTGGTGAGATCGACACATCCCCTTGACTGTGTGGCAGATTCCCGCGCATTCCTCTACACCTCTTGGCACCGGCACCCATCTTCGTAACTGGTGCATCGCTTTCACTGCATGGAGAAGATCGACGCATCTCGTTCCTTGCCACCATGAACAGTACTTAATTCACTGGGGTCTGCGTGGGTCCTGCAGCCAGCAAGTGCTTCTACGAGGTTGGTTCGAACTTTGACTTTGCCCTGGTCCAGCATGACCTAAAGTAACCTTTTAGAGCTGCTTGCTTCTAAGCGTTTTACTGCATTTATTCCTTTACAATTCAATATCTCAACTTCTATACATTGGATTATTGTCATTTTGGTCTTGTTTTGTTCTGAATATTATAATCTATTTTTCTAAACCTGTTTTGGATTTATTTTGTGTTGTATTCATTGTGTTACTGTGTGTGTGTGTGTGTGCATTGCCCAAATACTTTGCACATTGCCTCTTTAGATAAGCCTGACTACTCTATGCCAAGCTACCAGAGGGTGAGTGTTGGACCTGGCCCTTTATGCAGGGTTATCCCCAAACATTTTACCTTCCTCCGCCTATTTTTCTGACCTTCATTATGTTGGCTTTAGGACTCTGGGCACTTTACCACTGCTAAAGTGCATGTGCTCGCTCCTCTAAACAAGCGGTGATTGGTTTACACCTGTTTGGCATATTTAGTTTACTTGTAAGTCCCTTGTAAAGTAGTATACCATATACCCAGGGCCTGCAAATTAAATGCTACTAGTGGGCCTGCAGGACTGCTTGTGCAACCCACAGATGTAGCCTTTCAAATCGGTCTCAGGCCTGCCACTGCAGGGCCTGCATGGCCAGCTAAGTGACACTTTACCTTGGAGCAGAGGAGCAACAGAGCCGCGAGCAGAAGAGCAGCCGGTACGTTTTTTTGTTGTTGTTTATTTTGTTACTGGCCCCTCTCCCCACGCAGCCCACCTCTTTTTCCTGACACCAGCCATTACTGCTCAGAGCTACTAAGCACTACTCTCACATAACAATATTCACAATAGTCGGCCGAAGAAATCCTTGGAGAGCAGCTCGGTGTACTCTGGTTGTGCAAAACAAAAACATTCTTTGTCCTAATTGCAGAGGAGTGAAACAGCAATGTACACATCGGATGCTTCAACCTGTACCAGTACCACGAACGTCCTACCCAACCATGAGTCATCGTATATCACCAAAAAGCAAACTGTGGGTGCCAGAAATACCACGCCACTGCCAACACTGCCCTGGTTGCTACATGCTTTACAACCTTACAATAGCCTTCCCACTTTAAGTGTTTTCCTCCCCCTTTCTCATTGCCTCCACTCCACAGGACCTCAATGGCTGAAACTAAGTAGGAAGTTGCTGGCAGGCCAATCTTTCCCAAAATGGTGCCCCCTGCAGACAGAGCAAGCAACATAAGACTACACATGCCAAGAAGGAGAGTGGAGCCAGCAACATGAACCGGAAGACAGTGGAGCTGTGCCCTGTATTTCACAATCAGCCAGCATGTATTTTACACATAGTACAACAACATTCACCAGACAGATTGTTTGAAGTGTTAAAGAGTTTAGTTGTTCAAATATGAACTAACTGAGGATCCTTGGAATGGGGAAGAGATTTGTTCTTCTAAGTTGTTCATGCCAGAAAAGTGTTGCACTGGTACTTGAAGAATGTTTAGGGATATGTACAAAGTCAATACAGGTTAGATTTCTAAACTGGGTTTGGTGCTCAAGCATGGATGATGAGGTTAAGCAGGCCGTAATATATTGTCATTGTATGAAATCCGTGACAAGAGTCAACGGAAATTGGTGTGATGAAGGTATTGAAGATCTGCGTTTTTTAAAAAATGCCCCTCACTTTCAAGTGTGGTAATGTGAACTGCATCTTCAATAGTGATGGGCCACACATAAGCAAATTTGGACGACTTACTGTACGACCTTCAAGTTTGGATGATTTTGTTACTATGTAAAGTATGCTTTTTATCATTCTTCTAAGTTGACATATATTATTCATTAGGTATGCATTTTGTATACTTGTGTGGTATGTTATCTCCTAATGTTTTAGATAGTTTTGTTTATATTATAATGTCATCTACCCCATATGACACATAATGTCATATGGGGTACATGTGTTATGTTATGGAGGCGGGCTTGCACTCTGAAGTCTGTTTTCCAGTTGTATATTTCTGTGTGTTTTATTTGAGATGAATGTCAGTTGTGGTGCCGCTGCTTGGCATCAGGGCTGCAAATAAACGTACTTAAAACTCAATCCTGTGGCATCTGTCTTTACAATCTTGTCATTAACTTGATGGAAAGGTCTCAAGTTCAACTGGCTGTTTAACAGTATGACGATACCAGATACCATAGTGCCCAGTAGAGAACAGATATGAATGATGCTTTTTGTTGCTGTTGGATATGCTGACCTCTGAAGAGTCTGACACTTTACTTTTACCAAGGGGAACACTTTCTCCTTTAGGGTGCCTAGAATTACTTCTGGGTGGTGTAAAGCCTGGGCCAGTGCCAGTAGTGTCTTGAGTGAATAAACAGAAGCTCCGGGCTTTGCATAAGAGAGATTGCCTTCTGGAGTCTGAAGCATTTTTTGCAAGTAGAAGCTTCAGCTGTCCAAACTTGAGTAACTGAATATCCTTTTCGATTGTGGATTTGCCACCATTACAATTATGCATTTGGAAAACGTTTGTGGGGCTGGATTTTGCCATGATGAGAGAACTTTGTACTGGGAATAGTCTTTTCCTACAGTAAAACGCAGGAGCTTCAGTTTTTCTACTTCTATTCAGAATGTGAAAGCGCATATCCTCTTGGTTGTTGCCAGACATCCAATTCCACTGACATATGAAGGACTAGAATTCTGAACTTCCTGTGTTGAATACATTTGGTTGTAGTTTATAGATCAAAGATTGCACATATTTGCTGCTCTGGACCTTTCTTTCATACAATAAAAAAATATTAGGAGTCTCTCCCCATTTGCCGTTCTATCAGGATGGAAATGATTCCACCACTGCTTCCTTAAGGCCAAATGGCAAATTTCAGGGGCTTCCAGAATTGCATTTAAGGAATCGCAACTTGCAATTCCTTAATTGCATTCGCAAAATAGAGAATTGCAAATTTTGCAATTCTCTATTTTGCGATGGGCTTTTGGGATAATACATCCCAAAAGGCTTTTTCCAATTCGCAAATAGGCCGATTCTTAGAATCTGCCCATTTGCAAACGGGAAAAAGGCTTGATACATATGGCCCGTAGTTTGTAGTGCGTCGCAAAGTGTATTGAAGGTTTTTTAAGTTTTGCGGGCGGCCGGCAGGGCCGAACTGCTGGTGGAGGAGGCCCTGCAGGAGGTAGGTGGCCCAGTCGTTGAACGGACAGCCCAAGCGGAGGTCAACGGGAGGAGTGGCGGCAGTCACTAAGGCCTGCTCGCCTCCATCATGCATGTTGAACAGGAGTGTGGCAGGTAACGGGCACACACAGGACCCTGCAGCGGCGGAACCGCTATGCCCAACAGGTCCGTTGAAGGCGGGAGGGGTCATGTGGGAGCAAAGGGGATGAGGGGCGCTCCCAGTGCCTCAGTGCAGAAATGCGGGTGCGTTCGGTTTAGAGGCGTGAGGGACGTGGTGCGGGGCCCACTGCGATCTCTTGCTCCGCAGCGACCAGTGCTGGCAGGGGGCGTGCGTCACGTAGAGGTGCCCGCCTTTCAAAATTGAAACAACCTCTGTAATGAGCTACCGTTACAGTGTTTGGCCCCACCGTGGGCCATATGTGTCGCACCCACACGCCTGGACCAGGCATAGTCCGAGCGTGGAAATAAAGAGGGGCGGAGCCGCTCGTGGCATTCACCACCTAACTGGCTTACTGTGTGGACATGTATTTACTTAGCGTGCTAGCGTCTGCGCCAACTAGGCCCCAGCTGCTCACACAACACTAGCGACGAGTACAGAGCTGGACTCACTCTCCTGCACAAATCATTGCGGCGCCGGCAGCGCACCTTCAACACTGTGCACACAGCCGGAACACTGAGGAAGAGCAGGCGTTGCCGCCTGCATTTGTTGGCCTGCGCCGCTTTGGAGATCCACGGGGGAGGTGTCCACACGACTGACGATGCACCCTGAAGATCGGCAGGCAGCCTGTAAGAGCGCGACCTCCCCCCCGCAGTGGCTGAAGGCCTGTCCCTGCATGCGCACAACACGCGGCCCCGCCCAGGCGATTATTGGAGTGCCCACCACACTGTTCCACATGTGTGTTACTGGCACCAGGCCCTACACCTCAAGAGCAAGGAGGCAAACCACATCTGCTTTCTGGAGGATAACAAAAAGAGCAAAAATAAAGCAAAAGATGCCCCCAGCTCTGCACACTCTGCAGCACAAGCCTCAAGGGGGGTACAAAGGACACCATCCCACAAAAGGGTTTTTTCTGGCTCCTCACGTATAGCCACATAAGTCTAATCGGGGAAAAGGAATGCACCTGCGCTACCAGCCACACACCTGCGCTACCAGCAAGCACCCGCAATGCCAAACAGGTCACCAGTACGAGACAGGCGCGACACTCCAGGAAGATGAAGTGGGAGACCCCGAGCCAAATGTGGACCAGCAACCCGCACGCGTGTTCACACAACACGCTCCAACAGGGGTCCTACCCCCATTCAGCGAAGCAGCCAACCATACCAGTGCATCCCCACGATGGAAGCCATAGGCAGGGTGGCTTGAAAATTATTTTATAGTGACAAGGGAGAC
This sequence comes from Triturus cristatus, assembly GCF_964204655.1. NCBI lineage: Eukaryota > Metazoa > Chordata > Amphibia > Caudata > Salamandridae > Triturus > Triturus cristatus. Next base: position 832,173,593 of record NC_140584.1, on the reverse strand, counting down.
GGACGGAGCAGTAAAACGGTAATTATTGCTCAACTATGCAGGAGAAGAGGTGTACCTCCTGTTTTAAACACCATCCGAACACTGGCGCACCCACAGACTACAACGCTGAAGTAGCGGCGCTCAACGTCCACTTTGACCCACAGCTGAAACCTGATTTTGAACGGTTCATGCTGCGTCAGGCCCGACAGAGGGAAGGGGAATTGATCGATGCATTCTACGCATGACTGAGTGAGCTGGCTGGCCCCTATGACACAGACGACAAGGCCACTGAAGAAATTCACGCCCAAATCATCCAAGGCATCCTCAGCAAAACACTGTGTGGGCTGATATTGAGGCTGCCGAATATACCCCTCAACAACATATTGGTCCTGGCCAGGACACACGACCTTTCGGCAGCCAGTGCCAATGAGGTGGACTTAGCCTTGACACGACCGCTAGAGAAACACACCACTGTCAAAACGGAAAAAGTCGATGCCGTGAGAACACGAGACCGAGGGAACAGGCCGCAAGGCCGCCAAACCCCAATCCCGAGGGCTAATGTGGATATTGTGGACACGAAGAACACCCACTCAACGCATATCCTGCCCAGGGTCGAACATGCTCACACTGCGGCATCCCGAATCATTTTGTGTCAGTCTGTCGGAAGAGAAGCCAACGCAAGGATAACAAAGGAGGAAAGCCAATGCGAAGGCAAGTGCGCTAACTATTGAGTGCCTCATAGCAACATCGAGCAGTGCCAAACAAACCGAACAGACAACCTACCGGGTGGAAGACAAGTCAACTGAAGACGATGAAGCCTGAGACTTACCTGGTGTCCTTCACCAAAGAACTGAAAAGGCGGAGAAGACCACAGCCGACGTGCACCGTAAAGATAGCCGGATCGGAGGTGAAGGCGGTCATTGACACAGGGGCCTCCGTCAATATCATGGGGGTACAGCAATACCACAAACTGCGCCCCAAGTCGGAACTGACACCATCCAAGATGAAGATCTTTGAATATGGGAGTGACTCACCCCTGCTGCTGCGGGGGAAGAGGACTGTACCAATGCGGTCGGAAGACAACGAGATCCTCACAGTTGCCCATGCCATCAACCAAGAGGCCGATGTACTGATCAGTAGCCACACAGTCGAAGACCTAGGACTAGTGACGTTTGTGAGGAGCGTACGAGCGAACCAGACGAAAGAGCTGCTGAAGTTCCCAAACCTTTTCAAAGGCCTTGGATACCTTAAGAGACCCCACTAAAGCTCCACATCGACCAGGCAATCGCCCGAATAGCTTTACGCCATAGACAAATTCATTTCCATCTATGATCGCTCATTGAGCAAGAGCTCCAAAAGCTTGAAGACCAAGGGGTCATCGAGAAGGTGTTAGGACCAACCCCGTGGGTGTCACCCATGGTCATAGCAGAGAAACCATGGCAGCCGGAAAAATTCCATCATGTATCGACATGTGCCTCCCCAACAAGGCAATCCGGCGGGAACGCCATATCATGCCAACAATGGACGACGTGAATGGGTCCCGGTGGTTATCAAAATTGGATTTGAACGCCGGATACCACCAGCTGGTTCTGGATAAGGCGAGCAGGTACATCACTACATTCAGCACCCATCTGAGGATGCGACAATATAAGCGCCTGAATTTCGGGATATCCTTGGCAGCGGAGGTGTTCCAGGATGCAGTGAGAGAGATCCTGATGGGTCGTCTTGGGGTGCTGAATGTAAGTGACAATATCCTCATCCACTCAGCCACCGCAGATGAAAACTCTCAGCACCTGAGAGCCACGCTGAAACGACTCCAGGAGCATGGCATCATCCTACACAGAGAAAAATTTCTCTTTTTCCAGAGGGAGATAGAATTCTTCGGCTACCTTTTCAATTAGGAGGGCATACGGGTGGATCCGCGAAAGTCCCTAGCCATAAAAGATGCACTACACCCTTCAACAGTATTGGAGGTCCGAAGATTCCATGGGATGGCCACGTCCAGTGGCCGATTCATCCCGGATCTGGCCACCATAGTGGAACCCCTCCGGAACCTCACACGAGCCGATGCCACGTGGAAGTGGGAGAATCAAGAAGAAGAGACATTCCAGAAGGTCAAGAGTGCCCTCCTCTACCACACCACGCTGGTATGCTATGGCCCTGCCAAACCCACGGAGCTCATTGTGATGCAAGCTTGGTAGGCCATGGAGCGGTACTCACCCAAGAGCAGGAACCGGGAAGGTGGGCTGCGTTAGCCTATGCTAGCAAGTCCCTCTCGCCCACGGAAAAAAGCTATGCACAAATCGAGTGGGCAGCCCTGGCTATCCGATGGGCGTGCCGGTATTTCCACCTGTATGTCTGCGGCCAACCGTTCAAGGTCATCACAGACCACAAGCCGTTGGTGCCCCTGTTGAAGGAATCGGCGCCTCACCCACCCCCACGGATCGAACGGTGGACCATCGGACTCCAACAGTACGAGATGAAGGTAGTGTAAGGCCGGGTGCCAAAAACCCAGCTGATTTTCTTTCTCGGCATCCAACTCCAGGGGACAATCAGGAAGAAGTGAAGGAAGTCGAAACACTGGAGGCCCATCTGAATAGGATCTCGACAATCACCTGTCCAAAAGCTTTAACCCAGACAGAAATCGTGGCGGCTGTCAAACTCGACCCAGTCCTTACCAAGGTACGTTGCATGGTCCAGGGGGGCAGCTGGAATCAGTTCCTGCAGACGGCCAATGACTGGTCAGGGCCAGACAGAGAGTACCTTACAAAAATATAGAGGGTCTGGCACGTGCTGAGTGTAACCCAGGATGGGCTCCTGCTGCGAGTGTCCCGCATAGTCATCCCTGCTGCACTACAGCATCAAGCAACCCAGCTAGCCCACGGGGACACCAGGCGATGGAAAAGATGAAGGCCAGAATGCGGGAGAAGGTCTGGTTCCCAGGACTCGAAGGCCGGGTGGAGGAGATGGTGAGGAAGTGCCCGGCGTGTCAGTTGACCAATGCGCCAGAACGACCCGCGCTTGTCCAGACGGAGGAACATGGAAAGGCCCCATGGGAGAAAGTAAGCAACGACTTTGGGAGCTTCCCGGATGGCCTGGCAACCCTAGTCATGATGGACAGTTAGTCAAAATATTCAGTTGTCAACGATGTCCGCTCCACGGCATTTGCAGGGATTGCCCCAATACTAGAAAAGATATTCGTGATGTTCGGATGGCCCAATGAGATCAAAAGTAACAACGGGCCCCCATTTCAAGGAGGAGAGTTCCACAAATTCATGCAACATCATGAGGTCAAACATCGCCGCATCACCCCTCAATGGCCACAGGCTAACGGGGAAATTGGGAGGTTCATGAGGACTCTTAACAAAACCCTGTGCATCGCAGTGGCTGAAAACACAGACCCTGAACGAAACCTACAGTTATTCCTTCGGGAGTACAGAAGCACACCGCACAGCACCACACGGCAGGCCCCGTGGACGCTAATGTTTAACGGACCACACCGTGACACTATCCCTACCTGCCCCGGATGGGCCCCACCTCCGTACAACGAGGATGACGCCCAAGAATGAAGGGAACATCAGAACCAGAGGGCCAGTCACCGAAAGAGAGCCCGGTTCCGCGATCTGAACCCGAGAGATCGAGTGATAGTGCGAGATCGAAGACAAGGGGTAGAATTCCAGACCCCTTAGGAACAAGGATACTGGACCGTGACCACTGTCAAGGGGACCATTGTCACTGTGGAGACGAATGGAGAAGAGGTAACCAGAAACATCTCCTGGTTCAAGAAAGTAGACAGAACCCAAGGCGAAGAAGATGAATCAGCCGCAGGAGAAGTAGAGGATGGATATTCGTGGACATAAGACCCGGACCTTCCACCAACTATTAACCCCGGGGGACCGAGAGAAGCCCATCAGGAAACCACTGTGGCTTCCCCCGACACAAGAGACCAGGCAGGAGCATCGGTGTCACCTGTCATGGGAACCCAGGGTAGGGGCCCCCACCCCAGGTACAGGCTGAGAGAGGAAGCTCGCTCAAAATGATGCACGGTTACGTAAAGTGTTATGTTGTGTGGATGTGTTAACCAGTAAAATACAGCGGTGCACTGACCATTGTTCAATTTTGTGTTCGCTTACAGTTTCTTCATCCTGTGACTCAGGGGAGAAATCTGCATCTGTCCACACTCGGGATAGGAAGGAATCACCGTATTACTCAGAAAAATGGCAGTCAACGGTACAGGAACGGACGGCTCAGGTTATGGCCCACGTTCACTCTTGGGCCCCGCAACAGGGTGAAGTTTGGCTCATTGGCCTATGTACGTCATTTACAAAATTACTTTTCAGGGGCCCACGAGGCCAGGGCGCGTAAGTTAGGAGCAAAGATTGTATTCCACGGGCAGGGTGGATTGTGCGTGGGGCAATTCAGGGACCTGGTGAACCGCACTTTGAAACAAAGTAAGGGATCGCCAGCAATCTGGATCCTGCACTAAGGGGGTAACGACTTGCCTCGCCTAGGTCGCAGACTGTTATTCGAGGAACTGCTTAGCAAGGCGGGGTGGTTAGCAAGGAAGTGCCCCGAGGCGGTCATCGTCTGGTCTCACATGATCCCAAGGTTCCAATGGAGGGGGGGTGAATCAGTGCGGGCGTTGAATCACACTGTAAAGCGGGCCAACAATAAGTTTGATAAACTGTTCAGGACCCCAAAATTAAAGTCCATAGGACATGGGTATATTCGGGGCGATCAGTTATTTCTGCAAGACAGGGTTCATCGATCACAAAAAGGGAATGGGGTATTTCTGGAGTGATCTGGAGGCAAAAGAGAAAGAGTTTCAAAGTTTTTATGGAAATTGTACGTTGTTCAGTACCACCTGCCATGACATTATGAAACGTATTAATATCATCCACTTGTAATACTCTAGAGGAAGGTGTTGTCGTAGTAGTAGGCATTTTTCACAGTTACATGATGTGTTTGTCGGACATAATATAATGATCCAGCATATTCTCTTTTGGTGGAGTAGCAATCTCCTTGGTGACCAGTCACATAAAGGACTGCTCTACCTTTGCATTCTCCTAGCCATATCACCGGCATGGGCTTCTGTAGAGTTGCTTCACTTCGAGTTGGAGACTTCCATGGGACTATTTGGAGAGGAAGATAAGAAAAAGCTGGAATGATGATGAAGGAAGTCTTCTTACATATAGAGTAGTTATTATAATAATCTTAGTTTGGTGCAGAACGGAAATGCCTTGATGTTTGTGGTTTTGTCAAATGACTACACTTTGAAGGTGGAATGGCATTATGAGCAAAAAAACGATGGATTTAGGCCCAGATCTCTGTACTGGGGTGAATGTATGACCTTGTTCTGCATTCTGTCCATCAATTGTTCTTTTTGCATTTGTCACCCCGAGTGGGACAGGTATGCCCAGATGTGGGTCCCGTGCTCTCCATGCCACTGGAGTCAAGCTATCCTGGCTGATGAGGGGTGAAACCCCAAAACCGGTCCTAGGATGCTTGTTTCTGGCTTGGCAGTTCGGGCTGGACTGTTCCCATGGGACACAGGGTAAAGACTGATTTGCAAATGCTGGGTTCAAACTGGAATGGCATGGTGAGCAAAAAAACGATGGATTTAATCCCAGATCTCTGTACCGGGATGAATGTATGACATTGTTCTGCATTCTGTCCATCAGTTGTTCTTTTTGCATTTGTCACCCCGAGTGGGACGGGTGTGCCCAGATGTGGGTCCCGTGCTCTCCAAGCCACTGGAGTCAAGCTATCCTGGCTCAAACCCCGAAACCGGTCCTAGGATGCTTGTTTACAGTCCAGGGAGGGCCTGGCTTGACAGATCAGGCTAGACTGTTCCCCTGGGGCACAGGGTCAAGACTGATTTGCATATGCTGGGTTGAAACTGGAATTGCATGGTGAGCAAAAAATGACAATGGATTTAGGCCCGGATCTCTGTACTGGGGTGAATGTATGACATTGTTCTGCATTCTGAACATACACTTTGAAGGTGGTCACGAAATCAAACAAGTTCACAACACCATCTCAACTGTAAGCATGTCACAGGTGGACCACATCCCAATGTAGAGCCACTGTTACTTAGAATGATTAAAATCATTATAATTTATTTAGATTTGTTTTTGGGTTCTGCGCATGTGCTAATTGGGGAAGTGGAGGCCAAAGTTGCTGATGATGGAAGTTTCAGATTGCTGTGACTTCACATTGGAAGTCTTCTGGAATTTTCATGACTATTGTTAACCGACCCCCTCTTGGTGCTTGGAGGTTCTCTCTGACCTATGTTGATAAAATTACACTAACACTGTAGGTCAGTTTATAAGGCATACAACGTAAAGAGCTTTGGGATCATTTTGTGTTTTTGTCCTGAAACAGGAGCGGCACATCACAAACAGTTAAAGAATACCTGAAACTAGGTGCTTCAATTTTTATGCCTCTCCGTTGCACAGGAGCCTGCTTCATATTTATGAGGCAGCACCAATCCCCTTTTTTTGGTTTAATGCTGCCTCATAAATATTGTTCCCTTTAACGCAGTTTTCTGTGTTAAAGTGTTATGCAATGGGTGTTTCTGGGGGCATTCCTAGAAACATCGATGGCTTTTTGACACTGCCCTAGATTTACGAGAATTCATAACTCTGAGGCAGCACCAAAAACGTACGCATCCCCAGGGGAGGCGCAAGGGAGGCACAACGAGGAGAAATCTCTTTATTTCTCCAAGTTTTTCCTTTTTCTATGTGTGCTGCATTGTGCAGCACATAATAGAAAGAGGAAAAAGCCTCTTGTGATTGGTTTCTTCAGGAATGTTTCCCATTCTGTAGAAAAATAATCATCCCCTCAACGCAGGCACCCTTGCACGATGGTACAAAGGGGCCTGCGTTGGTGCACAGCAGCCCATTGTGCGCAAGTTCAGGGGAAAAGGACAGGAATGTGCCGTAATAGATAGAGATGGAGCATTCCTGGCCTTTTCTTTTGCCGTAGGGCACCGCATTAGGAACTCCTGCTGCACTGCCTTACGGCAAAATCTCCTAAATGAGGCCCCTTAAGTCTCCAGTCCGGGGAATGCTGCACAAGTATTCTTCCACTGAGAGACGTTAAGTGGTTGAATGTTCCTTTCAGGAAACCACTGGAGCTGGAAAAAAGAACTGATGTAACTGCCAGTGCAAGCAATGGTGAAGCAGCTGGCTCTTAACAGGGCAGTGTCACATTTCAGCTTAAGGAAGCTGCTTGTCAATCTAGATGCACTTGCCTCATTTTCTTTCCTTCCTTCATGTAAAAAAATGGTTAATGAATGGGCTATCAGTCACTTTTACCACATTAGACTTCTTGGACTGTAACTGTAGTAGTTTTATATGAACAAACAAATTACACTGTAGTAAAATAACCTCATTATAGCCATTTGTTTTATTCCCAGGTGGGCAGGGCATTTTGACAATCGTTTTTTGCTTTTACCACTAATCAAAAAATCTAATAGAGACTTCTAGCTGCAGGTTTCTCACTTTAGAATGTTCACCCGGTGTCAGACTGAATTGGGAAACTTTCGAGCAGTACCCCTGCGCGCCAGAAGGTGGCATCCTTCAGCTATGCGTTGGCCACGCAGGAAGTGACATGTGCAGTGCTTATATAGGACCCTCCCCTGCAAACTGACGTCAGTTCTTTTCTTTCCACATAAGTGAGCGCAGATCTTGAACAGCTACCACCAGCCATTTTTTGCTGAGTTTTTAAAAAAGATTTTTGAAGCAATTTTGAGAATTCTTTCTCCTGGTGTGTTAGGGATGTCCCCAAAGGAAATCAATGGGTTTCAAAACCTGTGTTGCCTGCCACTGGCAGATGACTGTGACAGACCCACACTTGGTTTGACGTGCTTGGAGCAGGACCATAACTCCAAGAAGTGCAAGCACACCGTGCCATGAATCCAAAGGTGCTGAGGAAATGGTCCTTGATGCACCTTTCTGCCCAATGACCCTGTGACACGAATGATCCTGGTTGAGCAGAAGATCCTGCGACCATTCACCGAGAAACTCATGTTGAGCGTCTTCACAGTCAAAATAGTCAGGTAAGTTCCACAAGCACAAGAAGTCAAAATGCTCATCAACTTCTCCACATGTTCGACTTCTCCGCACTGGTTCAAGTCACTGAAACAACAACATTGTTCGAGGCCTCGCTACTCTGGGAAGCCTGTGCCTGGGTCTGCTCTACTCTCCCAGAGTTTCCTGGAGTCCCTCCATACAGCTTAAGGAGTTATACGAGGCCGTGCACCTCATATTCGGGTGGTCTAACCCCTCTGGAGCGCTTTCAGGTTCGGAGGGGTGAAAGAGATGCGATGCAATGCCATGATTCATTCTTCGCCTACCAGTTTCCAGGAGCCACTACTGCCTAACCCAAGACATTTTGGGAGGCCATGCACCTCATATTTGGGTGGCCTGACCCCTCTGAAGATCCTTCGGGCACTGCAGATTCCGGGGAGACAGCTACTGGATTCCCACTGGCAGGACGTCTTGACAGATATGCTTCAGCCGGGAGTCACCTCGTCCGAACCTCTCCTCCCATCTAATGAAGCCCTTATAGACATCCTGCTTGGGGCCTAGTTCAAGCCCTGCACAGGGGCTCCTGTGCACAGGACATTGCCCACCGCCATGGCCCCACTCCTGGGAACCCCAGCTTCGTCACTCAGCACGCCACCCTGAAGAGCTTGGAGGTCCAAGCCTCCACCTCCAGGATCAAACCCGGAGCGTTCTGTACCACTCCGTCGGATAGGGGTTCCAAAAGGCAGGGTATCTTTGTCAACAGGATGTGCTCTTCAGACAGCCTAGCACTGTGGCTTGTGAACACCAAGTGCCTTTTGGACCAATACACACATACTGTGTAGGCCTTGGTTGCGCAAGTGCTGCCTATGGTCTTGGATGAGGTCCGAGCCATACTCACCCAAGCTATATCAGACGGGCAAAATACAGCAAAGTTCACCATCAAATGTGGACTTGACACAACTGACTTACTGGGCAAAGCTATTGGCCCTTCTACACCATGCTTGGTTGAGACCCAATGTCTTTTCAGGGGATACCTAATCTTCCCTTATAGATCTGCCCTTTGATGGCTCTTTCCTTTTTGACAAAATGGCAGACTCAGTGCTGGAGTGCTTTAAAGACAACAGAGCTACAATCAGTTCTGCCTTTCACCCCTTCTGTGGCTACGAGAGGGGCTACCAACCACGTCCGTTCCCACCCAGTAACCAACGTCAAAAGGTTTCCAAGCCTGTTTTGGCTGGGGATAAGGATCCCAGAACACACCTAGGAGCACCAGCCAGAGGATAAGTAAGCCCCCACCTCCCTCCAGCAGCCAGAGCCTCAAAGCCCCTATTGTTTGTTCTTATTCCAACAAAGGCGCCCTTTGGGGGGCAGGATCCACGATCACCTGCCCCACTGGCAGTCCATAACATCAAACAAGTGGGTTCTACAAATATTCCAGAGCACCTACTCCATCCCCTTTCTGGAAAACTTCCCCCATGCCACCCACTTACGACCGGCTGACGAAGGACCATCTATCCTTGCTTCATCAGCAAATGATGGCTCTTTTAGCCACACGAGACATTGAGAGAGTGCCTTAAACAGAAGTAGGTTGTGGTTGCTATTCCTGCTACTTTCTGGTGCCTAAAGAGAGACGGAGGCCTACACCTTCTTCTAGACCTGTGTCTTCTCAACGCCTTACTGAAGAAGAAAAAAATCAGAATGCTCACATTAGCTCAGTTCCTGTCTGCCCTGGACCCTGGATGATGGCATTGGACTTAAGGGACGCCTATTTCCACATCCCTGTCTTGCCTGCCCACACGTGTTACCTGAGGTTCATGGTGGTCCACGAGCACTTTCAGTTCACTGTGCTCCCTTATGGACTTACCAGCTTCCTTCAGGTGTTCACCAAGGTGATGACGATGGCTGCAGCACAATTGCGGCAACCATCTCCCACCTCCAAACTACGGCGGACCTCTTACTTTCGTTGAGGTTCACTATCAACGTGCCGAAGTCACACCTGACTCCCTATCAGATGCCTCCTTTCATCTGGGCTATTCTGGACACAGTGAGTTTCACGCCTATCCTTCGGAGCAGCGAGTCCATGAAATTCAGGATTTGATTCTGATATTTTAGTCTCCATCATGGATTCGGTGAGAGCGACTCTGAGGCTGTTGGCCTCATGGCCTCCTGCTAGTGTCACATGCCCATTGGCATATGTGGACTGTGCAGTGGGACCAGAAGTGCCAGTGGGCACAGCATCAGGGAAATCTCTCCAACCTAATTCATATCTCAGAAAGAACTTCATATGACCTGTAGTGGGGACTGACAAACCATGATTAGGTCAGCAGCAGACCCCCTCTCACTTCCTAACCGTAGCTGACTGTAGTGACAGATGAGTCACTCCTGGTATGGAGTGGCCATCTGGGAGAGGTGGAAATTAGAGGCCTCTATTCTCCAACAGAGTTTGGGCTCCACATCAACCTGTAGGAGCAGCGGGTGATCCGATTGGCATTGAAAGCCTTTCTTCCTTCGATGAAGGGAAGGTTGGTGCAGGTGTTCACGGACAACACCACCGCCATGTGGTACTGCAATAAATAGGGAGTTGTGGGGTTGTGAGCCCTTTATATATTCACATTAAGGGCTAATGAAAAAACTTTTTCCAATGCCTAGAAGGGTAAAGAGGATTCAGAGTTAGAGTAACTCCTCCTATTTATAATCAATTAGTCACTTTAAATTACTCTAACAGACCAACAGTGGTCGATATGGATGCACTATAGTGGGAAGAGATGTGAAGGATTTAGGTAAGGTAATCTCTTTTTCTTCACCAAAAGGTGAGCAAGGAAAATCTTCCTTTTTGTTTAGTTACCCTCACACACCCTAGTGGTGTCATGCTTCATCATCGGGTCACCCGACGCCTATAAGTCGGGGTGGGCTCAACCACAGTGTTGGGAGCTCTTGTTAGAAGTTTATGACCTGGGGGGCTGAAAGATGAAAACACCTCAGACAGATCCCCGGTATCCCTTTATTTTTGGGTCTGTCTGGGTTAATAAAAAAAGAATATTGGGTCTTATTGGAAGTCTTATGGTCCTAAGACCCTAGTGCCAACATGTTTCAGTCCAATAATGGCCGTAAAGGTCCAGGACTTTCTTCAGGGCAAAGTAGGCCTCCCTAGGAGACAGGACAAAGGGGGTTCCCTATCCTGTGCGTAGTGCAAGGGCAGAGCAGCTGCTCCTTGTGTAAGTGATTGATTATTTATCAATCATGTGTCATCCTCCATCTGCAAAGAGAAGAACAAACAACAAAGAAACAAACAACATACATTTGTACGGTATATTAATAGTATTTCTATAATGCTGTGTCCCAAAAAGCGTGCTTTGGAAATTAACAAAAAACCACACGTGCCAAATTGTTTCTATGACATAGTGGTAATCAATTCTTTCCAAACATGTGCCACTCATATCCATATCTTCACATAATATTTTTACGTGACAGATGATTAGTGTGGTGGCAATTTTACTCAAAAACTGGCAATTGATTCTTGTCAGTAAGTCTATATATTCCCGATTAAATCGCTCTACACCTCGCACTCACTCAACACTCACACCGTGCTTGTGAATAAAATAATCATAGTCTCTAGTCATGTACGATTATCATTATCTCTCCTTATAATGGTTTGTGCAGAAAAACTCAATGAAAACTTCCTTACCAAAGTCTTGAAGGGTTTCTGTGTCTCTAGGGACCGAAATGCATCTAGGGGTAGCTCTATAGTCAAACCCTAATGTTATGACCCCAAGTAGGTAAGGGAAATGTAAGAAAACAACGTGAGAGATTTTTTGGATCGCTACACGTAATGTGCGCCATTACGTCATATTGACCGCGCCGACTAGCGCCTACCAATCAGTGTTACAGAGAATACGGAAGTACAAAAACCCGGCACCTTCGCAATACCAACGCGAAAGCCGGGAACCGAAGCAGAGTAGGTGTGCAGGCGGGGAAGGACTCTTGACGAAGTAAGTTACGGATAGGTGTATGGAGATCTCCTTTTATCGCTTTTAATCGTGTTTCCCCATAAGGGGAACACGTGGGAATACATACACATGTTTGGAAAGAATTGATTACCACTATGTCATAGACACAATTTGGCACGTGTGGTTTTTTGTTTATTTCCAAAGCACACTTTTTGGGACACAGCATTATAGAAATACTATTACTATACCGTACAAATGTATGTTGTTTGTTTCTTTGTTGTTTGTTCTTCTCTTTGCAGATGGAGGATGACACATGATTGATAAATAATCAATCACTTACACAAGGAGCAGCTACTCTGCCCTTGCACTACGCACAGGATAGGGAACCCCCTTTGTCCTGTCTCCTAGGGAGGCCTACTTTCCCTGAAGAAAGTCCTGGACCTTTATGGCCATTATTGGACTGAAACATGTTGGCACTAGGGTCTTAGGACCATAAGACTTCCAATAAGACCCAATATTCTTTTTTAATAACCCAGACAGACCCAAAAATAAAGGGATACCGGGGATCTGTCTGAGGTGTTTTAATCTTTCAGCCCCCCAGGTCATAAACTTCTAACAAGAGCTCCCAACACTGTGGTTGAGCCCACCCCGACTTATAGGCGTCGGGTGACCCGATGATGAAGCATGACACCACTAGGGTGTGTGAGGGTAACTAAACAAAAAGGAAGATTTTCCTTGCTCACCTTTTGGTGAAGAAAAAGAGATTACCTTACCTAAATCCTTTACATCTCTTCCCACTATAGTGCATCCATATCGACCACTGTTGGTCTGTTAGAGTAATTTAAAGTGACTAGTTGTGAGCCCTTTGTCAAGAGATCCTGCATCTCTGGATAGGGCTGGAACTTCAGGGCATTTCCCTGGTGGTTCAACACCTGGTGGGTTCTCTGACCAGGGCAGAGGAACTCAGCCGTCGATGCCTAGAGGATCACAAATGGCATCTCCATCCAGAGGTGGTGCAAAGTCCCTTTCAAAAGTGGAGAGAGACTTGGTAAGATCTGTTAGACACCACTGCGAACATGCAATGTCTGCAGTTTTGTGCACTGGAGTTTCCAAGGCGGCTCTTGCTCGGAGACGCTTTTCGTCTGGAGTGGAGCTCTGACCTCCTGTGCGCCTTTCCACCAATACCACTCTTGCACAAAGTTCTTAAGACGAACAGGGACGTTTGGGCCTAAGACAATCTTGTGGCTATGGATTGGGCACTGAGAGTCTGAAATCCTGAACTTCTGAGCATGAGCATTGGTCCTCCGATAAGGCTGCCACTTCCGGAGGATCTTCTGTCGCAGCACCAGGGCAGGGTACTGCACCCAAACCTGTGCACACTTCAATTTCATTTTTGGAGATAGAATGAATAGCGACAGTTGACAGCCTTTGACCTCCCTCCCAAAGTCTGTGATGTTATTCTGGTAACCAGGCGTCCCTCCACCAAGATGGTATATGCCTGCCTTTGGTAAAAGTTCATGGCATGGTGTTTATCCTAGGATATTGACAGTTTGTTCTTTCTCTCGCCCACCAGTTGTGACAAGGTTCCTCAAAGGACTTCAGCATGTTTCCTCCCAGGCCATTCATCATGCTACAATGGGATCCTAACCTGGTCCTAACTTTTTTTGGGTGCGCCCATTTCTACCCGCTACACAACTGCCCACTTTGTTTGCGTACCATCAAGATAGCTTTTCTAGTGCCTATAATATCAGTCAGGAGAGTCAGCGAACTGCAGGCACTCTCTGTGCACCCTCCTTATACATCATTTTACCTAGAAAAGCTGGTTCTTAGAACTCATGCTTCCTTCCTTCCATAAGCTGCGACGCCTTTTCAAGTAGGCAAAAACATCTCCTTGCCTACCTTTTTTAATCCGTGTTGGAAGGCGGACCCCGAGGAGTCGGTGAGACCACCAAGGGGGGCCCTCTCACTGCACGAAGTAGCCGAGCGCTGCCGAGAAGTCTCCTGAGAGATCCTTCTCCTATCACGTACTAGCACAGTAACACCACCACACCGGACTCAAGGAGGTTGTCTCAAGACAAGCAATTCTTTATCAGCAATAAAAAGGTTACGAGGTCAATATTTACACGAAGGGATCGAGGGATCCACCAAAAGTCTCAGTGTCTCTTTGGAAGGGTAGGGGTAGCGGGACAGTCTTTGGCAGGAGTGCGGTACGAGGGTACCTGGGGCCCAGTTCTTATCCTCAAGCTGGAGGACCTCCGGATCTCGGATGGGTCGAGCCGCGACGGCGTCAGCAGGGCTCTGGCATACAGTTCGTGGAGAGCCGCGATTCAATCAGCAGGGCTCTCAAGATGGTTTCTGCTCAGCTCGAGCCGCGACGTCGTCAGCAGGGCTCCGAGGAAGGTTTCAGCGAGGTTGGGCCGCGACAGCGTCAGCAGGGCTCCGATGTTCCAGGTGGTTCAGAAAGGGTTCACAAGAAGGAGCCGCGACGCAGTCAGCAGGGCTCGTGATGGTTCCGACAAGAGTTCTTCTCCGTAGGGTCAGCCGCGATTCAATCAGCAGGGCTCTCGACTCCGGGATACAACTGCCGAGCTGTGGTGGGGTCGCCCCAGATATAGGTCTGGAGCCCTTTGATGTCCGGACCTATGCGCCCGAGGGGGCGGAGTGGCCGGGTGGAGGTGGCCAGACGCCCAGCAGGAGAGGCGCCAGGCCCATGGGAGTTGCAGGGCGATCACACCTCGAGAGGGGAGGACAGTTGGGGGTCCCATCGATACTGTCCTCCGCCGGGGGCGATGAATGCTTCCTGCGGCACCCCCTGGCCAGTTCGTGGTGCCTCGATGTCGGGGCTTCGCTGGGGTCGAGGCCGGGTTGAGCGGGGTCGCGCCGGCTGGTGCACGGTGTGACGTGGATGCCAACAAGATGGCGGAGCCACGAGGAGTATGAGACCACGTGCAGCTCCGGGTGAAGGGCCTTGGTGCAGTTCAGACGGGTGGCCCGTGACGGCCGGGGCGGGGAACGGGCACAATCCAGGGGGTTAAGGACCACGCCACGAGGCCGGGTCCAACAGGCGTCCCCCCCAGCCGAAGGCATGGAGAGTCACCCATCTCCTTGGGGATTCTCCTCGTCAAGGCGGAAGAAGCGGGACAGGCCGTCGGCGTTGGCGTGGTCATTGCCGGGCCGGTGTTCGACGTCAAAGTCCATCCCTTGTAGCGAGATGGACCATCGCAGCAGCTTGGGGTTCTCGCCCCGCATTCGCATTAACCATTGCAAGGGCCGGTGGTCGGTCTGGACCCGGAAGTGGGCGCCAAAGAGGTAGGGCCGGAGCTTCTTGAGGGCCCACACCACAGCGAAGGCCTCACGCTCAATAGTGCTCCAGCGTTGCTCTCGGGGCAGTAGTCGTCGGCTGATGAAGGCCACTGGTCGGTCGAGCCCCTTTTCGTCGGCTTGGGATAGGACGGCCCCGATCCCATACTCGGAGGCGTCCGTCTGTACCACGAACTCCTTCTGGTAGTCCGGGGCCTGCAGCACCGGAGCAGTACACCTGGCTGTTTTTAGGGTGTCGAAGGCTGTTTGGCAGCGGGGTGTCCAGTGTACCTTCTTGGGCTGCTTTTTGGACGTTAACTCTGTGAGGGGGCCAACAATGCTCCCATAGTCCCGGATAAACCGCCGGTAGTATCCGGTGAGGCCCAGGAAGGCCCGGACAGCGGTCTGGGTAGTGGGGGGTTCCCAGGTCTGGATGGCATCTATCTTCGCTTGGAGGGGGGCCACCTGCCCGCTCCCCACTTGATGGCCCAGGTAGGTCACGGATCCGTGGCCGATTTGACATTTGCTGGCCTTGATTGTGAGCCCGGCCTGCTGGAGGGCGGCCAGGACGGCCTTCAGGTGAAGGAGGTGCTCGGCCCAGTGGTTGCTGTACACGGCAATGTCATCTAAGTAGGCCGCGCTGAAGGCCTCAAGCCCGGCCAAAACCTTGTTCACCAGTCTTGGGAAGGTGGCCGGGGCGTTCTTCATTCCAAAGGGCATCACCCGAGAGTGGTAATGCCCATCCGGAGTCGAAAAGGCGGATCTTTCTTGGGCGCCGGGGGTGAGCTGGATTTGCCAGTACCCGGCGGTGAGGTCCAGCGTGCTCAAGTAGCGAGCGGCCCCTAGGCGGTCGATGAGTTCGTCGGCTCGGGGTATCGGGTGTGCGTCTGTCTTGGTTACTGCATTCAGGGCTCGGTAGTCCACGCAGAATCGCAACTCCGGGGGGTGACCGGGAGCTGCGGCCTTGGGCACCAGGACGACAGGGCTGGCCCACGGGCTGTCGGAAGGCTCGATGACCCCCAGGGCCAGCATCTTCGCTACTTCGGCCTGGATGCAGGCCCGCACTCGGTCAGGCACCCGGTAGGCTCTGTGTCGTATGGGGGGGCTCTCCCCGGTGTCGACGTCGTGGACGCACCAGTGAGTCACCCCCGGGGTGAGAGAGAAGAGGGCTGCGTAGTCCCGCAGTAATTGCTGGCAGTCGTTGCGCTGTTCCGGGGTCAGGGACGAGGCGAGTTGGACCCCTTCGATTGATCCATCGTGAATGTCGGATTGCAAGAGGTCGGGCAAGGGCTCGGAGTCGTCCTCGCACCCCTCGTCGGTCGCCAGCAGCAGGCTCAGTTCGGTCCGGGCGAAGTGGGGTTTTAGCCTGTTAGCATGTAGGACCCGGAGGGGGTTCCGGGGGGACTCCAGATCGACCAGGTAGGTGACGGGACTTTTCTTCTCCACCACCTTGAAGGGCCCAGTCCACTTGTCCTGGAGGGCGCCGGGTTCGACCTGGGCCATGACCCATACTTTCTGACCTGGCTCGAATTCTACAGTAGAGGTGTTGCGATCGTACCACCGCTTCATGTCCTCCTGGCTGGCCTCGAGGTTGGCTTCGGCCATGGCTCGGAACTTGCGGGTCTGGTTTCGGAGGGTCAGGAGGTATCGGTAGACGTCAGGAGGGGCGCCTCGGGGCTTCATCTCCCAGCCCTCCTTGACCAGGCTGAGCGGTCCGCGGACCGGGTGTCCATACAATAGTTCAAACGGGCTGAACCCCAGGGACTTCTGCGGGACCTCCCGATAGGCAAACAGGAGGCAGGGCAGCAGGACATCCCATTTCCGCCTGAGGGGTTCTTCCAGGCCCTGGATCATCCCTTTTAATGTTCGGTTGAACCGCTCCACCAGTCCGTTCCCCTGAGGGTGATAGGGGGTCGTGAACTTGTATGTGACCCCGCACTGTTGCCACAGGGACCGCATGTACCTGGAGATAAAATTTGTGCCGCGGTCGCTCACCACTTCGCTGGGGAATCCCACTCGGGAGAAGATCCCCATCAAGGCCCGGCCTACCACAGGGGCCGTTATAGTTCTTAGCGGGACCGCCTCCGGGTACCTGGTGGCGTGGTCCACGAGGACCAGGATGAAGCGGTGGCCCAGGGCGGTTTGGGGGTCCAGGGGTCCCACAATATTGATTCCGACCCGCTCGAACGGGGTGCTGACGGCGGGAAAGGGCTGGAGGGGGGCCTTGACCCGACCCCCCGTCTTTCCGCTGGCTTGGCAGGTCTGGCAGGACCGGCAGTGGTTGTCCACATCTCTCCGCATCCGGGGCCAGTAGAAGTGGGTCACCAGACGACTGTACGTTTTGTCTTGCCCCAAGTGTCCGGCGAGGGGCACGTCATGGGCCAGGTTGAGAAGGAACTCCCGGAAGCGGAGGGGGACCACCAACACGCGGCTGGCCCCGAGTTCTGCTACTTTCTGTTCACTGTACAACAGGCCCTCGGCCCAGTAGATCCAGTGGGTGCCGGTCTGGTCACCGTTGGCTTGCGCGGTCGCCTGTTGTCGGACCCCTTCGAGAGAGGGACAGGACTGTTGCTCTTGCTGGAACTGCTCTCGAGTGGGGCCCCCTTCGTGTTGCCATTGCGTCAGTTCTGGTAGGGCGCTCGGAGAAGCCATCTCTTCGGGGGAGGATTCGCTGGGCCCAGGGTCGGTGTCCGCCTCCTCCTCGCTGCTGGTGGGAGGGGGTGTGAGCCCCTCGGGTTGGGCGGTCCCGGAGGTCGAGGATGAGCGGGGTGCCTGGGCGGTCATGGACCGGGTGATGGCGCAGGCCCAATCAGCCAGTCCCAACATTCGGAGGTGCTCTCGTCGTTCTACTTGAGCCCAGGGGGAACTTTCCAAGTCGTTCCCCAGGAGGCAGTCGACCGGGGCGTCGTCGCGCACCGTCACCTTCAGCAGGCCCGTCACCCCTCCCCACTCGAAGGGGACCAGGGCCATCTGGCATAGGCTTTCACTGTTGTCGGCCGTCCGTACGGGGCACAGCACATTCGGTAGAATCTGTTCAGGGGTCACCAGGTGGCAGCGGACAGCGGTGATACTGGCGCCTGTGTCGCGAAGGGCTTCGGTCCGTTGTCCGTTGACCGTGACCTGCTGCCGGTACTTCTGGGTGTTGGTTGGGATGGGGGTGCAGGGTACCATCTCTCGGCTACCCAGGCAGACCAGGGACATGGCTGCCGGCTCCCACTCAGTGTTCTCTCGGTCGAGGGCCTCCTCTTCCTCTTCTCCTCCCCCCAAGGCGGCGGCTGTCAGCTGCCGGGGCGGGGGCCCGCCGGCCCCGTTTCTTCGGTTCAGAGGGCAGGCCGGATCGCTGGCAAAGTGTCCGGTTTGTTGGCAGCCATAGCAGGTCACTGGTGGCCGTGGTCCGGGTCGGGCCGGGCCCACCCTTCGAGCTAGGCTCGGGGAGAGATGTGGCTGCGGTGGCCCTCGAGGGGGGCTCCTGGGGGCCCCGGCGGGAGGGTCTCGGTTCCTGTTCGGCCCTCCCCCCCCACCGCGCTGGCGTGGGGGTCCGTTGGGGTTCCTCTGGTACTCCCCCATTGAGCTCCGGGGGACCCGGGAGTTGACCCATCGATCAGCCTCGACGGCAAGTTTTCGCGGGTCGGTCATTTTGCTGTCGAGGAGGTGCTGTCTCAGTTCCACGAAGCAATTGTTGGAAAGATGTTCCCACACGATGAGGTCGACCAGCTGCCCGTAGGTGGTTACTTTGCTTCCTTTGATCCACCCTTCTAGGGCCCGACTGAAAAAGTCCACATATTCCACCCATGTAGTACCCGGGATTTTCTTGCAGTCTCTGAACCGCTGGCGGTACATTTCCGCTGTTAGCCCGTAGCGGGTGAGCAGGGCCTCCTTCATGTGATCGTAGGAGGTCATCACCTCCTCCGGTAGCTGGAGCAGCGTGTCCCGCCCTTCACTCAGGAATCGCCCCCACAGGCCTGCGCCCCAGTCTTTTCGGGGCACCCGATGGGAGGTCATGGCCACCTCGTAGGCCTTAAACCATTGTTGGATGTCGTCATTCTTGTAATACTCCTTGACGACCTCTTTCGGGATATGTACCTTGGCCTCGGGAGGCGGTAGAGTGTCTCTAGTACTGGGGGTGTCGGTCCCTCCGTTCTTGGCCTTGATCTCGAGCTCCTTGAGACTGCGCTCGTGCTCAAGAGTTAGTTTCTTTTCCTCCAACTCCCGGTGTCGTCTCTTCTCTTCTATCTCTTCTTGAAGGCGTAGCTGCTCGAGGGCCAGTTTCTTTTCTGCCAGCTGGAGTTCGCCGTCCAGCCGCAGTCGGGCGAGCTCTAGCTCGTGGCTCCGGACCTTTTCCCGCTCTCGTATTTCTTCTTCGGAGAGGCCGGTTTCTAGGCTCTTTCTTCCTCCGGTTGCCGGAGTCAGTGCGGTTGCTGTGGTCTCCGTCAGGGGCAAGGGCCCTTCTTCCTGGGAGGGGCCTGCCCCGGCTTCCAACCATGCCCTCAGAGCTTTCTGCATCTCTTCTTTGGTACCTAGGCTGGTGGTTGCAATGCCTTTGTCTTTGCAGAACTGTTTTAATTCTTTGTGCGTATATTCTTCCAGCCGTTCGGGCTGGAACTCCTTTGTCGCGTTGTTTTCCTGGCTGCTCATGATGCTATTCGTTTGGATGGGTAGCTAATGGGTACTGGCTGGTACGTACTGCGTTCGGCTCGGATCCCGTCGCTGGCCACCAAATGTTGGAAGGCGGACCCCGAGGAGTCGGTGAGACCACCAAGGGGGGCCCTCTCACTGCACGAAGTAGCCGAGCGCTGCCGAGAAGTCTCCTGAGAGATCCTTCTCCTATCACGTACTAGCACAGTAACACCACCACACCGGACTCAAGGAGGTTGTCTCAAGACAAGCAATTCTTTATCAGCAATAAAAAGGTTACGAGGTCAATATTTACACGAAGGGATCGAGGGATCCACCAAAAGTCTCAGTGTCTCTTTGGAAGGGTAGGGGTAGCGGGACAGTCTTTGGCAGGAGTGCGGTACGAGGGTACCTGGGGCCCAGTTCTTATCCTCAAGCTGGAGGACCTCCGGATCTCGGATGGGTCGAGCCGCGACGGCGTCAGCAGGGCTCTGGCATACAGTTCGTGGAGAGCCGCGATTCAATCAGCAGGGCTCTCAAGATGGTTTCTGCTCAGCTCGAGCCGCGACGTCGTCAGCAGGGCTCCGAGGAAGGTTTCAGCGAGGTTGGGCCGCGACAGCATCAGCAGGGCTCCGAGGAAGGTTTCAGCGAGGTTGGGCCGCGACAGCGTCAGCAGGGCTCCGATGTTCCAGGTGGTTCAGAAAGGGTTCACAAGAAGGAGCCGCGACGCAGTCAGCAGGGCTCGTGATGGTTCCGACAAGAGTTCTTCTCCGTAGGGTCAGCCGCGATTCAATCAGCAGGGCTCTCGACCCCGGGATACAACTGCCGAGCTGTGGTGGGGTCGCCCCAGATATAGGTCTGGAGCCCTTTGATGTCCGGACCTATGCGCCCGAGGGGGCGGAGTGGCCGGGTGGAGGTGGCCAGACGCCCAGCAGGAGAGGCGCCAGGCCCATGGGAGTTGCAGGGCGATCACACCTCGAGAGGGGAGGACAGTTGGGGGTCCCATCGATACTGTCCTCCGCCGGGGGCGATGAATGGTTCCTGCGGCACCCCCTGGCCAGTTCGTGGTGCCTCGATGTCGGGGCTTCGCTGGGGTCGAGGCCGGGTTGAGCGGGGTCGCGCCGGCTGGTGCACGGTGTGACGTGGATGCCAACAAGATGGCGGAGCCACGAGGAGTATGCAACCACGTGCAGCTCCGGGTGAAGGGCCTTGGTGCAGTTCAGACGGGTGGCCCGTGACGGCCGGGGCGTGGAACGGGCACAATCCAGGGGGTTAAGGACCACGCCACGAGGCCGGGTCCAACAATCCGCCTCACCTTTCCAAAGAAGAGGAGTGACTCCACCACCTGGACCCAAATAGAACATTGTCGTTCTACTTTGATCGCACAACAGATTTTCGGGTGAAGATCAACTTTTTGCAGGGTATATTTAGAAAAATGACGGAAAGGCAATGCAAAAATGGTCCATGTTACGATGGATAGTGCTCTGCATAAAGATCTGTTATCCATTAGCCAAAGAGCAATCCCCTGTGGGCTTGTCTGCTCATTTCACCATAGCTAAGGCTACAACTACTGTGTTAGCTTGCGGAATCCATGTCCTGAACATTTGTTAGGCAGCGACATGGGCGTCCTTGAATACATTCACAAATTATTTCTGCATTGATGGTCAAGTTCGTCGTGAATGGCATTTTGCCTGTTCTGTCTTGCAATACTTTAGTCTAATCCATTTTGCAGACCTACTTCCCAGGAGGTATTGCTTGGGTATCTATTCTAAAGTAAGGAATTTGCGGCTAGAATTCTCTATCAAATAAACAAGCTACTTATCTTCGATATAGCCTTATCTTGTAGAGACCATCTAGCTGCAAATTCCTTACCGACCCTCTCATCCTCCATGCTCTGCGCACAGATTTCAGTTCAGGGTCACCCTTCTAAGGGGCTTAGTGATGCACACCAGTATGTCCACATCCTCTGTGGCTCTGTGCTTCTGGCATGGAAAGCTGTGAAAAGAAACTGATGTCAGAGCCCTGGGGTGGCACAAACATAGGCAGCGTGCATACCACATCCGGCGCAGATGATAAGCATGTGGAGCCGAATGACACCACCTAACAGCGTGCAGGGATACTGCTTGAAAATATTTAGATACAGTCTGATGCCTGGGGAATATTCTAAGGTAAGCAATCTGTGACTAGATAGAGTCTCTATCAGATAAGGCGATACCAAAGATAAGTAACTTGTTCTTCAATACATAGCCAATTGGTGCTTATACTATTTGTTATAAGCGATTACTTAAGAATACAGATGGAGGAAATATAAAAAAATCAATTAGTCATAATTTAGGAGGCATACATTTGAAATAGAAAGTTTACGTCTTCCATAAAGATGTTAACATCATATTACAAAGTACATTTTCAACATATTTATGATAGTGGGGTTATTTATTCTGGCGTGTATAACTTCTATGACCCGGAAAGATTTCTTAAGTAAGGGTCATGTAAGTGCTCGTCCAATCCTGCTGATTAAAAGTCTATCACAACTAATTATCCATTGGTAATTTGATAAAGCTGAACCATGCGGTCAATGTTACGAAGTAGTAAGAAGAGCTACTCAACTGCAATCTTCATGTTTGTATATCAAATTACCAACAGATAACTAGTGCACCTTGATAGAATATATAACCCCACTATCGTAAACATGTTGAAAATTGATTGTGCAACATAATGTGTTGCTAAAATCTTTACAAAAGAAGTAAACTTTCTATTTCACATATATGCCTCTCCTTAATTTGCTTTGATCTTTTTCTTCCTTCTGTATTCTAAAGTAATAGCTTATAACAAACAGTATAAGCACCACTTGGCTATGTGATGAATGCTCAATTCAGGGGTAAAAACGTTACTGTAAACAAATGAAAAATAAAAAAATTTGTGTTTGGTGAATGATCCCCTTGTTTGCATTACCTTTGTTGTTGTTCACTCATACCCATGCTCTCAAGGGATTATTGGGTTTCCCTTATCTTTTAACCCGACTACTGAACACGTCCTCGCTGAAGAAAATGTGGAGTGAGTGCATTTAGAGATGGTAGGATGAGAATGGTTTGAGTCATGCACGTATTGTGTTCCATTGGTGTCTAGTGCTCTCGAATAGAGGAGACATACAAGTATGGCCCATGATGATGTTTTTGTTGCGCTACAGTGTGGTGTTGGTATGTGGTGTGTTCATATATACCAATTGTATTGTATACACAGGCAAATAATAATGGTTTTCCGTTCTGTTTTTTATTTGCACTACAGGTCAGGAGGCATTATAGGTGGCTTCAGTCCGACACCGTTGCCATTTGTCAGGCCCTTGGCACTGTGTTGGTTGCACAAGAGCATGGTGCTGATGGGTCTGTTGGACTCTTCTACTGGTGGTGTTGGTCTGTTTAGACTAGGTTCAGATGCATATATGATTAGGCAGTTGCCCAAAACAGCCATTATATTATAATAAAGTAACATGTAGATGCTCGATCATTCTCGTGTTTTCTGCTGTTGCAGGTGTGTTTTAGATTTAGGTGATATCGGTTGCAGTTAGGGGAAACAACGAACAACATATTGGCATCGCTATGAGCTTTGGCACAGTTTTGGATAAAGGAGGGTGTATTGTTGGTGCATCTAATGTCACCTTGTACTGCTCGATTTTCCCGGCCTTTCTGTGTTAAAGGGGAACTAATGTGACTTCAGTCTCTTTCTATCCAAGTCTAAGGGTTAGAGTAGTGTATAGAGCCTATTTATTAGGCACTTCGACATGATCCTGTGTTCTTCCCCATAGATCAGGGTTTGCACACATATCCTAGGGGATAGATTTGTTAGTATTAGGGGTAATTTATTCTGTAGTGAGGGTATTTCATGGAGCCGTGCTGAATTCAGGCCTGGTAGGCCTCAAACGGGAGAGACTCCATCTTTCTTCCTGCTCCGGCAGCTTGGGATGCTTCTAGGTCATAGGCAGTGTTTTAGTTAGGAGGTGTTATTCGCTTGGAGAGAACCGGTTCAGGCCGGCCCTTATCGAAGGATTGTATTTTTCTTCATGCCGAAGACACTACATCAGGCCGGCCGGCTGGGAACGTGTCCTTGGCACGGGGAGGTACAAGAATTTGGTGGGCGGCAGGTTACGGGCTGGAATTTTCCATGAGAAAATGCACCTCTATATTAGTGAAAGTCTGAGGCAGATACTGGCACTTGCTTTTAGTTCGTAGGCGGCACTTGGTCGTTAGCAGTAAAGCTACTACTTATTCCAGGGAAGACAGATGACAAACTTGAAGGTGGAGAAAAAACCGAGAGATAGATATTCTTCTAACAGAATAGCCAAAGAGAAGAGAGTAGCCGATGAGGAAAAGGTCCCAGTGACTCGGAGAAGGAGAAGGGAGTAGATCCGTGACTGCGGAGGTGTGACTTCCAGGCGAAGCCGAGGCACAGACGAGAAGGGAACCTAGATGACCATTGAGTGCAGGCTACATACGACCAAGGTGATGTCAACCCCTTTTTATTAGAGTGTACAACTTAATCTTTCACTTTTCCTTGCAGGTTATATGTCATAGTATAATGTTATGTGGTTACGTATGTAATGAGTAATAAAGTACCCAGTTTGTAGTGAATCAACATGTGCTGCGTGTTCTTGTATAAGAGGGTAGCCTATTCTTCTAGTCAGCTGTGACTTGACATGAACAGATGTTAATCCTGATCAGGTAAGTGGTAACTGAATAAGGGAGAAAGGAGCCCCTCGAACTGGGGAACAGGTTGTGCTCAACTGGCGGTCCTTGTGTGATCTGATACATAGTAACACTGATTCCCTTGTTGTATGTCGTGGTAATTATAGGATGAACTCGTGCTAAGGCTGCCGTCTGGGTAGGAAGTCCTGGGTCCATCTAGGACCGCGAGGCTGAGGCTGCCGCCTGGGTAGGAAGTCCTGGGTCCATCTAGGACCGCGAGGCTGAGGCTGCCGTCTGGGTAGGAAGTCCTGGGTCCATCTAGGACCGCGAGGCTGAGGCTGCCGCCTGGGTAGGAAGTCCTGGGTCCATCTAGGACCGCGAGGCTGAGGCTGCCGTCTGGGTAGGAAGTCCTGGGTCCATCTAGGACCGCGAGGCTGAGGCTGCCGTCTGGGTAGGAAGTCCTGGGTCCGTTTGGGACCGCGAGGCTAAGGCTGCCGTCTGGGCAGGAAGTCCTGGGTCCGTTTGGGACCGCGAGGCTAAGGCTGCCGTCTGGGCAGGAAGTCCTGGGTCCGTTTGGGACCGCGAGGCTAAGGCTGCCGTCTGGGCAGGAAGTCCTGGGTCCGTTTGGGACCGCGAGGCTAAGGCTGCCGTCTGGGTAGGAAGCCCTGGGTCCATCTGGGACCGCGAGGCTGAGGCTGCCGTCTGGGTAGGAAGTCCTGGGTCCACTTAGGACCGCGAGGCCGCCACTTGTATTATAAGAGGTCTTGGTATATATATAGTAGGAATTCTCTGTCCTTAGGTGGTATATATATATGTGGTTTTGTTTGTGAATAGGCCCTAGGGAGGGGGTAACGTTCTGGCTGGGTTAGAGAGGCTCTGTTGAGCGGGTTCTATCTGATCAGAAAAACCCAAGCAGAACATTTGGCGTCACAAACCGTTTTCGAAACCTGTGTGCGTCGTGTTGTCTCGTGTTTGCTTTCGGCGTGTGCGTGGTTTTGTTTGTATATTATTTGTGGTATACTTGTGTGTCTAGCTTTTCTTTTTCTTTCTTTTCTTCTTTCTTTTTCACGATGTTTTCTAGAAAATCTAAATCTACTTTTAAGTTGCCCGTTGATATTCCCGGATGGGATTCAACGCCTTATGAAGCCTTAGCCCGTGAGTGGGCTGATTCTACTGGTTTGAGTGAGAATTGGAATTCTTCTTTGGAGCTGGCGGAGCCGGCTAATGAGATTACTTGTTTACAAAAGGCACCCGTATCGAAGGGTGAGGAGATTCCCATTTTGGGGCGCAGAGGTTGGATTGTTCTGTCTGCGTACAGGATTCTGCATGAGAGGTTGTTGAAGCTACAAATCTCTCTTAAGGATGTTGAAGCGCACTTTGTTGAGATTCAGAATTCTCATACTTTGTTGCGGTGTCAAAATAAGTTGCTTGCTGACAAACTTGAGACTTACCAGACTATTGCCGAGAGGGCGGCTGTGCGAATTGCCCGTTATAAATACAAAAATCGGCGCGGCCGGGTTTCGACGCGAAAGGTGCGTCTGGTCGTGGCGAAAGCCGGACTGGATTGGAATCCTGATGAATGGGATGGTAATATCTGGAATTCGAGTGATTCTTGTTCCTCGGGTGAGGAATCTGTTAAGTGCGAGTCCTCCCGCTCCCGCCATGATTGTAAGCCTGCTTCTCGCACCCCTGATGGTGCACCCCGTGATTGCGCTCGTCCTTCGAGTGGGGTTGATGCTTCTTCCACTGGTTGTTCCTCTACGTCAGGGGTACTCATAGTACGGCCCGCGGGCCGCCAGCGGCCCGGCAAGCCTTCCCTGGCGGCCCGCGGACCTTGCAGACCTGTACCTGCAGTGGCGTCACTAGGGGGGGGTGCGGGGGAGCGGACCGCACCAGATGACACCATCACATGGGGTGACACCGCCACCGCGCCGGCAGAGGACGAGCTGCTCCCGACATCTGCGTTCATCACAAAGTCCTGCGCAAAGTGTCTGTAATCAATTGGAAAATTCCCTTGAGACAAAGTTAGTGAACTGTGAAAAGAGAAGAAAGGAGGGAAGCAAGGGGGGGGGGGGGGACTGTGGAGGCAGACAGAGACTGCAGCAAAACCACTCTACAGCAAAGAAGGCTGAGGCGCTGTTACATATATTAAGTGCTGGCGGAACACACGATACAATGTACAACAGGCCATGCACGCGATTATTACAACATTGTGCCTTACAAACATGGCAAAACAATAGACAACCTTGTTGAACACTTTCCTTATAGTGCTTAATAGAAATAAAATATGTTTCAGAGCGCTCCAATATATCATCAAAAAGGGCATGCAGACAATTAGGCAACCTCAGAATTCATTTGAGGGGGCAAAGCTACAATTCCAGATTTGCGATTTTACACAAAGCAATTTAGCCAGCAAAACACTTGTCACTCCTAATGGCCAAACCACTGTCCTAATATGTCCAAATTACGGAATATATCAGCAGTGCGGTGTTCGAAGGGAAGGGAGAAGCGCGGGGTCACAGAATGGGCAGGGGGTGGCAGGAAGTCTGACCTGGGCTTCTGTGGGTGAGCAGTGCAGGGTCTGGGACGGAGCAGCTCAAGAGAGATGCGCACAGGATTTAATGTAGGAATATTGCACCCTGTCCGGGGGTGACACCACGAGTTATGGCACTGGGTGTCACCAACCCTAGTGACGCCGCTGTGTACCTGTGCAAGAGCTATGGGGGCCGGGCGATTCTTTTAAAAGCCAAGTCACTTGTTAATGAGGCTTTGTTGTATTTCACCTCTTCTTAGCGCCCCTGCATCTCCCCTCTGAATGAGTGGAGATGCAGGGGCGCTAAGAAGAGGTGAAATACAACAAAGCCTCATTAACAAGTGACTTCGCCTTTAAAAGACCTGTGAAGTACTTGGTTGCGGTGGCTGTTTGTGTTCCAGGGAAGCGGACTCAGCGCCGGGTGAGGTGAAGGACAGGGAAGGGGGGGAGGGGGGGCAGCAGCTAGTGAGAGCAGCCGGTGAGTTTAAAGCGGGAGGAAGACAGAGTGCGACAGAGAGGGAGAGGGGGAAGACAGAGCAGGAGACAGGGAGGGAGAGACAGCGAGAGAGAGACAGACAAGTTAGGAGAGGGAGGGGGACAGAGGGAGAACAGATGGAGAGGGAGGGAGACAGAGAGAAAGGGAGACAAACTGATTGAGAGAGAGAAGGAGAGAGATAGAGAGAGGGAGGGAGACAGAGAGGGAGGGAGAGAGAGGGAAGGAGGGAGAGAGAGGGAAGGAGGGAGACAGAGGGAAGGAGGGAGACAGAGGGAGGGAGGGAGACAGAGGGAGGGAGGGAGACAGAGGGAGGGAGGGAGACAGGGAGACAGAGAGGGAGGGAGACAAACACAGTGAGTGAGGCAGAGAGAGAGGGAGGGAGACAGGGGGAGGGAGAGAGGGAGACACAGAGGGAGGGAGACAAGAGGGAGGGAGACAAGAGGGAGGGATGGAGGGAGGGACTGAGACAGAGAGAGAGAGAGAAATAGATAGAGAGAGAGGGAGACAGAGAGAGGGAGGGAGATAGAGTGAGTGAGACAGAGGGAGAGAGAGAGAAATAGATAGAGAGAGAGGGAGACAGAGAGAGGGAGGGAGATAGAGTGAGTGAGACAGAGGGAGAGAGAGAGAAATAGATAGAGAGAGAGGGAGACAGAGAGAGGGAGAGTGATAGAGGGAGGGAGGGAGACAGAGCTAGATAGTTAGTTAGTTAGTTAGTTAGTTAGTTAGTTAGTTAGTTAGTTAGTTAGTTAGTTAGTTAGTTAGTTAGTTAGATAGATAGATAGATAGATAGATAGATAGATAGATAGATAGATAGATAGATAGATAGATAGATAGATAGATAGATAGATAGATAGATAGATAGATAGATAGATAGATAGATAGATAGATAGATAGATAGATAGATAGATAGATAGATAGATAGATAGATAGATAGATAGATAGATAGATAGATAGATAGATAGATAGATAGATAGATAGATAGATAGATAGATAGATTAGATAGATAGAGATGTGTGAATGCCGGGTCTGGTGGCTCAGTGGACGAAGGAGTCTGCTGCAGGGGCCTGTGTTCAACCTCATGGTCACAGTTTTTTTTTTTTTGCTCTAGCCCCTCCCCCTCCCCCACTGCCCCCGCCCCCACCGGTGCGGCCCTCGGCCACAAACCACACTGTAAATTTGGCCCCTCAGAGAAAGTTTGTGAGTACCCCTGCTCTACGTGTACTGGTCGAGCTCCTTGTGATGCTCACCCCGCGGTCTCGGTGCATCCAGTTTTTCGTCGGAAATTGCAGCAGTCTCCTGCTGCTCCGCAGGGTATTTCTTTAGACTCTTTAGAGGACTTTACTCAACAGGAAATTAGTGATATTTTGCAGCGATTTCGGCAGCGAGCTGGTGAGACATTGCTCACATGGATGGTGCGCCTTTATGAACTGGGCGCTGCTGGCATTATGTTGGATAATGGTGATTGTTTGAAGTTTTGTTCCTTGAGCTCGGATTCTACTGTACAGGATCATTTTCGTAACTATAATGGTGGTGGTCAAATTTCTTTACTCCAATTGGCGACTGAGGGTTGTAATCAAAAATATCCTACTGAGTCTGACTGGCCTGTGAATGACAAACCGTGGTATACTTTGCGCGATGCTGCTCAACGTCTCAAAGAGGAGGTGATGAAAACGGCAATTTTTCTGGGTACTGCTGACAGGTTGCTTGATGGTTTGTTGACATCTTCTGTGCGGAACCGTATTATTCGATCTTCCCCTGTTGCCTATAAGCAGGTCATGATGACTTTATTGATTAATCAGACTGGTAATGTGTTATCTACGGTACTGGAATCGGTGCGCCATCTCGGTGAGTTAGGCGAGTGGTTTAAACCTGAACGTCAGTCCCGGCCTGACACTCGTACTCCTGGTGAAAATAAACTTACTAGACGTGATATCTTTTCTGGTCTTCTGGCTGATGGTGTGCGTAGGGAAGAGATTGACGGTGAGACTACCGCTCGTTTGTGGGAGTTGTTTCGCAAACGTGGTTTGGATCGGAAGGAGGGTGCCCGGCGTGTTTGGACCACTGAGTGTGATCGTGGTGGTTCTGACGGTAGCGGTGATGACGACCGCCGTGGGCGCTCTGTTCGTCGTGATGAACGACGTTATGTACGTGATATGTCCCCCCGTCGAGAGAGAGACAGGGAGGGAGAGGGGGAAAGAGAAAGGGGGAGAAATGATTATGTTTACAGCAGACGTAGAGATGATAGGGATCAATCCCCTGAGTTGAGGAGGAGAGAGGATCGTCACAGTTTGGTCGATCGTAACCCGCAGTACAATGCTGAAGACTCGAATCCGTTCCGTACTGGGAATGGATATGAACAGGAGGTACCGATACCTAAGAAACGTGAGAGTCTTTATCCTGATTTATCCTGGTACACAGAATGCAGTAAGAATGACTAGGAAATAGGTCAAGCTCCGGTACACAGATGGGCTCACAGAGATAATAGACCCTATGTAGATATTGATATTTATTGGAGACATCGTAATATCCAAAGGGCCCGAGCATTGGTAGATACAGGAGCGGAGGCCACTCTTATTCATGGAAAATCAAAGAAGTTTACAGGTCAGCCTTTTACAATTACCGGATTAGGTGGAAAAGAAACTCCTGCAGTTCAAACTTTGCTTGAAATGAGAATAGGTAGAATCCCTAGAAAAGAATATTCTGTACTAGTGGTGCCTCTCTTAGAATTCATAATTGGAATTGATATTTTGAAAGGAATGACGTTGCATTTAGATGATGGGTGTTACCAATTTGGAACCACGCATTATATATCGTCCAGGCCTATACGGGTTGGTCGTTTAAGAATGCCCCCATACAAGTTCCCCAGGCGACAAAAGTGGTTTGTCAGAAGCAGTATCGTATTCCAGGTGGTCATGAAGAGATTAGTACCACTATTCAGGAGTTGGTGGATGCAGGAGTTATAACCCCAGTTACTTCTGCTTGGAATAATCCTGTTTGGCCTGTACGTAAGAGTGATAATTCTTGGCGCATGACTGTTGATTATCGAGAATTGAACAAACACACGCCCTCTTTGACTGTTGCAGTACCGGATGTTATTACCCTAATTGAAAGAATCCAAAAGCATCCAGGTACATGGTATGCGTCCATTGATATTGCTAATGCTTTCTTTTCGATTCCAATTGCCCCTGAGTGTCAGGAACAATTCAGTTTTACGTGGAACGGGCGTCAGATGACGTTTAGAAGTCTTCCTCAGGGCTATGTGCATAGTCCTACGATATGTCACCGGCTGGTGGCAGAGCATTTGGCTGAGGTACCGGTTCCTCCCCAAATTCAGATATGTCATTATATTGATGATGTTTTGATCCAAGGTGAAACACGAGAGGAAGTTCAGACACAATTGGACAGGATCATTGAGTGCCTGCGTGGGAAAGGTTGGGAAATCAACCCGGATAAATTGCAAGGTCCGTCCCAGGCTGTAAAATTTTTGGGTATTAATTGGCATGAAGGGCACCGTGAAGTGATCCCTCAGGTTAAACAGAAGATTCTTGATTTTGCAGTTCCGAGGAATAGGAAAGAAGCCCAGAGCTTCATTGGTCTGTTTGGTTTTTGGCGCCAGCATATTCCTCATTTGAGTCAAATATTGGCCCCTTTGTACCGGGTCACGCGTAAAAAGAATGCATTTGAATGGGATAAACCGCAGCAAGATGCGTTCAGTCTGGCAAAAGAAGCAATTCAACATGCTCTGGATTTATGGCCTGTACGTGATGGTGACGTGGATTTGAATGTGTCTGTACAGGGCCCTTATGCGAATTGGAGTTTGTGGCAGAAACAAGGCAGGAGTAGAGTACCGTTAGGTTTTTGGACCAAAAAGTTACCTGATGCTGGTGAGCGTTCTACACCTTTTGAGAAACAGTTACTTGCTTGTTATTGGGCTCTGGTGGATACCGAGCAATTGACTTTGGGACATGATATAGTTTTGCGTCCTGAAATTCCTATCATGCAGTGGGTTTTGAGTTCGCCGAAAACTCACCGAATTGGACATGCTCAAGAGGCGAGTGTGATTAAATGGAAATGGTATATACAAGACAGGGCACGTGTGGGCCCGAAAGGAGTTGCCTCTTTACATGAGCAGGTGGCGCGAGCGCCGTCGACTGAGACAGAGTGAATGTTCCGTACCTTTAGTACAGGAGTCTCCTGTCAAGTGGGGTAAGCCTTTTGATGATTTGTCCGCAGCGGACAGAAACCATGTTTGGTTCACGGATGGTTCAGCGAGGTTCATAGGGACGACACGGCACTGGAAGGCGGTGTCCTATAATCCGATCACACAAAAATTGCTGAGCACAACTGGTGAAGGTAAAAGCAGCCAATTTGCTGAACTTTATGCTGTTTATCAAGTTTTGAAACAAGAGTTACCTGGTACATGTCATATTTTCACCGATTCTTGGTCTACTGCCAATGGACTGGCTGTTTGGTTGCCGACTTGGCATTCCCATAATTGGAAGTTGCATTCCAAAGAATTGTGGGGAAAAGAGTTATGGCAAGAGATTTGGGAGATGCTCCCACAGAGTACTGTTACAATCTTCCATGTGGATGCTCACACCCCGATAGATTCTCTTGACAAATTTTTTCATAACATTGCAGATGAGAAATCTAAAATTGCTGAGGCAGTGGTGGACAGGCAAGATTCTGATATTGCGAGATTGGCGAAATGGGCACACCAGAAGGCAGGACATTTTGGAGAGAAGGCCACTAGCAGGTGGGCTGCTGATCGAGGAATTTATATTCCCCTAGATTTAATTAAAAATGTTATTTTACATTGTCCCGTTTGTCAGCATGTCAGACAGCGTAAGGTGCCCCAAATTGTTAAAGGTCATTTACATCGCGGGAAACTGCCCGCTCAAATTTGGCAGATTGATTACATCGGTCCACTTCCTATGAGTAGGAATTGTCAATATGTTTGCACTATTGTTGATACATACAGTGGCCTGCTGGTAGCCCTTCCCTGTAAGCAAGCTACCCAATTGAATACCATTAAAACATTAGAATTGATTATGATGTATTATGGTGTGCCATTCCAAATTCAATCTGATAATGCATCCCATTTTCGTGGAAGATTGGTAAAGGAATTCTGTGTGGAAAACAATATTGAATGGATATTCCATATACCCTACTATCCACAGGCCTCGGGTCTTGTGGAGAGGTTGAATGGCTTGCTAAAGGATCAGCTGCGTAAGTTAACAGATGACAAGTATAAAAATTGGCGAGACTTTTTGCCCCAAGCAATATTGAATTTGAATAATCGTCCTTTTCTAAATGCTGAATCTCCACTTATGCGTTTGTTTCCCCCGAATGTTGAGGCTATGCCTAATGAAATCAGAGAGACTGTGATGTATTGGGAAATTACTCCCGGAGCTTTGGCTCCATGTAGAGCGACCCCAGGGTCGGCAGGCTTAGACTTGCATGCCATGGATGACACCGTTTTAAAAAGTAAGGATCGGGTCATCATTGCTACCGGTGTTGGTATTCATATACCACCTGGGAATTTCGGATTGATAGCCCCTAGATCGGGGCTGGCTGTAAAAGGCATTCAGGTGCTTGGAGGAATAATTGACAGTGATTATCAGGGAGAGATTAAGGTGCTCCTGCTGAATAGCAGTGAGGTTGACTTACTGATACACCGCACTGACCGAGTGGCTCAATTACTCATTATGCCGGTTTTCAGTGGTTCATTAATGAAAGGCGCTGCCCCAACTTTGCTAACTGTACGAGGCCAGAAAGGTTTTGGCTCTACGGATAACCCTGGGGCTAGGGTTTGGGTGCAGTCGCCTAAGAATCCCCCTGAACAAGCAGAGGTCATTGCCACCGGTCAGGACAATACCATTTTGGTTATGAGACCAGGGAAAGATAGCTGGGAAGCGGTCCCGGCTGACAAATGTTACTTACGAGAATGATTAATGCCTGTATTTGATTCTCTTTCAGATCATTCTTTGGACTGTTGCTGCAGGATGTGTCGGCGCTGGACTCCTTTTGGGCTGGTACGACGAGAGAGGAGGGATCCCGTCAACCCGGGATGAACTGAGAACCAGAGTGTTGCGTTCCTTCGCTGCGTGGGATTCATCATCGAACTTTTGGACATCGCTAGCTAAGAGGGTGACTGATGCCCCTCACTTCTGTTTGACACCGATGAGATCTGTACATGATATCTTGGCGACGTGTTTGGTTGCTGTCCCTGCCTCACTGGAAACTCTAACTAACATTTTCAATGTTTCAAAGGCTCGCCCCAATGTTCTCCTGGGTGATTTCGCTACCCATGTGTATTGCCCCTCATGTACTGAAATGCTAGACGAGCAACCCCCCATCCAGTCCCAAATAGTTACTTATAATATCACACAAGGTGACTTATGTTTCTTTCTTACGTGTAATCCTAGTGCGATCTCGGAATGTCTACGCCTAAAACTGAAAGGTGCCACTTCATTTACAGCTCATGAACGGACTTTGTGCTTTCAAAGGACACCGACCAAATGTGTTTCAGTTCAGAACAATATGACTTGCAATAGTTTGGTAGTTACCCCCAGTCATTATCGCACGATGTTACTACCTGCCGGATGGCTTTTCTCATGTGGTAATACTTCCTGGCCATATGTCCCTGCAAACATTTCCGGAGGCCCTTGTGCCATTACTAGACTAAGTTTACTAATGTTCTTGTCGCATCCGAATGCCAACTCTCGTGTGATTCGAGATACTGTGATGTTACAGGAGGATTGTGACTCATCTTTACATTTATATTCCAAGTCTGAATACCTTAGCCTAGCTATTTCAATTAGTGGTGTTCCTGCTTTGGCAGTTTATAATGCCAAATCTATTGGGAAAATGGCCTGCTGGATGGTGAAATCCATTAATCATACTTCTACAGTCCTGTCTGACATGCTATTAGACGCCCAGGGTGAACGTAGGGCCATTTTGCAAAATCGAGCGGCCATTGATTATCTTTTGCTTAAACATGGACATGACTGTTCTGATTTTGAGGGTCTCTGTTGTTTTAACTTGTCTGATCATACACAATCCATTCGCGCTCATATTGACAAGTTACGTGACTTAACGGAAGAAGTTAGAAAACACATTGACCAGGGATGGTTTGACTGGCTCTTTAATTGGTTGCCTGATGTACATATGCTACGTCAAACATTAGGAGGTATTCTGATTACTGTTGCTATTTTGATTTCTATCTGTTGTTTTATTCAGTGTATTCCTTCACTCCTTCAATTCTGTACACTCGGTACTAGACATAGATCAGTTAGCTTTGTTTCATATTATTCTTCCACCGATGTTAGTTCTGTGTAACGAATGTATAATAGACTGAAGTCAAGGGTGAAATGTACTGCTCGATTTTCCCGGCCTTTCTGTGTTAAAGGGGAACTAATGTGACTTCAGTCTCTTTCCATCCAAGTCTAAGGGTTAGAGTAGTGTATAGAGCCTATTTATTAGGCACTTCGACATGATCCTGTGTTCTTCCCCATAGATCAGGGTTTGCACACATATCCTAGGGGATAGATTCGTTAGTATTAGGGGTAATTTATTCTGTAGTGAGGGTATTTCATGGAGCCGTGCTGAATTCAGGCCTGGTAGGCCTCAAACGGGAGAGACTCCATCTTTCTTCCTGCTCCGGCAGCTTGGGATGCTTCTAGGTCATAGGCAGTGTTTTAGTTAGGAGGTGTTATTCGCTTGGAGAGAACCGGTTCAGGCCGGCCCTTATCGAAGGATTGTATTTTTCTTCATGCCGAAGACACATCAGGCCGGCCGGCTGGGAACGTGTCCTTGGCACGGGGAGGTACAAGAATTTGGTGGGCGGCAGGTTACGGGCTGGAATTTTCCATGAGAAAATGCACCTCTATATTAGTGAAAGTCTGAGGCAGATACTGGCACTTGCTTTTAGTTCGTAGGCGGCACCTGGCCGTTAGCAGTAAAGCTACTACTTATTCCAGGGAAGACAGATGACAAACTTGAAGGTGGAGAAAAAACAGAGAGATAGATATTCTTCTAACAGAATAGCCAAAGAGAAGAGAGTAGCCGATGAGGAAGAGGTCCCAGTGACTCGGAGAAGGACAAGGGAGTAGATCCGTGACTGCGGAGGTGTGACTTCCAGGCGAAGCCGAGGCACAGACGAGAAGGGAACCTAGATGACCATTGAGTGCAGGCTACATACGACCAAGGTGATGTCAACCCCTTTTTATTAGAGTGTACAACTTAATCTTTCACTTTTCCTTGCAGGTTATATGTCATAGTATAATGTTATGTGGTTACGTATGTAATGAGTAATAAAGTACCCAGTTTGTAGTGAATCAACATGTGCTGCGTGTTCTTGTATAAGAGGGTAGCCTATTCTTCTAGTCAGCTGTGACTTGACATGAACAGATGTTAATCCTGATCAGGTAAGTGGTAACTGAATAAGGGAGAAAGGAGCCCCTCGAACATGGGAACAGGTTGTGCTCAACTGGCGGTCCTTGTGTGATCTGATACATAGTAACACTGATTCCCTTGTTGTATGTCGTGGTAATTATAGGATGAACTCGTGCTAAGGCTGCCGTCTGGGTAGGAAGTCCTGGGTCCATCTAGGACCGCGAGGCTGAGGCTGCCGCCTGGGTAGGAAGTCCTGGGTCCATCTAGGACCGCGAGGCTGAGGCTGCCGTCTGGGTAGGAAGTCCTGGGTCCATCTAGGACCGCGAGGCTGAGGCTGCCGCCTGGGTAGGAAGTCCTGGGTCCATCTAGGACCGCGAGGCTGAGGCTGCCGTCTGGGTAGGAAGTCCTGGGTCCATCTAGGACCGCGAGGCTGAGGCTGCCGTCTGGGTAGGAAGTCCTGGGTCCGTTTGGGACCGCGAGGCTAAGGCTGCCGTCTGGGCAGGAAGTCCTGGGTCCGTTTGGGACCGCGAGGCTAAGGCTGCCGTCTGGGCAGGAAGTCCTGGGTCCGTTTGGGACCGCGAGGCTAAGGCTGCCGTCTGGGCAGGAAGTCCTGGGTCCGTTTGGGACCGCGAGGCTAAGGCTGCCGTCTGGGTAGGAAGCCCTGGGTCCATCTGGGACCGCGAGGCTGAGGCTGCCGTCTGGGTAGGAAGTCCTGGGTCCACTTAGGACCGCGAGGCCGCCACTTGTATTATAAGAGGTCTTGGTATATATATAGTAGGAATTCCCTGTCCTTAGGTGGTATATATATATGTGGTTTTGTTTGTGAATAGGCCCTAGGGAGGGGGTAACGTTCTGGCTGGGTTAGAGAGGCTCTGTTGAGCGGGTTCTATCTGATCAGAAAAACCCAAGCAGAACACACCTGCATTGAGAGTGTGTTTGGCCTTGAAACGTTGGCATACTGGATTCAAGTGTGCCTATTGTTACATGACATACATCTGAAGTGATAGTAGGTGGAAAGGTATTCAGGCTGCATTTTGGTGCTACTCTTTCAACAATTTGCCATCTACGTTTGGTACTGTACTGATAGTTGAATGAACGTGTGGTAATGGTGCATCAGAGGGTCTGTGTTGTGCTTGCTGGGTGCAATGTATAAAACAATGACTGTGGCATTGTTCTTCGTTTTCTGTAAGTGGTTTGGCTATGTAGAACTAAATGAATAGTGCTAACAAGCTCGCTATAGAGGACGTATGGCATACAGAGTTGAAAGACAGCTAATAACAACTATGAGTGTGTGTCACTATTGCCTTATGTATAGTCCTTGGCCCAGTGTTGGATGGATAAGCTTGTTGGGGTGTCTAGTTTCTACCAGTGAGTGGCATAGGGTGTTGGAAATCACAAGCGCTACGGAGACGAGTGAAGGAGTAGTAAGTGGAAGTGGACGTGGTAAGTAAGAAAGACATGGTGGCCTAGACTTTTGGCAGACAATATCTATTCCTTTATGCAGAGTGTAAGCAGCAAAGTACAAAAGCAGCTACACAGCGTTCTGGTTAGGACTGTGATGATTATTGCTGGTGGGAAGGAACTGGTCATCATACGCATGAACTCTGGTGCTGGGGTGGATGCATGAGAGTTTTAGGATGACGTATCTAGTGCTTGAATTGTAATAATGGTGTTGTAGAGAAACACGTCATCACTTGCAATGCTCGTGGCATAGTGTGGATTCCATGATTGCCATGAATGTGTTCCTGTTGCGGTTAGATTGTATTGAAGGTATGTTCACATGTTCGGTCAGTGAATTCCAGTGGGCTAGAAAGGTGACGTAAGCCAGGTGTATAGAAGTCTACTTCAAAGCATTAGAATAAATCCATTAATAAATTACTGCAGGTGCGTAACATATGCAGCTACCTTATCTGTGACACTGTACAGTTAGTGCACGAGCCGATTTCACTAAACATATCTTGGGATGCATGAGCTCCAGGAGTTATGCAGAGGTAATGAATGTGCACTGCTGAGTAACACATTTACAGCCGGATAATTGGCTTTTGATACTGTGGTGGATGCAAAGGAGGAGAGGCTGCGTGCAGTTGGATTAACCCAGTTTAGATGATGCATGGGCAGTTTCTTCAGCGTGCATATTTGGGTAGTTTGTGTGGCTTCCGGTACTCTGCAGAAGGTCCTGTACATGGCATAGCTTTTCAGGTGTGAGAAAGGGAGGAGGCTAAAGAGTCTGATGGCGGCAATACAAGGAGCATTGCTGGGGAGCTACAAACAAAGCAAGCCAGTAGAATGAAAGAAGGAAAGATAGCAGAGGGGTTTAAACGGGACTGAAGTGAGGAGAAAAAAGAATTAAGGATTTAGGCATGGATGTAGATATAGGATGTACAGTAAAAAGGGAGGGGGGAGTTTAGGTACGTGCGAGGGGGACAAGTGAGTTGGAGACGAAGGCTGTGGGGTGTGGGTGGGAGACAGGGGAGTAGAAGCTAGTGTAGTATGGCAGAGGAGGAGAGAGATGGGTGAGAGGAGGAGAGAGATGGGTGTGAAAAGGATTAGTGTAAGGGTTGCGGGAGAAGGTGCATATGATGTGCACAGAAATGGCAGGGAGCAGGGGTTTCCTTAGCATGTTCTTGTAGGTGCAAGGAAGTCCATATGTCTGCTGACAGTTGGTAGCTAGTCATGGCTGTGCCAACCATGACGCATGAGCTACTTCCTTACACAAATTGCCATAGAACTGCAATGGGCTCTTGAACCCATTCATGCACTCTAGGGGCATTATGGTATAACGTAATGGAATCCACATGACTCAAGCAGAAGTGTGGCTCAATGATTAGAGCGGCAGACCCTGATGCAGAGGTCTAGCCCGGGACCAGGGTTCAATCCCCCGCCTCGGCAGGTCTTGGGCTCAAAAATTCAACGGACCTGATAATTCTCGCCTCGGTGCCATTCCAATCATGGAGTCCCACTCTGCAACTCTGGGCAATAGCTTGCTTAATCTCCACAACGGCCCCCACAACGCTACGGATGCCTGGCTTCCACCTTGGGGGTGCCCAGGAGTGGACGCCTCACAGGGAAAGCCAGGATGGGTTCCACAGCGGTATTCGTACAAGCGCCTTGAGACCCTTGCGGGTGAGTAGTGCGCTATACAAGTATAAATTTACTAATTTACTTACATTGGCGAAAAGCCCCTTCCAAGACACATATGCTCACTATTCGAGTAGGTGATGCACATTCATCTTACGCCTCACAAGTGCCCTTTAGGAGGTCAGTGTCACAAAGAACAGTAAGGAACTCTTAAGGAATTCTGCCACCCGTAAAAGATTAAAATATGCAGTCACACGCTGCTCCCCCGTGCCAGGCAGACCCATGGACTCCATCAAATAGTGTAGCGGAGTGGCACTGCATAGACCCTTGTCAGTGTGGGGGCATGCTATATCTATGCAGAGACATCCAGCAGTGTCGCTCAACAGTCTTTCCCTGCACCCACCCTCATAGGGGACTACAGGTTCCTCAAGAGAGCACGTGCCACCTACACAGACACAACAATGGTTTCCCATACGTGCTGCAGATACAACTTTTCTTCTGATAAAAGAAGTGCAGAGCCACAGTGTGCACAGAGCATGCACACTACGGATGCACAGTATCCCTCCATTAGCTGAGCCCCAGGTTTCGAGGTTCATTGTCCGTATTCCGCTCCTAGGTGCAAATGGGCATGCCAAATGCATGGGCAAGTTCACCAAAAGAGGTCCGGAAATGTTGGGAATTATCAAAATACTCCTACAACTGAGAGCAAATGGTTTAGTAAGAATTTGCTGACACTATCAGTGGCCATGTTCTGTAGCAAGAGATGGTGCAAAGGCAGGCTCTGTACCCTACCTGAAGTGCTATTATTATTCTCTGCAAGCCACTGTAAGTCATTACGTGGCTAGGCAAAGCTATGCCTCCCCACCCAGCTCGATTTTTCTACTTGTGGTTGGGTGCAGCAGAATTGTAGTTCGGGTGTGTACGCATTTATATCCACATTCCTTGTGTTGAGAAAGCTTACTGACCCTCGTAATAAAAAAAATCACCAATTCTCCCATAACTAGAGTTGTGCGTTTCTCCAGGTATGTGTGGTAAGTAATGCATTGGGCACCTTATTAAGAGTGGAATAAACCTGCAGGGTGAATGGTGCCCCCAATGAAAAGTCCATGTTGACATACATAAGATGGTGGTTACCTGTAGGCTGTGCTGTTCCACTGTGGACATGATGACTTTCATTTAATTTTGTCCCCAGTTTCCCTGGCTCAAAACCGTAAAGGGGTGGAGGGCGCATCTTCCAGCTTGAAAAAACAGTTTTCCTCCACAGTAGCAAAGACTCACACTTTCTGCTTTCTTGCACTGTGTTAGGCAAGCAGAACTTGGCTGAGAATGTGCGGAGAAAATCCACAATCAGCTTGAGCAGGTGAAACCCACTCTGGCTCTCTAAGCCATTCTAGGAATACCACCAAAAGGATTAAGAAGCTTGGGAAAGATGATCCCTCCTGATTGGAGTACTGTGTGGATTTTGAAAAAAAGCTTGTTGGCTCTGGCTTATCACAAGCAGCCATGAAGTAAAATAAACAATGCCCCAAAAGCTAAGAATTTATATTTTACCTGGGCCTCGAGGAAATCTATGCTCACTACGGAGGTTTGCCAGGTATAGAGCAGTCCTTACAGAAGCTTATCCGTCCAGACGGACACGAGACCTAGACTCTGGCAGAGATACAGCTACTTAACCCTGACTTTATTAAAGAACCAGCGGGAGTGAAGCGAGAGGAGCTCAAATGTAATTGAATCATGTATGGATGACGCCTGAGGAAGAACTGCAAAGAAGCCACAATGACCTTCTCTCTCAACTAACCACAATTGCTGTGAAGCAACAAGGAGGATCCAGAAGTCGAGACAAGAAGATAGAAATTCCAGCACTGCGAGTGTGGTTAGTGTGCAGTCACCAACATGCCTCTATACACCAGGAACAGATGTATCTGCCGATACCCAACTCCAAAGGTACACGAAGTAGTTTCCATTTCAGTCCATGTTTTGGAATAGTGTTCTATAGGCTGCAGCTAGTTGTCACGAAATTAGTGCTGGGACTGTGCATGCCTGAAGCACCCGTGAGTGCCCCACGGACAAAAGACATCTCTACCAACCAAAATGTGTGGCCCCCTAACAGCCAGTTCTAAGATTCATGCACCTGAAGTTCGCAACCCTGGGTGAGATCTTGCAGTGGATGCATACAATAAAGAGCGCACACTACCCTTGCAAAAAATCTGAACCAGTTGCGTTTCCAACTGGCCCTCTTTTCCAGTGACTGTGTAAAGTGCTCCAGAACCTCTGGCTGTCAAAGTCCTGGCATTACCTTTATTTGGACACCAAGACTCCTTGTGAACTTAACTTTGGCACCCTAAATTATTTTGGGACTTGGGTTAATGGATGTTGAGTCTTTTGAATGTAGCGACAGAGATTAGCTTTTTCCCAAATGCGCTCAGGGCTGCCAAGAAACTTGGGCAGACCTTATATTCAAAAAGCATCACGACTTACAAAGGCTGTAGAAGATCAATTAAGTTTTCGTACCAGGATAACACAGGCCAGGGAGCCATAGATCCAGAGAAAAATCAAGTGCCTAGAACCTAGATGTTATAAATGCGTTTGTTGTACTGCATATTGGCCTCATAAGGTACAATCATCTTCTGGTATTTTATGCAATTTGAACTGTACTATTGTATCTACCTATTACACACACACAGAGACGTTCAATTTATAGAGTATACAGGTTGACATGATGTTTCGGAGTTTGTACCCCACTACCACCTCCAAGATAAACCTTGACCTCGTGACTTTGCTACTTCTGGAAATTCAAGAGCCCAAAGGGAGTAACCTGGTTATCCAATTGGAGTGCATCAGCAATTGCGGCCCAAGGATACCAGTATTCTGCCAACCCCCTGCTCGTGCTCTCAAACCAGTGTCTAGTATGATGTTGTAGGTCCCGCCCAATGATCTGTATAAGCCTTCTAAGCGGTCCTCTGTAAGTTATCCCAATGCTCTCTGTGGTCCCAATAACTCAGTTCAACACTCTGTCCAATCCACTGAAGCTTCACGTTGAAGTTGTTTGGTAATTTGCAGCGAGCCTCATCTTTGCTACTTGTGAACTACATCTTCACACTTCCTCTGTTGCCGCTCTACTTCTTCCCACAATGTCTTTACCACCACCCCTCCACTGTTTCCCTTCATCCTTTCCCAGCATCCCTGGGCTGTTGCTCTTATGTCCTTCAACCCCATCCATTCCACAGTTCTTGGATGCCCTTATGTTGTGCCATGATCACCTCCTCTACCACTCCTCCACCTCATCATCTGCCTCATCATCCTCCACCACCTCCATACCTGGTAGCTTTCATCCTCTGCTACCCTAATCATTTAACACCCTAATTGCCACTGCAATCCATTTATACTATGACATCCCACCTTACCGAGGACCACTTCACCTTCCACCCCTTACCCTTTGTATCATGAAGACCAGATGAGGTGGAAAATACTGCTATGAACAGGGACTTGTTCACAATTACAAGTCCAATTAGCTGAACATCAAAAACACACATACGAAGACTGGAGATCTTTTTTTTTTATATATATAAGAATTATGTACAACTAATACTGGCTGTTAATAGGCAGCAGTGCATTTAGATGGACATTAAGTAGTGGAAGAACCATCCTAGGCAAGTGTTATCTTTGCTGTATTAAGAGCTATGTCCATCTCAGATATTTATGGAATGATGCAAGTTTCTCCTGTCCTCTCAATCGCTCCCTTATAGGAGAATGGGGATTGCTGCAGGATAGCATATCAATGAATGGAGTGGCTAGCCAATGCCACCTGGTCTTGCAATATAGTTGTAGCTTCATAGGAGCTTTCTCTGTTCCACAAACGACCGATTTCCTCTCACTGACTTCCAGAATGCAAGGTCAGTGTCTACAAGTTTATGTGCACCACATGATTTGCCACAGTTAAGACATTGTGACAGGCAAAGGACTGTCCGATCACTGCCACAACCAAAAGCACAGCCAACCACCAGCTCTTTGAATGAAGATCACTGAATCCACTCCGGCTTGCTGTCCACAGCTTCCCCAATCCATGGCCAGTCAACTCACAGAGGATGGCTGGATTAGAAGAAATCTCCCTAGGCATGACATGAAGTGAACTGCAACGCGGTGCAACAAAATTTGGTAATAAAAGAGTTTAGAGGCACAGAACGAGGAGCAACGAGTGCACTGCCCTAGGCCCGCAGAGAAGACATTTGGGAGCAAGAGCTGGTTGGAGAGCGCAGATGGTCTGTATTTCTAACGTTGTAGGAATCTATAAACAGGTTTTCACACCCAAGTGCTATACAACTTCCTAGAAGTCTCTGCCTAAACAAGTGAGTAAGTTATCAAGTTTGTGCAAAAGGAGGCAACGCTAACCCATGTAGCTTTAAAGGTTTCATCTACTGTCTGCTTTGCACAACCCGAAAGACTCCTGAACCCAAACCACATTATTGCATACAGAGCCATCAGCTACACTTGAATGTCACAGACCACATAGAGCTATCAGCTACACCAGAACTGCACAGCACACTCGAGGTCTATCAGACACGAAGAGAAGTCAGTGACAACTAAAGCCTATGATGCCCACATAAGCATCAAACACAGCTCAAATCCATCCATGGATAGTGTATACAGCTACAGGTAAACACCGTTGGCAATGCACAAAGAGCATTACACCACATTCAAATCCCACGGACCACAAACAGCAGTTAGTTGCGTCTGCAGCCTGTCAGTGCACAAAGGGCTCTCCGCTAGGCTAGACATCGAAAGTCATTAGATAAACTTAAACATTAATCTGACGCTGGCAACTCTCTTCGACTACTCCCACTACTCTATTTTCGCACAGGGCAAGAAGCCATCAAATCCATCCAAACTTTACTGGTCACAAGCACCGTAGGCTACAACTAAACCAGATTGTAGAGACCACGAACAGCAGTCAGCACCCAAGCAATCATCATTCACTGCTCCCAAACTCCAGCAAAGAGATGGGACTGTCAATTTCAATCAAACACTGGCCAAAAAAACTTGATAGTTGCATCCGAGCATCAAAGGACCATAGGCCCAAATTCAACTTAAACCCATTCAGCTACACACATACAAAGCTGTGGACTACAGCCAATCCCCACTAGACATAACTAATAATTATTAATATACCAACTCTATCAGTGCACAAATACGGGGCAAACAGACCCAGAGCTACCCATGTACAGATCATGGTGGGGTAACGCAGGCACACATTATGCTAGCAACCAATGTGACATGGGGCAATGCAAGGCTATTTTACAAGACTGCTTACATGCACCGCATCACAGTTATGCTGCCCTATAAAACCCTGTAGGAACTGTTTCCATTGTATCATTGACACTTGGACCTCTGCGTCAGTAGAGAAGATGAAGAGCTGTGGCAGGTATATACCGGACATATTATTTTATAGATTTAAATAAGTGTTTTTAGAGAGTGGAGACTACAGGAAGTACAATATGGCGCATAAACCTTTAGCAAGGACTCAACATTATC
This sequence comes from Triturus cristatus, assembly GCF_964204655.1. Classification (NCBI taxonomy): domain Eukaryota; kingdom Metazoa; phylum Chordata; class Amphibia; order Caudata; family Salamandridae; genus Triturus; species Triturus cristatus. Next base: position 832,129,008 of record NC_140584.1, on the reverse strand, counting down.
ATGTGGGCTCAGAGCAGGACTTGCATACTTGAATTTTAAGAAAGGTGTGTGAACCTGCGTTACAGACTACAATGTCTGTACTGTGGGAGTTGTGCATCGGTCTGCAGCTGGGGTGTCCTACGTAAGTCGAAGTGGGCATGATCCATGCCAGATTTTCAGAATATTCACATAAAATAAGTTTGCCAATAATTAATTTAAATTGAACCCATTTACATAGCAGTGTCTATGCTGAAAATCAGGCATGTATCCCCTTCTTACACCTTTATTGGGCATAGCTGGTCTACAGTGAAGAGTCCAACATTTAAGTTATGGGAGTTGTGCATAGGCTTGTAAAGAGGATTCCAGGCTGTGGGAGTGGTTTAGGGTTTGGCAAGGGGGTCCCATACTTCAGCTGTGGGACTGGTGCACTGGCTGCATAAGTGGTCACACACTTGAGCAATAAGGGAAGAGCTCGTCGTACTAAAACATCTCCCACGTTGCATCTCCACAGTTGTCTAAGCAAGAAGACGAACAATTCCATTATCCGAGCCCAGGAGAAGAAGACGCTTGGTAGGAAGCACAGAAAGGGTGGTCAGCGTCCCCCGGAAGTTCTCCGAGCTGAGCTTGGTGGTACTGGTGGGCAACACTGAGGGACTGAGCAGAGAGTAGATGCCAATCTTGTTGGCCACTGTGCCAGTGACTATCTCGCTGCCATACAGGTCGAAGGCGTGGATGGGGTCAGAGACGCACTTATAGAGATGCAACGGCTTTGGTTTCTGCTCCGGATCCTTCCAGACAGTCAACGAGTGATCGGTGGAGGAACTAACCAAGATGTTCCCGTCAGCAGCCTAGAGAACAGAGACAAGAATGAAGAATGGCCAAGACCTGCATCTACTATTCACACACCACAATAACATGTTTAAGAAAGCAATCAATGGCATGAAGGCCCGGGTGAGAGGCGACTGTTGTGTATTAATGAAAGTAAAGGCCCGTGGTCGGTGTGTTTCATCGCACCATCCGGTCTACATGGCCTTCTGAATGGAGAGACAGGGAGGGCAGGAGCAGTTGCCTCCCCAGGAGCTACCATCTTACAAGATTCCTTATAGAACCTTCTCCTGGTATAAGGAGGTAGTACCAGAGCTAGGAGACACTGACCAGGATATTCCTGCAGTTTTCTCTACACCACTTTCCACCTGGGGTGCCATGGGGTCAGGATGTGATCAGGGACGCACGTCTGGCAAACGTCACGTACGTGACGGCCATACATCAGGCACGTCGTGAGCACGCATACTTCCCAGCAACAGAAGCCATTTCCCAATATGACATTCGTCTTTAGCAAGCAGCAGTCCCGAGGCCGACAAGGTCAGCGCCGCCCCTGGTAAACAGACCCACGGGGGATAAACTTTGTTTAACCTCTTCTGTGTCAAGGAGAGGGGAGCGGTGGCAGCGGGGGCCGGGGGTAAATATGGACAACGGTTACTCATTAGACCTATGAACGGCAGATTTGTGACAGGACTGTTTGATCACTGCCCACACACGGGTCGGGTCCGAAAGGAAGGAGCAGGGAAGGGGACACAGCGAGGAGGGATCTGGGGGGCACAGTGGGGAGCAAGGGGCCACGGAGCAGGCTGGAACGCACAGGAGTGACTGCCGGGTGTACAGTGGTAAAGGAGCATGGGGCGCCTAGAAGCAAGGCGCACAAGGGACTGGCAGTACCGGGACAGTGATACATTGAGGAGGGATAGTAAGGGTAAAGTACGGGCAGCACAGGCACGCCATCACACTGGGATTAGGAGTACAGGCAGCGGGGGGGGGGGGGGGCAGACTGCGGAAAGAGGGTAAAGGAAGCAGGTTAGAGTAGGCAGGACGTCCCAGAGACAGACTGACAGAGGGCAAGTAATGGGAGCAGAGGAAGACAAGCCACGGGGGGAGGTGGGGGGGGGGGGGGGGGTGAGCACTGTGAGCAGGGAGAACAGGCTAAAGGAAATGAACAGTAGAGGCAGAGGTACATAGGTGCAGTCAGTGGCATAGACGGAGTGGCGGCATAGAGGTATTAAGAGCAATGGGGGGGGGGGGGGGGGGGAGAGAACGGCACGGAGGAGGCCCACCAATCAATGACAGGCAGTGGTTTGGTGGAGAAGTCCAACGGACAGGGGGACGGGACGAGAGGGGACCTGTAGTTCTGGGGTGCAATCTTCGGACTCCAGCCTCATTGTGTAGGTGAGTGATGTGCCGACGTCATATTGCAAAGAGTTGCACACCGACTGCACACTACTGGCTGCGGACTCCCAGCCCACAGCGTCTGAGTCTATTCGATTGGTTTCATTTATTATACTTGAGTCCCATGATTTCTGTCATCAGGCATTTACTCCACAAGAGTGTCAGGCACCAAGACCATAGTGCTAGCCAACATCCAACAACTCTATGGTGTTTTGTTTTGCATTGGGCCCCCACCCCCTCAGCTAGCCTTCAACCTTGTACTCCAACGTGCAGTGGTCATGTTAATACATCAATATGCCAGCGCCTGGTCTCATACAGTGACCAGCGGGCTTTCATGCCAGAAGCCATATAACCGCAAAAGGGGTCAGCCAGGCAGTTCAGTCACAACTTGTTAGCCACCAGCTTTCAACTCACTGTGGCAGATTTCAGACTCACATCTTACTGTGCCAACTTAAAGGCACTCATCAACTGGTCTCGACGGCAAGATTTCCACCAGTTTCATGCCATACCGTGCCTGCAGTAGCCAGACTCACACCCCCAAGCCAGGCTCTCAATCCAATGATAGGTGTTAGTCATGGTCCACCCAACACTGAAATGAGCCACCGCCCCTCGACCCCAGAGTTCTGCCAGGCTCTCGTCCCACGCTGCTGTTAACAGTCTGGCTTTGGCAATCAAGCTCCCGCCCTATGGCGCCACCAGGCTCCCACCGCACAATGCCAGCTCTCAGAATCCAGCATTACAGCATCATTAACAATCAGAGTAGCATGGTGGAGGCAGCACTCGGGCTCCCACGTCAGAGTGAGGTCAACAGTAAGGGCTCTCTCTCCTCCCACCCAAGATACTGTCGCCATTAGACCAGTTCTCAGTGCTGTCAGCAGTTTGAGAAGCTACGAGGTGCTGTGAGCTACCAGACCAGCTCCTAGGGGGTCAGCTGTCAGACCAGTGCCTAGGTGCTGTCACCAGCCACAACGGCTCACGGGTGCTGTCAGCCATACAAGTCTAGTGCTCCCCTCATGTGCACAACATGAGCAGGCTTGTGGTTGGCTCTAGTGTGGGTGTGCCGCCTCTCATCTCACCTTCATCTGCAGTATGTCCCCTTCGTGAGCTGGCCAACCCCGCAAGATCAGGCCTGTCCGGACATCCAGAATCACAATGAAGCCAGAGGAGTACCCAGCCACCATGCTGCGCCCATTGGGGCTCACCGCCAGGTACCGAATGAGGCCAGCACTGGGGTTACTGGCCAGCTTGAACTCGTGCTGCAAGAAGAGAGGAAAATGTGCAGGTTAAAAGGGTTACCACACGCGGCTTCAAACAAAAGATCTTGAAGGCAGAAGATATCAGTCACAAGAACAATCAGGCGCTATCTCTTGGCTATAGCCCCCCGAATAATGACCCTCACTTTCCTGAACCTCCAGTATCCATTAGTAACTCTAGCTCCGACATGTTCTCTACCCCCAGTGACTAAAAGTGGCACTTACTGCTTCCAGTGCCCACAACCATCACTATTCACATCCCCGAGTTTTTACAACCACCAAGCTTGGTAACTGCATACCACACGGCATACTGGTTCACACCAGATCAACACACAGTATTTATTGGGTGCTGAAATAGAAGATAGACGGTTGTTCAATATCTACTGGTCTTGAATAACAATATCCAGAAACACAATCTATCAGCACATCCACGAGTATTAAAGAGTATTACTCTTGTTAAGTAAGAGTTTGCTTCTATCACAGTTCAGAATTGAAGCCACGTTGTCTTTCTTCGCAATTTCTTCTTTTTTTGCCACTTCCATTAGTATTTATTTTATATCAATTAATAGAGTTCGCCAGACAGATCTCTTCACTGATTTTCAGGACATTCATAACACCTAAAAATATGTGTTCACAGCCAGTATAGAGACTGCCACCAAAGTATTGACTAACTGGTATTTGACCCCTGTGCGCCTCCACAAAGACAACCCGGAACGAAGCTCAGATTGTTGGTGCGGCTGTAGGTCCGCGGGCACACTGCTCCATCTGTTGTGGGACTGCCCTCGTCTTACAGCCTACTGGACTCAACTTTTAGACGACATAGATCTACACTTTGACACACTGATATCTAGATTCCCCTCCTACATGATTCTGGGTCAGCACAACCCGCTGACTTATCCACTCAAGTCCCGCAAGGGGAGGAAGATAGGACTGGCATTGGGGGCGGCGCTTCAGAAGATCCTTACCCTTTGGGGCACCGGAAAGATATCCACGTATCAGGGATGGCTCCGCAGATTATGCGGCTGCCCGAGGCCACCACAGGGGGCCACTCAGGAGGGCGTCCCTGTAGTGGCATCGGGCATCCACCCCCCTTTCTCGTCGGTCCCCCCCCCCTTTTCCTTGGGGGGGAGCTTGGCCTAGGGAGGAGTCCGACCTTGGTCGCGGGTGTCCCGCGTCACGTCCGGTGCGCGAGGCGGGGTGAGGGGTACATAGGTATCCCCCACCCCCTCCTCTGCCTCTTTCCCACACCGGACGCGCCGTGGACACCTTGCCTCCAACAAACTGCTGCAGGTTTATTACATACAACGTTAAGTAATCTGGTGGGTTAGCTTACGGGCGATCCAAGGACAGGCAGCCTTCTTGCCACCTGCCCGCCTGATGAGCCTAGCAGCACCGTGGCGAACCACTTGAACGCCGGCATCATCACCAATGAGGCTGAGACGAACGGGGGGATGGGCTGGTACAGGTACGATTGTGAGTTTAGGAAGAAGATGGCCATCTGTCCCGAACTAGGGTGGGACCAGCTGGAGGAGCGACTCTTGGTCCAGCACATGGGCAAGGGCAAGGTTGAGGCCGAGGAGAAGCCTAGTTCCACCATGCGGATGGGTGGCTCAACCAAGGGACAGAGGCAGGACAGGAAGAGGCAGTTCAGGCAGCCCTTTCGAGGAGGCCGGGGTGGTGGACAGAAGCAGGGACCCAGGAGAGCCTTCCATGGCACGTGTAGGCTTTTCAACGCTGGCTCCTGCTCCTGGGGCAAGGCCTGCCGATTCTCTCACACCTGCAGCAAGTGCGGTTCCCCCCACTCTGCCACCCCCTGCGACAAGCGCGAACACGCCTCCATGCCCGCCAGACAAGACAAGTATGCCCGGGGTCCCCCTGCCAGACCCCCTCGCCTCCTCCCCCCTCAGATCAGGCCCCACTGCACCTCCCGCTCCCTCCCCGGGTGTGCCCCTGGCCAAGGGTCCCTCCCCCGTGGTCACCGCAAACCTGCTACCACTACTTAGGGAATACCCCAATGCGAAAGACAGACTGGCCCTGGTCTAGGGGTTCGTGGAGGGGTTCTGTATCCCCTACAAGGGCCCCCTAGTCAACAGAGATGCAGAGAACCTCAGGTCAGCCAGGGACCACCCCGAGGTAGTAGGGGCTAAGATCAGGAAGGAAGCGGCTCTGGGGAGGGTGGTGGGCCTTTCCGGCACCACCCCCCCCCCCCCCCCCGCCTTCCGAACTTCGTTGTCTCTCCCTTGGGTGTGGTCCCGAAGAAGGAGCCTGGGGCCTTCAGGCTGATCCAGCACCTGTCCTACCCCGATGGGGATTCAGTGAACCACTGGCTGGAGGAGGGTTTGTGCTCGGTCTCCTACTGTTCACCTGACATGGCAGTAGACATGGTCAGGAGGGCGGGCAAGGGAGCGTGGCTATCAAAGGCCGATATTGAGTCCGCTTTCCGCCTCCTACCGGTTCACCCTGACAGTCAGCACCTCCTTGGGTTTAAGTGGCAAGGTGAATTCTTCTACGACAGGTGCATGCTGATGGGGTGTGCGGTCTCGTGTGCCTACTTTGAAGCCTTTAGCTTATTCCTGCAGTGGGCCCTATTGGCTAGGTATAGCGTCGAAGGGGTGACCCACTACCTGGACGACTTTCTGTTCATTGGGGGTGCGGGTACACAGGAATGTAGCAGGGGGCTTCTATGTTTCCAGGACCTGGCCAGACACCTAGGGGTGCCGCTAGCACCTGGTAAGATGGAGGGTCCTGCGCAGGTCCTCACCTTTCTGGGCTTCGAGCTTGACACGGTAACGGGCGTGTCTAGGCTCCCTGCGGAGAAGGTACAGGCTTTGCGGCAGGACATCCGGTCACTGCTGGGGAAAGACAAGGCGCCCCTGGGTGTCATTCAAAGCCTGTTAGGCAAGTTAAACTTTGCAGCGAGAGTCATCCCAGTGGGGCGGGTGTTCGCCAGGAGATTAGCCAGGGCCACAGGTAACTTGTCGAAGAAACACCACTGGGTCAGGTTGAGTACAGGCCTGAAGAAGGACCTTGCCATGTGGGGAGATTTCCTGCTGCACTTCAATGGGACGGTCATCTGGAGGGCCCCCTGGGTTGACAGTCCCGAACTCAGCCTGTTCACAGACGCCTCGGGAAGGGAGGGCTTTGGGGCAATCCTGGGCGAGGAATGGTGTGCACAGGAATGGCCCAACGCTTGTCGCAAGCATGGCATTACTTCCAAAATCACAATTCTAGAGCTATTCCCCATCATCATATCCCTCCACCTTTGGCCGTCCATCTTGTCCAACAGGAAGGTCCTTTTCTGGTCAGACAATATGGCGGTCGTGCAGGCAATCAACGGGCAGACCGCCAAGTGCCCTCTGGTGCTCTGCCTGCTCAGGGAGCTCGCCAGATGGAGCCTGCGTGGCAACTTGGAGTGTAGGGCTAGACACATCGAGGGGGTTAAGAATGTTGCGACTGACGCTCTCTCTCGTTTTCAGTGGCTTCGATTTCGAGAGGCGTGGCCGCAGGCGAGAGAGGAGATGACCCCCTTCCCCGCAACCCTCTGGAGGATCTTGGAGTTGAAAAACAGCTGAGGGCTATGGGGCAACAGGCCCTCGCCCCCGGCACCAGGAAGCGGTACCTGGCGAGCCTTACCTGCTTCAACAACGTGGCTGCTGTGTTGGGCCTGGCCGGGGTACCCGTTGAGGGAAAGGTTCAGGCCTTCGTGGTGTGGGCCAAGAGACAGGGAAAGAGTCACTCTTGGGTCTGTGGTCACCACGCGGCGGTCAGCCACGACGCTAAGCTTAGAGGGGGAGAGGACCCCACCAAGTCCTTTGCCATCAGGGTGGCGCTAAAGCGGTGGGCTAGGGAAGAGCCCCGGGTACCAGACAACAGGTCCCCCATCACCTTTACCATCCTGCAGGCTATGCTAGATGTCCTGGGGGGGAGGGGGGGGTCACCCACTCTCCTTATGAGGCGTCCCTCTTTGCTGCTTCCTTTTGCTTAGCATTCTTTGGGGATTTCAGGATCAGCGAGTTAGTGGCCCGGTCCAAATCTGACAGGTATGGGGATGCCCTGGGCATAGCGGACGTACAGTTGATGGACGAGCTCTCGATCCACCTCAGAAGGTCTAAGACAGATCAGAACGGAAAGGGGATAGGGGATAGGGGTGGTGCTACTGCCGCTAGGAGAACCCAAATACTGCCCGGTCGCCAGGGTCCGGGAGTTCGTTTCTCTCCATCCAGATGCACCGGGGTACCTATTGATTCACGCCAACCTCGTCCCCCTAACCATATTCCAGGTAGACAGGGTAATAGTTGCTTGCCTGTCTAAGGCCGGCCTTCTTCGGGATGATAACAAGTATTCTAGCCACTCCTTCCGGATTGGGGCGGCCACCACCGCATCCGCATGGAACCGGCACAGGTCATGAAAGTTGGGCGCTGGAAGTCCACGTGTTATAAGCGATATATCCACCCTTGAGGAGTTCAGCGTTGTGTTAGACTGTGTCTTGCAGTGTTGTGTGCCACTTGTTATGGTTTGGTGGTTGTAGTGCGATCTTTACTGTTTGTAATAAACTTTTGAGTTGAATCGTGTCCTTTGTTTCTTCAGGGTTTCTTCAGTGTGTGGGTCATTGGGCACTCTGCCATCTCCCGGTTGGCCCGTTGGGTATCGATCCGGAACTGGATGCGGCGCTGCTCTCAGACTAAGATTGAGTGGTTGGGTTTCCCAGGGATGAGAGGGTGCAGCCTCATGAACAGACTGGAGCATTCGTTAGCCACGCTGGATGCCCCGCCCAATTTTTTGGTGATTCACTTGGGGGGTAATGACTTGACTGCTTTGGGGAGGACACTGCTCCTGCAGTCCATGAAGACTGACCTGGGGGAACTGAACAAACGCCTGGGACAGTGCGAGCTCTGGTGGTCAGAGATCCTGCAGCGGAGGGTGTGGCAGGGTGCTAAGTCCAGTGAGGCGGTGGAGCGGTCCAGGACGGGTGAACAGCTCCATGCGCAAGTTCACTCAGCAGAGGGGTCTGGGATTTATCAGACACGAAATGATTCAGGAAAGGGTCAAAGGTTACTTTGAGGCGGACGGGGTACACCTTACTCTGGTAGGAATGGACCTGTTCCTGCTAGACTTGGAGGAAGCACTAGCTCACAAGGGTTGCAGGGGATAGACTAAAGCAGTTGGTGGGGGCCCCCAGCGGCGACAGTTGGCCACCTCCGGGGCTGTGGCGGAGTTAATGGGCGATCTGAATGCATAAGGGTACAGAACAGTATCGTTGAACGGCACACGGTGGTGCCAGAGCCGAACCCCAGGAGCCTCATGGGAGGTTCACGAATTCTATGTCGGCGCCCCGTAGTCCTTCGGGCGGTTGGGGGCCTGACCAACCGGGGGCTTGCCTAGCTACGCTACGCCCAGTAGGGCGTGAGAATAATGGACCTAGGGTGGTCAGGTGATCCGGGAAGGGGATTTGCCAATAGGGCAGCACTAAGTGGTTCGCTATGGTGCTGCAAGGCTCATCAGGAGGGCAGGTGATGAGAAGGCTGCCTGTCCTTGGATAACCCACCAGATTACATAATGTTGTATGTAATAAACCTGCAGCAGTTTTTTCCCCAATATATCTTGTGTGGGCATTCTGATTGTGGGGGGGTCTGTTGCCATGATGGTGCTATGCTATATCCTGGGTATGGAGCGGTTGGCTTCCTCTCTGGTCACCTCTAGAACGTAATTTTGGGAGATATGACGCCCATTTCTTGTCTCGTATCCACGGAATTCCGAGAGCTCACATTCCTAAAATATCTGTGCGTCATTCGGTTAATGGAACCCCCTCCAGGCCTGGCAACTGGTGAACTTCCCAGGAGTGTCATCCGCGGCTGTTGACATACTTACGTTTAAGAAGCTAGTACTGAAGGGATGTGAGAGGGAGGGGGTATGTTTTGGGGATAGTTATCGTTACTGACTTTTGATTTCCTGGAATGTTCAAATGCAGAGCGCAGCAACACTCCTATTCCTGCCTTGCATAAGTGACACATGCTGAGTGCTGCCACACTGCTGTTCTGGTTTTTTCCCTGCTATGGAAATGTGAATAAAAAGATTTAAACCATAAAAATGTGTTCACTATAACATATATTGTGCCAAACCTATAAACAAAATTACTATGGTAGATTCATCTAGCACCTGCACCATTCGGGTATACCAAAAGACAGAGTGTCTCATGTTTGTTGACAGGAATAATAGAAGAGTAAGATCGGCTGTATTATTCAAAGTTTTGATTAGAATGTAATACTCAATCCTGTGGGACTTTTAAAAATGCATGATCCCTGTAGTATGACATTGTCTTAAGGTACTTAACAAAAAATGGGGGAGAAAGCTATGTATTCAAAAATAGAAAAACCCAGCCTGAGGAAGAGGTCGTAAATAAGCAATAAATCTCCACCGTGATTGTTTAGGCAAAAAATAGTTTTTTCTAGAGCACCCTGGTGGCATGCTTCATCATTGGGGTTTATCCCAATCCACTGCGGATCGAGGCATGCGACGACCAAACGGTTACGCGGGAGCACTTGAAGATGGAATCTGCGATAAAGACAATGTAGGTGATGGGAGTGGAAACTAAGTGGTGGTGGGTTAAAAATACCTGACTAGTAGGAATCTCGTTTTATTCCTACCTCTAGCCGGTATGTTTAAAATCCAGGGGTTGTGTTTGTAGGAGTAGACTATAATGAGTCTGTTCTCTTCAAAATTAATCAGTCAACATGTTTCGAGCATTTCCCCTATTGGCTCTTCTTCAGGACCTATAGGAAAACCTATTCCTATTAGTACCACTCCTCAAAGTCCTTAAATAGGAACGCAATAGATTGCATGCCATACGCATACTTCGAGCTTACATATGGTAACCTGTAACGTCATTCCGTATCTGTTACAAGAAAAAACAGTGGAGAATTTAAAAACAAACCGCTCATCAGCCACGGCTGACAAACCTTGGATAATATATACAGGAAATAACGTGAAACACCCTGCTGTGAAGGTGCCTAAAAAACCATAAAATACGTGGTCACTCTGTATGTGAGAAAACAAAATTAGCCCACTATCATTGTTTTCACACAGTGGTTGTAAAAATGCCTACACTTAATTGGCGAGGCATCATAAGACAAAACGAACACACAGACCATACTAGTGCGTCATGGTCTTGCCAGGGGGAGGGGGAGCTGTGGTCACCCCTACATGAGGGAGAGAATGAGACACTGAGTTGTCAACATTAGTACCCGGCAATTGGCAGTCGGTATGAATTGGCGTTAAGATAAGATAATGAATGCCTCCAATCGTGGCTATCAGGAGATATGCCACGCAAAACCGCCCTGCTTACTTACTTCATCAAGGCCGTCCTTGGCAGTTCTGCCTATTTGAAATCCCCGGAGAACGCATATTACCAATGTATGTCTTGGGTTTCCATTTTGAACTGACGCATTTCTATCACCCACAAACTCTATACGAGACCACATGGTCCACTGCCTTTGTGTACAGATATAACTCTTTAAAAAGATCCCAAAATTGACCCATTATTGGCCTGTGGCAGGTGGCCATTTTCCAGGTCTCTGAGCAGTCTAGTATTTTATGTGAGAAAGATACGTGTGCGGAAGGAGCCACCACACGTCAGTTCAAATGGAAAACTGAGACATACATCGGTAAGATGCGGTCTCCAGGGATTCGAAATAGGCAGAACGGCCAAGGACGGCCTTGACGAAGTGAGTAAGCAGGGCGGTTTTGCGTGGCATATCTCCTGATAGCCACAATTGGAGGCATTCATTCTCTTATCTTCACGCTAATTCATACCGACCCCCAATGGCCGGATACTAAAGTTGACGACTCGGTGTCTCCTTTTCTCCCTCATGTAGGGTGTGACTACCGGCCCCATCCTTCCAGGCAAGACCATGACACACTAGTACGGCGTTGAAAATGTATGTCATTTGTTGTCTGTGTGTTCGTTTTGTCTTATGATGCCTCGCCAATTAAGTATAGGCATTTTTACAACCACTGTTTGGAAAAAATGATAGTGGGCTAATTTTATTTTCTCACATACAGAGTGATCGTATTTTATGGTTTATTAAGCACCATCACAGCAGGGTGTTTCACATCATTGCCTGTATATATTATCCAAGGTTTGTTAGCTGTGGCTGATGAGCTGTTTGGTTTTGAAACTCTCCACTGTTTTTTCTTGTTACAGATAATGAATGACGTTCCAGGTTACCGTATGTATGATAGGGGAATGCGTGTGGCATGCAATCTTTTGCGTTCCTATTTAAGGACTTTGAGGAGTGGTACCAACAGGAATAGGTTTTCCTATAGGTCCTGAAGAAGAGCCAATAGGGGAAATGCTCAAAACAGGTTGACCAATTAATTTTGAAGGGAACTGACTCATTATAGTCTACTCCTTCAAACACAACCCTTGATTTTAAACATTCGGGCTAGAGGCGGGAATAAAACGAGAGTCCTACTAGTCAGGTATTTTTAACATACCACCACTTAGTTTCCACTCCCCTCACCTACATTGTCTTTATCACAGATTCCATCTTCAAGTGCTCCCGTGTAACATTTTGGTCGTACCATGCCTTGATCCGCAGCGGATCGGGATGAACTCCAATGATGAAGCATGCCACCAAGGGGCAACCGTGGTGGGTGAGGGTTCTCTAGGAAAATCTATTTTTTTCCTAAACAATCACGGTGGAGATTTATTGCTCATTTGCGCACTCTTCCCCAGGCTGGGTTTTTCAATTTTTGAATACATTATCTTATGGTATTCACGTATAGTGCTGGTGCTAGTTGATTCTATCATAGTTAAATATATATTGTGGTCTACACAGATTTAATTTAAGGGTTACAGACAGCATCACTATCAAGGATATGGCTGGTGAACACTATTATTCATGCCACAGGATCTGATCTTGGGTATATTGTACATCGAGTAGATATTTATGGAGGTTTTCAGTTACTTCTAGCCCTGAACAAGTTCGATGGAAATCATTTTCCTTGAACAAAACACATGTCGGCAAGAAGTGTTTTCATGTTTGTGTGGACTTAGGGATATGGAATAATGACGAACAGAAGAAGCAAAAACAATATGAAGAAAAGTTATTGGGACCATTTCATTTGAAAAGTGATCGGAATGATTGGCGAGTCTGTCAGAGTTTTGAAGATAAAGGGAAATGCTGTGCTTGTTGATGGAGGGCATTGGTGGAATCTTGAAAGAATTGTTAAGGTGAGGCCGTGTCTAGACCGTGATGGTCAGTGCTCCAGCTAGGCCCAGCACCCTTTCATGGCCTTTGTCGTCTGCAGTGCCTCATGTTCTCAGAGCATGCAGCTTCCAATTAACCTTACTATATCCCACTCCCCCACAATAATTTTTAACATTGCATGAGCCTCAATGCCTCCAGCCTCGCCTGTCCCCAGGTCTACCTTTCACCAAATGACCATCGGTGCTTCCAGCCCCTAATGACCAAACCTGCCTCGGGTTCTAGTGCTTCCAACACCTCTTTCCACCAAATGACCATTATTCACACCAATCACTAGGACTCTCACTGGCACTTGGTCCCTGGGCATTCACGCAGGCTCAGTTTTCAGACCCCCAAAATGACAGTCAATGATTGCGATATATTCCCTTGCTCCTATCAATTACCATCACAGCCTACAGGCCCTATAATTCTCACTGCCAGCAGTCCATATACACTCTGGTTCCTGCCTGGTCTGTTGTCTTGGCCCATCACCTTCAGTCCAACACACATTATGAACCTCTAAGCTTCTTAGTTCCATCATCCTAGACTCCTACTCATCTAGAAAGGAGCCCTGTAGTCCTAACACTTCTCTATCGGCTCCCATCATCTCAGTCCACCGTAGGTCAAGCTGCTATTATACATTTTTTTAAATTACGATTCTGGCCTCAAATAAAAGGATACAACTCAAATCATCACAGTGCTTAAAAGTGTTTGATAATGCCGAGCGGACACATTATCTATATAATGTACAACTATGATAACTAAACTTAAGTTGAGCACCCGATTCAGGAGTGTGGTATTCCACACCCTGGGGCGGGAAGTCAAAAAGTTCACCTGCCAAGAGTAAGGCAGTGAACAGTAGGTGTGTCGAGAAGGCACTGACCTGGGGAATAAAAGGCAACATTGTAGTTGGACGGCAGAGCTGGTAGTACGTCCACCTGACCTGCTGCACATTCATAATCATCACAGTGACAGTAAGGTAAGACAAAGTCCACTCGAGGTGACCGAGTGAGGCGTCCCTACCTGAAGCCCTGGCTTTCTGCAGTCTATAAAACGAATGACCGAGTCTGAGCCTGCCACGGCCATGCTACAGTGCGGAGGTGGCATGGTGGCCACAGCTGTGATGGGGTGACGACTGTCCACGGCTTCATCTGTGCGCAGAGTTTTACCTTTCAGAAAGAAAAGAGAAACACAAATGACACAGAACTGACGACAGGCGACGTGAAAGATGAAACCTGGTTTATCCATCACCACCTGGTGGGAGTGACCATGGTGGGCTAGTAAATCGCATAGACAGAAGTTACCAGCGCATAGTGAAGAAAGAGGAAACTTGATTAGGATCAAAGACAAGAAGTGAAGCCATAGAAAGAGAGGGCTGACCAGAGAACGAGGTCATCAACAGGGTTCAAGCCAATGAAGAAAAAAGCTGAGGCACATAACAAATACTAAGAGGCCATGGAGAGGGCGTGGGGTGAGTGAAGAGGAAGTCCACGGGGCTGTGTTAAAGGTCACTGGTTGGTTGTGGAACGGTGCAGAAGCATGGGGGTATGCCAGGCCAATGAAGTGACATCCAGCGTAAAAGTGTAGTAAAGAAGTTGGAGGTGCTCATCACAGTCAGCGGTCACAGAGGCGGAAAGGGATATGGATATCAAAGAAAGATAAGCAGATATACAGAGAAGTGTACTGAAAAGAAATGAATAAAGGTAACGCAGGAGTCGAGTAGTCTCACATCTGTCCACTAGATGGTGGCACAATTCAATTTTTTACACCAAAGTCTGCAATAGCAATAACAGTGATGGTGCCTTAGGAAATTAGCAAGTAGAGGTTATTAAAAAAAAATCTATTTAGTTCTTTACTTAAGAGCTTTGTAAAGCGCGTATTGGCACTTTCAATAAGTGGTTTACGACAACTTTTGGTAGAAAGACCTCTCTCCCTCCTAAGGTCCTAGAGGGATCCAATATACAGTTTCATGCTTCCCCGGAACCAATGAGAATCCCAATGCAATTCAGTGCACTGTGCCTCTGTCAACTATTCTGTGAAAAGAATAATCACTATTTGTGTGGATTATTCCTACTGTCAACCCTCCCCCCTCCCCCGGGTATGCATACCAATACCTGGACACATGGCCCACGGAGTGCAATATCCCATCTCCCCCATCTTTTTCTGTGCAAATTCCTTTTAATGATCAGGTGTGAACATGCGTTCCCTCTCTTACCTGTCCCTTGGTCCCAGGTGTGCACCACTCCATCGCAGCTTACCACCTGCTGAACGGCTTCCAGCTGCCCCACGAAAAAGACGGACTTCTTGTGCTCGGCGTAGGTGTGCCGCGGCTCCATCTCACTTGTGCCGTCTCCATAGTTGTACAGGGGCCAGAGACGGACAGTCCTGTCCTTGCTGCCACTCAGGAAGAAGTCTTCCCCGCCCAGAGGAGCGACGCACTTGATGGCCCCGGAGTGACCCAGGAAGCTCTGTAACTTGATCTGGTGGAAGCAGAAGTGGGACTCTTGCTGGCTGACCCCAATCTCGTACTGCCAGTACGCCAGCCAGTTGCCACACAGCATGTGCGCCCCGCGGGGAAGGTCCTGCTTCAGGGTGTTCTCATCACTGGCAGAGAAATGGGGGCTAAAGTCATCCGCTTCAGGCCGGCGAGTCTTGGTACCCGGAGGCGGCACATCTTTGGGTACCTGGATCCTGTTGCCCACGAGGACACTACCGAACGTGCCCGACTGTCTCTCGTCTTCAAGGCCCAGTGTAGGGAGGCTACTTTTCACCTCTTGGCCCAGCACACCAGACTGCAGCATCTGGTCTTGTTTAATCGTGTCCCTGCTCTGTGGACAAACAGTGCCCTCATACATGTCAGACAAACGCTTCACCAATTCATGGTTTGGAACAATTCGCCTGATGCCCAGCTCGCCTGTAAAGTGATAAAACATAGAAAACACTTAATCTTATTTTTAATTTTGGTTTTGTAACTATTAGCTTGTATACAATACATTACATTACTTGCGCATTCCTGCCACCTGGTGGCTGAATCCAGAACGTATTTTGAAACAACTTGTGGGCTACAACAGAGGAAATGTGTGTAATCAGAAGAGGATCACGTTGACAGGAGCCACACACGCGTAAAGGCACCCTTGAGTTATTTTGTAGAGCAGTCACATATGCAGACCAATTTAATCCGAGTGCCATCTGTTGCTTGAGGAAAGGCTCGATGGGACACAGATTAAGGCCTACCAGATACAAATCTGCAAAAGTAGTATTACAAATAAGTAAGCTCCATGCAGCATAACATTCCCACGGTTTGCATTTATAACAAGTAATACCATACCTAAGGCAGATTATAGGTAAGGGTGCCCACGGGAAAAGCTATATGACACACACTTCGCCATGGCATCCATTACATTTCAAGCTATAGCGTTCTGCAAAGGTGCTCGTAGAAATCAATGGTGTAGCTCTGCAGTTTTTGACTCGATGAATATTGCCAAAGTGCGAAGCATTTACTGCCTTTCCATATATATGGAAAATGTGCTACTGTACAAGGTAGGCATTTCGGCTAAGAAGTAGAAGTACCAGAAGCATTCCACAATCCCCGACGCTGGAATGATTTCAAGTCCATATTCAGCTGTCTACAAGCTAAAAACAAGTGGCTGTATTGATGCAAGACCTAGTCGAATAAAAAGTGTACTCAAGCAGCATTCTGCTGATAACTGTGGGTGAGGAAAGACCATCAGCAGAACAATGAACGTAGCAGAAAAAACAGAAATAACTTTAGGCAGAAAAGATGGCCGAGGCACTGCGAGTGGTTCATACATATAGAATACTTGGAAATAACGTACTGTGAGAGTCACACCAGCTGCAATCTAGGAGTCTGAGCAAGTAAGTAAATAAGCATCCATGTTTGCAGCAGCTTCTTGGATGAGTGCATTAACACTTGCATCAGGTCGAGAATCAGTACTGACAGGCAGGTATGTGAGCAATGAAGTCCCTGCAAGTAGATTCTTCCTCGGTTCCCCAAACCCATGTCCTCCAGTAGCCCTCTACTCTCCCACCCTTCTGAAACGTGCTGCCCTGCTACCCCCACTGCAATGTAGAGCCATCCCTTGTAAAGCGTTCCACTTCTAAGTAGCTAGATTGGAGCTGTAGACATCAAATACATGCCAAATGCAAATTTCGCTTATCAATCAATGAAAGGACTCGCCTCGAAGGTCCTTGTATGGAAGACTGGATATGAAGAGTCTACAGGTCATATAGGAAATCTGCCTTTTCTGCGTGGTCACTCTGGATTTTTTCTCCTTTGCTGGCCACTATATTTGAACGGGCTGTAGATTTATGTGTACTTTACCTCTGCTAGCCAGTGATAAAGTGCTAGTGCTCCTCTTAAATGGCATATTTAACTTACCTATGAAGGTCCCTAGTACATTGTGCAAAGCGTACTCATGTCATTAGCAGACTGCAGCACCCATTGTGCCACCCACTAACTACATTGACAGTGCTAAACAGGACTGCAGACTTACCATTTGTAGCCTGACTGTTGCACTTTTAACCTGCAAATTTAACCTGTCAAAATCACACATCTTAACTTTCGTTAAAATATTTATGTCACACCTAAGTAGGCCTTATTGCCCATAGGGCAAGGTGCATGTTATTTAAAAGTAGGGCATCTAAAAGTTTAATGTTACACATGTCCTTACAGTATAAAATGCTCCAAAAGCTATTTTCACTTGAGCAAGGATGTCTCTTCCATAGGAAAACATTGGGATGCAATAATAAATACTAATACTGGTGAAGTTGAATTTTTATTTAATATCAAGGAAACATAGCTTTTAGAAAATTACCTTTTTTCTGCCTGAAGTTTGTGGAGACGAATCTGCATTTTGCTCTTCTATTTTTGCCACCTAGTAATTAGCATTTGAATAGGTGTGAATGGATATAAAATGCCTCCAAGGAGCAAATAATAGGCTGACCTTAATGTGCAGAAATGACCCCTCTGAACCTGAGAGAATATGCTGGGTGGGGGTTGGAGCATCCTTTTTGATATTAAAGTGTCAAATCCTGCTTGAATGTGAAATTCTGCTTGACAGTTATGCTGGGGTATTCATATAACACTTGGGGCACACTTCAAAGAAGCCTCCGATGTCACAGGCAAACATTCGCTGACACCTGGGCAGGTCCCTTCTTTTGTCCCCCTAACCAGGCAGTCCCCAATCACAGTAGGCCTCTTGTAGACATTAGTGTCAAAGCCTGCTTGGCAGGTTCGCTGGCTTTGCATATAACCTTTTGTGCACAGTTCAAAGGAGAGAAAGAGAATGGCAAAACAATTCTTGTTGAAAACCCTACTTTTTCTTCTTTTACACTTTTGTTTATTGGGGGTAACGTAGCTGCTTCAAACCGGATTTTTACGCTGCATGTGGGAGGATATCAGGATTACTACAGTACATTTGCTGCACACACCTACAGCCTTCAGAGACCAAGTTTAGTGTGGCCGAAGACTTTTGTCATCTTGAAAATGCCCAAAGTGGGTAGGGTTAGCCCCGGGAACCTTTACCTCATTCGTTATGGTATCTCAAGGGGTCATTCCCACCCACTAACCCATGCCAGGCCTACATGTGGCATATCTAGGCACCCACTTAAGAACATTTCTGGACCTGTGGAAGATCAGAAGAGGACTGAACCTGTTGTCCTAGACCGGAGGAGAGCCTAGAGGACTGAACCTGCTCTCCCTCTTGTACTAAGCACAGAGAACTGAACTCCAAGGGTCTTAAGGCTGACCACCTGTTAAAGCTATAAGGACACAACAAGCTACAAGAGTCCTTTTCCTTCAACTGCTCAGCTGACCAGCCTGAGTCCTACTGTTTGACCTCTGCCTGATAGCCTGTATGTCTCCAAGTGCCTCCCCTAAGGTTCTGTGGGGGGTTGGGGTGGGAGGGTTAGAAACGTACTTCTGTATGGGATAGGGATTTAAAGGACTAAGTCAGAAGGTAAAATCTTTTGCCCTGGACGAACCTGGTTTGTGCATCCGATTTGTGCACCACTGCGGTCAGTATCAAATTGTGCCTTGGTCCTGACCTACCGTGACCTGTGACTATCATTGGGACTTTGTGCTTCTTGGCACCATTTCTAATTAAAATGTTAAACATTCATAACTCCAGTTTTCCATATTGGACTTTTGTCATTTTGTTTTTTAATTTTGACTCTATTTTTCGAGAATTCATTTTTGGATTGTTATTGTTTTGCATTACAACTTCAATACTGTTTTAGTACTGCATAAATACTTTACACATTGTCTCCAAGTTAAGCCTGTCTGCTGTGTGGCATAGCTACCAGGGAGTTGACCTCAGTTTTATGCGCGGTCTTTAGTGGTTCACCCTTTCAAGGACTGTGATTATTACTTGCGATGGGTAATTACCCCCTTCGACTAATAACACAGTTTCTTAAACCATGGTTTCCGGTTCTTTCTGTGGTGGAGTACCACATCATCTAAGAGTATTGTTTCACAAATGGTTGTTTAGTTCCCTATCAGGTATCCTTCTAAAATTGCAACTTCAATTGTCTGCAGTTTGTCTTCTCCTGAATTAGCCTACCTTCAAAACTGTACAACTACAATAGGCCCAGTTAAAAACCTCTGACTTTCATCCAAGATGTGATGAAAGCGAGCCCTGACCGGTGTGAATATTTACTACACAGTCATGGTGTTGTCCATTTGAACCAGTGCAGCTTTGCTTTTCACATAAGGTCTGAAGGAGCAAAGAAGTAGAGGCACTTCTCAGAGTTCAAACTGATTTATGTTGAGACTTCTTTCTCCATATTTTGCTTATGCTGCATCTCAAAGGCCTGCATGTGAAACCATTGGGTATGAAGTGTCCGTTACTATTGTTCTACCTGATCCATGGTTTGTGAAAGGGTTATATTTGGCCAAGTTACATGAATGTCGCCAGTGAAGTGATTTTGGCACTTATCACCTCATCCACCCAGTAAACCAGAGCCTGTGTTTCCTAGCCATAAAGGTGATCCTGCAAAGGTCTCATGACCTCTTCCGGAAAACGGTCCTTCCTAACTTCTTAACAATTGGTTGAAAATTGTCGCTCTCTAAAAGGAACGAGTGTTACTTTATATTTTGTTTAGGAGCTTCCTAAATGAGTTTCTGTGCCCTAAGTCTTGCTAACACTGTCATCATCAAGTCCTCCCAGTTCCTACTTTTTTTCCTAAAATGCAAGGGAAGAACACGGTGCATGATCTACAGGGATGGCTCAGAAGGAGAAGCTCAGTGGCGGTATCTGAGCTTATTCAGCCAACCTGCTCTTTCTACTTTCCAAATAGTATGGAAGGCATTTTTCTATCCCACAAATGCTGGTAGGTGGGAACAGCATATGCCAGAGCAGCTCACATTCTAATAGCACACATCTTCCATGCTGATAGGTGTAGCTTTCTTAGATGTACTCAGTGAGTATTACTTGAAACAATAATACGCGCAGTGGTCCGAATTGCAATGTCACTGGAATGCTACCAATACAGTATTAACTCCAGTAGAATGAAAATGAAATCTCAGACAAACCTTCACTCCAAATTTCAAAAATGCTAAACAAATTATAAGCTGTAATGTTTTGCTTTTTCACTGTACTTGTTTAGCGTATTTGTGACAATTAGCTGGTTAGGGGTTTGTTCAGCTGAGAAGGCAACGTGTTTAGGTTGAGAACCAGGAAGAGTTATTTCCTAACAAACAAACGTGTGTTGAGTCTTCTGACATAAAAAGATAAACAGTCCACAGGACAATATTTTTCCTTACGAAGATAAAATGATTATCTTTGGATTGAAGGGCCTGAATTTTACCTCTAACAAACATAATAGTTACCAAAGTTATGTTTTCCAAGTTAACAAATGTCACAAGACGCCATAGGCTCAGACAGTTTCTGCATGAGAGAGGCCAGGATACAATTCAGTTCCTACAAAGGAGCCAGCTCTCTTGTGGGAGGATAAAGATGAAATTGTCCAAGAAAATTATGCCTCGGTCTCACTAACCAGATAAAATGTGCCATTCAGGCAATTCAAGTAAGTTGCATTCGCTGAATAATCTGAATTGCAGAAGCCTGTCACGATGTGCGTTGTTAATAAAAGGGATCATTCACAGCAAATTTGTGAAGGTTAAAGTGCTCCTCTTCTGTAAGAAAAGAAATGGTGCAAAGTCCAAGCTAACCTACCGGGCCTTAAGCGCTCCATTCCACACAAGCGAGCAGCACAACCAGAGCCACCCAGCATAACTACCCCACAAAGGAAGCAAATGTAGCTTCAAATTCATCCAAAATTCAGACAACCTTATCCAGGGCACTCAAAACTTCATTCCCTGGACATGTACGACACCATGAATCTCTTCTGGATCACGAATTAGACAAGATCTTAATATTGAAATGGACTTCCTTCAAAATGCTGCCACATTCCTCCTCCAAAGCTAACAGATTTCACGAGGACCGCCTCTCATTCATAATCATGACCGGCACGTATCACTGCTCAGCGTAACTAATACCTCCCTTACAGAAGGCATCATATGTAAAACACTCAAAACTGGACAAATCCTTCTGCTATTGAAAAGAAAATAATCTTGATTTCAGTGACCTAATAAACTATCGACCGATCATATCTTCCAGTAAAGATGATCTTGCACACTGCCATCCAATTACCCAAAATATCACAGACTGCCACCAAAAGCCAACATCATCTCAAAAACATGCTGTAACTAACATAAGGCAGTAAAACACCACACAACCTTAAAACTCACCACCTAAGGGCATCAACAAAACATACAAACCTATTACATCGCCAGACTGGAATTAAGAAGTGGAAAAAAAGAAAAAACAAAAACAAGCCTTTACATATTATACACAGATTTTAAAACATAGGTATCTCACCCCTCAACTTCTTTATGTCCACAAGGAGCTGAAAACTCATCTTTTCAAGATATGTGTCATTCAACATTGAACAAGAATCCCCATGGCACATTAGCCTGATTGCAAGAGAAATCGCTTCCCAGAGCATATGATCCTGATCCTAATGCTTTCTAGATATGCGTGCACTTGCTTTCATATTGCCTCCTAGTGGATTATTTCCTAGAAGTACAAACTGCACGTAGGTTTGTATTTTCTGCAACCATGATTTCAATATCAGCAAAGAGAGGTAGGAGTGAATAATCACCTCTTCCCTTGCTGGACTAGTCATGAGGCAAATTTCAGGCAAGAGAAGGGCTCTGTGGAAAAACAATCTATTTGTGGAAAAACTAAGTTCTTGAAAACCGCCACAAGCACATCAGCACTAGAAGACTGAACTCATACTAGTGTGGAGCACCGGAGTCTATTTAGAGTGTCGGCTTTCATATTCGTCTTCCCCTATAAAGGGAACACAACTAGAACAAAAATAGTCTTAGGACCAGTCCCAGATTTATATTGGTAGGTTTATGTGACCCACTTCCACCCTGGAAGCATGATTTGAGGCCTAAGAAGATGCAGGTCGAGGGCTGTTCGAACAGTTGTGGGTCACATGCTTGATAATGCACTCCACAGCTGAACTGGTGCGGATTCATGGTCATTGTGATTTCAGGGACCTCCAGAGGTCAATGGCAAGACACAAGTTTACATTGATCACTTGGGTACAGAAGGTTCCTAGAGCAAATTAGAGACCATCTTGCATGTCAACTTTGACTGAGAAGTCAACTACCTAATAAAAGGGAGAGGATCTCCTCTACAAACGTTTTGAAACCTTTCTAAAAAGTCTTGGAAAGTTCTACTTGATGGAATGAACTACAGCTCCCACAGTGCACTTGGTTGCGATTCTTAAAAGATGGAATGGCGAATATATAATATTCTGAAAACAACAATGCCAAGAAGCCCTGAGGGTCTGCTTACCTTGCAGTTTTCAAGACTCGAAGGGCAGGCGAAAGATTATTTTCACCCGCAGTACCGCTCCTACAACTCCTTTTTAGGTCTCACCTGAGCCAGCGCTTTAGCGCTGCTCTCGCGAGAGCTTTTGTAAAAGGGGGATTTGGAAGTGCAAACCAGTGCTTTCAGGCCGCCAACTACAGTGCATGTGCGCTGGGCGCGCGCACCATTTGGCAGCCTGCCTGATAACTTTCGCGGCCGCTTTGATGTTCTCAGTGAGCCGCGCGGCCACTGAGAACATCAAAGCGGCCGCGAAAGTGCACACCATTTGCCAGCCTGTGCCTCTGACCATGAATGACACTCATGCACATCTCTCTGGGTAAAGAGCATGCATCAACTCACACTCATCTGGAGGGTGTCAACTTCAATGTTTCTCTTCTCATCTTCCACGAAATCAAAATGCCTGCCACTGTTTAATAGACTCTACTACACTGAAAATATCCCTCACCATTAATAAATATCCTATCTTCATTGATTCATTTGCCCCCCCCTCCAAAACCAGTCAATCTCACTCTCCTTGGAGACTCGAAGGTTGAGAGGACGGGTACAGCTAAGTTATATACAACCGCCCCATCCTCGCCATGCAGAGTTTTGAAATCTTATCAGGCATTGCAGCTTCCGATAAACTTTTTTTTAATTGTCCCTGCCCTTTCCGCCTCCTTCCTCCAGGCCTCATGAATGAGCTTTCTCCTGTGTTGTCACTGTGCAGATAGGGAGCACAAGGCCGCAGCGCCTTTACTTTCAGTTCAGCCCTGCCACACCTTTTCCCAAAATCGGACCCCTGGCTTAATTGTTCTATGGGCTGGGGCAGGGCTCTGTGCCAGTGTCACACCCGAGCAGGGCAGCCTGCGACCCGCCTACTTCCCGGCACATTTTTTTCACCACGTTTTTTTTTGTTATATAGAGTGAACCGGACCCAGGTGCCTTGGAGCCCTTTTACATGAACACCAAATTACATTACACAAGAACAAGGCCAGATTAATGTTTTACTTTTAGGCACTGGGAGATTAAAGTCATTTGCCGAGAATCACACAATAGTGAACAGACGCCGGGACGCGAAGCTGTCTCCCCAATTTCACAATCGTTATACCTGACTATTAAACTGCATCTCCTCTCTAACCCCTTCACCTCAGGCACCCGTTAGCGGGTATGCCAGAACTTGAAGCATTCTCAAGATAGATAGATGCAGGGGCTGAATTCCTCTACGTATGGCTAAAATCTGGGCATGCATTTTTATTAAATGAACACTATTCAACCGATCTCTATAGGTCTGCAGGGCAACATGAACTTAGCAAAGTGAAGTGTCATCAATTTAAAGAGATACATCCTCGAATTCGAGTCTCGGCTTCGGCTCAACAGTTTGATTCTAGGCATATCACTTAATCTCTCTGTGCCTGAAAACAAACAAAAAAAGCATTTGCAATGCAATAGGTCTCGCATTTACACGAGTTTAAGCTATTGGCATTGTAAATGACAATGCCTTTTATTTATGTTAAAAAAACAAAAATAAAAGGCATTGTCATTTGCAATGTCAATAGCTCAAACTCGCGTAAATGCAAGACCTATTGCATTGCAAATGCTTGTTCCTTGTGGTTTTGAAGCAGTGCCCTGCTCCTGTGACCCTTCAGAATCTCCTTTCCTCCTGAGCTCCTATTGCAAATCCTTGCTACAGATTCCTTTTCTCCATCTTCTTGCCTCCGCTGCTTGTGTTCCCTGCCATTAGGCTTCTTGCTGCCTATTCCTGGGCTCAGACTGCTTCTCCATGCCTGCTATAATCCAACTAATGCCAGCTTCCATTCAGGAAACTGCCCAGCCAATGCTTTTTGTTGTATTTTGTGCCAACACCAAGATTTGCCAATCTCCAAGTTCACTAGTTTCAGACCCAGTGGATGAACCCCACAGGGAACCTTTAAAGGGACCGAATTCAGATTTGGTGTTGATAGGTTAATAATATTGTCAACTTGGAGGGAGAGGAGTCAGAAGGTCAACTATTCGTACAGTGGATCAACAACCGCAATCCTCATTTGAAATGTTTGGCTACCCTGAACCGACACGCCACCTACACAGCGGATAGATATAGGTGTTCCAAAAACATACAGATTCAAATTCATTACTATAACACCCCAAAGTACAAAGAGACAGTCTACCCTTCGGTGAGTATTTGAGCAAGAGAACAAACTACTTCATGCTGAACAATATACAATTATCAGGCAGAAGCACTGACCAAAAATGCTCAACAAGATTTTGTAGCATGCCAGGAAATGCTTATGTGAGTACCATCTCCCCAATTTGAAAATCATCTGGAATAGACTGTGCATAAACATTAGAAATACCTGAACATATGCATCAGAAGCCTCTTGAGAACCCATGCTTGCTTTCAAGTGAGAAGTGTAACGGACGTGCTGGAGAAAACCAGACCCATAGCAGTCTGGTCAATAAAACAAGGAATACTTTGAGATCCAGCCGGAAAAACAAGACACTGTCTATGCGGTATCTGTAGCAGTTGTGGCCTCCCCAAAAGCACCAAAGATCTAGATCTGGGATTGGGAATTACAAACACACGCAAACTGCAACAGTGAGCATGCCATTTACTTAAATCAATGCCCTCGCAACTGAAACCTTATATGGGTAACAAAAAAAGTCAAAATACGTATTTTAGCACAGTGAAGCAATATCCAAGGCAAACGTAGCACTAGAAATATGGTAACACACAGCATTTGGCAAGGTCACTTAGAAAAAGACATACATGGAATACAACAGAAAAGGTCCACCCAACCCCAAAGCCCCAGTATAAGTAAAGGTTCTGTTTCAGAAGAAACAGCAATCGATTTAGATATTACATACGATCATCACGGTCTGAACGACAAGATCTCTTCGCAACAAGTCTGAAGCGGAGAAACCATAAGCCTTACGTTCTAGAACATCTACCCTCTCAAACACACACATATATATATAGACATATGTGATCAAGCTCGTGTGAGGTGAGCGAAAAGCGTCATGGCAGGCACTTTGCCTGGTTAATTTGTGGATAATATGCTGGAATAAACTTCACTGCGTTTGCATATTTCAACGTTGCTGTCATTATTCGGAGCGTAACGAGGTCCGTGCCTGGGTTTTCCTGCTGAAAGGGTGCCAGGCCTTGGAGTTTGTTATATATAGGGCTCGGAAGTGTGCCAGTTGTTTTTCTTTGAAGAAGTCTTTCAAGTCATGAGGTATGGTGACTTCTCCTCTTGCTTGTATTGTGCATGGTCAACCACTCTATTATTAGACGGTTTTCCGTTTGGTGGGTGAAAAGCTAAGGCAGCGTTGTGATAGGTCAGGGGATTCTGGCAGGCTGTGTGCTTCCTGCAGCGTGCAGACAGGAGGATTGACGAAGAAGAGCCAGTGGCAGGCAGCATAAAAGGTAAGTGCTATTTAAAAAAAAAAAAATTCCCACCCCCTCCATCCGTCCACCCTTCCCTCTGTCTCACCACCCCTGTTATAGTAGCCGCTACTGAGAGGAGGGCTAAATCAAAGTGTACTTGAGACTCTATCCTCTTTCGTCCTGTTTGTTACAGGAATGTCTATTGAAAACAGAGTTGTCCCTTTGCAGGTTGTGCATGTTCCTGAGGGGGCATGGTGAGAATTCTTCCTATATCAGGATGGATAATTAAGAGTTTCTGTCTAGAATCTAGTTGCTGATGTAAATTTCTCAAGTACTGGTTGTACATTCTGTGGAGCATGCGCAACTGTTTGCGTTTTGGGCTCTGACCTTAGTTTTTCTCCCACAGGTTTCGGTGCGGATTAGTTCAGATCTGAAGCTTTGGATTTGGATGTGGAGTCCGATCGTGTTTTTTGGATCTGAGAGTTTCGGTTCCAAAGATGTGGCTGCTCCTACTTGAGATTGTTTCAGTGCCGAAACTGTGGATTCTGAGGTGGACTGTTTAGGACCGAGGAGTTTATGCTGTTTTTTTCAGACCTGAGCCGAGGCCAGACTTTCCGGAATCAGCCGGTCTGTGCTTACCATGGCTGGAAGGCAGTGGAGGCCCAACAGCAGACTTTTGTAATGCTTGTTGTTTGGGTTGAACTGGATGTGGCAATTTACTCACGATTTGTTGCCCTGATGTGAGGGTATCTTGTTCTGCTTCTGAGTTGGGGCTCAGCTTTGGAGAGAAATTACCCTCATCTGCAGCCGATGGATGTGCCTTCCTTTCCGTTTCCTCTGAACCGAAAATGTCGTGTTTCGACGGTGCTGCGTCGATACATTTGCAGTCTTCTGGCTCTACGATCTTGTAGAGTTTTCTTTTACCTGAATGATCTGCGGGCCTCACAGATTTGTTCCTGACGATAGAGAGATAGGCAGGAATTACACACCTTGTGTAAGTCTGTATGCGGAAATTTAGAATGACAGGAAGGACAAAATCTAATCTTTTGGTTGTTTTGTAAGAAACACGTATGAGAGAATTTCCGCCTCGAAGGGCGCAATGGAATCGTGTTCCCCCAGACGAATTTGACGTTAATATAGTTTAGTATAAGTAGAGATTGATTTTCGATCGAAATCAATACCGACAATGTTAGAAAAGGATCCCAATAATGGTGTCGACCAGAGCAGAGGAACACACGACTGAACCCAACAACGGAAAAAATCTAACAATGGAGTTGACTATCATGCGCAATACTAGCAAGAGGAGTCGCCGCTATACCTTGTGAATCGAAAGACTTTTTTGAAGAAAAACAACTTGCACACTTCTGAGCCCAACACTAGACAGTGGACTTATGCTAAGCATGGGTATCTACAGCCACACAAGTCATCAAATACAAAAATATATAAAAAAAATATATATATACACATACATATATTATCTACTGGCGGTCGCCAGTAGATAGTTATAGTTAGGACCGTGTTTCCATAGGAAATCTGAAAATTCTATTTTGAATAACTTTGGCGCCGGATGACGAATCCTCGCGAAATTTTCAAAACTAATGGGGCGCTCCGCTCAGCTCCTACCCTGAAAGTCTCGGGGTGATTCGTCAAGCGGGGGCTGAGAAAAAAGGGGGGTCCCAAAACGCGTTTTCCCCATGCATTTTCCCATAGGACCTTTAGTCGAAGGTACAGCCCGAACGGCTGAACAGAATTACTTGAAATTTGGCAGAGAGGTAGTCCTCAGGTCAGGGATGTGCCTTTTGCATATATGGTGTCAATCTGTTCAGTAGTTCCTGAGAAAATTGAGGTTAAAGCACATAATTATCTATAATTATCTATAGCGGCACACCGTGCGCGCAACATAATGTGCGCGAGCGTAATTCTGATTGGTGGTTACATGTCAGTCAACGTTCAAATCGGTCGAAATCAGGAAGTGTCGGCCGCCATTTTGTTTGTTGTGGGTGCGAGAGTGAAAAATAGACGTGGCAAACGTGAAAAGGGGGCAGGGAAGAGAGTTCCTGACCCCCTAGCCTTTGTCAGGGGGTCCCTTAAATCGCGGGGTGCGCGCACGGTGAAAAACCTTAAAAAAAAAACCCCAAAAAACCCCATAACTTATTTAAAAAACCGTACAAATTCACTTAAAAAACCATAGGTTTCACACACGTTATAGTTAGGTGGACATTTCACTCGTAAAAAACCAATGAAATTCCCCCGTTATAGTTAGTTAAGATAACTATAACTCGCGCGACCGCCACTCTATCAAAAGGATGATGTCATCAGTGATGTCATTAGTGATGCCACTGACCATGTCATGAGTGATGTAATATGTGATCTCATGAGCAGTGGATTGCGGGCACGCGAGTTATAGTTATCTGAACCAACTATAACAGTGGAATTGCATCGGTTTTTTACGAGTGAAATGTCCACCCAACTATAACATGTGTGAAACCTATGGTTTTTTAAGTGAATTTGCAAGGTTTTTTAAATGCTAAATCCGAACTATAACGTGTGTGAAACCTATGGTTTTTTAAGTGAATATATATATATATATATATATATATATATATACACACACACACACACACACACACACATATATGCACATACATACACATATACACATAGAGTATTATAACACAGACCCTAGGAATGGCCTTCTGCATCTCCTGTATACGATGCTCTATTATGAGGCTGTTGGTAACAAAAATAAAGACCCCGGCTATGTGAAAGTAACCTTTACACTATGGCTCCCCAAGGTCAGGGTGAACCAGCATAAGAAAAACCTCAGCAGTTATTTAGCAAAAAGGCTACTTCCAACATGGCTCCACACTCTTTTGTCAGTCTTGACGTCACACACTGATTACTCATTTGTGGCTAAGCCACAGAGAGGGGGAGGCAAAGACCCCATGTCCTATAGCGCTAACGGTGTCTCTGCCTCCCTTCTCCTGCAGTTGTTGATTGCCCCCGCCCCTCCCTCCTGCCACAAACAAATAGCACTATGATGCAGTAAGTGCTGGGCGCATCATAGCGCTTATCGTTTTCAAATGTTTAGCCATGTTGCGTAGAAGCTGCACTGCTCTACAACCTGCCTCAAATACATTGGCAAAGCTAATAAGTCTTGCAAAGGCACAACCGATTGGCTTTACCAATGCTAGGTTTTTCCTCAATTTTTATAGCCGTAGCAATACAAGTGCCCTAGTAGGTCCTCTATTAAACAGCCATTTTCATAGGATGGGGTAAGTGTTAGTTGAACACCATCCTTCTGTGACCAATAACTACCGAACACACATGAAAAAATCTTGCAAACAACGCATGTTGTGGAAGTTTACACACAAAGAAATATTTTCAGTATGTGTAATAATGGAACCAGTTAAGCCCGCATGAAGCCCTGTGTTGCCTTCATACTCACTACAGTAGTGGGTCACAGTGCTCATACCAAATCGAAGATGCATAGTTTTCTCCATGAATCTATCATGGTTATTATTCCACAATTTAAAGGGTCTAATCTTCTGCTCATTAGCCTTCTACAAGTACTAGACCGGGTCCTGTAAGAACAGAGTCTCTTACCTCTACACAAGAGATACAAGTACAAACTAGTCAACTTTTATCACACATTGCACTTTCACTACATGTACCAAGACACCACCCGAGATAGGTAGTCAAAGGGATAGTAGGAGAAAGAGACTGTCCTGGAAAACTGCAACTGACTCATGCAGGGCAATTGACAGGCAAGAAACACGTCAACACAAAAGACATGAAGGGTCCCAAACAACCCCTTTGATTTTAATTTGCTGAAGGAAAAGACCAATTAAAGTAAAATACTTATCTACCTCAAGCAATTTTAGCTTGTTATGTCCCCTTTGAACTAGAGTGCGCAAAATAATATGATAATTAAATATTACCAAACAGTCCCTCCTATAAATGCAGCCTCTTGATGAGGAATATCTCTGGAAGAAAGAACCAGAGACACAAAAACACAAAGAAAAAATATCCCAACATGGTGGCGCCCATTAAAGGACAGTCCTACACCCTACCTGGAGTGAGGTATAACAACCAGATGAAGCATTCCACTTAGAATGGTGAGAGTTTCGAGCCCTTTTTAATGAGAACCTAAACCATTAAAACCTTATTGGCATATCACTCTATGGCACTCCCCCTACTAGACCCTAATATAAATGCCACCTTTTCAACTAACTAGGGTCTCTGTCTATCTTTTCCAAAGTAATCATAGATCCTCCAACACCCTTGTCTGTTCTATGACCACACTTCGCCGCTAGCACTGCTGCACAAGGAGAGTATCTTTTTGTACCTATGAGAAAGCTGAAGGGGATATAAGTATAATGGGCCATTTCTATAGAGTACACTTTCTCCAGCTCTTCCAGCACGGCCAGGTCAACAAGGAGGACACCTTCATCCACAGATTTCACTTCCACTAGCGTTGGTTCAGTACAGCCAATGGCTCTTGCCTTTAAGCCCTGTCAATAAAAAAAAAAGAAAGAGTGTGAGACAGGAGCCAAAGAATGAGCTAGAAGAGTGAACCTATTCCTGCAGATAACCCAAAATTACTATTCACGTTCAGGTCAAAGCTCAGAGACTCTAAAATGCACTGTCCCATCTTTGAGTTAAAGATTACACTTATGATTGCATGTCCATTGGCGGATGGACGGGGTCAGACACACAGACACACACTTTTATCCCAGAACAAAAACAAGGCAGGCACTAAACTCATCATTCACTCACAGATCAAAGATCATGTTGACAATGCCACTCATCCTTAGAGGCGATCACTCACAGTGTCTGGAGGGATGTGGTGCTGTAGTCAGTGGGCCTCACCTCACCCCTCCCTGTTGGAGACTTGACCTCAGCAGTTACCCTGCTTCCTTTTGAGGCCTACCAACGGCCAGTTGACCACAGGTCTTCAAGTTCTACACACTGAGACAGCACTGATCTCATTTAACAACACGTTCCATATTCCACATCACAGATACATGTTTCACCAGTTAATTCGCTCTCATCCTTTGAATTTCTTACACTGCATGGCAATGCTGTATATCATTTGGATTGGCCCAGAAATCTGGTGGCAAAATCATTGTTATACGCAAGTCATCTTGGCTGTACACCACCAACTAACTCACTTCCACAGTTTCTAAAAAACATTCTGTCTCCTTCTTCAAACCCAGCACCTCACATAATACACTAATGATGACCACACACCTGTGGAAACATGTAATATTTGACGTTAGCATAAGCGACGGTCATTTTTGCTGTGGTGTCCATTTAGTTTTCTTAATAATTCTTCCGTCCTCTCCTGCTCATCTTTTTCACTCTGCTTGTGTTTTCTACTTTAGTTAACTTCTTGACTCAGCTAAAGCAATGTACGTGCTGTTTTTAGGTCTTGCCTAGCTATTGCGTAGCAATCGCTATGCGAGACTCTAGTAAGGGGCTCCCAAAAGTGCTCCCAAAAGTGCTCCCAAAAGTGAATTGCACGGCGAGCACGCGCACAATCACGTGCATCGTGCCGCCATGCAATCCACTTTTGGGAAGCGCTTCAGCCCACTGGCGCGTGCACCTACTTCAAAGGGTCCGCTCCCCCGCCTGGAATGCGCTCCCCGCCCCTTGCCGCTTCAAAGCCCGCGATTAGCGAGATTAAAGTGACACTTCAATCTGGGCGCGAGACTGACGTACAGCAGCGCACGGGGAGCTCGAGCCCACAGGAAGACACACGCTACTTTTGTCTTCCTTGTTGGTTTTGTTGTGTGTTTGACTCCTCTTAATGTCCCTGATTGGCATCAAATAATCTTTTGTGTAACTCGCTTCGTAGAAATACTATTCAATTTCTGTATTTGAAATGTTTTAGTTCACAAAGGTTATTTGAGTTCTTCGTGGTGGTAGATCAGTTGGCTGCTTATATGGGGCTACCAATTGTTAGAGGCAAATTACGCTTCTTTTAAGCAATAGGAGGACCTTCATTAATGGCCGATAGGAGGCAGTAGAAAATCATTTATGTGGCCAACTTCTATGTGCCGACTTTTTTATTTACAATAATAGCTAGAATTGGTAGGAGATACATGCCACAGAAACCTTTACTAAAAGATCAGTAGGAGATATTTGGTCATTGTTGGCCTAGTTACTTGTGCGAAGCTTATGCTCCTTTCACTCATGTGATTTTGTAGCTTTTTAGCATGTGAAAAAGTAGGTGCTATAAGTCAACAGTATTGCTCTTATGTCAGAATTCACTGCCCTGTTGAATTTGAATGCAGTGCACAGCAACCACGCATTGATTCTCATGTCGTCTCGCCATTATCAGCAAAGTAACGGCTTGCTTTGCATGCTCGCTTTTCCTCGGTTCTTATCTCTTGAGCAACCATGCTGCAGATGGGCGATTCGTTAGGATAATGTCATACCGGTAGTTTCAAATGAAAATGATGCCTTTAAAAGCAGCCTCTTATCTTAAAAGTATTCAGCACGTTCAATCGACTGCGTTGTTAATGACATGCATTGTCCTAAAGGCATACATAAGTCATTGAGCCATTCAGATTTCTCAATATTTACAATGCAGTTTATTTAATCAAGGTTTGCTGCACGCCGCACACCGCACACTGCTGCACGCCACACACTGCTGCATGCCACACACTGCTGCACGCCACACACTGCTGCACGCCACACACTGCTGCACGCCGCTGCATGCCACACACTGCTGCACGCCGCACACTGCTGCACGCCGCACACTGCTGCATGCCCCTGCACATCACACACTGCTGCACGCCACACACTGCTGCACGCCGCACACTGCTGCACGCCGCACACTGCTGCACGCCACACACTGCTGCACATTGCTGCATTACTCACTGCTGCACGACACTGCTGCACGCAGCACACTACTGCACGCCGCACA
This sequence comes from Triturus cristatus, assembly GCF_964204655.1. NCBI lineage: Eukaryota > Metazoa > Chordata > Amphibia > Caudata > Salamandridae > Triturus > Triturus cristatus. The sequence continues at coordinate 832,096,090 of NC_140584.1, read as the reverse complement.
CTGCTGCACGCCGCACACTGCTGCACGCCGCTGCACGCCGCACACTGCTGCACACCGCACACTGCTGCACGTCGCACACTGCTGCACGTCGCACACTGCTTTTATGCGCGTTTATGCTACTGACATTGTAAATGACAATGCCTTTTATTTGTTTTAAAACCAAAACATACATAAAAGGCATTGTAATTTCACAATGCCAATAGCTCAAACTCTTATAAATGCGAGACCTATTGCATTGCAAATGCTTGTTTTTTTAGCTGCTAGTGCACCATGTCTTAGATGTTAACTGTGGGCCATTTACTGCTGCCATAAGCATTCCTGCTCCCCCTCCCACTTTGCTGACCAAGTGGTTATTCATCTGCCCTTGTTTGCTGATAGCTATTTCTAAAACTGTTCTTTCCATTTCTGTTCACATGCTTACACTGCAACAAAATGGTATAAAAGGGACGATGGTTTGTGAATTCAGTTTACTTCCTCCTGCAGCACGAGAGTGTTGTGTAGATGTGGTCCCATTCATGAGCGATTAATAAACTTGTTATTTATTCCAACTCCAGTGCCATTCTCTATTTTGTTGGTCTTTGGACTTGGGGGGGCAAGAGAGTGACCCTGCACAAGTGTGCCCACTTTTAGGCACATTTCCACACACCCTATCAATATCTTTCTTAATGAAGTGTATCTACCTCGCAACAATACCAGTCTATTGTCAGGAATCCCGTCTCTGAAAGTAAAATCCAACAAGGTCATTGCACCTGCTCTTTCGTACTCCCAGGAGCTAAACACCTTCAGGAGAACCATCAGAGAACTCAAATCCCATTACCAAACTGATCTTAACTTTCCTAAGCTTATTTCAAAGGACAATACTTATTTCAAAAGATTTTCTCCAGCTTTTCTCTAAGGACAGTAATAAAAGCAAGGTTTTACTCAAAGCAATTTAAAAGGTAATCAAGATACTTCTGTTCCATGCGCCATCAAGAAACAAATGCCTTGTCAAAAAACTAACAAGATAATGGTCACATTACCCCTCCACACTCTGCCAACTGATTCTTAATATGCCATGCAGCATCCATTTATGGGCCTCATTCTTTCAATCTATTTTTCCTTCGGGATCTTTAAAATATCCTATGCAGAAGGCGTTCTGCCCACTCTGACCTCAGTAAGTTGAGGAGTATTGCTTATGTGCCTGTGTGTTTATTGAAGGTACTTCATGGAATCTTACTGGAACACAGCGGCATCAACTCATTTAGGGGATGGAGAGATACCGATGCCTGTAATCGCACTGAATAGCATCTGATGCTTCACACATGGGAATGGCTAGCATTGCATGGTTTATGGGTACACGATGGCATTGACATGCGTAGGATGATGGATACCTGGCCGCATGATGGCGCTGACTGGCATATGACAGAGAATACCTGAACACCTGGTTGCTGGCAAATTATTTGAGAATACTTGGACACATGATGACAAGGACTCACATCAATTTTATGTAAGAAAAAGGAAAGAGTGTAATTTGTAGACAAAATATATAGATATTTTATTTAAACTAACACACGGCATATCTGGGCTCATTAAATAAAAAATACTGACCTTCTGGGCAATGTTTGTGTAGCTTATGGGAATAATAAGCTCCTGTGTACCACATAAAATCAGCTTACTTACTAAAAAAAAAGTAAAAGTTACTGACTAGAGAATGGATATATTTTTTAGAAAATGACAAGCTGTTAATTGGGATGGGCCATTATAATAAATGGGGTAACCCAGTATAGTCAAAGGACCTGGGCATCAATCGATATAGAAAACAGTGGTCCTAGACAATCTATACTATGGTTTTTCTTACACAATTCATAGAAACTTTATATACATTCAGTGAAGGAAAGGATTTAAATCCTAAGAAAAAACAACAAAACAAAACAAAACCTGGAACACTTCCAAAAAGATTAACTTGTAAAATTCAATTTTATTCTTTTTACTCTTAGTATTTCATTCAAAAGCATTGAATCACATTTGCATGATCTGCAAAATATGCAACATATAATGTTATGCACGGTTATTGTCAAAAGAAGAAAGAGAAGTGTGGAAATAAGTGCTCATGTGATAAATAGAAGTTAAGTAGAATTCAAAGGGAAACAGAAAATTCAGGTATATTAGTACAGAAGGGATCCGGCAAGACAACCTAACAGGATCGGTATCCCTACAATATTAGGCCTACCCATCCACATGGTTTTAAACTATATTAATTTGCAATGCATCTTTTTTTCGTAATTTCTTCTGTAGTTGGGCTGTGGAAGGGGATGAATGTGTGGTATAGGCCCATTAAGGGGTCTGTCGACGTTTCGACCCTGGCGCAAAAGGGGTAAGTAGATTCCTCTGCTGCGGGTCTTCCTCAGGACAGGGGGGAGGGGACGGGGGTTGATAGTGAACCTGAAAATAACCGTAGGTGTCAGAAAGTGGCCAGGTAGGGTTGAATCAAAAAAATGACTAAATGACATATTAGTTCAAGAAGGATGCTCACCCAAATCCTAGATCGTGGTGAGTGACCAAGAGAAAACTTCAAGGTCATTGGTTGAAATCCAAAAGGTATTTTGGTCACCAAGGAAAGGCTAAAAACGAAAATATAGGACAATAGGACACAATAAGGGATTTACAAACATAAAAGTGATTATGAAACACAGGACAGTGCGTACCATTGTCTATCAGCAACTTACCCGCTGTGCAAGATCAGCGAGAGTCCATGTGGGAGTATTCAGTTCGGTTCTGTGAAGATGGATGGACTCAATGAATATCAGGGACAAAAATCCTAATTTAGGATGGAGGATACAACCTATCTTAAATACAGTGAGTACAAAGACTGGCAGTGGCTTGCCACATTCATCGACCTCACAATGTAAAGAAAGACGTGTCAATTCAATGAGGGACACCAGTTCCAATCTGAAAAAAGTTTTTTTTTTTACACTAATGAGTGGAAGGATTAAGCAATATCTATCGTCTAAAAGATGGGAAATGCAGTCTATCTAAATTACCTTCAATATTCGGACTTGTACTCGAAATAGCGTGCCGCATCCGTCGGCGTCATGCAAAGAATGCGTGTGAGCGTCCCCGGTTAAGTAACCAACGTGTACGTCGGCCGCCGCAGGGCACGGTGAGCCACGGTGAGCCGCTATTACGTCCCGCTTAGTTACAGCGTGAACAGACTATCTAGACCCGCGGATACCTTCGGTACAAGAAAAGACTAATCCCGTGTGATTCTTGTTGGTTTACAGGTGCGCAACGAGCCGGCGATTTTCTTAGATAATCCTAAATTCAAAGATAATTTTAGCTTCATCTCCAACAATTGCTCCAGGCACTGGATGGTGCTTGGAGTAGAGACAGCTTTGGAGGAGGTTGAGCGTCTAATGGAAGAAATTGCTGACCTTAAGAAATAAATAATTGATGACAAGGCTTTAACTAACGCAAAAGAAGCATTGGAACGCCTAGAAAGAACTCTGAAGGATTTTGACACCTATGCCCAAACAAATAAACTAGATAAGCTTGCTAAAGATATAAAATTCTATGATAAGAAAGTCCCCTACCCCTATTTAGCAGAAGGATATTACAAACGGGAAAGTCAGGGGAGGTTTTCTACTAGAGGGAGGGGCGGTTATAGGAGGCATACTACCTTCTCTGACTCCACTGCCGCTAGCAACTCTGACGGTGAGTCGGAAAGACCAGGTACCAGCTCTGCGGCACCCAAGTACCCTGTCTTCTCTAGTGATAATAATTTTTTAGAAGAGGGACAATGGGAGGACTACCGAGGGAGAGGTCGACCCTGGGACCGACCCAGGGGGTCGACATACTCCAGGGGATTGGGACAACCGAGATGGAACCAGGGCAGGGGCAGGGCGAAGAAGCAGGTCCACTTCAGCCAGGAAACCCATGGGGAAATTCAGAGCAGACGCCAGCACTACAGGTGGCGATTCCACCTCCTGTGAGACATGACAGTCCTTTGATTAATCTATCTGACTAGGTCCTCAAACCTGAGGAGGCAATGATTTTAGAAATAGGCCTCTCTTTTGTACCGCCTAGTCCACCCAACACTTTCAATCTGAAAATTGAGCTACGCCAATTCTTCAGAAAAGTACGTCTTAAACACTACTTTAATAAAACTCCCTATAAACCTACATTCTCTAATACAGGCCTACGCCTCCGTCCACCTTTACTCCACCACCGCAGCTGATGTCACATAGGATACTAGCCTTTGAGCAGGTAGTTATGCAAGATATCAACACACTCCTTGCAGTAAGACATTACATCAAATATAATATCTCCAGACTGGAACGACAGGCGCTTGAATCACTTAAAAACAACATCGATATAGTGATCAAGCCGGCTGATAAGGGAGGAGCCATTGTCATCCAAAGCCGGGAAGACTATAAGATAGAGATACTCGCACAACTGGGAGTGGAAGGTAACTACTGTAAACTAAGGGTGGACGCCACAAAAGACGTGGCAGCCACCATTAGACAGGTTACTGAGATTGGGATGAATGACGGTTTCCTCTGTAAACATGAATATACAAATCTGAACAATGAACAACCAAGAATGCCCACCATATACACCCTCCCCAAGGTACACAAACTACTGAATAATCCACCAGGGAGACCCATCATATCAAGATGTGGATCAATCCTGGAGACTCTTTGTAAATATATTGGTGTGTTCTTGAAACCCATTGCTGAAAACACTGTGGCATACCTGAGGGATACCGTGCAGGCCATACAGCTAGTGGATGGGCGCCTGTTTAACCACGGAGAAAACATCTTAGTCACGATGGATATAACATCATTACATACCAGCATCCCCCAAATAGCAGCACTAGGTAATATCAGAATGGCACTCGAAAAACGACCTAGACCATGGCAAGTCCCCACTGATTTTATAATCCAGTTGCTGGAAATCGCCATGACCAAGAACCTTTTCTACTTTGAAGGTGACTGCTATGTACAAACGAAAGGTGTGGCTATGGGGGCGAGCTTCGCCCCGGACCTGGCCATTATTTTCATGGATACATATGAACACACACATGTTTTCAGTGAGAGTACCCCTACAGAGATTGCATTTCCCAATGGCGTCGATATATCGACGACGTTTTAATGATATGGAAGGGTGATCAGCAACAGCTTACACAATTTCACATTTGGCTCAATGCCCAATCACAGGATATTCAATTCTCTCTAGATTTTAGTAACAAAGAAATACATTTTTTGGATATCTCAATCAGAGAAGAGGAGGGCAAGCTACACACTACACTCTATAGGAAACCAAGTGAGAGAAATACCCTTCTACGCTACACTAGTCATCATCCGCGCAACCTCAGGGACAATTTACCTTTTTGCCAGTTCCGGAGGTTGCGTAGGAAATGTAGTCGTAAATAGGATTTCTTTGAGGAATCGGCCGACCTTATGGAACGCCTCAGCAGTAGGGGTTACCCGAGGAGTCTCCTTAAGATAGCACATAAAAGGGCTTGGTTCTGCCGTCGTGAGTTCCTTTTGGAACCCAAATCAAAAAAATCGATCTGATAATGAAAGACTCGTATATGCCACTACTTTCAGCACTAGGAGCAATGAGGTTAAAAAGATCATAAATCAACATTGGCACCTGGTAGTTGATAAAATTGGCATCCCGGAACCACCTATGCACGCCTTAAAAAAAGGAAGAAATGTGAGGGATTATGTGGTGAAATCAATGATACCCAACAAACCCAGAGAAAGTCAAACGACCTTGTGGAATATCCCAACTGTTCTTGGACATTTTAAATGTGGGGCATGCAAGGCTTGCCCGCTTACAAAAGAATTGAAACAATGTACATATAATAACTACGTACACACGTTGCGGCAACACACGAATTGTAATTCCACTGGTGTAATCTATGCCATAGCTTGCCCATGTGAATTTTTATACATCGGTCAAACTATACAAAAAATCAAGTCCCGTATCCTGCAGCATTGCAGCAGGATGCGCTGTAAAGTTCAGGGTGTGCCCCTAGTTGAACACTTTAACACCTTCGGACACTCTGTTGAGAGTCTTAGGTGGTGGGTTGTGGAGAAAGTGCAGATCAACCCATGGGGTGGCAATTTTGCCAACATTTTGAACACTTGTGAATGTAAATGGATACATATATTCGACACTGTACACAAGGGCCTCAACGAGTACGAGGAGATTTCTAGACAGATATCAAACCTTCACAATGGATAGAGATTTCTCTCTTCTTATATAATGGGTCTCAAAGATACATATCGTCTTATATATTCTGACTGTATCGCCTTAGATTGATTCCCCATAGTTTTTTGTGCAGAACAGTTTTTCCCTTTGTGTTCCTGATTAATGATAATCTTCCACTTGACTCTTTGCTCACATGTATCACTGTATATACCCTCAAGATACATCTTGTCATGGAGAAATCTGACTGTATCACCTTGTATATATTTTATCATTGTGTCTTGTACAGCAGTTTATTCCCATTCACTTGTTTGTTTAATGACAACTTTGTGTGATATTGATGTTTGTACCTTTTAATACACTTCATGCGCGCCAGAACGATATGGATATTGTATGTATATTACTGTGCAGCGCTTTTGACCTTATGAAATATGCCCGCGGCATGGGGCCAGTCTCTTTTCATATAAATAATATGGATATTGTAAGCTAAGTATTATACAGCGCATTGACCTTATGAAATATGCCTGCCACACGGGGTTAGTTTCATGAAAACAAGATAAATATTGTATGCAATTCACTATACGGCGCTTTGACTTTATGAAAGATGCCCGCAGCACGGGATTACTCTTATGAAATAAGCCTGCTACATGGGGTCAGTGTCATGTAAATAAGATGAATATTGTATGCAAATCATCTGTACAGCACTTTGATTTTTTGAAAGATGCCCACAACACGGGATTAGTCTTTTTTCTTGTACCGGAGGTATTCGCGGGTCTAGATAGTCTGTTCACGCTGTAACTAAGCGGGACGTAATAGCGGCTCACCGTGCCCTGCGGTGGCCGACGTACACGTTGGTTACTTAACCGGGGACGCTCACACGGCATTCTTTGCATGACGCCGACGGATGCGGCACGCTATTTCGTGTACAAGTCTGAATATTGAAGGTAATTTAGATAGACTGCATTTCCCATCTTTTAGATGATAGATATTGCTTAATCCTTCCACTCATTAGTGTAAAACCCCCCCTTTTTTCAGATTGGAACTGGTGTCCCTCATTGAATTGACACGTCTTTCTTTGCATTATGAGGCCGACGAATGCAGCAAGCCACTGCCAGTCTTTGTACTCAAAGTATTTAAGATAGGTTGTATCCTCCATCCTAAATTAGGATTTTTGTCCCCGATATTCATTGAGTCCATCCATCTTCACAGAACCGAACTGAATACTCCCACATGGACTCTCGCTGATCTTGCACAGCGGGTAAATTGCTGATGGACAATGGTGCGCACTGTCCTGCGTTTCATAATCACTTTTATGTTTTTAAATCGCTTGTGTCCTATTGTCCCGTATTTTCGTTTTTAGCCTTTCCTTGGTGACCGAAAAACCTTTTGGATTTCAACCAATGACCTTGAAGTTTTCTCTTGGTCACTCACCACGATATAGGATTTGGGTAAGCATCATTCTTTAACTAATATGTCATTTAGTCATTTTTTGATTCAACCCTACCTGGCCACTTTGACACCTACGGTTATTTTCAGGTTCACTATCAACCCCCGTCCCCCACCCCCATGTCCTGAGGAAGACCCGCAGCAGAGGAATCGTCGACAAACCCCTTAATGGGCCTATACCACACATTCATCCCCTTCCACAGCCCAACTACAGAAGAAATTACGACAAAAAAGATGCATTGCAAATTAATATAGTTTAAAACCATGTGGATGGGTAGGCCTAATATTGTAGGGATACCGATCCTGTTAGGTTGTATTGCCGGATCCCTTCTGTACTAATATACCTGAATTTTCTGTTTCCCTTTGAATTCTACTTTATTTCTATTTATCACATGAGCACTTATTTCCACACTTCTTTCTTCTCTTGACAATAACCGTGCATAACATTATATGTTGCATATTTTGCAGATCATGCAAATGTGATTCAATGCTTTTGAATAAAATACTAAGAGTAAAAAGAATAAAATTGAATTTTACAAGTTAATCTTTTTGGAAGTGTTCCAGGTTTTGTTTTGTTGTTTTTTCTTAGAATTTAAATCCTTTCCTTCACTGAATGTATATAAAGTTTCTATGAATTGTGTAAGAAAATCCATAGTATATAGATTGTTAATTGGGATGGGGGCGCAATAAGTTAATTTCTAAATATTATTTTTTAGCTCTCCAAAATACTGCAAGCTGATAAATAAATGATAATTCTAGCTGATGTGAAAACATTTCTCGTTACTGTAAGGACATTTATTTCCTTGGAAAAAGACAGTTTCCTGCTGCCATGGTAGGCTTTAGACAATTGATGTGGTGACATTATATGCACTATACTTTTTGAACCCAATTATCCCAATACAAGACTGCTGTACCTGTACAATTGGTGTAACCTAGCTCTGTTGTCTAAGCCTGTATGTTCTGTCTGAGCCACTAGCTCTGTGGTCTTAGGCTTGAGAATGTGAGAGCTATGCAGCCTTTCAAATAGACTATCATGTTACGATAGATAATCCACGGGCAGGATGGGAAAATGTAAGGAGGTAGAAGTGAATGAAAATGCTTTAATAATAACGTTTTTGGTACAGGACCAATTAAATAGTGCATTTTTTATTTTTAAGCACAAATAAGTGCAACTAGTATCCAATTTAAAGGCCCTCAATTTGTCAACTGTGAGAGGATTCCCGCATAATCACACCACATATTACCAGTAAGGACTAAACTCGCTGGACCATCTTACTGGCTATTTTATCGAAATGATACACCATTTCGTATTGTACAGCCAGATTACTCGTCGTACTTGCAAAATCTATGGCTTTTTAGCCAATTCCTTGGGAAATTGTGCTGTAACATACTTACCTACCTGTGTCTCATTTTCCAGTCGAAGCCTACCAGAAAGCATAGCTGTATGGTTTGCGAACATCTTGGGGACATTCTGAAAGCTTCCCTGGGAATGCATTCCACCCACTACTTTCCATTGGCTTTGTGTTTTGTAACTCACATTTGCTGGTTTTCTATTTGCTTGCTTGATTTGTTTTAGCCGTCCCGCTTGAGTTAATCCCTACTGTGGCGTATGATCAATCTACTGTATTTTTCCACTGTACTTGCTTTCTGTAAACAGGCCTTTAAATCTCGTTCTTATCTTGTCACATTTGTTGTGCAGTCAAAGACAGAGGTCAGTGTCATGCTCTGTCTTCCGAGGGAGCTTGGTGTTTACTTTTCTTTCTCTGACTTCAAAGTGAGAGAATTTATATGACAATCTTGGTGTGAAAGCAAATGCTTTTTTCTAGCACATAGCAAAAAAAGTTAAATGTCTGCAAATGAACGGTGCAGATATTTCAGAATATATCAGAATTAAAAAAGCACAAATGAAGCACTTTTTTGTAATTCTGAAGTGTGGTGGAAACAAATACTTTAATATGATCAAAACAAATCAATACACTAGGTGATGACATTTCCACACATTATTCTTTGTGCGCTATATACTTTTAATCAGTAAAACTGTAGGTCTCTGCAAATGTAATAGTCATTTCAATTGAAAATGTGTTGTCTGTAATGGCAGTGCACAACCACACCATGCATACTCCACACTACATCACTCCACTCTCTTCTACTCCACTCCACTCTATGGCCCTCCACTGTACAACACGTAACTCTACTCTACGACATGTTACTTCACTCCAAGCCCCTCCACTCCCCTCTACGACATGAAACTCCAATCTACGTTTTTCCACTCCCCTCTAAGACACTCCAATCGGTTACTCCACTCTTGAACACTTTACTCTACTCTACAACACTCCGCTCTATGCCACTCTACTCCACTCTGTCCCACTCTACTCTACGCCCCTCCAGTCTATGCCACGACCATCTACGCTACAACACTCCACAACATTTCATTCTATGCCACTTCACAACAATCTACAATACTCTACTCCATTCTACTGTATGACACTCTACTTCACTTAACATCCTTCCACTCGACACCACTCTACTACCTCCACGACACTCCACTGAACATTACGCCACTCCACAACACTCCATTCTACAACTTTCAGCCATGCTAAACAGCAGCCACGCTGGAGTAAAGCATAGCTAAAACAAATTGGGAAAGCCAATAGCTCTTCCAGCTTTGCCATGCTTGTAATGAAAACGTTCACCCTGAGGATCATGAAGTATTGACATATTTCATGAGTGACCCTTTCAACTGTTTATTTAGAAATTTGGCTTGTAATATGGTGTGCAACTGAATCAACCCAGCTCCCCCGCTATACAGCCTTGGGGTTGGGTCAGAATCACTAACTTGGTCAGCGTAAACGGACCCCACCTATGTGAAAGTTCACTAGCTATTCACACACACAGTACGTCTGGTGTAAAAATAGGCCTAAATGGAGAAAGGGACAAAGACAGTGAGAGACAAAAGCGTGTAGTTTTAAGGACGGGACATCACTCACCCAAAGGTGACAAGCTTCATCATTGGGTCCCTGCTCACAACAGGACCGCAACGTGCCTGCTGTGGGCTACGACTACCCCGCCAGGAAGGAGCTGAGGGGTTTTGTCAAGAATAAGCAATAGCAGGGATCTGAGTGAGGGGCAGAGTGCAAATGACAGTTTACAAAAACTATCTCCCTAGTGGGCAAAACTCGTAATTTATTCTGGGGCTCCCATTGGATGGCATTAACAACAGAGTAAAGTACTGTGCATCAATTGCACAGGTCACTTATTACAAGGTCGGCATGTTTCTACCCATATATAACTCAGAATTCTTGGGCATTTTCAGGACCAAAATAGTCAGTGTCAATCTGCATCAAACTACAACAATAAAATACCGGCCTTGAATCAGTCAGCCAGAAACAGAATTGGGTGGCCCACCATTGGTGTCTTGGTCCACCTATCAAAACAAACTGTGAAAAAACACAACATAACACGCTAATATTCAAATCCATTATCAATTATAAATTCCAAAAGTAAAGGTAATTACACAGGACTAAGTTTTAAATCGGTTTCATAAAGTGATACCTATTTCCCATAACCATCACCATTCACACTGGTGCTCTGTGAAGAAATGTGTTTTAGAACATTAAGAGTAATCTTACCCCTAGAATGGATCTATGTATCTTTCTCGTGCCTCTGACCTCCGCCCGGCACATTCTAAATGCAGGTGATGGTACACTGGCGAAACCTATGTTTTTTTTTTTGCCTCTCTAAACTCTGTTAGCAACTTCAATCGTCTATTGCGTATGTCACGGTCTGGGTGTAAGATTGACTCCTGGTCTAGCGCACTCAACCGCGTTTCAATATGTTTGAGTGTTGTCCTGAGATCTCGCAGGACCCCTGCGTGTTTAGAGATACACATCCCTCGCATGTAAGCTTTAAAAGCCTCCGAAAGTGTTGCCCATGACGAGACCGATCCAGTGTTAATGTCATAATATTATATTATCGCTTCTCTAAGCTCATCTTGGAATACGCTGTCAAGTAGGGCCTGACCTGGGAATCTCCACTGCCGTTCACTGCCCTCAGGTCTAGGGATCCGGAGGGCCAAAATCACAGGCGAGTGGTCAAAGGGTTCTGGGCAAATGCTGGGACATTTTAAACCAGGTCGTTAGTGAAGGGGTCACCAGCCAATAGTACAATCGCCTCCAGGTGTGGTGCGGGGTGGAGTAGTGTGTGTGTATGCCCGTTCGTCAGGTCAACAGTGACTCCACACATGTAGTAAGTTCTCACACAGCGCTAGTAGAGCAGTCCGAGCTCTGGGTTTAGTGTCAGCAGATGTGGACGTACCATCTCTAGATGGATCTAAGAGGATATTGAAGTCACCCCCCATGCATTTGTGATCGCGTCTAATTGAAGGAGTTGTGAGTGGACTGCCCTAAAAAAGTCTGGATCGTCCACGTTAGGGGCATATAGACAAACAAGCACAATTTTGTTCCCCATAAGATGTCCTACTACAATCACGTAACGGCCCTCACTGTCAACCCGTGTTGCCGAGTGCTGAAACGGAAGTTGTTTGTGTATGAGCACCACCACACCCCTTGCGTAACAGCTATAGTTAGCAAAGTGTCTGCGGGGGCCCCAGGCCGTAGCAAAGGACGTCGCTGTGGTTTTGGGCAAATGCGTTTCCTGGAGGAATGCTACCCCTATTCGATATATATCTGCAAATAGGCTAGTACTTGTTTGCCTAATCTAGTGTTGTTTAATCCTCGCACGTTCCAAGTAAGGAGTGACAATTCGGCGTGCATGGACAAGCAATCACGCGGCATCAGGGAAAGTGTCTATCCATGTGTGTAAGTGCGCATTGTAGAGAATAATGTACCTTATGAACAAATAACATAAAAGGCATGGTAATAAGTTGAAATAACAGCATACAAATCTCCCCCTCCCCCCACCCATCCCTACTAGCATCAACCCAGGGACTTAACCCTTTACCAAATAAGAAACATTTTATTTATTTATTTTAGGAATTTGTAAAGCGCAAACTGTCGCCGTCGCAGGCATCCTGGCGCTGACAGAGTCTGAGGAGGATGGGGGGGGGGAGGAACAGGGAGACTAGGGCTAGCCCGGGAAGAGCCATGTTTTAACCTTTTTTCTAAAAGGTAGAAGGTCATCGGTATGTCTAATGTCGGCGGGGAGGGAGTTCCAGAGTCTAGCGGCAGTCACCTCAAAGGATCTACCTCCAGATCTGACTTTCTTGAATCTGGGGGTGACCACCAGTTTGGCATCCGAGGAGCGGAGTTTTCTGGTAGGAACGTACCACACAAACTTGGAATGAAAAGGGGCAGGACCGGAACCGTGGAGAGCCCTAAAGACAATACAGAGGGCCTTAAATTGCACTCTCTGTCTAAGGGGAAGCCAGTGCAGTTGTGCCAAGGCGGATGGTCCATGGGATCTTGACGGGAGCCCCAAGGCAAGTTTTGCAGCCGCAGATTGGACTCTTTGTAGCCTGTCTAATAGATACTCCGGGGCCCCGAGCAGGAGGGCATTGCAGTAGTCCAACCTGCTCAGGATAGTGCATCTGACTACTTGAGCTTGAGCCTGGGTGGGTAGGAGGGGTAGAACTTTCCTTAAAGAGCGCAGAATGGCATAACAACAGGCAGAAGTTTTCTGAACATGGGTCTCCATGCTGAGCTGGTGGTCAAGCAGGACCCCTAGATTGCGGACAGAGTCTGCAGGCTGTACCTTAGAAGCAGTTTCCGGAGGCCAGAAGTTGCTGGGGAACGGACAGGGAGTCCTCGAGCCACTGTTAAAAAGCACCCCGGTTTTCCCTGCGTTAAACTGAAGTGAATTCATCTTCAGCCACCTTGATGTCTCCCGCAGGCAATTGTGTAGGGTCTCTATGGAGATAGAGTCCTCTCCTTCCAAGGAGAGGATCATCTGCGTGTCGTCAGCGTAATTAATGGTTTGGATGCCGAAACTTTTGATCAGCAGAATAAGTGGCCTAAGGTAAATATTAAAAACATTGAAACATTGAAACATGCATAATTACTCTCCCAATTCCATGGCTATTAATAGTCACACATACGCAATCTAAATAGTGAACCAATCAGAGGTGGTAAACACCAGTGGGGTGGAGGGGGAAGGGCAACGCCTCGCAGTTCCACCAGACTTGTATAATAAGCAACTATTAAACTGTAAAATGTGTTCTTCGCATTGCAATGAAAACAAAAGGATAGCCCACCAGTTGAACCTAGCGTTACACAACTCAGTCTGGCGTAAACAACTCCACACTGGCTGCCAAACCACTCTGCGGTGGAGTGCAGCGAGCCAAGGGCCTGCCTTGGGAGCCCCCACTCTTTTGAAGTCTCGACAAAATTCTTGGACAGCTGTAGGTGTATCAAACACTTGAGACTTCCCAGCCACATCTACTCTCAATCGAGCAGGGTAGAGCGTGCCGTACCTAAGTCCCAAGTTTCTCAGTATGGCTTTCACTCCTGCAAACTTCCTCTGGGCCTCTTGTACCATCGCGGTAAAGTCAGGGATAATCAATACTGTTGAACCCTGCCAGGACAAAGTTCCCATCTCACGCGAAAGTCGTAGCACAGTGTCACGGTCTTTAAAGTTCAGCAAGCGGGCGATGATCGGTCTGGGGGTGGGCGCCCGGGTTAAAACGGGGCCCCAGTGAACGGTGCGCTCTCTCTACCAGGATCATGGGTGTAAACACTTCCTTCCCGAACAGATCCGTGAGCAATGTTTCAATGAAATGGTCCATTCTGCAAGGAATTGGTGGACTCGGCAATTCCAAGACTACAAAGGTTATTACGCCGACTTCTCGCTTCCAAGTCCCCGTTTTTCATGGCTATGGAGTTTTAAAAAAATTCCATGCGGTCAAGCTTTTTCACGGATTGCGTGGCAACGTCCTCAAGATCAGAAACCTTTCTCTCTGCCTTGTCCAAACTACGTTCATGCACATCCAGACGGGCTCCCGTATTGTCCAACCTCTTCTCCAGGGAGTCGAATTGACCGTCACTGTGTGGAAAGCCAGTAGGGGTCAATGAATGCAGTGTACTACAAGAGCCACAAGCGCGCTGTCTCTGCTCACTGTATTCAAACCAGCGGTAGTAAGCTCCCAAGAATGCAGTGCGGGGCCTGCAAAAACCTAGCACACACAGCAAAGCCAGTGTGATACTGTTGGGCACCTCGCAATCCGGCACCATGGCAACTCTTAAGGGGAGGACCCTTCAGCTGCATAGTCTGGCCTCTACAGCCCACCGCTCCCGAGCAGAAAACTTGCCTGACCAGGAGGTCAGCCCCCAGGCTTACCCGCGGCCCCTGTCACCGCGGGGCCTCCGGTGTGGCTAAGAGGACGCGAGGTGGGGGATGCCAGCGGGCCGCTCGCTCTTACCGTGCTCGGCCCTCCCGGGATCAGGTGGGGTCGACCCCTGCTGCTGTGTAAGGAGCGCGCCCCGAGCTCCTCTGAACGTCAGTAGTGATCGGAGCCTCCATGCTCCAAGGTCCTTGTCAGTTATGGGTGCAGGAGAGCTCCTCGGGAATTCAGCGCCTGGTCCCCCCAGCGTTCAACAACGTTGGGCGTATGCAGTGCAATCCAGCTGCTCCCAGCAGCGTCACAGAGCTCGTGAACCCCACATCGACGTATCTTGGGAGCCCGCTGTTAGAAATGGGATTTCTGGTTGGCTAGGGCTTGCGCCAAAGCCAGGCAGAAACCACCACTCTAGTCAGGGCTGGGGAGTTACACGCCAAAGATAACCCCTGATCACCCCCTTGGTAGCTTGGCACGAGCAGTCAGGCTTATCCCGGAGGCAATGTGTAAAGCGTTTGCGCGCGCACCCAGCAACAACACCCAAGGCCCACCACAAAAGAAACTCCACACAAGGTGATATATAAAAGTAGCCTTTGTATTATACCAAAACACATTAGATAATATTCACACAATTTACACTGTGCCAACTGGCACTGGGCAGAATTTTACAAGGGACTATTTACACGGGACAGGGCCACATGGACCACTGTCAGAATCAGCACAAATCACCAATAGTAAATGTAGAACATATACCAATGGAAACACAAAGTAACTGTAGAGCACAACCAGTAACTACTAGCGCAATAATGACCTCAGCGTCATCACACTAGCATCAGGTATAAAACCTATCCTGCATCCATCACAGGGGCATAAACACATTATGCAATTTCTCATTAGTCTAACTCATTAGACCTAACCACCTAAGTATAACTACACTAGGGGCGTATATCGCACAGGGAAGTATCTCCCTAACAGAAACCTAAACAGGTAAAACAACCTCCTAGGCAGACATCCTATCTAGAGGTATAAAATACAGGGTGCGCAAAACATACTATACACCGTACATTTCCTAACACCATAAGCATCAATATATGCATAAAGGCAGTGCACATTGCGCAAAAGTATACCTGTTAAAAATAACATGTACCCTAGGTGAGGGCACAACACAAGAAAACGGTCCCCAGGCAAACTTGGCCTTTCAGGGGCTCAAACGCCCTTTGTCCACAAAGTCAGGGCTGGACTGCGCACTCAGTCAAGGCAAAGCGCAAAGGGCCACAACCTAAACGTTGCAGCTGCCCACTAAGTGCTGGGCAGCTGTGGAAATGAGCCTGGGCACCACTGTGCCTTTAAAACAGTATGTCACACGTTGGAGCGCACTAGCGCTCTAAACCAAACATGATGCCCGGCGTGGGAGCCTTCTCTGGCTCTAGATCGGCAGGGGAAACATGCCCAACACAGCGTGGGAGCCTCGTGGGCTCGAAAACACCAATCTGTCCCCGGGACAACGTTGGAGCGGCCCGCTGCCTTCCGGGGCCGTTCTTATCACCAAAGGAATGCCCCCGCATGTTGGAGCCTCACTCAGGATCTTAAACAAATATGCCCCCGCGTTGGAGCCGTCTAGGCTCTTAGACAACACATGCTGGCCCCGCCGTTGGAGCGGCCCTCTGGCAGGCGGGGCCGCTCAAGTACCGTGCCTCCACTGGCTCTCGCTGGGCTTCGGCAGCCTGGGGGGGGGGGGGGACTCGGTCTCACCCCTCCCCGGACACCAAACACAGCCCCACTCACCGGGCTCTTCCGGCGCTGCTCCTGACACTCCGGCGACGGCGGGGCTCTATCCTCTGGTCGCGGGAGCGGGGTGGGCTCCCGCCTCTCTTGCAGCAGCACTGCTCCTTTCACCCGGGCCCCCTCCTGGGACCCGGGACTTGAGACATACGCAGGGCTCCCTCAACTCACGGGAGCCCCGCGAGGCAGGCACAGTCTTCCGGGACGCTTTCTCCCGGTCGGGGGAAATGATGGTGAGGCCCCGCCCCTGTCCCGAACCGACGTGCCTGGCTTCCGGTTTTCGATCGGGCCGGCAGCGGTGATCTTCTTCTGGCGGCAATGCGGGGTGGGCACCCGCGTAATTAAAGATCAATAGGCGGCATACACAGCGGGGTGGGCACCCGCAAAGGAATATAAAGCGGGGTGGGCACCCGCAAATTAAAATATAATGCGGGGTAGGCACCCGCAAATTAAGGTAAACAGAAGCGGGGTGGCACCCGCAATTTAGAAGAAAGATGAAGCGGGGTGGGCTCCCGCTCGGCAGCCATGACGGGGGAATCCCTCCAGTGGGGATTCCCTCAGGCAATAGGCAGCAGCACACTGCAGAGCTCCAGTGCTCCTTCAGGAGCCCAATTTCAGCGCTCCCAGGCGCTAGAAGGCTGTATCAAGCCATGGCAGAGTAAAAGGACCAGCAAAAAGGTCCAAAAGGTCCTGAAGGCGTCCAGGGGGCAAGGTAGGGGCCAGCACACAGGACCCTCCAGCAGGGAGGTAGCCCCCATGGCGGTCCCTCCTGGGCCCCACCAGCAGCAAGCCCCCCTCGGTCAGGATCCAAAAAGAGAACATTTTGTAAGGGGACACAGCCCCTTTTTATACACAGATCACCTTTGTTTCAAGGTGCAGGGAAGGGGCGAACCAGATGCAACTGGTTCTTGAGCACTTTGTTTTGCTCAGCCCCTCTCCCTATTCACAGAACAGGCCAGGGTCATTAGTCGCACCACAGGGGGCGGAGCCAGCATTGTGTGGGGAAAGCCCAGCCCTATTCAGGTCCCAGGTGTACTCCTCCCACCCATCTGGCTGCTGATCTCCCCATTCACCACTGGGTGACTCCTCCTGACTCTGGGGATTCCCTAGCCCGTCACATGACCTCAGGCAGCCAATCGCCAGACAAGGCACTCATCTCACACTGCACACAGAAATGCCCACTTCTAGAAGTGGCACTTCCACACTAGGTACATTGACACCGCACACATCGGGCAGCATTTCATCACACGAGTCAACACATACCAAACTCGGCTCTGCACTCCCCACGCATCAGGAACTAACATGGTCACGCAGATCCCCCATTCATTCCTATGGGAGGGCAGGTCAGTCTCACTCAATGTAACCCAGAGCGCACGCACTTTCCACTGGGACACAGTGTGAAAGCGCCTAGAGGCCTAAAACCACTAGTACAACACAGGAAAAAGGCTAGGATAATGCAAAAAGTTCTAGGGGTGAACTTGCCAGAAGGGCCAAGTCCAACACCCGCACACCCCGTAAAGCCGGAATCGTCGCCTCTGGTCAGCGAGGTCTATGGGGTCATACAGCAGCCTCCGGTAGGCAGGATGGCTAGCTATTTTAAGGCGTAAGAGCCAAGATGTCAGGCAGATCGGGCGGAGCTTCAGAGCTAAGCGGCCATCTTGATCGGTAGCCTGGCCACGTCCCCGGCGGAACCTGTGTGTGCTCCAAAATGCATTCAGAACATTTGAGACATCCTAGTCCACACAAGACACAAAATTTGTGTTTATAGAAAGACTTCTTACACATTGAGGTCCATCCCTACGGTTTTCGGACATTTCTTGTGTGGGTTTTGTTCTTTATGCCATCTAACTCAACCAACTACACAGACTGACTGGAGTCTAAAGACTCCTTGGATGTTTCACAATCACACTAACTGCAACACAGGAAGGATAATTTATCTAATCACTTGTCTGTGTAAATTGATGCATGTAGGGATGACCTCATGTAAGGTGAGAATCAAGATGATTGAATATAGGAGTTCAATAAAGTGTCATAAATCCAACACTAAGCTCACAAACATTTCCTTCAACTTGGTCACAATGAAGATGACTTCACCTGGATTGTACTTGATAAACCCAGCTATACCACACAAATAGGCAATCTAAAATAAATATTGTTCTGGGGGGAACAACGTTGGATTCTTAGATTAATGAGTCATCGTAAAGGCTTGAATGATGACATTCCTTGGACTCTGTTATAAGAGACACCTCACTCTACCGGTTTTCGATATGTACCTGCTAAGAAAGAAGTGGTTCAATATACACGTGAGAAGTCTTATGACAGATTCAGGACTTACTCTATCTTTACTATGATACTCCAACGACAATTTTGATTTACTATTTATTTTGAGAATAGATCTTTCTTGACACTGAAGACCCCTGAGCTGCCATGTTTTCGTACAGATTTGCCTCATTACTTCAGTCACGCCTGTTCATCAAATAACCTATAATGAACATTAGCAACTATATTTCTCATAATTCAATAAGATAGTTCACGCACCTGTATTTTGGGTTAAGACGTTACCAGGGGGTTGGCATGCCTCGATACCACCTTAACTCAATTCCATATTCATATTTGTAGTACGTCCTGAGAATAGCTGACATATAAGATTGTGAAATACAGGACACTCTATTGGTATACACACATAGAGCGATTTGGAGTTACGCGTCGACAAGGCACCTTTAAGAAATTTGGCCGTCGTTTGCTTCTGATGACTTGTGACGTAGTGCGTGACCAATCCTAGGTCATTTTATTATGACTCCACGAGTGCAATGCTTGATCTCGCCGAACCGGCCGAGTTGATGGTCATAATCGTGACACAAGTAAGAGCCTTATTTTCGGCTCCTCTTCATTCCAAATTAATGGTAAACAACGTTTACCCCAAAACCTTTTAACCGCAGGGAATCACAACGCAGTCGTTACAACGACCGCGTTGTGATTCCGCATACCATTACCCCGCAAGTCGGAACAACGACTTGCGGAGGGGGGGGGGGGGGGGGGGGGGGGAGGGTGGTGTTGGATTTAAAATCCAACACCTTCCCTAGTGTCCGCACAGACTGGAGTTGGAATAGTAAATTATACTATTCCAACATCCAGCGCCCCCCTCTGCAAGTCGTTTTTCCGACTTGCGGAGTAATGGTATGCGGAATCAAAACGCGGTCGTTGTAACGACCGCGTTGCGATTCCCTGCGGGATAAAAGGTGGCGGAATAACGTCATACATTCCAAATTAATATATTGGTTCATGGTTTTTACGTTTGTGAGCTTGTACGCCCGAGCACTTGCTTTGACGGGGTTGGTGTTTAATTGGATGACTTACCGGCTGTCCTATAAACACATGAGATGGAGACTGGGTAATGGCCGGTACAGTATTGAAATCTTACATGTATAAAATCGGAGATAATTATGTTTATAGTTACAGAACACACTCCTTATATTTCAGAACACTATTGAATTATGAGGATTTGGGAGATATCATAGCAGTAACTCATTTAAGAAAGGCCGGGCACTCTATGGATGTTGGCTGTGTTTCTAGCTATATAAGAACATCTGTGTATCTCCACTATCAATCAAGGCGTAAACTATTGCTTTTTGACACAACATGTGACAATAACTTTACCCTGGCACATTGGAACTTTGAGGTTCTTATTTTTTATCATATGCAGCGATACGATATGGGTGGAGATCAGAGGATTGAGAACGATACATAGATCCCTTCTAGGGGTAAGATTACCCTAAATGTTTTTTGACACATTTCTTCACAGAGCACCAGTGTGAAGGGTGATGGGTAGGGAATATTGGTATCACTTTAAGACTTAGATTTAAAACTTAGTCCTGTGTAATTAACTTTACTTTTGGAATTTAGAATTGATAATAGGTTTGAATAATAGCGTTTTATGTTGTGTTTTTTCTTTGCTTTTGATAAGTGGACCAAGACACTAATGGTGAGCCAACTAATTCTATACCTGGCTTACTGATTCAAGCCCCGTATTTTATTATTATACAATTTGATACTGAGTGGCACTTACTATCTTTGGTACTGAGGAATGCTCAAGAATCCAGAGTTATATATGGGCAGAAACATGTCGACCAGAGAGATACTTTTAAACTGTCCTTTGCACTCTGCCCCTCACTCAGATCCCAGATATTGCTCATCCTTGACTAAACACGGCCTCTCCTCCCCTGTTGGGAAGTCGTAACCCACAGCAGCCACCTTGTGGTCCTGCTGTGATGAGGAAACCCAACGATGAAGCATGTAACCTTCGGGTGAGTGAGGGTTCTCGTCCTTAAAACTACACGCTTGTCTCTCACCGTCTTTGTCCCTTTCTCCAGTTAGTCCTATTTTTCTTCCAGATAACATTAGGGAGCATTACGTTTCCGATTTGGTGCCCGCTCCCTTCATGAGCCCTTATGCTATTCAAGCAAACTTCACTAGATACCATGGTTTTAGTCTGAGCTATGTAAAATTAAATTTTATCAAACATACACTCAAATTACAACACTTAAGACATCCTGGAATGGAGAAGTATCTCATTCTCTTTTAGACCTGCTTGGGAAGGTCACTGACCTGTTCCTGAACCTGCTGAAGCAGCGTGAAGCTGCTGAAGAAAGTCCTTAATGTCTCACTGAGGTGTAGCTGTACCATCTCACCACCGATACGAAGACAAATTAGGGCGATGAGGGTTCTGCTTTTCACACACAGGGCAATCCTGGCCTGAGCTCCACTAGGAAATCTGAAAGAAAACCATTACAAATCACCCCTAGAAAATGACCCCAGTACATTTTAGAAGTTACAAGGAGACCATAAGAGACCAGTGCAATAAAACGTTTCAGCAATCCTTCGCCCTGTTATGCAGTCAATGGCGTAAGCTTGGGTGGAGCCTGTTGAGCCCCCGTGGCATTTAACGATCGCCGCTGCGAGGACGCGCGGCTAAGCTAAGCTGGGGAACTGGTTGGGAATTGTTTGAGGGAACAATTGTTTAAACAATATTTTTAATGTTTTTATGATTGCACCCACAATTGCCTGAACTGCTCCTTTTTAAATAGTTTTATGAAACCTACCTGCATTTGAATTTGTTCTTAACCTTCTCGTGTGCCGCTTTCACTTCCTGCCTTTTGCAGTGCTCGCGAGCTGATTGGTCAGCTCTTAGCCAATCGGTATGCAGCCCGGGTGGAGCCTGTTGAGCCCCCGTGGCATTTAATGATCGCCGCTGCGAGGACGTGCAGCGGGTGCGCCTAAGGCAAACCCGTCTGCGACTGTCTGCGCCAGGGACTCTGCCTCTCCCAAGGCACAAAGATTAGTTTACTCTCACATAACACTACTGGACCTACAAAAAGCTGGTGCTTGTAGGACTCAAAACTGGGCCCCAGATGATTGCCCTACCCTCTGTGCACAATGTAGCCTTAGGTTGAAACCTTCTGGGCACCCTATATCCACAGGTCCCAGGACTCTGACACACTCCATCCTGAGTATCAATTGCCGATCACTGCCCAAACACCATGCCGAGGTACTCGACCTACTCCAGGATCAATCACCCGAGGTCCTTTTTCTAACGGAAACCTGGCTCTCCGAGACCTCTGTGGCCATACCGGCACTTGCCCTCCCCACAGGTTATGCCATATGCAGTCTCAATAGAACAGGGGGAAGAGGAGGCGGCATAGCGATCGTCTACAAAACCGTCCAAACCTGCAGCTTCACTCCCCAAGACCTACCAGATTGTGAGAGTGCGCTTTTTAAAAATTGCGCTAAGTGCAAATTTTACCTTTTCAGGCCTACTAATTTATCGCCTACCCGGTCCATCTAAAACTTTTAGAGAAGCCCTGGCAAATACCACCTCAGTACTAGCTCTCTAGTCGGCTAACTTCAATATTATCGGTGACCTGAATCTTCACCTAGAGATGCTAGAATCCCCGGACATTCTCAGCTTCCTAGGGGACCTAGCAATGTGCCAGCTGACCCAATTGGTCACCGGCGCTACGCATAGCACCGGGCATCTCCTCGATCCTGTTTTTTCTAACCTTGAGTCGCTGGAAGTCTTACAACCCCTCCCCATGATCTGGACAGATCACTCTCTCATTCTAATGCGGCTAACACTGGCAGACACTACAAATAACCATCAGAAGGTGCACAGTCCATATAAAGAAGAATAGCTAACCAATAGTTACTGTGGAGGAATGCATGAAATCCTACAGGTAATTGAGACACCACCTAGCAGGAGGTAAGAGTCCATCAGCCCACCCTTATTGGCGGAGCATCGTCATTTGGAACTCCAAGGAATCACGGTCTGAGCCCAGGATCGCGGGTCACCAAAGACTCTGCTTGGTGCGCAGGCCAGTGATACCCAGAAAGAAAACAAACTCCTGCCAGGGTGTGTACCCAAGACTCGAGGACTCAAGTGATGTGCAGTGCTTATATGTGATGTGAAATTAAAAATGAATACTTGGTCAAAAAATATGTTTAATGAGGATTAACCAAGTTTCATATCTAAAAGAACCTATAGTCTTATTAAAATTCTACAGACTAATTCTTGGTTCAATTATGGTGTGGTCGACATGTTTCAGCCGGAGTGGTCACTTGACCCGGCTTTCTTCAGGACCGAAAAACAACTAAAATGCTACTGCTAAACTAATAATAAGTGAAAAATCAAAAACCCATGCAAGCCAAATGTGAGTGTTGGGTAAGACAGTGGCGAGTGCCACCCTACCAGACAAACAGTCTCGTGCTTGAGCGTAAGAACAATGTCTTCATTCCTAGAAAGAGAATCCAAAAATAAATCATTGGAAGTAGGCATCATGCACAACAGAACAGCACTAATAGTCGCTATTCAGCAGAGCTATTTCAGCACTGCCCTTATTTCAGAAAAACTCAAAACGATGTTTCCAAATACAACAGTGTGTGAATCATAATAAAAATAAAAATAAAAAACTCACCCAGCTTTTTGTGGGAGAACTGCCTCACCTCACCCGGCTGACTGCTCGGAGAAGGAGGCACCGCTCTGTTTTTCTGAAATAAGGGCAGTGCTGAAATAGCTCTGCTGAATAGCGACTATTAGTGCTGTTCTGTTGTGCATGATGTCTACTTCCAATGATTTATTTTTGGATTCTCTTTCTAGGAATGAAGACATTGTTCTTACGCTCAAGCACGAGACTGTTTGTCTGGTAGGGTGGCACTCGCCACTGTCTTACCCAACACTCACATTTGGCTTGCATGGGTTTTTGATTTTTCACTTATTATTAGTTTAGCAGTAGCATTTTAGTTGTTTTTCGGTCCCGAAGAAAGCCGGGTCAAGTGACCACTCCGGCTGAAACATGTCGACCACACCATAATTGAACCAAGAATTAGTCTGTAGAATTTTAATAAGACTATAGGTTCTTTTAGATATGAAACTTGGTTAATCCTCATTAAACATATTTTTTGACCAAGTATTCATTTTTAATTTCACATCACATATAAGCACTGCACATCACTTGAGCCCGCGATCCTGGGCTCAGACCGTGATTCCTTGGAGTTCCAAATGACGATGCTCCGCCAATAAGGGTGGGCTGATGGACTCTTACCTCCTGCTAGGTGGTGTCTCAATTACCTGTAGGATTTCATGCATTCCTCCACAGTAACTATTGGTTAGCTATTCTTCTTTATATGGACTGTGCACCTTCTGATGGTTATTTGTAGTGTCTAGATGGGATTGGAGGTGTTTTAGTCCTTAAACTAAGTCCCCTTTTTTGACCCTCTTATAAAATAGGTTTTTTAACACTGGCAGACCTCAAGTCCCAGTCAAACCAGCACCCCTCACTGAAACAGTGAGGGGTGCTGGTTTGACATAAATTTGACCAGGAGGCCTTCCTCACAGCCCTGAGCACAAAACCACCAGCTAGAGCCACCAACATCGAAGAGGCTGATGCACTCTTTCATAGTTGGGTAACCCAAGCCCTGGATACTTGCATTCCTCTCAAACTCACATACTCTAAAGGTGCGCAGGCTAATACCTGGTTTAACGAGAAGCTGACCCTAGCCAGGAAGAACTGCAAAGTTCTAGAAAGAGCATGGAGGCGTTCTTATGACCTCCAGGCGAAACTACAATATAGATCCGCTATCAAATCTTACCACAAACTAGTGCGTAAAACTAGGGCAGCTCACTACTCTAGCCTGATCACCACCAGCACTAATCGCAGCAAAACCATTTTCTCTCTTCTAAAGGATCTGGTCACACCTCCCTCGGCATCAGGCAGTATCATATCCTCCAGCCAACAATGTTAAGAGCTGGCGAACATCTTCCTCGAGAAAGAGGAGGGTATTTATCATAATTTCGATCATACTGTAACCCCTGCCGCCAGTGGGAGGAACACTTACTCCTGCTCTGAGACCGTTTCTCTTACATTACTACCCACCATTCTCCTAAAAGATCTGGAGGAATTAGTGACCAAAATTAAATCAGAGTCCCCAGATGACCCCCTAAGACCAGGCGCTTTCAGGAAAGCCAAACAGGTCCTCCTACCGAAATGCCTGGATCTACTCAATCTATCCCTCGCCTCGGCAGTGGTCCCAAAATCATCGAAACACGCAAAAGTGGTCCCATTACTCAAAAAACCTTCACTTGATACGACCAAGTCAGAGAACGACCGTCCAATTTCACTGCTTCCATTTCTGTCCAAAATCCTGGAAGCCTTTGTGAATTAGACATTGACTCACTTCTTGGAAGTTAATCATATACTCGATAGCTCCCAAAATGGTTTCCGACCACGCTTTAGTACCGAGTCTGCACTGCTGACGGTGGTAGAACAATTGAGATCAGCTGCGGATGCCGGCAGGACTTCAGCTTTGGTCCTGCTGGATCTGAGCGTGGCATTTGACACGGTGTCCCACAAAATCTTGCTCCTCCATTTGGAGGAGATAGGGATTAGTAAAAAAGCCTTGTCGTGGTTCTCTTCCTTCTTGGCTGATCGGACCTTCCAAGTGATAGCCCCTCCCTTTACCTCCCGTGTCCATCCTCTGCACTGGGGGG
This sequence comes from Triturus cristatus, assembly GCF_964204655.1. Lineage (NCBI taxonomy): Eukaryota > Metazoa > Chordata > Amphibia > Caudata > Salamandridae > Triturus > Triturus cristatus. The sequence goes on along the minus strand of NC_140584.1, from coordinate 832,070,339 downwards.
GTCCCTCAGGGCTCGGCGCTGAGCCCCACGCTCTATAATATATATATATATATATATATATATATATATATATATATATATATATATATATATATATATACATACACACACACACACACACACACACACACACACACACACACACACACACAACACGAGTCCTCTAGCACGGATGGCCAAAGCTAGGGGAATTTCCTTGATGTCCTATGCTGACGACACCCAACTGGTGACCACCCTGTCCAACAATCCCAGCCAGGACAGAGCAAAATTTAAAGAAGAAATACTGGCCATTGCAGAGTGGATGACGGCTAACTTCCTGCAGCTGAACTCTGCAAAATCTGAGATCCTTCTGATTGGCAAAGATTCCCATCTCTGGAACAATGAATGGTGGCCTCCAGCTCTTGGAGCCCCCCCCGGCCCCGAAACCTGCAGTGAAAGACCTGGGCTTTATGCTTGACAAAGATCTACATTCGAGACGCACACCAAATCAGTGGCAGGGAAATGCTTTGGGCTGCTACGCGGCCTTAAACCTATTCTTGGTTTATTCAACGCCCAAATGCGGCAGCTGATCATCCAAGCCTCCATATTGGCCCTTTTGGATTACTGTAATGTGCTTCTCCTTGGCTCTAATAAGTCTGTGCTGAACCGACTGCAGCGGGTCCAGAACGCTGCAGCGCGCGCCATTTTTGCCCTCCCTAAGTATAGCCATGTTTCTAATCTCCTTTTCCGCTTGCACTGGCTGCCTCTTGCACACCGTGTCCACTTTAAGGCGCTCTGCACCGCGCACAAGATTTTGACCGGCACCAGCCCAGACATTCTGAGCGATCTGTGTACCCTCTACTCCCCACCGCGTGCGCTCGGTAAATCTAATCCTCGCACGAATCCCACGCATTCCAAGGACCAGATCTGGCGGTCGTTCCTTCAGGCGACTGGCCCCTGCCTTATGGAACTCCCTTCCCCTACACATCCACAGCATCCCTGATCACCAGGTCTTCAGACGGTTTGTGAAGACTTGGCTTTACTCTCAACTCTAATCCCTCCTCTGTCCCCCACTTTGCCTTGCTTCAGCGCTGGGACACCTCATTGCCGAGGCAGCCATGCGCTTTACAAGTATTCTAATCTAATCTCCTCAGAGTAATGCTCAGGCAGTACTGTAAAATGCCTACAGTTTGAAATCCTGCCCCATGCCCCAGCAACCCCAGGTCATTAATACAGGCGCGCAGAAGTGTGAGTCTTAGCCCTGCAGTGTCCAGTGTCCTGTCAGTAGATCTGTAATGTGGACTCCCTTCTAGTAGTGCTGAGTCAGTATTCGTATATCTCTACTGGGTGAACGTCCCCTGAGGAACGCAATGTTATTTCTATAAGACTTCAGCGATACGAGTTTCCTCCCAACAGGCCAGGTCAGTACTATAGGACCCCAGCAGTGTGGCCATCCCCAGCAGGGACCACTCTGGCAAGGCTCTATGACTAACTGTGCAAGCTTCCTCAAGCAGTAATGCAATGGAACCTTTGGAAATGTGAGCTTCTTGCAGCAGTGTTCCTCCCCCTAGCTTGAACTCTCTGAAATCAGTGTTATTATTGTAGTACTCCAGCACTGCGTCCTCCAGAAGCCCCCTTGTTGCTAGCTATGGGACTTCAGCAGTATGCATTTTATTTCATTATTGGTCGACCAAACCTGCAAACATTTTTGTGAGCTCTGTAAATATGAAAGGCTATAACATGGATAGTGAGTGAGTACCCTGCAGCAATATGTGGACACACAACCCTGGACCCTCTCGATTGATGCATGTAACGTGGTTGCACACTTGATATATGAACATACCAGTCTTGCTTTTTTTATTTGTACATAAGAATATGATAATGATATAAACATTTTATAACGGGAGGCCCGTGAATACAGGCAGATACACAAAACATACTAACCAAAGGCTCGAATTATCCACGTGAAAATTAGGCCAAGAGGTATCCATATGGATCTTACAGTCACCCACATAACCTTGTTATGTATATGCTACTGACCTTTTGGCCTTTCTAACAGTGGGTTTATGTCAAGGTGTTCCCTAGTACAGTGCCTATGTGTATTCGGTTTCTGTCTGGGGGTGTATTGCTTCGGAGCTAGATTCTAAAAGACTAGACGCCACCCTTAGTTCTTTGTTTTTCTTGCTTCTTGTACTTTGTATAGATCTTCGGTCTTCTGCCAGGTTTGTTTTGTTGGAGTCCACAGTTTCCACTTCCTTGCGTTGCTATTTCCTGAGCAGATACATTTCTGCAGAGTCTGCTTCCTCTCAATAATTTAGACACTTACCTTCAGAACCCAGAGCTGGAGCGAGAGTTAGAAGCAGTGGGGGCTAAGGGACAGTCTGGCTATTAGGAAAACGAGTTCCAAAACTTGACATTACTTTTTGACATTAGTATTTGGACCTCTGTTATCTGGTGGACCTCCTAAATGGTATCCCACACTGAAAGCGGAGTTTACATTGGATTCTGAACAGCAATCTATTGCCTCTGCACTTTTAATTTCAAACATTTTTACTGTTTTGCAGTCAAGGTTTAAGAAAATACAGATAGGAGAGCCAGGAAACTTGCAGATAATAGGATAAGGATTTAAGTTACAAACATTCTGTGAAAGAAGTCGGGTAGCGAACATGGCTCAAGATATAGTATGTCGTAGTGAAGATAACAGTACATTACAAATCAGTAAACTGAGTTACTCACGAAGAGTAGGATTGTGGTTTAGTTCGATCAGAGCAGCTCCGGAACAGATGCATTGTAGGGGAGACTAAAGTTGATGATCTAAGTTGAGGGCGTTCATTCAATTACCTATGATTGGAGCACTCAGCTGCCTCTGGACAAAGAGGATAAGGAACTCTGGGTAGGTTGCAGGGGACATGTATACAGATTATGTGTGCAGAGTATGGTGAGCGTGGATTAGATCAGTAGGGGGGACAGGAATCATTCTGGATCGCCTATGGATGTAAGGTACACAAAATGGAGAGAAGAGAGCTCTCCAGACAGTGATGTAAACTGTAGGAACATTCGTAAGGTCTTTTGTACAGGATCAGGCTCTGGGGTGTGGGGATACAAGACAGAGGGTAGGAAATTCCCTGACCATTTCCTTCTCCATTGTTCCCTAAAAAGGCTCCCTCCACCCCTACTGGTTACGTGGGTTAACCTTGTTGTCCATTATTTTGGGTTACCCTAACAGGGTATTCCCAACCCAAACCCTCCTTCCTGGAGACACTAGAAGACGAAGACTACATTTTGCCACTCTGGGAGCGATACACAAGATGTCAGAGCTACTTGAAACTGGTCCCAGTGGTTGATCAACGGAATACACATTGTGTTCTTTAAAAGTCAGGTAAGTGCTGGTTAGAACCCCAGTTCAGGGTGTGTTTGTTTTCAGGGCTCAGTCACAGGACTCACCCCACAGGGTGAGGGGAAATTATGCAAGTGCCAGAGTCAAGATACCCAATTGCTGTCTTTCTTGCAGGTGGGGGCAACCTGGGCAGGCCCATGCTAAGAGAGCTGTAAGCTGCCTGAAGAAATTTAGGAGCTGCCTGCTGGAGAAATGGGATTGCTAGACTGCATTCCCCATAAGAAAGCTGACCCACGGGAGTCATCAGCCCAGCTGTCTAGTGACTAAGCAGCTGTGTAAAGAACGTGGGTCCTAAAACTGCTGGAGAAGATGAATCTGCTGTGATGGAAGAGGCTCAGCTTGCTGCGACTAAAGGGTGCTCTCACTACACCCTGCAGGAAGACACAGTCTAGAAAAGGGGAGCCTAGCTACGCAGGAAGGGGAAGAGTGCAAATCGACCTAATTCTGCAGCTCAGGAGGCCCTGGAGAGAGTGGGGCTTGTGATAAGAGACCCCACAAGCTTCCCCATGTACAGCAGAAAAAGGAGCCACTCTGATTGTCCCAAGAGGGAGAATTAAGGAATTAGGGAGACCCTGGTCTGTTTTGCGAGCTCCAAGGGCCTTATGTGTGTAAGCCAGAACTATATATTCTATATTTTCGTGTTGAAATGTGTATTTCGATGAGGTATATACATTAATTTTGTAGTGAAAAGTACACATTAGGTCAACTGTTTATTTTGGCTGAAATGTTCATTGTGTAATATAATTATGAATGTGAATACATCAGGCTTTTAGTAATGGATGGCAAATAGGGTTATGGTGAAGCTAATTGGATTATGTCTAGCATATCTCACCTGTTGCCATAGGCAGCAGACCTTCGCCTACTGAACTGACAAATTATGTAGGCCTAACTTTGTATTGATTATCGGCAAAGCCCTCTTTAGGAGGGGCTATTAAAATGAATGTTCCCACTGGGAACGTGTGCTATTCTGCCAATTGTACATTGTGTGGGTAGAAGAATAAAACGTTAGGCCTACAGATGATTCTATGCATAGTATTTAACTTTGTGTGCATTCGAAATACTTTGCATTTTTTCAAAGTAGAAGCACTGACTGGACATTGATTTAGTAAGGGTTGTGTGCGTTACTGTGCTGCGGGTTTACAAGCCATCTCACCTGCCTGAGGGAGTCTTGGTTTACTTTGCTCCCTTAAGAGTCAAGTTCCAAACGGGTATGCTTGGTTTTCAATTTGGGGCGACAACTGTGGAACACAAAGACGTCAAAGGTAAACAACCTCAACTGACACAGTTGAGGCCCAGTAAACCCTCAAAGCCATTGGCCCACTGCCCGAAAAAAATCATCACACTGCCTGAATCTGCTACCCAGCATTTGTATAAAAGTTCAAACTTAAGGGAAAACGGTGCCCAGGAATGCTGGTCTCCATCCATGCCTGGCCAGTGCTACGAATCCCACAGCAGTGCGAGACCTGCCCCAGTACGCTATACATTTGCCCTGATATTCCCGGGAACCCTGCACAGGAGCCCTGGAGCGCCTGGTACCGTGGTGTGTGTTCTGGAGTTGCTAGCATTGTTTTCTTCCTCTCAGGGCTGCTGTGTGTGAATTGTGGCCACCCGTGTGCTGCCCTCTGATTGCTCAAGGGTGCCCATCGTTATGTGCTTACTCGGAGTAGAGCCTTCATAGTGGGCGGTTAGGCTGTTTCTTGAAAGCAGATCTATAGCTCAAAGAACGGCATATGACACCTTACCCTATGACCGGGGAGGTCAGAAAATTCAGGACAGGAAGCAGGACATCCTGGTTGATTTTGGGGAGAATATCCATGAGTGTAGAGTCCGACAGATAGATGATAATCTTTCGTGTTAGGATCACAGCAGCAAGAAGTCCAGCTTCTTTACGGCTGTTCAACCGACTGCCGCTGGTGGGGGAAACCTGTGGGAACAGCAAAGGACACAATTTATGTGGAGTGTTCATGTGTCTGGAGAAGGGCACACCACATCTAGAGGAAACTCCCAAGAGTCCTGGGCCTTTCAGAGAGAAGTAGAACTCCATAGCGACCTCGGACACTGAAGCATGCTGCGCACATGGGCTAGGCTCAGAGAGATGTACATCAATCTTACTATAGATGCTGAGAAATGTACTCACCACAAGCGCATAGAGAGGAATCAACAGCGTGTACACGGGAGACCTCCAGCTACCGAGAGAAGTAGATGCCACATATGGTGGAGAGTGGGGTATACAGCCAAGCATTCACCTTATGCAGGGGAGGTGTAGCATTGCAGACGAATAAACACTCAATATGAGAAAGGTCGCCTTCATCAAATGTTGTAACATCTGTCCCGTTCACTGTCTACTCTCCACCCGCTGCATCACTTGCTGTAGCTTCTGCCCACTGTAACTCCTGCCGCAGACTCTACTCCCTGCTATGTCTTTGCTTCTACACCTGCTGCCTTAGCCATGGCGCGCTGCACCTTCTGCCTTAGCATTTTACCACTGCACCATATTCTTTGGTATCCAGTACCTGCTCGTTTTAGGACCAACAATCGGACATCATAAAAAATAGCCATTTAAAGGAGGGACGTTTTTCAACACCATTCAATCAAGAGATTGGCACAACCCTTCTCAAGAGGTCACCTTGATCTCACTGCCACCTAACCAATTAGAATGAAAAAAAACGTAATGAAAACTATAATCAACAAACTACAAACTGAATGTCCCCAGCAACTACATAACCTCTAGGATCAACGGCAATCAGGCTTCCATCATGGCCATGTTACATTCACCTTTGAAGGAACTGATGAAGGATATGTGTGTCTTGGTACAGATCGAAGTAGAGTTTAAACAACTGCTTCATTCTCATTTGGAAGGAACCAGAGTGTCAGATCCTTTCCTCTCCTCTGGTATGGCACATTCCTAACTAAACACTCACAGCAACTCTAAACTGGACACTTCCTATCTAGCCTCAGCCTGATAAATATTTGAAGAACCTTAAATATCTTATTGTGTTTTAACCTATGCCATATACATACAATCATGGACACACGCTGCCTCCTATACCACTCATTCACCAACAATGTTAATTGATAACTGCATCACCAACAAAAAGCCACAATAAATTGACGTACAGATGACCTCAAGCTTACCCAAACTTGAAAATAAAGCCACTGGAAACTACACAACCCATCAGTGCACTTCGCGTCCCGGTAGAAGTCATTATGAAAGTAAAAGTACAAAAGCCTCAAGGTTAATTCCACTCTGTCAAGACTCTTAATGACAAAATCACAATAATGGATAGTCTTTCCTCTCCCGCTATCTGTACGATTACATTGTGATAGCTGAAATAAATAATTAATTAAGTTTTCAATATAGATTTTATAAATTAATCTGCATTTTGTTAGATAACACAATACATCAATATCGATCTGTAGGAAATACACCATTTTTGCTAGGTCATCCTGAATTATTCACCTTTTGCTTGACCCTGTATTTTTACTAGTTATAAAACTCTGTGAACTTTACCCTTCCTAACCAGTCGTAAAGTGCCTGAACTGCCCGCTTTAAACATTGTCAAATTGGCATATTCCTAATTGGCATATTTAACTTGCCTATAAGTCCCTAATATATGGTACAAAGTGTACTCAGGAGCTTGAAGTTAAAAATGCCACTAGGGGACTGCACACATACTATGCCATCCACTACAGTGACAGTGCAAACATGACTTCAGACCTACCCCTGAAACCGGACCTTAACAGTGCAAAACACACACTATGACCTGTCAAATTGAACCCTTTTTGAAAGGTGAAAACCTCCCTTTTAAATATTAAAAAGTCACCCCCATATAGGTCTTGTAACCCAGAGGTAAAAGTAGGAGATGTAAAAATCTAGTGTTAATATGTCCTTCCAGTCACTAAAACCCTACAGCTATGTTCACTGTGGCAGGCCTAGCTGTCCCTTGTTGAAAACCAGAGTACACATTAAAAAACTAATACTGTATTTCAGGAATGGAACCAGCTAGAAAAATAAACAACTATTTTAATAGTTATTAAAAATCTCATTCACTTGTGAAATCGGATTTTAAATAAATATTAGCGAAGCGTAGCTTTTAGAAAGTTCTTTTTTCCCTGCCTGACATTCCAGGAGGTTAATCTGCATTGGCACTCCAGTCAGTAATTAACATTGAACAGGTGTTAATAGGTGTGAAATGCCTCCCAGAGCAAACCATGGGCTGACCTGAATGGGCAGAAATGACTTTGATGAACTCAACAGAATATGCAGGGTGGGGGCCGTGGGCATCCTTTTTGACACTAAAGTGTCAAATTCTGCGTTACAGGTCTGATAGGATCACATGTAACACTTGGGGCACACTTGAAAGGGGAGCGAACAGGAAGCCTGAACTATTATTTTGAATCCACTGAGGGTGTCATTGTTGACAAACATGGTTTGATTTATATATTCATATATTCAAGTGAGTTTTTCTTTTTTCGTTTCCCTTCATTTTCAGAAATCAATCTATAAAATGTATTGTTGGAATGATATTGGCTGGTTAAATTGAAACATTTCACTGAACTGTAAGTTGCGAAAATTTATTTTTAATTGCAGATTCAGTATACAAGATCTAATAATATTCTAAAAGTAGGAGAAATGTAGGACCTATGATGTTATAGATAAGGGACTTTCCTTGTATTATGTATGCGAATGTAGTGGACATGTGTTAGTCAATGATATTTAAAAATGTTAGGATTACAGGTTTTTATACATGTTTACTACTATACAAGTGATGGTTTTGAGTATATTACACCCCTTCAGCCCATTTGGCGATATTGATCACTCAATATTTACATATAAGGGACGGTTGTTTTGTGGAGATGGGTTTTATTAATGTTTTATTGTAAATATATTTTTGTGTATATTTTTACAGCCCTGATGAAGTCTCATGTTAGGGACGAAACGCGTTAGCAGGCTACCATCTTATATGATTGCAATTAAAAAGAAGGAAGAATAAAAGGATTGAAAAACACTTCTGTCTTGGATGGCTTTTTTAAAGTTATTGAGGGATTGAATGGGGACATTTTTATGATCATCACCTCTAGAAAGTAATATGTTGGATTTATAATTACATGATATATTAATTGTTAATCATTAGTCTGTGATCTACATTTATTTAGTATTCATTAAACCATTTGATTTAATTAGGATGATTGTCCATGGATGACTTTAAAGAAATGTACTCATTCACAATGGCAGAATATGTAGAATTATAACGTTGAACCATTAGAAGTGTGAGTCCAGCCTGTGGCCTGTTAGGTTTAGTTAACCAAGAGAGAAGGTTTTAAGATCATGGTAAATAGTAGCAAATGCCTTGCAATGCTTACTGATGCCTTTACAGAGATGATTGAATCAATACCAATTCTCAGTGACGGGTATCAGTCCAGAATATGACCTTTGAGATGGGTGGGTAAAAGTGAGGTTTGGTTAAATCTCAATTCCTTCATGGCAGCTTTATTGTACCAGACATTACAATCCCTCTTCAAATCTCCGTACAAATATTAATTTCTTGGTGTTAGCAAGATATTTTATAAACACTTCTCCAGCAGTCAACTTCAAAACTTTTGACAGACTTTCTAGTCCTAGCCTGGGCAAGATTGATCACCAACCTAAAATACATAATACAATTCTTATTTCCACCAGATGTAATGCTGTGAAAGACACACGGCCTCTCCTGCTTTAACTCCAGTTGATCCAGTTTTCTACTGAAATTAACAAAGAGTAATTCAAAATGACCTATCTTCGGTTTGGATAGGTTTGATTTAAATGCATAGCATTCAACAGATTTTCTTACAGAAAGAACCAGCATGAGAGCACCTTAGGTACCGAACCACCTTTATCCTTAGGAAGATAAACCGTATTAGAAAGAGCCACCATAAATACTTTGCTCGATAATGCAAACCCTCTCTATTGCATCCTGACCAAAATGCCAAGTCTTCCACCAACAATATTTTCAGAATACTGCAGCTAGACAGGCAGCTGGAAAGAAACCTGGGGACAGATTGCTTTTGTTACCCTAAAGACACTTCCTGACGATTGCTCAAATAACCTTAGAGTCTCTTTACTTGTGTATTTTCTTGGAGTGGAAAAGTGTCTGAATACCTCAGCAATGAAACTATGAAATGAGATAGCCCCACAGTTCAACTAACAATAATTTACTTCCCAAGACCACATCCACACAACACACTGGCTCAGGCAAACTGTACAATGCAGTCGAAGAACCTAGACAGAAACTCGCTCCCCACTAATGTCTATTGACGAGCACCACCTGGACTTTGGGATGTATGTGGTGCTGTGTTTCACACTTTGACTACACTGCCCGGTTTGATTGTCCATTCTTGCTGCATTTTCCTCCTTAACCCTCAGCTGTATTGATCCTGCCTCTTGCAACTTGTGTAAGGACTTGCACTCTGTTCCTTATATCCAGTGTCCTATCCCCAAGCATATCTTGCACTAACAGTCATAGCCATTGTAAGAACATCTCACATGGGTCCATATCGTATCACCAATTGAGCATTGTTGTAGATTACCCTCCAGTGACTCCCACAACCATCCAAACAAAAGAATGACTACTAACCAGGTAACTGATGTATGGCAGGAACTGGTAGGTCAAGACTGGCTCTCCATACAGGTGTGCCATGTACATGAGACAGTCCAGCACAGGTTTAGACACTTGATCCCCAAATACCGGCCATTGCTGGTAGATATTGCCACTGTTGAAAGAGTCACTTTCATCCCCTTTGGCGATAAACTGCTGCCTGAGCGGGCCTGGAAAATAAACAGTGCTTTAGCAGTCGGAAAGGGAGGAGACAGAGGACTATTCATCATTAACCAGAACGTAATAGACAGTATTAGCCAATCTAGAAGCCTTTTGATTACAACTCAAGATCCATCTTTCTCCACAACTCTGTGACATCCAGAGAGAGTTGGAAGCCTCTTCTATGGAAACACTTAACCATGGTGGAGGTTTGTCGCTACATAAACATATAAATAAATAACTGACACAACTCCAGTGCTTTCTCATGATCTCAAGCCAATTTGAGAATTTCAGAAGAATGCTATGTCTTTATGCTATATATGAGATATACACAGGCACCTCTCTGGTGATAAATCCAAAGGATGAGAGGCAGTAACAAGAAGACGAGGGGAGAAGATAAGGTGACATGAGGGACATCGATGAGAAAGAGATAGAATGATGGTGATGTAGAAACGATGAAGCACATGGGCGACAGAACGAGCAGCCATGCAGCTGAAAGAGGTAAGAGCATAAGCATAAGGGAGTAAAATACGTACAAACGGACCGGATGAAAGAATCAAGGCTTGTGATTTATGAGAAACCAAGAGAAGGGAACAGACAGAAGAGGAACGCTCACAATTATTGCATCTGGCAACCCCATGATAGTTGCCCTTCCTGCTGGTACTTTTCTGTTTATTATTCCTATGGCCCCTGTGAAACAGCACTGAGCATAGGTTTTATGTAGGTGAATTGGACTGAGAACGTTACCAGCATAGCAGGATGTGTGGAGTCGAAGGAGGTTCCTTGAGATTGACCTGGATGTTACTGTCGGACCAAGCTTGGCAGACAGCCACCTCACCATTTTACAGGCAGTGTCTAAAAATAAGAGAAGAGAGAGGATGGTGGTTAGTCAAGAGGGAAAGGGACCATGGGAGAGCAGAAACAGAAACAAAGTCCTTTTGTCTGGACTCAAGTGGTAGATGCAATTCAGTGAAGGCATTGCAAATGGGGTAGGAAGAGCAGCGGACGATAGCTTAGATGTCGAAGAACACAGCTAACAGGAGAATCTGATAGAGACTTCCTTACCTTAGAATTTCGCCCAGGTGTCAGTTTAATTCCACATATTTTTCATTAGCAGCACCCCTGCGCGCATTTCGTGCATGTGGGAAATTATGTTGCGGGACCTACATAGACCTCGCCTGGGCATGCGAACGCCAGTTCTTTCTTTTTCCACGCCAGCAAAAGCGCAGACCTAGAGAGCTACTTTTTAAAAAACTTTTGTCAACGTTTTTTCTGAGTCTTGGACTTCTGGTGGCGTCAAGATGTCCCAACGTAGGACCAAATTCAATCCCTGCGGATCCTGTCTTCGGATGAGGTTTGTGATAGATCCGCACCTAGTGTGCCTCTGGTGCTTGGAGTTCGGCCACAACCCGAAGTCATGCTCCGAGTGCTGGGCCATGAATGCAAAAGCTTTGCGGGAGCGGTCCCGAAAGCTGTTGGAGGCCCGGCGCTCGGCTACGCGTCGCTCCCATTCTCAGTCGAGAGGAAGGTCTCGAGAACGGTGGCAGAGCCCACACTCCTCTTCCCATTCCAAATCTTCAGGACGATCAGGGAAGCACAAGAAGTTGAAGAAGCATAACCGTTCTTCGACTTCACCCCGTCCGTCGGCCAACGCGACGTGGGACACAGAGCATTGTCGCTGTAAGCCTCCATCCCCGGACCCTCTTTCAGAGACGACTCCGCGCCTCCCCACTTTTCTGAGAACCAGAGCATCTCCAGCCCAATTGCAACAGTTTTATGAGGCCTTGCACCTAAATTTTAGGCAGTCCGGCTCTGCTGGAGCTCCTTTGGGAACACGGAGTCGGTTGGGGCCCTCAGGCCTTCAACGCTGGCAGCTCTGGCCCGAATCGCCCCTGTAGATCCGGTATAGGATCCGTACCGATGTTGGTCATTCCAGCTCCACGGTCCCCTATGTCAATCCCGGAGACTCTCCCGGAGCCAACATGTCCCTTGTCAGCGTCATCCCCGATTTGGATACAGAGCCAGACCAGCGTCAAGCGACGTCTGTTCCGGGGACAGAGGGGACCTTTGTCCCTATGTTCGTCCCTGGTGTTGATTTTGTACCAGGAGGTGGGGAAGAGAAATGGGTGGGGCCGCTGGAGCCTTTACCGGACCTTGGTGAGGCCAGTGGGTTGGACACTTCCCCTGACACTGGCTTGCATTCTCCCCCCTATCGTGGCTGCAAAGGAGGGGGCATCCTACACAATGGTGGTGAGGAGGGCAGCCGAGGTGCTTGGCCTCGATGTACCTTTGGTGGCAGTCAGGACTACCCTCCTGACAGAGGTGCTTCAGCCTGCAGCTTCTACCTCCGAACCTCTTTTGCCATTTAATGAAGCCCCAACTGATGTCCTTCTGGGCACTTAGTCAAGGGCCAGCACAGGAGCTCCTGTGGATAGAACAATTGTCCGCTGCCGTCGGCCCGCTCCAGGCAACCCAGCGTTCCTTACGCAACAGCCTTCCCCTGAGAGTTTGGTTGTCCAAGCCTCATCTTCCTAAGGCACATTCCGTTCTGCTCCCCCCGATAGGGAATCCAAGAAGCTGGACCACCTTGGGAAGAGGATGTTTTCTTCCTCCAGCTTAGCATTCCGGTCGGTGAATACCGCTTGCCTCTTGGGCCGCTACTCCCATACTATCTGGGATACAGTTGCGCAGGTGCTGCCTCAGTGCCCGGAGTAACCCTGGGCCGTTTTCTCCCGGGCAGTTGCAGACAGGAGAGAAGCAGCAAAATTCATCATTCGTTGTGGACTGGACACCACTGACTCACTAGGCAGAACAGTTGTCTCATCAGTAGCATTACGACACTATGCCAGGAAGAGGACTTCTGGCTTTTCAGGGGATGAACAATCTACTCTGATGGACATGCCCTTTGATGGCACTTGCCTTTTTGGGGAGAAGGCAGACTCTGCGCTTAATCGCTTCAAGGAATCTTGGGCCACAGACAGATCCTTGGGCCTCATGGCTCCAATTCATCCCCTTCAGGTTGCCTTTTATGGTTACGGAAGGGGCACCCAGCAACATCATGTCTAGCCCAGCCACAGAGTCAAGCAAGCTGTCAGCCTTTGCGTGGCCAAGGACGTGGGACTCAGCGTCCTCGTGGGTCTGGGAGCAAACGTTCGAGCCAGTCCACTCTTTACCTCCTAGTCTGACGTTTCAGGCCCATCATCGGCCAGTCGGAGGCAGGATTCACCATCACCTGCTCCGATGGCAGTCCATCACGTCGGACATGTGGGTTCCGCAAATAGTCCAAAGGGGCTACTCCCTCCCCTTGGAGACTACACCTCCCTCCATGCTACCCTCCTACAACTGTATCTCGGAGGATCATTTCACACTTCTTCGCGAGAAAGTTATGACTCTCTTTGCCAAGGGGGACATAGAGAGGGTCCATGTGCCAGACGTAGGACTGGTTTGTCTTCTCAGATACTTTCTGGTGCCCAAAAAGGACAAATGCCTATGTCCTATTCTAGACCTTCGGACCCTCAACTTCTTCCTTTGGAAGGAGAAATTCAAAATGCTCTCTTTGGCCCAGGTCCTTTCTGCCCTAGACCCAGGAGACTGGATGGTAGCGTTGGACTTGCAGGACTCTTATTTCCATACCCCCGTCCTGCCTGCCCACAGACTTTACTTACGGTTCACCGTCCTCAACTTTGCCTTACCAGTGCCCCTCCGGTGTTCACGAAAGTGATGGCGGTGGTCGCAGCTCATCTGCGCAGATCAGGGATACCAGTCTTCCCCCTATCTTGACGACTGGCTTTTGAAGGCAGGCTTGCCCCAGGCTGTTGTCTCCCACCTTCAGACTATGGCGGACATCAAGCACTCACTGAGGTTCACTATCAACATGCTGAAGTCACACTTGACTCCCTCTCAAACGTTCCCTTTCACCGGAGCGATTCTAGACACAGTGCAGTTTCTGGCCTATCCTCCTGAGCAGCGAGTCTGGGATATTCAGGCTATAATACCGAGGTTTCAGCCTCTATCCTGGATTTCAGCGAGAATTACTCCGAGGCTGCTGAGCCTCATGGCCTCCTGCATCCTGCTGGTGGATCATGCCAGATGGCGTATGCGGGCTCTGCGGTGGAACCTGAAATTCAAGAGGGCACAGCATCAGGGGAATCTTTCTGACTACATCCAGATCTTGGAAGGAACTGCGCAGCAACTGCAGTGGTGGCTAACGAACGAAGATTGGGTCAGAGGCAGATCCCTCTCCCTTCCCTAACCAGATCCAACATTGGTGAAGGATTCATCATTCCTGAGATGGGGTAGCCACCTGGGAAAGGCGGCGATCAGAGGCGTCTGGTCTCCACGGGAGTTCGGTATCCATATCAACCTTTTGGAGCTCCGGGCGATCAGACTGGCACTGAAGGCATTCCTTCCCTCTTTTAAAGGGAAAGTAGTGAAGGTGTTCACAGACAGCACCACCACCATGTGGTACTGCAATAAATAGGGCGGGGTGGGGTCATGGACCCTTTGTCAGGAGGCTCTCCGCCTTAAGTCATGCCTGGAACATCAGGGCATATCCTGGGTGGTTCACCTCTGAATGCCGGAGAAGACGAATTCAGCCGTCTGCATCTGGTCATCACGAATGGCTTCTCCATCCGGAGTTGGCGCAAGGTCTCTTTTAGTGGTTGGGAGAGCCTTGGTTAGATCTGTTCACCTCCGAAGAGAACGTGCAATGTCAGCAGATTTGCACGTTGGAGTTTCAAAGGCAGCGCTCACTCTGCAACGCTTCTCATTGTGAGTGGAGCTTTGGCCTCCTCTACGCATTTCCACATATACCACTTCTGTCCAGAGTGCTCAAGAAGATCAAGCACGACCGGGTTCAAGTCATTCTTGTGGCTCCGGATTGGGCACGAAGAGTCTGGTATTCCGACCGTCTGAGTATGGCCATCAATCCTCCGATCCGACTGGCCTTTCTGTAGGATCTTCTGACGCAGCAGCAGGGGACGGTTCTTCACTCGAACCTGTCCGGTCTCCACCACTTTGTGTGGAGATTGAGCGGCAGCAGTAGACGGCTTTCGACCTTCCACCTGAAGTCTGTGATGTCATCTTGGCAGCCAGGTGTCCCTCCACTAAAACGGTATACACCTGTAGATGTAACAAATTTGTGGCATGGTGCACAGCAAAGGCTGTTGATCCCCTTTCTGCCCCTCTTTCGGAGGTTCTGTTGTACATACTTTCTTTGGCCCAGCAGGTCTCTGCTTAGAGCACCCTTAAGGGTTATCTTTCGGCTATCTCTGCCTTTTTGAGACTTCCAGATCAGCCCTATTTGATCAAATCTCCCATCATCAATAGGTTTAAGAGCCTTACTCACGTTTACAACGTCTCCTTTCATAATGCCTTACTTTGGGATTTAAATTTGGTCTTGACTTTTCTTATGTGTGCTCCCTTTGATCCTCTTCACAATTGCCCGCTCAGGTTTCTAAACCCTCAAGGCTGCTTTCCTAATTTCCATCACCTCTGCTCGCAGAGTTAGCAAGCTCCAGGCTCTGTCTTCCAAGCCTCCCTATCTGTCTGTCCATCCAGATAAAGTGGTGCTTCAAACTAAAGCTTTGTTCCTCCCTAAAGTGGTCACGCGCTTTCATGTGGGCCAATCCATTACCCTGCTCATATGTTAGACACCCCGCATCCCTCCAAGGAAGAGGAGAGACTCCAGCACCTCGACCCAAAACGTTCGTTATTTTTCAATCTTGATCATACCGAAGACCTCCAGGTGGACGATCAACTCTTCATTGGCTATGTGGGTGCCAAGAAAGGTCGGACAGTACAGAAGAGGACCATCCCTTGATGCGTTGTCCTCTGCATTAAATTGTGCTACACATTGGCAAAGAAGTAACCTCCTGTGGGGTTATGTGCTCACTGTACTAGAGCAACAGCGGCAGCCACTGCGTTAACATGCGGAGTCCTAGTCCTGGATATCAGCCAGGCAGCAACGTGGGCATCTCTGCACACGTTTACCAGACACTACTGCTTGGATAGCCAAGTCTAGAGGGACGGTCAGATATTGTTTATTGTTCGATCACTTAAAATCATGACAATTTGGGATAAAACAAGAAAGAAGACACATTTCATCTTAAGTGCAACAGGAAGAAGTTAAAAAGAATAAAAATAAAATTACAGTGGTGCCAAATATATATATATATAAATGTATATATGTAAATATTTTTTCTTTCTTTTTTCAAAGTGAGCAAGAAACAGCTAAAATGAGTTTAAAAACAGAAACCTTGTTGATGGGTGTGAAACCCGCCCCTGGCTTTCAGTAAAACAAGCAAAGGCACCACCAACAAAAGTCTCGAGGTTTGGTAGAGAACACGGGGGTCCCAGTTTGGTCATATATTCACAGATTGGACGATGGTTCTTGTAAACCTACAGAGTTAAGTTTTTTTTACAGTTTTGAAGACAAATTTCGTAAATCTAACATTTAGCATTGTGTTGTTGGGATTCATTGCTGATATAATGGCTTGCCGGCAAGATCGAACGCCGTATTTGATCCATCCGCCCCACAGCAAACGCCTTCTGTCGTTGAGAAATGCGGGGCAAACACACACCTGGTGCTCAATTGTTTCTGGGTGATGACCACAACCCCTACAATTGATGTCCTCGTTTGAGCAACGCCATGCTAGCAAATGTTTTAAAAAGGGCCATTCGCCAATCCTCAGAGCCATGAATCTTTTCTTCCAGATGGCTGCATAAGTGCTCGAAAGATATGGGGCCTCTGGTCTGGATTTGAGCTCCGCAATTATAGACCAGGCGTGTTTTCTTTCAGACAATTGTGCCCTGTCCCGATGAAAAGACCAGAGTTGAACACTTCTTTTAATGAACAGTTTTAGTGCCTGCTGGGGCGGATTAGTACCCCAGTAATCCACAACGTCAAGCAATTTCAAGGAGTGTTCAGGGTAACGTCGGTGTTTTTGACTAGATTGCCCTGCTGATATTTCTTGCCACAACTTGACCTCCAGGCTTCCTTCCCTTGAGTTACGCAGCCTATGGCACAACTTGATGAATGCACCTGCTCCGACATCCTCATGGTTCTGAAAGCCAAACTCGAGCCTTATCTGGGCTGGAGATACTGATTTCGAAAAGTGCCAGGCTCATTTGAAGATTCTAGTTATTGTTTTATTCAGCATTAACAAATTGCTCCCCAACATTATTTCTTGCCCGTATGTCAGACAGTTTGTAACCTTTGCCTTCATGACTGTCAGGAGGGGGGATAAGCTAGGTCCAAGTAGCTGTGTCAAAGGTTTCATTGATGCTGCTTCAAGGGACAATGCTTTTGCTTTGACCGCTTCTGTTTTACAAAAGAGCCCTTGGAATCCATGTAAATGCCCAAATATTTGTACGATGTCACAGTTTCAATTTTTTTGCCATCAAAGAACCACCCACCAGTTTGCTGCTTCCGGTTCCCAAAGGTGATGGCTTTCGTTTTTGAAAGATTTCGTTCCAGAGTGTTACTTAATGTAAAAGAAAGCAGCTGGTCAAGAAGTCTCTGTAAACCGACACTCGTATGGCTGAATAAAACAATATCGTCGGCATAGAGCAAATTACTAATTCAGGATCCACCACGTAGGTGGGGATGAGAGTTGACCTTGTTCAATAGATGAGATAAATCAGAAATGACAAGGTTGAATAAGATGGGGGCCAACACACACCCTTGTTTGACCCCACAGAAGGTCGGTATTTTTCTTGAAACGTGTGACCCGTCACCCAGCTTGATACGAATCCAGGTTTTGAATGAAGTTGGATTATTGATTTTAACAGGTCACTCGGGATTCCCCATTTGTGTAATTTGTGCCATAACAGGTCCCTAGGCACCCGGTCGAAGGCCGCTTTAAAGTCAACGAAACACCAGTGTAATGACATTTTTGAGAATGCTGCTTTCTCCGTAAGTACGGATAGGGCCAATAGGTTGCTAGTGGTGCCTGATTTGGCCACAAACCCAGTCTGATTAAATGGCAGCCGCTGAGTTTTTAACGCCCAGGACGACAGGTCTTCCAACAGGAGGCTTGCGTAGTATTTGGAGTCTACATCTAGGAGGGCTATCATCCTGTAGTTTTTAGGATCTGCTCTTCTGCCTTCTTTAAAAATTGGGTGAATTATTGCTCCTTTCAATGATTTTGGCATGCCATGAGTATGTCGGCATTGCAAAAATAGTGGGGCCAGATGTTCGGACCAAAGCGTGGGGTCGGCTTTAAACAGCACCTGCGGGAGCCCGTTAGGGCCTGGGGCCACGTCCGTCCAGGCGTTGCTGATACAGCGAGTAATATTTTGTCTCATTCCTTCGTAAGAGAACCGGAAAAATAAAGAGTCTTGCTGAAACTTGGTTTCCACGGTATTGATAAGTAAAGCAGAAGCATTTAATTTATCAAGTGTGGTTAATGTGCCATTTCTCAGTGTGTTTCCCATGGTAAAATGATGTTCAACCGATCCCTTCCTTTGGTGTGATCTTGGAAGTGCTCTGTTAGAAAAAGGGCCCATTCGGCTTCACTTATGTTTGCAATGCATTGACCAGTTACGCCCAATGTCCTTCTGTTCACCAATGACCAAAAGGATTTAGGATTGGAGTTTTTACTGGCGTGGACTAATTTTAACCAGAACTGGTTGGCTGCTTTTTGTTTATCCCTGTTAAAGGATATACTAAATGATTTCTGGGCTTGTTTATAGATGGAGAACGCATGAACATCTCCCTGACGTTTTCTTGCGAGACGTAATGCAGAATTGCGTTTGGTCTTTAATTGTTTTTGTCTCAGCTGTGATAGGAGCTCCCATATTTTAATTGGGACAATTTCTGCTGTGCTCCATTCTCCTAGGAGAGATCTGTATTTGTCCATTATTGCAGGGATTAGATGATCAGTCCATTTTAATCTTTTAAGGTTCTCTGTATATATGCCAGTTGTAGTGTGGGCTATTGCCGAGTGCTGAACAACATTGAGGTATAATCCTATTATTTGAGGGCGATGATCCTGACGCCCGGTGATGCAATATAAAAGTTCTCTATTGAATAGAGCATTTCGAAGTTTCCAAGCGTGTAATCAAGAAATGAGTAGGAAAGACCGTTAGTTCGAGTCCAGGCCGGTGGAGAATCCATAGAAAATCTCCCATTCAATACAGTGAAACCCAGACTATTGAGTTGTAAAACGGCATATTCACTCAATTTGCTCGGCCTAATGCCTGATGATTTGAGGGGCCACTAGGTATGACGGTGCGGCAGGGAGTATTTTGTTATAGTCCTCTGGGGTGCTTGAGTATAGTGGTGTTGAAGTCTCCAGAAATTAAGCATGGGGCTGCACCATGGTCTCTTATCAGGTTGGAAGTAATTTCAATCAGTCGGTCGAATTTGGCCTTTTTCTCGCTGGAATGGGGCGCAACATAAATGTTAAGCAAAAATAGTTGTCTGGCCGGGTTTGAACTGCCGATTCTGATACCAATTATCCAATCTTCATTAAATTCCAACACATTGGTATTCAGGGATAATTTACATGTGACGTAGATCGAAAGACCGCCTCGTGGCCGGCCGTGCTTGTGCACTCTTAATTGCTGGTAGTCTAAATTCAAGAAAGCCTTCAATAGGGGGAACTTGTTACAGACCAGGGGGCAGATCAGCAACACCGGTGATAATTATCGCTAAACGCACTTAGCGCTAGGATAATTATCGCCGGCTAGAGTGGATTTTTATCGCTGAGATAGCGTGCTATTAGCAACGCTTATCTCAAAAGCGATAAAAATCCTCACGCTAACTGCCCAACGTGAGATTATCGCTGGACCCTGTATCATGGTTGGCATTAATCGACGCCTTTCCTCTACGTCGTGGCTGGGGTTACCTGCGGCGTGTACTAAACCCTCCAAGTTCTTCCCTGGTCTCTCTTCCCTGCTATTGACAGGCTAGATGTACTAACACCGCGGGTAGCCGTTAAGTTGTGATTTGTGGGTGATGGACGCGCCTAATCTACTTCATGCTTCTCATTGGATAGAGGAAGGCCTCTTTTTGACGTTGTTTGGGGAGTAGGGTTAGGAACTTCAATTTGCTCAGACCAAGTGTTTGATGCATGTTGTTGGTCGTTTGTTGGTCTTTCCACAGAATTTACTTATCACTATTGGATATTGTTACCATTGTGGAGCATCTGTCCTTGGTCATTCTTCTTCATTGAATACCTGTCAGTTCAATGCCTGTTCAAGTCCTTTTGTACATCCTTTGATAGTACGTGTATTGAGGCTATACAGCACCACTGTATATTTTTCCTCACAGGTTTGCTTACTTTTAAGATTTGTCATTATATCTTTTTATATTGCTCCTTCATTTTAGGTAATTGAGTTACCTTTGGGCCAACTATAATTTTTGGTCCCAATTATAGACCTATCCCTGGTAAGATGGCAGCATTCTCAGCCGCTTTATTCCACATTGACTTCAGCTGGTATTACTCTTAGCTACCTTACTCCTTAATTATTTTCTGTTTCCCATCTTATTCAGTATTTCTTTTATTTTCAAACTCTCTTTGGTTTATTTTCTTTTTATCACTGGCACTCTATATCTATGGAGTTTGCGATATACTTACTCGTCTTTTCGGTGTCTTCATTGGTCACTCTTTTTTCTGCCATTCTGGTTTTCCTTCTGCCAATTTGGAGGTAATTTTTGTGTTTATCAGTTAGTTTTGTTGCATGCCCCTTTCAACACAGAAACATTTATTGTCACCAATGGCAATTTCATGTATCTGTATGTAAGGTCCTTTTGACTCAGTGTACTTAATTTTATTGTATGGATGATACATATTATGTTTCTTTGTTTGTCCGGGTTGCTGTGGCCGTCCTGAAGAAGGCGGTTTTTTTCGCCGAAACATGCGTAGACAAATTATTATGAACTTGTCCTAAGATCTAGTCGCAACACATTATTAAGAACTTGTCCTAAGATCTAGCCACATTGTATTCCAACCAGCAACAATGAATTTATTCTCATACGTTTTTATGTTGTATGTTTGATATTTATGTGTTGTATTCACTGTCTTTTTTTTTTTTTTTTTTTGAAACCGTTTATTGCAATCTCAAATAGTTACAGGTATGGGCCTACAACCGTCTGGCCGGCCGCTAGAGTGGCAGAAGCATATGACATATATACAGAAAAATCTCTTGGCGGTGCAAAAAGGTAAATCAGGAGATATCAGTAGTGCAGGCCACATAACTCCAAACCCACAATACGGTTTCCTTTTGTCGAAACACAACAACACAAAAAACCACACCCGCAAGGCAACCCGCAATCCCAAGTGACAGCACGCGCTCCTTAAGTGGGGGACCCCAACCAATCGCCAAACTCTGAAGAGGGGAATGAGAACAGATCAGGGACTGGGGAACCACGTGCCCGTGGCTGGGGGAGGGGGTCGGCTAGGGGGACGGAGCTGGTGAGGCAGCCGGCAGCAGTGGCGGCTCGCAAATACCCCCGCGATAGGCGTTCCAGGGGCCCCAGATTTTCACCCACGCCCCAGGCTTACCCCTCGCAACATACACCACCTTTTCACGAAACATACACCAATCCATGTGTTCTTTCCAGGCCGACACCGCCGGGGGCCTCTGGGATCCCCACAATTGAGCAATGTCACGCTTAGCTATCATGTATCCCAGAGTCACCCACCGCGTCTGCGGAACCGAGTAGTCAGTTGGCTCCCACACATTCAGCAAGCATCTCCTCGCTTCAGGCAACAGCGCGACACGCGTAACCACTCGCAGGACCTCGTGCACACCACGCCAGAATCGCTCCACCTTTGGGCATTCCCACAGAATATGCAAGAAAGTTGCCAAAGCACCACAGCCACACTTACACAGTCCATCCTCAGCAAAGCCCATACGTAGAAGCCTTGGCCCCGTCACGTAAACCCGGTGGAGGATCTTAAGCTGGACGAAGCGAAGGCGAGCCGGGATGGCCACCTCCTTCGGAGAGGCCACCGCGGAAATCCAGTCCTCGTCGTCCAATTCCAGCCCATCGGCAACCCAGGCCTCGCGGAGGCCAGTCAGCAGGCCCGATCGGTCGTTGATCAGTTTTTTATATATAAGGGAGATCGTGCTGTCTGGGACATGGCCATCCAGCACTCTGTCCTCCAGGGGGGAAGACTCCGGAATGGACGCGACATCCGGGAAGACTGAGCCCAGCGCGTGGCGGACTTGTAAGTACCGAAAGTACTCACTGCCTTGCAACTGAAACTCCGTCTGCAGCGTCTCGAAAGTTTTGAATCCCCCCCTCGTCCAGAGATCTCCCACTGTGCTGATGCCGATCGTGTCCCACTTCTCGAAGCCCTTCGAGGTCCACAGGGAGCCCAACCTCGCAGACGCATATAGCGGTGACGCCCGGGTCAAACGGTCCTTCCACCCCATAGCTGCGTTAGGCGCGTGCCATACACGCACCATGACACGCGTCGGTCCCGTCAGGCGAGGGTCCGGCGCGCCAGAGTAGAGCGCTCGATTGTAGTCGCCACCGGGCAGGAGCATCTTGTCCATTTCAAATGCCGGGTTCAGGGCGGGCCCGTAAAGGCCATGATTAATCGCAGCTAGCTGGGAGGCCCAGTAATACCGTTTAATATCCGGGAGGGCAACCCCCCCATCGTACCACGGGAGCGTCAATTTAGCCAAGGCAATACGTGGCCTCCCGTCCCAGAACAGGCGACGCTGCAAACTCTCCACCTCACGGAAGTAGCGCTCCGGGACCAAGTCCATAGTGTTCTGGAGAGCGTACAGAAAGCGCGGCAACGACATCATTTTAAACAAGGCCGCTCGGCCGAGCGGCGAAAGCGGCAGACGCCGCCAACGCACCACGTCCTCCTTCAAGCGCTGGAGGGGGGGCAGCAAATTCCGCTCGTAGCGGGCCTCCGGGTCCAGAGTAATATATATACCCAGGTACTGAAACCCCTGGGAGGCAATCTGGATCGGACAGTCCCGTGGTAGGACCGGAGCCTCCCCGGCAAGCACATATACACAGGATTTCGCCCAGTTGATGACGAGGCCTGAGTTGCGACCGAATGAGCGCAAAACATCAACTAGGACGATCAGTGATTTACGCGGGGAGGCGAGATATAGAAGGATATCATCAGCGTAGAGGGACACACGGTCCTCATGCTCGGGGGTCCAGCGGAGACCATGGATGGAAGGGTGCCACCGCAGCCACTCCGCCAGGGGCTCCAGGGCCAGTGCAAACAGGAGAGGCGACAGGGGGCAACCCTGTCGCGTGCCCCGTCCCAGTGCGAATGGGGCCGAAACTCGTCCATTCACCACCACCTGCGCCAATGGGCCGGAATACAACAACTTGACCCAGCTGATGAAGCCCGGTCCGAAGCCAAACTTCGCCAGCATCGCCCAAATGTATGGCCACTCGAGCGTATCAAACGCCATGGTGGCGTCCAAGGACGCCAAGATGGCCGGTTCCCGCACGAACGGGACACGCGCGAGCACCCCGTGCAAGCGTCGCAGATTAAGGGCCGTGTTGCGATGGGGTATGAAGCCGGACTGGTCTTGGTGGACCAAATCGCCCACCACGCCGACCAGCCGGTTGGCCAGCACCTTGGCGAGGATTTTGGGCTCCGCGTTCAAGAGCGAGATAGGCCTATAGGATGTGACCCGCTCACGGGGTCTCCCCTCCTTGTGGATCACCACGATCGTGGCCAGACGCTGGTCCGGCGGAAGGGAACCCCGCGAGCGGGCCGCCAGGAACATCGCGCGCAGGTGGGGCGCCAGTACATCCGGTCGCAGCTTATACAGCTCGATAGGGATGCCATTGGGGCCCATGGCCTTGCCAGATGCGACCGAGCGGATAGCAAGGGCAATTTCGTCCGAGGTGGGAAGAGCGTCCAGCGAATCCCTGTCCTCCACCGAAAGGGAGGGCAGCGCGATGTCCCGAAGCAGGGCATGGGAATCCTCCTCCGAGCAGAGAGAAACCGGGGAATACACCTCGCGGAAATAATCCGCGAAGCACGAGACAATGGCGTCCGGCTCGGTGACACACACACCATCCATCCTCTCGATCAACGGAACCACACGACTCGCTCTCTCCTTTTTGTCCAACCACGCAATCAATTTACCAGCCTTATCACCCACATCATACCGTCGCCCCTGTTGCTCTCTACTGAGGCCCCTGGCCGCTTCCGTGACGAGGGCCCTATAGGCCGCCTGCTTGAGGTGTAGAACATGCAATGTGGCATCCGTCACCCCGCTCCCCAGGTCACCCTCTAGTTCAGTAATTTCGGCCTCCACCCGGGTTACCTCCTCCCGCTCGCGCCTCCGGGCATGGGAGATAAAGGAGAGGGCCTCCCCTCTGAGAACTACCTTAAAAGCCTCCCACAGGGAGATAGCCGAAGGGACAGACCCCACATTCTCCTCAAAGTACCGCTGCAAGGATTTGATCAATTCGGCTCGAATAGTGGGGTCGCGCAGGTACCAGGCATTGATTGGGGCTACCCTGCCCTCCCCCCTCGGGAAGACATCAAAGTGCAACAGTAGTGGGGAGTGATCTGAAATACCCTGCGCCAAATGGCGCACCTCTCCCACTCTCCCAGCATAGGCCGCAGGGACAAGGACATAATCAAGCCGCGAGAGGCTACCATGGGCACCCGAGTGGAAGGTGTATTGCAGCTGCGCGGGATGCTTTAGTCGCCAGCAATCCACCAATCCTAGTGAATCTAAAAGGCCGGACAGCCACGCCTGTGCCCGGGGGAGGTCCCTGGGGGGATGACGATCCATAGACCCAGAAGCCACCGCATTGAAGTCCCCCCCAACTACCAGAAGCCCACCCGGGAGGTCAAGGAGGAGGCGCCCCAGGTCCGCAAACGTGGTAGATTGCAACCCCGGCGGAACGTACACTGATACAAAAACGACCACTCTGCCCTCCATTCTACCCACCAAGACAGTGTAACGTCCCCTCTCATCATGGCGCACCTCATCAATCTCCAATGGGAGCGAGTTCTTAATCATGATGCCCACCCCCCGCGAGCCCAAAGTGAAGCCCGAATGGGCCACCAAGCGATAGCCTCGCCGATTCATGGCATGAAAGGAATTACCTATAAGGTGTGTCTCCTGCAGGAAGACCACATCTGGTGAAATTCGTTTCAGATACTGCAGGACCACACCACGCTTAATCCTATCCCCCAGTCCGTTAAAGTTCCATGATAACACAGTCAAATCCCTACCCCCCATCATACATGGAAGCCATCAGTCGTCCCCCAAAGAGCATCTCGAAAACAACAATACAGTAAAGGGTTCGCCTTGCGGTGCAAACAAACAACACTCCACCCCCGCCCACCCATCCCAACAGAACTCCCCCCTCCCTGCACCCCTGCATGAGCCCAGACAGCCCCCCCAAAGTGCAGTGTGCCTGTCGCCCCATAGACGAAAAACTAACTAGTCCCCCAGAGGAGGAGGGAAAGCCCCCAATGGACCCCGTACGACCTCCATAGGAGGGGAACATACACGATCAGTGAATGGTAACCGGAATGTTGTCCAGAGCAAGGCCTACTATTCACCCCTCAGTTCTGATCCGGCGAGCCCTCCCCGCCAACCGCACCCCCCCCACCCCCCCGGCCCCGATCCCCAGGCAGAGTATCCAACCAGTCCCCAGCCGCCTCGGGACGGTCAAAAAAGTGCGTGCGACCATCCACCTCCACCCTCAGCTTAGCTGGAAAAAGCATTGAGTACTTAAGGTTCAGGTCCCGTAGGCGACGTTTAACTCCGAGAAAACTCAGTCTCTGCTTTTGGACCGTCGGAGTAAAGTCAGGGTAGAAATTCACGTCCATATTATCGAGCTTGACCGTTCCCTGTAGCCTGGAAGTCTGCAGGATAGCGTCTCTGTCCCGAAAGTTAAAAATCCGGGCAATGAGAGGCCGCGGCGGGGCTCCGGCCTTAGGTCTTCCTCCGGGGACCCTGTGAGAACGTTCCACCGCAAAAAGTTTACTCAGCCCCCGGGGCTGGAGACGGGTGAGGATCAGGTCTTCCACAAACAAATCTGCCGCCTCCTCCTCCCGTCCCTCCGGCACCCCGACAATGCGAACGTTGTTCCTCCGGGCCCGACCCTCGGAGTCCTCCAATCGACGGTCCATCAGGGCGCTCGCCTGGCCAAGCCGGTGCACCTCCTTTTGAAGGGCCGCCACGTCTGTAGTGAGACTCGAGGTAGTGTGGGCCAGGGAATCGACCCGGTCATTTGTTTTAGACAAGTCGGCTCTCACCAGGCCCACATCCACCAGGGCCGAGTCTATCTTCTGCGCCAGAGTATCAAAGCGCTGGTCCACCGAGGCCTTCATCTCGGCAATGGCGCCCATGACGTCCCGGAGGGTCAGATCCGCGGGCTGAGCAGACGCCTCAGTCGGGCCCGCGGGGGATGTACGCGGTGCCTCTGGAGATCCCTTCTGGAGGGTGTAGCGGTCCATGCTGTTAGACTGATGTGCCGGGCCACGGCGGGTCGATTTCACCTTTGCCCGGTCGCCATCTTGCTTTGTGGACATGTCGCACTCCCAAAGTCGTGCCAATCTCCTCGAAAGGGCCGATAAACCAGTTCACGGGTTCCGGGGGGGGGGGTGACCACTGGACCGCAGGACAACTCACAGCCGGCGGGTCAGCCGGGCACCGGGACAAGGCCACACCACCGCACCCCGCTCCGCAACCCTACCTCGCTTGAGGGCAAGGAGGGCGCAAAAGCGAAAGTGAAAGCGCGGAGTACGCGAGTCGCCCAGCCCTGCCCGCCGCTGTTGTTCGCTTTGTCCCCGGATCGCCCCACAACTCCAATCCGGGGGGCCGGCGCGGAGAAGGCCGCAATCTTCGATCGGTGCTCCCACCGGTGTCTGGGGTCCGATTCGAAAACGGAAAACGGGTGCCGCCTCAGCTCGGGTACACAGACACAGTCCCCTCATCAAAGACAGGATATAATCAGGATTAATTCAGGAGGTCGCGGAGGTCCTCGGGAGCTTCGCACCTACGCGGCCATCTTGGTTGCGCGCTAGGCTCCTCGTATTCACTGTCTTGTATGTAATATATATCTGTTATTATGGTGTTACATGTACTTTGTTACCTTATTGGAAATGTTTCTATCTTTTTATTATGAATTTATATAAAAAATAAAATGTATATTTTAGTTTAAGAATTTTTTGTACACCGAGTCATTCCATATATGAATGATTTGCTTTTTGGTATGGCCAAACCAGTTTATTGCCTAGGTTTCTCTGCCCACAGTTTGGGTTTCATACATTCCGAATGCTTTTCCGCAGTCGCAAACAGGCCAATTCTGTGAATCAATACACTTCTGAATGCAAAAAAGCTTAGTACATCTTGCCCTATATTCTCAAATCAGAGAATACTAGAACTGTTGATTTGATAGGTACTTGTTCAAATCCTTCTTAGAATAAAGGACCCCAATCTGTTCTGTAAGCAGTTGAGACCTGAAATTACAACTGCCAGGCTGATTAGAAGTCCTAAGGATTCCTGACTGAGGAAGGACCATTGTTCAGGATTTAATAAAGCTAAGTGGCCAAGGACTGCAGGCTGGAATGCCAGATAACGGTAGAGAGAAACCGCTTATAAACAGATCACACAGGGAATTTCATTAGTTAGTTTGACCCAATGAAAAGACCGGACAAATTTGATTTGCCGACTAAAAGCTGAATTGTGCAAGCATCTGTGCTTAAATACAAATTGATTTGGATGAAGACACTTGTTACATTACCTGGGAAGGTCATAACCTATGGGCTGCCTTGCAGCACCTACCTCTTAATCCACTGTAAGCAGACCATGAAAAAGTTACTTGCTGTGTTTTTCATCTGCCATTTTAGTATTATGACAAGTTTACGACTTTAGTTTAGTTGCAGCTGATATTTTTCATCAAGGACTTAAGTAGTTTCAGTGAAGAGTGCAGCTAAGCTGCTTTTGGAACATGTTCTGTGGGCAAAATAGGCGCATTCCAATCCAGCCTTAGAACTCATTTTCCATGGCTGCTTAGTGGTGGATTTCAATTTTCTGCATACTACTACTCCCATCTGTGTAGCAGAGGCCTTTCTGTTTTGCTTTCTTACTTGCATAGAATTGTTGCAATCATCATGGAGTTCTTATGGCACACTTGGGATTGCTCACGAGACCATCAATTTCTTATACTAAAATGTTGTTTTACTGCTTCTCTCCGCCCATCAACTAAGTGACCTTATAATATGGACTTAAGCTATTGGAGATTGCAGTTTGGCATCATTTGGTTTCTAGTGCCTTGCATGGTAGTTTTGGGGTTTTAAGCTGGTGAAAGCTGTGCCCATCCTAGGTCACCTAAGCGTTGGGTCTATGCTTACTTAGCCTCGTTGTACAATCCAGGATACTACTCAAATTCTTAACTAAAGCAGGGCCTCTGATGAAAAATAAAGCTGTCACTTACACAACCATCACAAGAAAGCTAATTTTTTGCGGTCTCGCCACATACATCTTTAAATTTGGGTTTTGATTCAGCCCCTTGCTCACAATTGGATGGCCTTCTTGTTTAACTCAGTTCCCGGTCTTTATTAAATAGCTTTCTTCCCTATTCTTGTAATGTCTCACCCCTGTGGCATATCTTCCTCGTTACTGGATGAGTTGTATCTTTTCAAAACTTTCATTGCTCATGTGAGGGAACTATATATAAGGGGGTGACCCTGCCCCTCGCTCTTTCTTTCCATTTCATGGCCTCCTGCTGCCCAAAGCTGGTTTGAAAATCCCTGCCCCATCTCGTACCTCCCCCCCAAACTTATTTATTTTTAGGTCTTGCCTAAGATAGCACATGTGTTATCTGTAGTAAAACATTATTAGCTTACAATGGGCTAATAGCCTGCCCACTGCTTACCATCAGTTGTCTTTATTGTCACTCATTTGCTTGCTTCAACGGTCTTTCCTTACTCTTCTGGAGTTTGTCCCACCCCTAGAGAATGAACCCATTACTTATGTCCTACCACTGCTTCCCTTTTAGGCACTACTCTTTTAGGTCTCACCTGATCCAGCGCATGCGCTGGTCTGGCCGAGACATTTAGTGTACGGGTTTTCAAAGTCCTGCCACACGGCCTCGCGCTTGCGTTCACGCAAGCGTGCACGCGCGCAGCCGGCAGCTTTCAGCGCCCGAGGCGCCATCTGGAGCTTGTGCTGTGAGCTGACTGGTTATTAGTGTCTCCTTAGTGCGCACTCTCGTGTCAGTGCTCATGCGCAAGAGACGGTGTTTTGGCTTTGAGCATGTGCATAATGAACAATATGACACACACAGTCTTCTTTATTTGAAAGAAAGGTGTTTCTGGTGTTTAATTTTACCATCATCTCCCTCTCGTTAGCTTAAGCCAGGACATATCGTCGTTAATGCAACGTAGATCAGGAGGGGAGTCCATTCAAAGTCGTTCCAAAGCAATACCCCACCGGCAGAGTTCAGAAGAGGTAAGGCATGAATATTGCAGAGTATTGCCTCCGTTTCATGCAGCTCTAGGTAGCTCACCACAATCTAGAAGATGGGCGACTATATCTTGGTTTGCCTCGTTGATGTTTCTACTGCTCTACGCTCCTTGGTTCACAGCTAGCCTGATCTGATGCCTCCTATAAACATGGTAACGTTCGTCCTTCTCTGGTTTAAAAAAAATCCATGTCGCCCTTTCGTGCTATGGTGATTCATCCTTAAACTACTACAGTGCTTGACTGCAGCTCAGAAGCCGATTGCCTTCACGTTTATCCACCTCCCGTACTCGAAGGAATCTCCAGGGGGATGAGACGATTTTCTGTGCCTCAACGCTATTAGTTGAGGCGTTAGTTACTTTCTCTTTTTTTCTTTGCCCCGCCTACTTTGAGCAACCCACCAGGGGCCGTAGATCACCTATGTGCCATAACGTCATTCATTTAGGCACTCACCTGCGGGATATTTAAAGCTCCCTTTTTCGCGCATCGAGCACCCGGAGCCCCGAACTCTGTATCAGCCTATTATCTGAGCGCTGTTTCATCTTCCTTATCAGCAAGTCTGCCGCCGAGCTGCTGAAGACGACCCTGCGCCTGTTCCTGTCTCACAGGATCCCGTTATTTAATATTCTGATCCCCCACCCCCCCTGTTTTTCTTTTTAACAGACGCTGGAGCGCTGTCATTGGATTTGCGCCCGCTGTTTTTTATCCACTGGATTCGGCTGAATCCACGCCCTAAACTGCAACTTTGTTGCTGCAGAGTCCCATCTCTTTACCAAGGTGATGCTATACACTTGCAGGCGTCTTTTCTTTCCTCATTAGCGCTCCGTATTCAGGAATTTATTATTTCTGGATTTACCCCCCCACCCCAATCCTCTCTCTCCTGATGGCACTGTTCTTTTTCACCTTCTCCTTCGGGACTCCCATACCCGCCACGCTTTAACGCTTCTCCTACTTTATTGTATCCATGCGCTATTGACTTCTATTAGAAGCAGAACTCCGTCAGACTGTATTTTCTACCAACTCAGGGCACTGCATTCATTGTGCGGTGAGTTGCGCCACAGTTCTTTTGTGACCCCTTCACCCACATTTTCTTTATGCCATCAAACTTATTTTGTGCTGTTGTGTGTTGTCATCTTGTATTTCATCAGGCCAAGCAACGTTCACGTTTTCATTAACCTTCCTGGATTACTCGAGGGGGGCGTGGCCTGCTGAGCAGCGAGATGGCCGCTCTTTGAGTGAGCTCCGCCGGCCGGACTATAATCCTACATTAATCCTGCACATCGAGGTGAGCCCCCGCTGCCAAAACCGGCGACACACGAGCAGGTGGCGGAGGGGCGCCGGAGGAGGCGGCATATTCCCGTCCGCGATCGCCCGGGAGCCGGCGAGATCTGAATAACCTGCGAGCGGCCCCAGCGGAGGAGACTGCCCGAACCAGATTGGGGATGTGCTGAAACTCGAGCCCGGAGTCGCGGGTGAAGAGGCCTGGGCTACGGCGGAGCAGAATTACTCGGGAGTCTTGGACAGGTGGGCGGAGCTGCTCGCTACAGCCTGCGAGCACGGATCTGGACGGGCGGACCAGGAGCTGACGGTGGGACGGGCCGCGGGAAGCCGGGAGGACCTGTGGCTGCCCGGCGCCGAGCCGTTGCTGACTGATGCGGTGGGCGCCCGATTAACCGCGGACCCGGATGGCGAGGCACGGTGAGAAGTGAAACAAGTGCCTGACGTGCGAGAAGAATTGTGAGGAGTGGATGGCTACCCTGTGACGAGTGCCTGAGAAGCGGATCCCTGGGGAGGTGGCCGCCATTTTGTGGTCGACACCGGGAGCCGCGTGGCGAAGGAGTATTGTGCGGTGAGAGGCGCTGGGAGAACTCTGGAGCTCTGGTGGAGACGGCGGGTGCCTGCTGGACCCAGGAGCTGCGGGTGGCGCTGCCGGAGGATTATAAGGCTGCAGGTTGGTGGATACGGGGGTGCGCGAAGGGTCTCCTCCCCCCCCCCCCTCGCTGTGCACAATAAGGCGCTCCCCATATGGTCTGGTCCGCCGTGAAGAACTGGCGTACGACATTGAAGGCAAGAGTGAGGTCCGTGAGGTGGCGTCTGACCTCCGAGTTGGGGCCGGCAGCCAGGGGTACGGGCCGGCGCGAGGAGGCCCGCAGTGACACGTCAGCAGCTGTGGAGGCTGAAACCCAGGTGGCGGTGGTCTACGGCGGGACCCCGCGGGGACTTTCCTCGCCATGGGTAAACATGACTCGAAGCAGCCGAAGCTGAATTTTGATAATAAACGATCCACACGACAGGGGGAGTTGGAGCTGGAGTCCCAGGCGGAAGAGGGGCGCGACCTGGCCGCGAGTGATCAGGGCGAAGATCTGCGCACGTTGATGCTCGAGATGCGCTCTAGCCTCCGCAACATCGACACAAAACTGGACGCCCTCACCAGTCAATTGGACTCTGTGAAAACGCAAGTGGCGACACACGAGACGAGGCTGGACACGTTGGAGGCTCGCCAATCGGAGTTCCATGGCTTCCAAGTGGAGACGAAAGACCAGCTCCTCCATATGGATAAACTGCTGGGGATCATCCGTGCTAAGAATGAGGACTTGGAAGCGCGGTCCCGGCGCAACAATGTACGAGTCACGGGGGTGCCGGAGACCACTGCCATAACGAAAATGGAGACCTATATCACCGAACTCCTACGGGAATTATTTGATCCTGATCTCTCTGCGGTCTTTGCGGTGGAAAGGGCACATAGATCGCTGGGTCCGAAGCCCCCGGTTGGGGCACCGCCACGGCCTATAATTGCGAGACTCTTGAACTATCAGGACCGCGACCAAATCCTCAGACTTGCAAGGGGAAGAGGCACCATCACGCACAGGGGCAATACAATCGCCTTCTACCCAGACTTTACCCCGGCAGTCCAGGCTGCCCGCCGAGAGTTTCTGCCGGCGAAGCGGCTCCTTCTGCAGGCGCAGATTCCATACTCGCTCCTTTACCCGGCTAAGTTGAAAGTGGCCTATGAGGGGACTGCCCATATCTTCACTGATGCCAAAGAGGCGATGAAATTTGCCAAACATGTGGGTCGTAAGTCTGGGCAGCGATCTAAGAACATGCCGGAGAAACCGGATAGCAGGCTGAGCGACAATGAGTAGCCGAGTGGCCTATCTAGCATATCCTAAGGGGACTGGTTGATATTGGATCTGGGCCTCCTGCACAGCGGAGTGGGCGTGTATTTGAGATAACTAGGGCTTAATTGATGCCATCTGTTACCATGTGTAATTTCAATTTATTAGGTTGTTGAGTGGCGGGGATCCCTCGCAGACCTTCTGGCCACCCTGTTCCATACGGGGGAGTAGCCGGCACAGCCACACCCCCTCGGGAATGTTCCCTTGTTCATTTACTGCAGTTTTGGGGATACTATGGGGATGGCTATTCTACGACCCGGTTGGGGGGTTGGAGTGGGTGGGGGGCGGATGGTTGATGTTGTTTGTTTTGATGTTCACTGCCAGCATTTATTACGCGATATCGCAACGATGCCCGGTGCGTATGAACTGGTCACTGTCAACGTGTCCTACTGTAATTTACATACTGTATACGAAGCATGCCGAGAGTAGATAAAACTTTGAACTGCCTTACCTGGAATGTTCGAGGGCTCAACGACCACCGGAAGGCTAGGTTGGTACATGCTTATCTGGTGCGCCATGGGGTGGATGTCTGCCTACTGCAGGAAACGCATTTGAACACGGCCCCCGCTCAAAGACTGCACCACACCAGATGGGGACACGTTTATTCCGCTATATACTCCAATTATGCCCGGGGGGTGGCGATACTGATACGCCGTGGGTTGGACTGGCGGGAGGGCTTGGTTCAGTGTGACCCGGAGGGCAGGTATGTTTTGGTTCAGGGCATTGTATGCGGTGTGTCAGTGGTGTTTGTGGCGGTGTATGGGCCGAACACGGACTCCCCTGGCTTCTACCATAAGCTCTGGGGACAGGTGAAGGCCACTGGTTGTGGTACGATTATATGGGGAGGTGACTTCAATGCCATACTTGATGACAAAATGGACAGAAAGGGAGTGGCTCGCACTTTGAATCCGTTGGCGAGTTCCGTGCTGAGGGAAATATTGACAGACGGGGCGCTAGTTGATGTGTGGAGGGGGAGACATGAGTGCCTGAGGGAGGGTACCTGCATATCGGCCCATGGTGGTGCGTGGTCCCGTCTCGATTTCTGGTTGGTGTCAAGGGATGTTGCACTGTGGACGGCGCAGGTGGAGCATATGCCCCGCTCACTGTCTGACCATGCACCCTGCATGTTGAAATTACTAATCCCGGGCGATCCTTTCCCGGCCTTTTCGTGGCGGCTCCCGCCCCACGCTTTGCTTGATGATGTGTTCAAGGAGGAGATACGGTCTGATATCACTGAATACTTTGAACGAAATACAGGGTCGGTGGCCGAAGAGGCGACTTTGTGGGAGGCATTCAAGGCCGTTATTAGAGGCCAATGTATAGCCCGGCAGGCTGGTGTGCTGAAGGCGATACGGGGCACCCTGGCGACATTAGAGGCCGATATAAAACAACTTGAGCGCACTTTCTTTGAGGGTGGTGGATCGGAGGTGTCAGGGCAGCTGAAGACCAAACTTTTGGAATATGACGAAGAGGCAATGCGGGAGGTAACATTTTTGGGGAAATATGCGGCGGCTAGGCGCTATGGCGAGGGCGGCCGCCCCGGAAAGGCCTTGGCGAATATGATCCGGTCGCCGCGGACCGCGACATATATACATGAGCTGCGCACGCCGGCTGGCGAGCTACTCCATGATAAGGGGGACATTGCGGGAGCATTCTCCGAGTTTTACTCCCGCTTATATACAAACACCCAGGATGTGTGTCCGGAGGGGCTTACATCCTTCCTGGACTCCATCGCGTTGGTGTGGTTCAACAACAGACACAGAGAATATATGGACCTCCCCATGGACGCCGGTGACGTGGCACAGGTTATAAAGAGCTTGCCACCTGACAAGGCGCCGGGACCGGACGGCCTGACGACAGCTTTCTACAAGGCGTACGCTGAAGAGCTGTCGCCCCGGTTACTGGCGGTGTATGAGGAGGCCTTAGAAAAGGGGGTGTTGCCTGCTACCATGCGTGAAGCGCTGATCATCACACTGCTGAAGCCGGATAAACCGGCTGACGATCTCAACTCCTACAGGCCCTTGTCTCTAATTAACGTCGACATGAAAATCTTAGCCAAGCTGCTCGCGAACAGGGTGCAGCCACTGCTGCCAATGATCGCACTTCCAGATCAATCCGGTTTTATACCGGGCAGAGCGACCTCCCACAATTTGCGAACGGTCTTCGCCGCGCTGCACTACCTGCACCCCGAGGTCAAGGCCGCGGTGGTGTTTTTAGATGCCACCAAGGCCTTTGACACTCTCGAATGGCCCTATTTATTCCGCATTCTGGAGCGGATGGGTTTCAGCGCGCTGCTGCTTCAGAAAATCCGCTTGCTCTACACTCTGCCCCGAGCCAGGGTGCGGGTCAACGGACTGGTGTCGGCACCGTTTCCTATCCTGCGCGGTACTAGGCAGGGTTGCCCTCTCTCCCCGCTGCTGTTTGCCATAGCTATGGAGCCGCTGGCAGCCAGGCTTCGACAACATCACACAGCGAGAGGTATAGGCTTTAGTTCTAGAACTCTTCTAATATCACTCTACGCGGACGACGTGACCCTATACCTTATCAACCCTGCGGATAACCTGGATCCCGTCTTACGGGAATTTGTCCGCTTTGAGGGCCTAGCGGGTATATCCATTAATTGGCCTAAATCGGTAATCTTTCCCCTCACGGACGGCACTGCGGAGGTGTCCTCCGAATACCCCCTTCGCTGGGAGGCGGAGGAGGTTAAATATTTGGGGATCTGGATCAGCCGGAACCTTCAGGAACTCTGGAACCTCAATTTTGGCAGGGCAATGATGTGGCTGAGCGAGAAAGTAAAACTATGGGCTTCCCTGCCACTGTCACTAACTGGGCGGATTGCATTGGCAAAAATGGTAGTACTACCAAAATTCCTTTATTTATTTGTTAATGTACCTATTCCGCTTACGGCGCACTTTTTTGCCGCTCTGCGGTCACAGTTGGTGGCAATGGTATGGGCAGGTGGACAGGCCAGAATAGCGTGGGACACACTAGTTCTGCCATTGCGACAGGGAGGCCTGGGTGCCCCGGACATGAAATTGTATGCCCTCTGTGCGCAGGCACAGTTCCTGCACTTCTGGACCCACCCTACCCCCTATCAGCCCCATGTGGCGGTGGAGCGAGATGTGGTGGCGCCCCTCCCGTTGGGTGTAGCGATCTGTGCCAAGGCACGGCGTCCTAAGGCAGATGTAGATACAGCTGGGATGCTGCAATGGGTGTGGGAGGAATTGCGTAAGAAGGCGAAAGTTCCATTGTTGTATGCTCCATCGCTCCCTCGGATGCATAACCCGATGCTGCCCTGTGTCGCTGACGGAATAGCCAGCCACCTCGCTGACAAGATGCACCTTCGCACTTTTGCGGACCTTTTCCCCGATGGCAAGTTTATGCCTGCTCCGGTGCCGGAGGAGGGAGGCGTGGTGCCATTTTCCGAATTATTCCTGTATCACAAACTGCGCGCGGCATGCCGGACGCTCTCTGAAGAGTTCCCGGAAGCGCCACCGGTCTTTAAGGCCTTGGAAGCTGTGGTGGGGTCCCCGTCTCCCCGGAAGTTGATAACTCGTATTTACAGCCAGATGCAAAACAAGGAACTGGCGGAGGTGCCCAAGTCTATGTTGTCTTGGAATGAGGAGCTCCAGCCTGGGCTGACTGAGGAACAGTGGGAGTTTTGCTGTGGGCAGCTCACTGCGCTCTCGCCAAACTACAGGTTGCGTCTCATACATTTTAAATATCTGCACCGTTTCTACAGAACCCCCGTCAGCCTCAAGAGGATGGGGCTGCGTGAGACGGATGACTGCTGGCGTTGTGGGTTTGCCTCGGCCTCCTTTTTGCACGTAGCATGGTCATGCCCGAGGCTGGAGGAATATTGGGCTCGGGTATTTTTATTCATCAACCAGATTGTAGGCCGCCTGGACGACCCCTCCCCCCTGCTAGGACTACTAGGCTATGTCAAAGACACTTCACCACAGCTACGCAAGTTGCATGCACTGCTCCTGCTGTTCGCTAAGAGGCGGGTGGCGATCCATTGGGGTAGGAGAAAGAGACCCACGGTGACGGACTGGCTAGCAGACGTAACGTATGGACATACGCAGTTGACCACGT
This sequence comes from Triturus cristatus, assembly GCF_964204655.1. Lineage (NCBI taxonomy): Eukaryota > Metazoa > Chordata > Amphibia > Caudata > Salamandridae > Triturus > Triturus cristatus. The sequence goes on along the minus strand of NC_140584.1, from coordinate 832,033,464 downwards.
TTGGGGAGTTGCTGCCGACTGCGTCGCGACCCCGCGACATCTGGGATCCATTTGTGAGCTGGGCTCGGGAACATCAGGCTGGGGAGGCGGAGGGGGATATGGTATGTGCATGAGCCCGGAGTGGTGGGAGGCGGGAGAGCCACGCGAAAGTCCTGTCCTTTCCAAACGCGATGGCCGAACCTGTTGGGCTGGAGTGTCCTTTGTTTGCCACACATGTTCTTCTCCATGGTTAGTTCACCCTGTGCACCAAGGTAGAGTGTTGCGACCCCTCGAGCTCCTGTATCCAGTTTAATGGCTTGTACTCCCTATTGCTACGGACATGTTGACTATTGCACGACGTATTTTTTCATATGGCACCAAGCAACAAATTATTTTGTAACACCATGATGATGCTGAATGGCAGGTTTGTTGGTTGTATTAGAAATGTTGAAAATGCTCAATAAAAAAATAAAAAAAAAAAAAAAAACCTTCCTGGATTACTCACCATCATCCCAGCTTGTTCCCTAAGCTATTTGGATTCCACGTTATTCCATTTCATTTTACTCTTGGCTGACCAACGTTATTACTGAATCATTTAAGTTTCGGTTTCGTCTAGCACTATTGAATTTTTTGTTATCTTACGTCTCATTTTTTGTCATGTCTTTATTTGCTTTATTACTCAGAGCTCCTCCTCTTTTCATCTTTTCCCCTCTATTTGCATCATACTTAACACTTTATGTCCCATACACCAGAAATATTTGGAGGTCTCGCCTTTGGGACCTTATAATTGTTTAGCCATGCAACAGTTAATGTTGTTGCACAAAGGATATTGTGCTGCATAACTAAATACTTATAAGGTCCCAAAAACGAGACCTATTGGCTATGCCAATGCTTGTTCTTTTTGGTTAAGCATTCTAAAAGAGTGAAAGTATTTCCAATCAGTCTCCCTTTGTATACTTTGTGTTCCTCTTTCTCGCTCATGTGTTTCTTTCCTAACCATCGCCCTCCCTCGGTTGCATTTCATGCTTTCTCCCCGGATACCCTGTAATGCTATAGGCATTAATACAGTGTGAGATCATGTGTTGACCATTGACTTCATATTGCTGTTATTACATTTGTGAGCACGGTTTCATCTTGTATTTGTCTGACCCTGCCTTTCAGCTTTCAGGGATGGGGAAGCCAACAGACAATGGAAGGGGGTGTGTCTTACTTTCTCTCCAGAGCACCTGGGCAAGACTTCAAAATACTAGGAAACAACGTGAACACTTTTCAAAAAGGACTCTATGCACTTTAGAATACCAAAATACAACATGAACAAGCTCAACACTCATTGCAGATTAAAGGGGAATATTTAATGCAGCAAGATCCCATATATCAATTGGCAAAAATCATTGCAAAAGACAATAGGTCTCATAAGAAAAACAAATTGGCTTTGCATATGCTTGTCTTTTTTGGGGGGGGAGGGGGGGAGAAATCGGCTGAAAACTGCACATTGTTACTGGGCCACTCTCTACCTGGTACTTGCGTGACATTCTGTCCATACTTTTTTTCTTAAGTTGCCTTTTGGATAATGTTGCACGGCTATACTGTACGCCACTCTACCCTGCCACACTGCACTCTGTGCCAATTAACTCTATGGGGCTCTCCATCACTCCCTCTACTCTGCATCATTGCAATCTACTGTACACCACTCTAATTCACACTCTGCATTGTACGATGCTGAATTCTATGCTGTTGCACAGTACGGTTCTATACTCTAACACTCCACACCAGTCCACTATACTCTACACAACTGAACTCTACTCTGCACCACTCTATGCCACTGTACTCTGCTCCACGCTATGCTACTTAACTCTACATCACTCCACTCTACACCACTGCACCCCGCAGCACTCTACAACACTGCACTCTAAGACACTATGCTCTACTACGCAACACTCCAATCTACGCCACTGCATTCTACGATGCAGCATTGTACACCTCTGAATTCTATGCCGCTGCACTCTGCCTCACTATACTCTGCAACACTCTATGCCACTCTATGCCTCTTCACTCTAAGCTACTCTACTCCCCACCACTGCACTCTACTATGCAACACGCCAATCTCTGCCACTGTCTTTTATGATGCTGTATTGTACGCCGCTGAATTCTAAGCCACAGCACTCTAAGTCACTATGCTCTGCAACACTGTGTGCCAATGCACTGCACACCACTCCACTGTAAGATAGGATAGGATATAGGTTTTTAAAGCGCTCGAATGCCGTAGAGTCTTGGCACTGCTAAGTGTGGAGGGTGTCTCAGTCTTAAGCGAGAACTACCTTAAAACAGCCATGTCTTCAGGACCTTCCTGAAGGATTGATGGTTTGGTACAGATCTTAGGGAAAGAGGAAGCTTGTTCCAGAGTCTTGCAGCGCAGTTTGAGAAGGCTCTTCCACCCCACCTAACTCTCCTGGTCCTGCTCACCTGAAGAAGACTCAAGGTGCTAGATCTTAGGGCACGGCCGGGGATATAGGGAGTCAACATTTTCTGAATATCTTTGGCTCCTCCCCCGAAGACAGCCTTATGGACCAGGCAGAACGCCTTGAATTCCACACCTTGTTGTACAGGGAGCCAGTGTAAAGTTCTAATTCCCGCCGAGATGGATTGGTCTCTAGGAATGTCCAGCAGCAGTCTCGCGGCGGCATTCTGCAAAGACTGTAACCTACTCAACTGGGCCTTGTTTAGCCCCAACAGTAGGGTATTACAATAGTCCAGCTTGGACAGCAGGAGCGCCACTACCACTGTCTTACGTAGCTCTGACGTAATAAAAGGGAAGATCTTTCTCAAGGTCTTTATTTAGGAAAAAGCATGACGAGGCAAGGCTATTCACCTGGGCCGAGAAATTTGCTGAAAATCGAACAGCACGCCAAGGTTTCTCACCTTGGACACGGGGCGTGGGGATTCGCCAGCCTTCAGAGGCCACCAGGTGTCGTTCCACAGGGGTTGCCCCTGGCCAAACTCAATGATCCCTGTTTTGTCTGTATTAATCTTCAGGAAGCTCTGGTTCATCCAGGTCATGATTTCCAGAAGGCACATGTGAAATCTGGCGGCTGTATCATCTGACTGATTGGCCGTCACTATTATGAGCTGGGAATCATCCGCGTAGGACAATAGGGTAAAACCATGCTTCCTAATGAGTCTGGCCAGAGGGATAACATAGATGTTGAACTTCGTAGGTGATAGCGCTGATCCCTGAGGGACCCCACACGGGAGATGGAAACTGTCGGACTGAAGGCCATCCCAATACAAGCTCTGCTCCCTTCCCTCCAGAAATGATGAGAGAAGGGACAGGGCTGGGCTCTCAATACCGACCTCCTGTAGTCTCTGTATTAACACTGATTCACGGTGTCAAAAGCAGCCGACAGATCTAACAGGACAAGAATAGCCCTACCCCCTTTCTCTACTATGCCTCGGATCTCCTCAGCTGCTACGAGCAGAGCGGATTCCGTAGAATGTTGTGAACGAAAACCATGTTGCGTGGAATCTAGCAAATTGTGAGTGTCGAGGTACAGCGTCAATGCCCTATTTACTGATTTCTCCAAGATTTTGGCTGCTATGGGCAGGGCGGTAGTTCTTGGTTTCAAAAGGATCTAATGTGGGTTTCTTCAATAATGGCCTATTTGTAGCTCTCTTCCAGCTGGAAGGATAGCTACCCGACTCCAGCACTTGGTTGATTAGTTCATCTCCAATTCTATCAACAGCAAGATGCAGGATCGTGGGGTGAGCCTGATTTAGCAGCAGCGATAAGTTTACAGGTTTCTTTCCTTGTGATTACTGCACGCCACTCTACGTGACTCTACTCTATGTTAGTAAAATACATCATACTATATCACTCCATTTTACTCTTCAACATTTCACTCCACGACACTCTCCTCCATACAACTAACTTTTAGCCATGCTGAACAGCAGCCATAATAGTATACAATATACTAAAACACATTGGCAAAACCAATAGCTTGTGCATAGGCGAGACTTATTGGCTTTGCCAATGCTGGGTAATCAAGTTTGATCTGTGAGGCTCCCTTCCACAGTCTGGCTGTCCCCTCCTCCAAGTCATCTGAACCATAACTAGAGGAGTGCAGGGCTGCGAGCCTCACCCTGCAGTAGTTCAAACTATCCCTCTAAAGAGGGGCTGGAATCGGAGAGCGACATAGGGGGACTCTGCATTGAGGTAATAGGGCTAATATGCGGAGGACTTAATTCTCCCATCGGATGAAAGGTTTCCATCTCTCAAATTACACTAACACAGCAAACTCATCCTCGACCGAAGTCTCTTGCATATCTCTGCCCAGAGGACTTTTTCCTCCCAGTTTAGATGTGAATCACCATCTTAGCGTAGCGAGACCTGTCACAAAAACAGAACCAGTCTCGGTATGCAGAAACAGCCCTGGGTATAAAAAAGATTCTCCTAGCCACGAAGTGCACACCTCCAGGGCTGCAGTGGTCATCGCGCTTATAACTTTAGGCATGGAGTACAGCAATTCTCTGTACTTTATTAACATATCCACATTTCAGACTATCCAGAATGCGGCGGCTCAGCTTGTCCTGGACATTCTCAAACGCTTGTCAGTCAGAGAGGGCATTCGCTCCCTGAATTGGCTGTCGGTCATGTGATTTTTAAAGCTCTCTGTCTATTTCATACTGCTCTCTTCTAACAGGAACAGCACGTGCAAACGGCTTTCTACTGGTACATCCCTAATAGACAACCAAGGTCCACCTCTCTCAGGAAGGTGGCGATACTGAGATTTCGTAAAGCCAGATGGGGGGGGGCGATCCTTCCAGGTTGTTGATGCCAAGTTATGGAATACTCTTCTCACCCATATGCAAGTCTTTCCTCCCACGCCGCCTTCGGCAGGTAGCTGAAAACCTGGCCCTTCTCCGTTGCGAGATGCTAGCTGTGGTTGTCTCTCTGGTAGTGGCTCTTCCTTAGCTAGCGCTTTGACACCCTTGGGTATGATGCACTTTACAAACCTCAAAACACAAATACGTCTTAGCTCACCTGCTCTGTGAAACATTTTCAGAGTATAAGACATTTCAGAGGCAAAACTAATTAAGACACTACATTTCTCTTTTAGGCAAGCTGAACAAGAACAGGGATGCATGGTTTATTATTTCTCTTGAATGTTTTGCTCTTATGCCACATAGATTGCTATTCCTACTTTTATAAGAGTGAATTAATAGCCATAAATAGAACTGTTACAATTGTTACTCCTTCATCCAAAATGCATCAATGTATTGGACTTCTACAAAACAAAAAAGGGACATTTGGAGCATGGCCTGCGTCTCTGGAAGAGGCATTTTTTTCTAAAGGAGGATTTTGAGCACATTGTTGTTTTTTATTTTAACTTCAAGTCATAGCCTGCTGACGTTTACTTCACAAGACTGCAGTTTGCTAATGTTTTAGGTCTCACCTTAAGACAGCACATGCGCTGTCTGTTGGAAGACTTATTGTTATCTTAGAGACAGCCTATTGCTTACTGTTGGTTAGCTTTATTTTTCACTCTCATTTGTTTGCTTCCAATTTGTCAGATTATGTGGGCTTTGCTTCCTCTTGTGTTTGTCCCTACCCTTGAGCTTGTTCGTGTTTCTTGTCCTGCACTATGCCCTCATTGCAGCAGTGGTCTTGGCTGACAGTGGAAGGTCAAATTTACTATTCTAACTCCAGCTCTATTTGGGTGAAAGTTATAAATTCCCAAAGTATTTTAGGAAGTGTTGAAAAGTAGTAATTTTGAATTGTAGAAATTGGTGCCCCTATGGCGCAGATCAGGCCAACAAACTAGGAATACCTACCTTTGAGCATGGACCCACTGCTTACTTCCTTTCACTGCTTGCTTTTCGAGCATTACTTTTTTCTTTTTTGTTGAGCACTCCATGAGAATGCATGTGTTATTCACCTGTCTCCCTGTGCTTCTCTTGCCTGTACCCATCATTCCATGTTCCTTTCACTCTCTCACCGGTGTGCTTCTTCCCCACTCCTACTATGATGCTTGCTCTTCAGTGGGCTCCCCCACACTCCACTTTGCTCTCTCATTTGCTTTCCCCCACCCCTGCTCTCTGTGTTGCTGCTCTCCACCTGCACCCCCATGCTGCTTCCGCCTCATGTGATGCTTATACCCCTGCTGCTCTCCACCCCTGAATTTCACCCACACCATTTTTTTTTTACTTTTTAAAAGATACCGATCTAACTCAGTAGTTAAAAAGGAAGCAAAAGTGGCTGCATCATTTTAAAGGTGTTTGCATGTGTGGTGCACACACACGTACAAAATTACTTACGTGGCCGGCCACATTATAGGCTTTTTTTTCCTCTCATTTTACTAAAATCCATTGGCAAAGCCAATAGTTCCCAAAGTTGGGACAGATTTGCTTTGCTAATGCTGGTTTGATCCAAGTATGTTGCTTACTTTCAGCACTTGAATAGTGCACAATCTGACATTGGGATCCCTTAGTTCAGGATACGAGCCAAACATACAGCCCTCTAACCTATAAATAAAATGTGTAAGAGAAAAAATAAACATAAGGGACCACACATTTGTAAGAAGAATTTGAAGAAAGAAAATGAATGAGATGTGTGAATGCTTTTGATACTGCAAAACTGCACCTGTGATCATGATCAGCGGAGTATTAATGGAAAATTGTGCGAGTTTGAAGTCCATGTACACGGAACAAAATATAATTCCAATAATACTCCTAATACAGTCGTAGGATGATAAAACTTGTTATGGTGCTCTTACTTGATGGTTTAGTAATAAAGACATTGAGAGACGAAAATGTATTATCACCTTTTCATCTTGTGTTTTAATAAAACTTGGTTCATCAAAAAAGAACCCCACCAACCAAGTACAGAAGTCACACAGGCTCTTCTTCATTTTTTTTTTTTTTTTTTTTACTTTGCGTATTCTTTGAATGTACAACTTTATTTCAAAGTGATGAATCCTAAGATTTTTAAACTGTCCTCGAATTTTCAGTTAGCTTGTACTGTCTCTTTGGCCAAAGGATGGTCTGGAGCCCTGGAAAAAAAAAAAACCTTTCCTCGTGTACTTTACATTTCCTCTTATTAGGCTTTACCTTGTTTGTTGGTATGCCTTTGCTATGCCTAGGGTCACTGGAATTAAGCGATTCTGGAGCTGTGGCATTTTTCTCATAATTAAGGATTTGCTGCATTGGCCACATAATCCATTATCTGCTGCATAATTTGTAGGTTTTAACAAAAAAAATATTCTTAGCGCAAACAAATCAATAGTTACAAAAAATGCAGCAACGCTTGTTACTGTGAAGCGGAAGGCACTGCGCAAAAGCAGACTGTTCACTTCCAGTTGCATATTGCTGCATTTCGGTGTTAAACTTTCTCCTCACCCCCCTCCTCTTACCCATCCCGAACACCGTCTTCTCCTCCCCATCCCCCAATCCTGCCCCTTCAGGCCCTCCTAACTCCGCCTCCCAATCCTTTATCCCAACCCCCGATAAATACACAACCCCTCCACCCCAATATATCCGTTCTCCACTCGCTCTATGCCCTTTTAGCCTCTCTGACCACATCTCCTGAAGTTCTTAACCTCCTGTCTAACCTAGCCCAACCCCTCACACCTAACAGCCCCGACACCCCTCACTCCACACCCACTACCCTATCTCCCCCTCACATATCAGTCCACCCTCCGCAATTAACCCAGACCATTCCCTACCCCAGATCCTTCCCTTCCCCCACCCACGCCCCTTCAGTACCTCCCTTTACCCTAATTGCCCCGAGCCTACACAATATTGAACTCGACCTATCTAATTTGATTACTGAACCCCTCTCACCTAACAGCCCCGTCACCCCTCACTCCACTTCCACTCCCCTAACTCCCCCCTCACACATCAGTCCACCCTCTGCGACTAAACCAGACCATTCCCTACCCCCCACCCACGCCCCTTCAGTACCCTCCCTTTACCCCAATTGCCACGAGCCTACACAACACTGAACTTGACCTATCCAATTTGATTACCAAACCCTCACACCTAACAGCCCCATCACCCATCACTCCACACCCACTACCCCATCTACCCCCTCACACATCAGTCCACCCTCCACAAATAACACAGACCACGCCCCCTCGGTACCTCCCTTCACCTTAATTGCCAGGAGCCTACACAACATTGAACTTGACCTATCTAATTTGATTGCTGAACTTTCTCAATTCAGGAAAGATTGTATCTTCCTCAGCTCCAGAACCCTCCCTCACCATAAAATCCCCCCCCCCCAAAAAAAATCCCTAACACCAAACACAATCATTGGAGATCGACTCCTCTCCGCTGCCGTTTACATAGACCTCGCCGCACCTCGAACCATCTCTCCCCGTCCGACCTCTACGACCTATGCAACTCTTACCTTCCTAGTTTACCAATCACCAAATCCTCCACTCCCCTACTCCCACATCCCTGTTATCCTAGGGACTAATAGAATCCCCTCCTCCCCCACACCACTGCCCCAACTCACATCGATCCACTCTTGCTCACCCACCATATGCAACCCCACACTACTTACATGTATGCTTGTCAACTGTCGCTCCGCACTCCAACATGCCCGGGAAATTTGAAAACTATCCTGAGTGAATCTATTGGCATTGCATTCCTCACAGAAACCTGGCTCAATGACCACTCAATGAGCATACTTGACCTACTCTCCCCCCCGGGATACTCTATTCTTAGAAAAGATAGACCTGACAGAATTGGGGGTGGTCTAGCCACTATCTTTAAAAATGAACTTCAGCTATCCCTGGTCAATAATTCTGGCTACTCCTCCTGCAAATACCTGGAAGCTGAACTGACAACTCAAAATTCCCACCCAATTCATCTACACAACATATATCGCCCCCCCCCCCGGAACTCTCCCAGCCCTTCATCGAGGACTTATCTGAGCTCCTGTCACAATCCTCATTATCCAACTCAAAAAATCTCTTTCTTGGGGATCATAACCTCCATTGGAACGATACCGATGATCCCACTATCTCCCTACTCACTAATCTACTTGAGATCAATGAACTCAAACAACTATGCCTGTCCCCGACATACACCAAATGAGCCATCCTTGACACCATTCTTTCCAACGAAGATCTGGCCTCCGTGACCAATATCATCCCAATTGATTGGTCTGACCATCACCTTATACTGTTCACCATTGCTACACTGCAAATCTCCCCACCTCCAAAATTAACAGACCTAAGAAATTGACCAGAAATCTAAAACGTACCCCCCCGGGTGTTCTGGAGTCTAAACTCCAAGCCCAACTTCTTCTCATTCCCCCCTCACATAATGCTAATGAGCTTACTGAACACTTTAACAATACTGTCACCGGTATTCTTGACCAATTGGCCCCGCCTAAACTCAAAATCCAAAGAAACACCCCCTCCAACTCTTGGTTTAATACCAAGCTTAATAACAAAAGACAGTCACTCAGACTGTCGGAAAGAACCTGGAGACACCATCCCTCTCCCTCCCATCTTGCACTCCTCAGACGTGCTAGATCCACGTACAAAAAACACATCTTCAAGGAAAAGGCATCCTTCTTCCGCACTCAACTTGATCGTGCCAAAAACAGACCTAGGGAACTCTTCAAAATCATTCGAAACCAAACTTCCCCCGCACCTCCAAATCTGATCACCTCCTCAGCCAGAAGTGAAGAAATTTCCCACTTCTCGGAAAAAATAGACAAAATTGATCAATCCTTCCTTCCCACACAGCTCCCCTCCATCTCCCAATGCAAACCCGTCCTCACCCCTAATGCCTACTCCACATCTCCTCGACCAGTTGACCCCTTCTCTCTTCTGCCCACTATTCTACCGCTCCCCAGCAACTCTCCGCACCCACCTACTTCCTCACCCCTCTTAACCACTCCCCACACCTATCCCCTACCACTTCTCCAGAAACCAACTCCCCTAACTCACAATTAAAGAACAATGCCTCCTTGCTCAACTTCCTCCCCGTGACTGAGCTAGAAGTCCTTAAAATAATTGGTCATCTTAAACCGTCATCCCACACAAAAGACCCCTTACCCTCTAACCTTGTCCCTGCCCTTAAGCACATCATCACCCCATACTGGACCACAATCATCAACACCTCTCTCCCCACTGGCTGTGTCCCCACCTCCCTTCAACTTGGACAAATCTCTCCCATAATCAAAAACCCCAATGCTGACTCCAATGACCTAAACAATCTCCGCCCCATCACTAACCTCCCCCTTCTCTCAAAGGTCCTTGAAAAATGTGTCCTACTACAACTAGACAAACACATCGAAAACTTCAACCTACTCAAACCCTTTCAATCAGGCTTCAGGAAAGGCTGCAGCACCGAAACGGCAATGCTCAATGTCGTCGATGACATCCACCACGCCCTGGATAATGGCGAGACCTGCCTTCTTATACTCCTTGATCTCTCCGCAGCGTTCGATACAGTCAACCATTTAGCCCTACTTAATGTGCTTAGGACCCATTTCGGCCTTAATGGTACTGCCTACAAATGGATTATCTCCTACCTACAACACCGAACTTAGCAAATCAAAATTCAAAACTGTCTTTCTAACCCCACTCCGGTCTCCCTTGGTGTCCCCCAAGGATCTATTCTCTCTCCCTCCCTCTTTTACCTCTTTATGGAACCCCTCACCCTCATTCTTAAACAAGCGGGCATCAACTACCACCTCTCCGCCGATGACACCCAAATCTATTACAAGATTAAAACTTATGCTGACATTTTACACCTGAACAACACCCTCACAAAGATCCAAACCTGGTTCCATTCCAATCATCTAAAACTTAACCCCAATAAAACCGAAATCATTCTCTTCTCCCCTAAAAATAACCTTCTCCCCGTTCAATTCTGGATCTCTGACCTTAACGCACTTAACTGCTCACTCACCTTGTCCAACTCGGTCAAATCTCTTGGTATTTCTATCGACCACACCCTAACCCTTAACGTCCACATTAAAAACTCTGCTAAAGGAGCCCTCTTCACCCTCCGTCACCTAAGAAAATCAAACCCTTTATACCTACCGATGACTTTAAACTTGTAGTTCAGTCACTTGTTCTTTCACGAATTGATTATGGTAATGCCATCCTCAACGGGATCGCCATGGTCCACCTTGCTCCAATCAAAGCTGTGCTCAACCTTGCAGCCAGGCTCATCACAGACTGCAAACGCTTTGATTATATATCCCCGGCTCTCAAATCTCTTAAATGGCTCCCTATTGAAGGCAAAACTGGCTACAAATCTGCCTGCATTACTCATAAAGTCCTCCACACAAACACTCCGCAGTACCTCTCAAAGAAACTCCTCATTGCGGGCACCTCACGACTTCTGAGAAGCACTAACACCCTCCTCCTAATTCCAACACTGCATAAAAAGAAGACCACACAATCACGCTCCTTCTCTGGTAATGCCCCTATCATCTGGAATGCCCTCCCAAAAAGACAGCGCTGTAACCCCTCCTATTTCAGCTTCAAAAAGACCTCAAAATCCACCTCCTCAATTATTATTGGGGGGCCTAAACTGTGACCTACACTTGAGCTCCAATTCACCATGTTATATTATCCAGTCATATTTGTCCATTTCCTGAACATCATCTACCTAATTACTTGATATGTATAGCTCTTGCCCCCGTTTATCTATTTGATTTGTATATTTCGCATGTCGTTTTCATTATCTTTTATCTACTTGTATGCCATGTTTGGCCCAATTATTATTGGGGGTCCTAACCTGTGACCTGCACCTGATCTCCAATCACCATGGTATATTTGTCCAGTAATATTTGTCCATTTCCCGAACATCATCTACCTAATTACTTGAAGTGTATAGCTCTTGCACCTGTATATCTATTTTGATTTGTATATTTCACATGATGTTTCATTATGTTTTTATCAACTTGTATGCCATGTTTGCTTTATATTATCTTCTCATGTAAAGCGCTCTGATAACTCTGGGTCTAGCCAGCGCTATATAAAACTTTTAAAATAAATAAATAAATAAATAAATAAACTAGTACTAATAAGGTTAAACTTTTGTACAGTGTTAACATGTAGCAATGACAATATAATGAATTGATACGATCACATAATGTCCCACATAATTTACATTGGCTCGCCGCTTATTTAGTAAACCCTGACAAGACTCTATACATCATACTATATTAAAGCATTTATCTCTTCATCAAAGTTATGTTTTACCTCGCTGAGCGAACTGCCAGCCATTTTCCACCAAGAACAATTTCAGTAACTGCCAGGGTGAATGTAATGAGGTTTAAGACCTTTGTTTCTTGATTCAAAGCAATTGACTTTTGTATTGTTTTCAAGAGAAACAAAAGCAAAAGACGGGCAGGATTGCCGTTTGTGCGTGTGCTTGTGAATGTGTGTATTGCAAACATAGCTAAGAAGCTGTCGAGTGCTGTAAACGCTCGGCAGGGCTGTTGAACTTTCAATAGGCAGTGGAGAAACTCGGGAGAAGGCCAAGGATATCACGAACAGGATAACGAAACCCGCTTTTATTCAATCCATACTTAACTTCCTGAGCAGGTATGATGCCCACTGGTGAGCTTCACCCACCAGAGGCGAAATTTCGGGGGGGGGGGAGGGGGGCTGAACTTTAAGCAATCGGCAGAGTGGAGCTGCAGGGGCTCTTAGATGGGGTGAAACAACAGCAAGGCCTCATTAACATGCAAATGGTCTTTTAAAGACCTGTGAAGTGCTCGGGTGCGGCTGCTTTTTTGCCCGGGAAGGTGTCTCATCCCGGGCTGCCACACACGACGGTGGGGGGGGGGGGGGGGGGGCTGAAGCCCTTTGAGTCCAATGGGTGTTGCACGCCTGTCACTTACCAGATTTGGGATAGGTAAGGGACATGACAAGAGTGCGTGACTTTTCCACCGGGACGCGCCTTGATGGGAGTACATAGAACTATCTGGTCACCCATGCGTCTATTACAGAGGCAGGGGCGGCGAGGATCCATCCGGGCTGGAGCTCTCGGCCCTCAGTCGCGAGTCTCGCGCAGCGTACAGTCCGCGGAATGGCGCGAGTCTACCCCCGGGCTTTATCCCTCGTGGAGCCTGTGAAGCGACTTATCCTCTCGCCGCAGCTGGCGACAGTGTGCGATGAGCCTGTGATAGAGTGCATTGCTGTTCGCACGTGCGCGTAGAGATCAAAGGGCTCAGTTCCCTGGGGCCTTCAGGCTCTAATCTTTCTTGCTTGTTCAGTTATGCCATCCACGTGTTCCTCATGCCACTTCAGTCTCATCAGGTGATCTCCCCCCTCCCCTCCCTTTCCTGTTGTTGTCACAAGTCTTGAATAAAGGATACGTTGATTATTGAGACGTCACGTAAGCGAAGCAGGCGCCTGTGGCACGCCAGTACAGACTCTTTCCTAGGCCAAATATGTGAACGTACGTCACGTGGGCACACCAGCGTAACGCGATAAGCTCCTCTGTACACTAGTGCCAGGGCTTTAAGCGGGTGGAAAAAACTGTGTGTGGGGGGCAGGGTGGGAGCTTATCTCTGTTGTGTATAGTGGTGCACAAATACACTTTGACAAATCCAGAAGTACACAACTTTCTCTGAAGCCGGAAGGCTGGCACGTCTTCCTCCAAATGTCCTCCCTGCCATTCTGCCCTCCCAATGTTCTGTTCTATATAGAACATGCTACCCCCTTTGACCATATACATAGCAACTGTAGAACATAACAGTCTCTCAAAGGCACGTACTCTAAATACTAAAGAGCGGGACTTAAACATGTAAGATAACAATTCTCTACTGCCTGGCTGGTATTCTGCTGACTCTTTCTGTTATTGCATCCAGCTATAAAATCGAACTGGCATGCACTTAAAACAAGCCCAGCCTCTAGGATGTATCAATGACGGTTAGCGGCAGAAGATGAATGAGTAACAATGACATTGTGGTAAAGGATAGCGAAAATGCTTCAATTCTTGTAAATTATGATATTGTGAAAAACTACACCACTCCATTAGAAACGGTAAATAAAAGTCCTTGTAAAATACTTACTTTTATTTATTGTGGGCTTGAAGGACTGTCTAGAAGCTGGTAATACTTGGCAGCAGTTGGCTGCCAGCAGCCTCATCAGTGCGGACCTGTTAAATGTAGAGCCTGAGCCGCAGCTCTGCCCTTTACCCCTCCCGCGGAGCCCCACGTCGTGCACTCACATCACTAGCAGAGTGAGAGTATCCTCGGATTAGCTCCTTACACACGCATAACAAAGGAGTCTCGCCAGGGTTACAACAAAGGCTGCTGATGGCCGGTACAAACGTGGCCGATATTCTGTACTACAAGTTTAACGGACTACAATGCACCTGTAATAGGGTAGATGGAATATCCACCACATTTGGATTGGAGTATTCCCTCAGACAAACTCCAAATAAGGCTGTTTGACTTAATACAAGTATTCATTCTCTCTTGCTGTTCCCCCAGGTTAGCTCACATTATAGGTCAATTCAGTAATCTATAATAAAAGCCTTTATTCGATCACTTTGGAACATCGTTCCCGTTTGATGATCAGCAGGAAACCTTTTCAGATAAAGTATGCACCAACCTAGGGAGGTTTCCTGCAGATTGGTGAAGTGAATACAACTTATGTATGGCAGCCAGAAGCAAACTCCGGTTGCATTTCCAATCGAAAATCCTGTAGGGAAGATTTTGTCAAGCAAAGCACACAAAAATCACTAGGCACAATTGATTAACACAACACGTGGTATAAACACAGAACTTGTGGAGAAGGGGTGCCCTTTTTTAGGTCTCGGCTAGCGAAGACTGCGCTTGCGCAGTCTCGCTCGCGAGATATGACTCGGAGAAGAGGGGCTTGAACCCGCCCCTCTTCTCCCCTCTTCTCCATTGGCTGGCCTCTTGAATGCTGGCCAGCCATTGGAGAAGAGGTCCGTCACTCCGAACAGGCCCCGTCCTTTTCGGATTCGGGGGCGTGTTTTTTGCAACTTTTCTAATTATCTCCTCCAGCCAATGGCAAGAGGAGAGAACAGAAAAACACGCCCCCGAATCCGGAAACGGCGCTGCCTTTCTCCGAGGCATTTCTGCTTTGCCTCGGAGAAAGGCGGTGGAGTCCAGGGCGATTCCTGCCTGAACGTGATCGTGTTCAATTAGGATTCCGATCTGTACCTACTACGAGGACCTTCTGCTCGCGTCGCACTTTCAGGGTTTACAGCCTGCAGTTGCCCTCCCTGGTGTTAAGCGCTTGCAAAACCCAAGATTTATTATTGATTGCTTGCTTGCTACTCTGTGTAGCATGTGCCCGCAGGGCCTCCCTTGAGCCTTCGACCCTTAGATAAAATGGTTTCGGCGCGTTTCCGATTCCTCCTGCGGCACTGAGAAGTGCAGGTACCCTCCCTTTCACCTTGAAGATGTGCAGGTGCTCAATGCAGGTGCTCAGTGCCGGAGAGTACTGCCCTTTTAAATCTTTAAAACACTGATTGTATCCGTATTTATATGACGGGTTTCCTTTACTCTTGCGAGCCCCGAAGAGGGCTTCAATGCTTGAAAAAGCGCCTACTCTGCAAGTATCACTTATATGGCGCTTCTTAACCCCGGCGTGGACCCAGAGGACTCATATTTTCATACAGACTGTAAGCTACAATTGAAAATAGATAGACTTGGTGTGTAGGAGAGACATTTGTAAATCTGGAGTTTGAGGAACGGCATTCTTTCCCGAGAGAGGACATGAAAACTGAAGTACATTTGGCAGAACTGCGGAACTCTCCTCTCCCACCTGGTTTGAGTGGTTGAACCACCAGTCCCTGGGCAGCCAGCGTGTCAGCGAGGCCAGGCCGCCGAGGAGGCCTGGCCAGCGTCAGAACGGATTCTGCTTCCAGTTTGCTGCTGCAGTGCACCGTCTGCAGAGCCGCTTCCCTGGACTGGAGCCTCGCGGGATGGGCGGAGGGAGGGGGAGCTGCCTGAAATGATTCCGCTTCCGCTGGAAAGGTAACAGCCCTTTTAACGGAGCAGGGCTCACAAATCTGACTCTGCGATCATCCCACCGGGTGGGAGGTCCCACTGCACTCGTCAACCCCCAGAACTACTACCGCCGCGGCATGGCAACGTCCCCGCAAAAATCCCCCTCCACGACTCCTAAATCGCCTCCATCAAGAAAGAAAGAGGACTCGTTCCTGGGGAAACTCGGAGGAACTTTGGCAAGAAGGAAAAAAGCCAAGGAAGGTAAGCCGTTCTGGTTCGCTTTAATTGGTACAGCTCACTGTACTAAGCGGGAGAGATAAAGCGCCAACAGTCCCTGTGTTTATGTCTGGGCGCTGCACAGGTCCTGTCTGCAAAAAGTTCAGGAAACTCACGGCTTTACTGACACACTTTGTCCCCACAGGAAGTCTGATCTGCTTCATTGTTTTGTTAAATTTGGATTAAACCTCTGCGTTGCCTGTTTGTTGCGTGAATGGACTTGTTTGCATTTTTTTGGGTGTGCCCGCTTATCCCGAACCCGGAACGCTCTGCCCCCTCCTCTCCGTGAAACGTCACCGCCCAAAAATGTGCCCCGGAGGAAGACTCCTAAGAAAGGCAACGAAATGACGTAGCCGGAGCAGTTTGTCCTGACAACAGGCAGGACAGCACATTGCAGATGCATGTTATTCGGGTTGTGTGTTGTGGCTGTACTTAAAACAGCCAAAGCAGTTCTGAAACAAGGAGAGTTAAATCCAGCAGAGTTTTTCTCTAAAAACATGTCTATAAAGCGGGGAAGGACATCAGAGTTTGTGAAAAGTCACGGATATTTCAAGCCAGACTCTCGAAGGGACGTGAAACTTATTGATACTTTGTTTGGCCATCTTCAAATTAAAATCCATCCATCATCTGCAGCCCCGCTGCTTACTATTTTGTAACGTTCTTGCAATTTCGCTACCCCTTTGTGCGGCGATATAACATTATTGCTCCTTCCTAGATGGACTATCAAGGAGGAGGAATAAATTGGACAAAGCCCTTGGATCTCCGCGCTCACTTTCAATTCTGCGGCAGATTTGTTTCACTCTTGTGACTTTACCAGGCTTTATCCGGATCTAAGTAAGTTCTGTACCTTTTTTCTCTTAAACTTAACTTTCTGGTGCGTCCCTGACTGCTGATTTTTTTCGTGTGCTCATTTTACTCACGTCTATTACTCCTTTTACATCATATCAACTATGCCTTCTGTCATTAATTACTCGCGCGCACAACTGTTTACACAACTGTTTTCACATGGATGTCTCCTTACATCCGACTCATGGAACATCAGCTGCTATGATGTTTTATACCTTACACTCAATTCCATTTGAAGTGAAATAATGATTCTCCGGTTTTAAATAGGATTGATAGACAATTCATGTCATGTCTAATCAAGAGGCATCACCTCGCTTAACTCTTCACCGGGAGCACCAATTCACTTTCTTAAGGTTTAAGCAATTAGTCTGTATATATGAATAACCAGGGACCCTACTATAACCTATGTAAGAGACGAAAAAGGACTGTCAGGATCTGACCCTGCTAATTTGTACTGTTTCCGGGTACAAAACCACAACGAACTACATTTCCCAGAAGGCTTCAGTAGGAGGGGCCTCTGGGTACTTAGTCGACCTTCGCATGCTAGGAGGCGTGCTTAATTCTGATTTCGGGAGGCGGCGTGTTTAGTGGGGAGCCATTGTCCGTCCTATGTACGGGAGCGGATCATTTCATCTTCAAAGCTGCCTGCTGAGCATTGTGAGACACTGTGTGCGCATTGGAGCAGACTTGCGGCGGTGCCTATCCACAGTGCTTTAAATGGGGCGGTACTCACCGGTACGGAGTACCGGCACTTATTTTTTCCCCCTTCAAGAGTACCGGCACTTCCCCGTTATTAAATAGAGTACCGGTACTCACTGTCACACAAAGTCATGTGAGCATGCATCGCATTTCTACACTGCGGCGCATGCTCACATATTGGTGATTTCACAAGGAGAGCAGTGACGCCATGGCGCCAAAGCAGAGCAACGTGTGACCCAGGCGCGCAACGCCCATTGGACTCAAAGGCCTTCGCCACCCCCACCCCCCCCTCGTGTGTCGCAGACCGGGATTAGACAGTTTCCTGGGTACAAGCACAGCGGCACCCGAGTACTTCACAGGTCTTTAAAAGACCTTTTGCTCGTTAACGAGGCTTTGATGTTTCTCACTCCTTAGAGCCCCTGCACCTCCACTCTACCTTTTGCTTGAAGAATCAGACCCCCCACCCCACACGAAATTTGACTCTAGTTGTGCCTCAGGTGTGACCTTCCCCGCCAGGAAGCTATGCCGCGGGAAGAAAGGGAAGCGCTTTAAAAATCCCAATTTGCTCTGGCTTTCCCTTTCTTCTGTGCAAAAAAGACGGAGAGGATAGCATAGCAGCTGGCGGGTGAAAAAGGGGACAACTGAGAGCTTTCAGAAGTGAAGGGGTATAAACACAGTCAGCTAAGTAAATCGAGGGGTTATCTCAACAAGCATTTACAATGCAACGGTCACGGCATTGTTAAAGTTAGAGCTATTGGCATTGCTCATGACATTTTTGTTTATGTTTTTGTTTTTAAAACATGTAAAGAAACGGCATTGTTATTTACAATGTCAATAGCTTAATCAGTGTGTGTGTAGGTGGTCCTGTGTGTGGGTGAAAATGCAATAGGTCTCGCATTTGAGAGTGATTAAGCTATTGACATTGTAAATAACAATACCGTTTCTTTAAATGTTTTAAAAACAAAAACAAACAAAAAAAATGTCATGAGCAATGCCAATAGCTCTAACTTTACCAATGCCGAGACCATTGCATTGTAAATGCTTGTTCCTGAATTTGGAGTACACGCTCCAACATTCCTTGAAAAAACCTTCCAAACAAGCATTACAGATGTGCTAGTAGTTGAAACTTCGAGCTAGCAGCCATTTGGATCTCCATGGGAACCATTTTCAAAACTATGGACTGCAAAACGTTTTTTGAGAACACATAGGGGTGGGGAGGACACCGCCCCCCTTCAGCAAGCATCAGAACACACATCAGAAGGGTAGAAAATGCCTTTAAAAGTAAAAGGTTCACAGAGCTGCACACAATGATCTGCAGTGCACTAGCCACATTTTTGTTTACCCATTTATCTATTCATGCCCTGTGGGTGTGGTGGGAACCAACCAAAGGATTATATAACAAAACTCGAGAAATTGACAGTAAAAATATCTGTTAAAGCAATGGTATTGCGCTTTGATAAAATCAAAGTATAATCTACGTTAAAAAAAAAAAAACACATACAATTTCCCTGGAAATTTTCAGTAGAAAGCAATCTTAAGGCTATAATCTAAAACATCTGAAATTCATCAGTTGTACTTTGCAGCCTTAACTCCACCTGTCCGATAATGCCCCACTTTAGACATCACCAAGCTGATTAACTGGAGACACAGACAGTTCCTGTGTGTCCTGAATGCTTATGCATGCAGTAGAGCCTACATATGTATTGGTGAACCATATGCATTTGTGCCTGTAGCATATAAGACATGGTTCCAGACCAGATCTTGTAGGTCAGTGCCCTGGTAGTGAGAACAGGGCATTTTCAAAAACCATGCCAAGCTATGTCGCGGGCCATGCACTCCATTTATTACGTCCCTGTATGTAGAAAGTAAATGCCAGGCCCTAGGTCACACTGCACAAAAAACAGAGACAGATCGTGCCAGGGGGTTCTCCATCCTATGTATGAAAAACCATGCATGAAACAGCACAGAGGTCACCGGCGACAACCCTATAACAGACCTTTTATGGAATATATGTATATATGCACACACTCACCATGCACACCTATAAAATCACTATTTAATTAAGCGCACAGTACGATTTGAAATCACAACAAAAATAACAGCGATTAATGCTTCAGTTGTGTGGCAGATAACCTGTGATTCTTGGTTGTACTTTAACACCATGAAGCTAGTTTGTGGAATTGGTCAAAGAAAAATCAAAGGGCTTTCACCATCAATTATTTAATCATTTGTAAGCAGCATACAGAGCAGTCATTCCTCTGTGCAAAAATAACACAAATGCCTCTTACCCAATAGGATCCGATGATCTTTTTCATCCAACTGGCCATTAAGCTCTGGCACCACCTGTTCTTTAGGCTCTACATCTTCACTGATCAATACAGCCTTCGTGTTGGTGTCCATGCTCAGTGAAAGCCTGGGCCCTGGAGGGACAGCAGCAGCAGCAGCAGCATCAATGTCGTCGTCCTCCTCCTCCTCAGACTCTTCGCTCTGCTTCAAGTCTTGGCTGCTGTCCGACTTGAGACTGCTCTTCTCTTTCAAGGAATCACCATCAACAGGCTTCTCCTCCCCAAAGGAGATCTCACTGGCACTGCTTTGATCGCTCAGCCTTCCCAGGCTGATGGACTCCTGCTCTTGCAATGATTCCTCCACGTAGAGGCCATTCTGGAAATCTTCATTCTCCGTTAGGTCGGCCTGGTCATGAAAGCTGACCCCAGAGGTGTAGTCCAGAAGCTCCAAACCTGAGGAGTTGAGATCCCCATCACTTCTCTCCTCACCAAAGGAACAGGTCACAGGAGTGCCCACGCCACTCTCTTCATCTTCAGCACCTCCTGCAAGAGATGTGGTCTCCTCCTTCAGGCTCTCTATGCCCACCAATATCTGAAGGATGTGAGGGAGTAGATTGGAGAGGAAAGGCTGTAGGCCTAGACGCACAATTAACTGTGTCACAAAGCAGTCTGTATATAGGTAAAACCTCCCATGTACGTAGCAGGGGTTTTCATATGCACCAATCAGTGGCTTCAGCAGGTACTTGTTGGCATTCCTTGGGCCCAAGGCTTTGGCTATGGGCTCAAAAAGATACCAGGCTGCATAGACGGCAGTGTTCTCTTCAGACATCAAAGAGAGAATAAATGGTAGAATGATCTCCAATCCCTCTGGGGTGACCTCATCAATGATGTCCACCAGCTGTTGCCAGAGCAGGAATACAAGCTCACGCCCCTGGCGCTCGTCCTCTACTCTCCTCGACTGATAAATAGAAATGAACTTATGCAGGGACTGGAAATATGCAGGGAAGGGAATGACAGAGCAAAAAGGACTAAGAAGTTGGGCAGGACAAGGTGGAGGGAGGCCCTTTGAAATTAATTTATATTCAAATAGAGAAACCCGGGTGCTGACAGGAAAGTCCTTCAACAGCACTTTCTCTGGGATGCGTAACTGCAAAAGAATCTCCAGGATATGCAGCAAAGGAGCCGGAATCTCCTTCACATGATATCTGCAAAGCTTCCGTGCAGTTAGGAAACGATGCAGCAAAGTTGCCTGGGGCTGCATTGTTCGCATCCTGGATGCAAAGATCACCTCAGCAATCATTACACCTAGAGCCTGCATGTCACGCTGGAAGTAATTCAACAAGCTCTGATGGTGTTCCAGTTGAGGACTTTTCAACTCTTTGATTTCACCATGTAGACCTTTAACCAAGAAGTTATTCAGCATCTCCAGCTCCTCTAGTGCCTGGGTCGGGTTGAAGGCCTCAGGAAGCAGGAGCCTTTGCTCACCCCACTCCAACTGGTCCCAGACCCCAGCTTTGTTTTTGTGATTTGACCGAATACCTAGAGCCCTAGCATCTGCTAGCAAGGAAGGAACGCTGCTGCCTTGACTAGAAACTTGCCTACCCAGTTGGTCTACTGTCCGGCCACCTGAGGGTATGGACTCTAAAGCCTCCATTCCTTGTTCCAGCTCTTCATCTGTGATGTTAACTTTGTCAGAGACCCAGATCGTTTCACAAGCAGTAGCCTCTAAAACTAACCCATTAACAGTGCTGGAAAGGTAATCACGAGGGTCCTCCCTTACAGTCATCTCCCTCATGCTCTGAATGATAGTCCGTGTAATGGAAGGAGCTTCAGAAGGAATCTGTCCAGGTTCTAACAAGCGCTTAGGATGGGGCTGTTGAAAAACCTGCACTACCCCACAGCTGGCCAAATGTGTGTGGTTGTCCACTAGATGGAGGCAAACATTTTTCTCCTTGATTGCTTCTTTTCCTGACAACTTGTACCCAAAGGTGAGGTCAATCCAGTGGTGAAGATCCCGAGACACTTCCTTGCTCTCCAGCAGTGCCCGATGAACATTGATAAATTCTTCATAAGAGCTACACCAGGCAGGGATGTCAAGGTCAGGCATGTCAGGGTGAATGGATCGAAAGATGGTGGGGTCGGTGTAGAACTCAGGGATGCACTCATCAGGTGTCCAGCTCTGCATACGCTCCATGCTGGCAGGATACTCATGAGGTTCCCACTGGGATCGCACATGACAACACAGAACACTCTTGGGGGTCCTCCGTGCCTTGTACACATAATATGTGATGTCAGATAAGACATCCGAGATGTGATGGGGGACATGGGGCTGCTCCCCACCTGTTCCACCAGCAACAAAGGCTTGTTCTGTCATCTCATAGGTGAACTCTAGCTGTTTGTCTCCTTTGTTGAGTCGGAATTTAGATTTACGTAGGTCCCGGAACCTGCCGTGTTTAGTAGTAAAGTCCACCACCCATGGCAAAACTGGATGGTAATTGGGATCACCCATTCTGCGTCCTGCCAACCGATTCAGTTCCATAAGATAGTCAAAGTTGCTGACTTGTCCATGCACCCAGCCAACCACCAAGCGGCACAACTCTTCCTGACAAGTGGTGCACATCCTTTTCTTTCTTGGAACATGGTTTTCTTCTGCAGCTTCTTTCTCTAGCGTCATGTCCTCATCTACTGATGGCCTCTCAAATTCATTTAGGTTCACCCGCAGCTGACTGCAAAGCTTCTCATCCACTGCCACATTGCGCAGGGACAACGACCCACAGGCCAGCCCAGCAGCATGGAAGGTTTTCATTGCTTGTAGCACATGAAAAATGATAAAAAGGATTTTGGCATAACTGTTGGCAAGCTTTGCAGGACTGAAGGTAACAAGATCATACAAGGAGTATTGCACATATGGTTGAATGACATAAAGGACATGGGTAGACTCCAGCAAGGCATCTGCCCGGAGGATGTTGGGACAGGATGGAGCTCCCCGTGCTATAGGTACAGTGTCTTTGGCAGGTGAGAGACAGGCAGCTTCTTTGTCTATCAGAATGAAATTGAGGCCATAAACCTTCTGCAGGGCCCTTCTGAGTACATCAAGGGCTTGGACCTTTGATCTCACACCTGTGCCCTGGTATGGCTGAACGTGTGTTCTGTGAGCTTTTTCCCACAGGTTTTTGTAGTTCTGAGATGCCACATTCTGCATGAATCCGACAAAAGTCCCTGAGCCAACTGTCGATTCGTCTTGCCAGCCTTCATGGCCAGTGAGGGGATAAGTCAGCTGTTCTTTTCGTAAACCATAAATGTCCACTCTTGTCCAACCTGCTGGCAACTTGACCACGGATCGATTTAAAAATGTCTGTAGTTCTATATCACTCAACCCCTCTGGCCTTGGGCAGAAGCTGGGCAGGACTTTCCGCTCTTTTAGGTTTAGTACCCATTTCAGAGGAACAAAGGCAGCAACATGAGTTCCTTCAGCAGCAATTGCCAGTTGGCGCGGGTCAATATATAGGTCACTCTCCACTTTGTTTACAAGCCACTCCATGCTGGAGCATGGCAGGGCTCAGGAAGGAGGCTTAGGGTCCTCCGGCCATTTTCCAGTTCCAGTTCCAGCTGTGAGGAAAACAAACATGCAGCGTGTTAGAAGGGAAGATAATGCCAGCAGCCATTGCAACAATGTTACCTGCCTATTCTGTCTCCCCCATGGAGACTTTGACTCCCAAACCCTAGAAATACCTGGCACCTATGTGAGAAGTCTTAATTTTACTAGTTAAACTGGCCACGAGATTTATAGAGAAAGCATATCAAGAGTATTTTAATGTAACGGAGGATCTGCCATCACGTAGTCCACACAATATTTAGTCTGCAGATTCCTTTCTCTGGCCCCATTTCACCTCAAACCTCTGGCGCAATTATACAGACCCCTAACTCTTCTTAGTCCCAGCATGTATACTGTCTCTTCTG
Organism: Triturus cristatus; assembly: GCF_964204655.1. NCBI lineage: Eukaryota > Metazoa > Chordata > Amphibia > Caudata > Salamandridae > Triturus > Triturus cristatus. Next base: position 832,009,455 of record NC_140584.1, on the reverse strand, counting down.
CCTGCAGACTACATCACCCACAGAATCCCTCTATTGCTTAGGACTTCATCTTCTAGACCTCTGGCAAGCAGACTCACTACTTTGACCACCACACAGGCTGCAGACCGCTCATTCTACTTGCTACCACACTGCAGACCCCCCCCCCTGCACCTAGTATGCATACACACTTGTGTAACGAAGACTATTGACTTGCTTCTGTGGCCCAGACCTCAAATATCTTTCGGAGTCCCCAAGACCACTGATTCCCTACCATTTCCCTTTTCTGTCCCACACATCATTGTTCTATTAAAAGGATTGGTGGTATATGTGCAAGCTCACGTTCTTGGTGTCCGCGTTCCTGTGTTTATATTTGATGTTATTGTACTGATAGGAGATAGGCAGGAGTGTGACACTTCTGTTGTCGCTTGTGTCCATCTCATCTATTGCTTTCAGTGGTGAATGGGCGCTTTCGCTCGTGAAGGCATTGTATATGTCTTTGAATGGGGGGGGTTGTACATATAGAATGTGGGTTAACGGTTAGAGCAGTGACAGTTGTACATACTTAGGATTTGGATGCTGTTGGAAATAAATGCTGGATTATACAGATTGTCTGCAAACTCCCGCTTCCTACACTGATGACAGGCAGGCACAAAGTCACGCACTGGATTTACACCAACTTTGAATTTTTATTGGATATTAGTGTTCCCTGTATCTCACCAGCATTTCATCCATGCCATTGCACATCCCTTTGATTTAACTGGTGCATCATTTCTACCCCATCTGCCATTTCTTGAGGAGCCTGAATGTTCCCAAAACTATATTGGCGCGTATTTTGAGAGGCAATTGCTTTTGGCCACCATGCCCACATACGGAAGCTGATCGCAGTGTATCATCGCAGCTCATTTTGGTGCACTCCCATACATGGAAGCAGATCGTTAGCGTGTCATTTTGGTGTACCGTGCTTCTGCAGCAATATTTCAAGGCGGTGGGAGTTTACGGCCTGCATATCGTCAACAACCCCACATCAGGTTTAACCCTTTCCTGCCAAATTCTCCTCCATTGAGCTGCCACCATACTCCAAGCCACATCATACAAATCTACTTAAGGCAGCGGTGACTACCTTTATCATTTTAACATTTTGAGTATGGTGTACAATTAATCCAAGCGCTGATTAACTCGGCGGTGAAGTGATCAGGGGCAGCTCCTCTGCTAAGGCGGAGGAGCGTCACCCCACTGCTCTCAGAGGAGGAAAAATAAAATGATAATAACGTTATTATTATCATAATTTAATTTTTTGTAGGTTCGGGGCTGAGTTAGGGCGGAGCTGGTGGCACAGGGTGAGGATAGTGTGCAGGATGGTCTGGTCGGCCATCTTGCACACTTTGCATGTTCCCCACCAGGCTGTAATGCACACCCTGGTGAGGAACATGCCAAGGCTCCCACTGCCTGCCTGAACCAAAGAGGTCAACCCACTAACAGCGCTGCATTGCAGTGCTGTGATTGCCTTAGAGGAGCCTGGGTGGGCTTCCTGGTTCCAGCCGGAGCAAGGGACGACGGACGAGAGACACGGCGAGGAGGTAAGTGTTTATTTTTTTTTTGCATTTTGTACCCCTCCCCCCCTCGTTTACTGCCCGATGTATACATCTCTATCCTAAACTGCGGTGACTCCCTTAGTTATTTTAAGTGTACTAGGACTGTTATTTTCCTATTTTTCATACTTGTACCTTTTCTACCACTATGTCTGGCATTATACCTCCTCCTGCATTTCTCACTACACGTGGGAGCCACCAAGGGAATGGGAAACATGGGAGGCTGTTTTTCTAGCGTATATTGAGTTTTTTGAAGGTGAAGAATGTGAACCTGGGGGAAAGATGGCATTATTGAAGCATTGTCTTGAGGGTATTGGTTTGAAGGTCTTTAAGAATTTACCAGTTTTGGATAATCCAGGAATTATCAATGTTTATCATTATACTTCCAAACAGTTTTGTTTACGGTACAGGAAGAAAACTAATGTGGTGATGGACAGATTCATTTTCTATTCTTGAAAGCAGCATCCTGATTAATCTATTTAGGACTACATTTCTGTCCTTACATCTCTAGCTGTCACGTGCAATTTTGAGCACATCTCTTATGAGCAAGTGCTAAGAGACCAAATTTTAATGAGAACCAATAATTAAAAAAAATACAGGAATGATTATGGACCAGTACTGACATGTCGCTCAATGCTGCTATCGACATCGCCAAAGCCATTGGAGCACGCTGAAAAGTTTGTGTGGTTGTTTTGAAAAGTGACGTCCACATTGTATCCAAGGATAGATCTAAAGGGAAGTAGCCTTACACTAAGAACAATGGTCCTTTGCAGACAAATGATGTCAAACCTAATTGGCAAAAACAAGATGGGAGGAGAAACATTCCCCTTTGTTATAGATGTGGCAGTAGTGCGCACCTCTGCAGTGCAAAAATATGTCCCGCCGTGGAGTAAGTGTGTTCAAGGCGTGGTACTAAAGGGCATTTTGGCAGAGTATGCAGGTCAGCTCCCAGGAGAGTGAACATGGTACAGGGTTATGAGGAATATGACAGTTCTAATGAAAGTAGTGAACCTGAATTCAGTGCAGTGTTAAGCATAGTTGGAGGTCCGACTCGACCAAATTTCCATCATGAGTATTTACTATTGATTGGGTTGCACTACGTGCACTTGTGGACTTTTGTGCCTCGTACACTATTATTTCACAAGCTATTGTTAAGGAAAATCGGCCTAGTCTTAACAATGCTACATGGGTGGATGCTCATCCTTTGCCTAATTTACCCGCAATGGTCACCACTTTAGCAGGAGTGCACGTGTTCTCATGCCTTGATCTTGCAAGTGCATATCATCAAGTCATCTTGGATGAGGAATCAAAGAACCTTGCGGCATTTACAACTCCAGAAGGTTTTGTCATATGCTGTTTGGCATCGCCAGTGTGGCATCTGTCTTTCAGAGGTTGACGAAGGAAACTCTTGATGGCCTGGAAGGGGCAGTTGCTTTCCAAGTCGGCATATTGGTTTATGGTTAGGATGCAGAAGAGCAGATCACAATTTAAAGATGGTTTTGGCAGCTTCAACAGCTAAAGGCCTCACTTTACGATCTGACAAATGAAGGTTTAAGCAGAAGGAAGGTGAGTATTTAGACCATTGCATTAGTGCCATTGGTATTAAACCCAAGCGGAACCTTTTGAAAATATCACCAAATGGTCCTATTCCCACTTTCAAGAAACAATTAGTGGCATTCCTTGGATTAACTGAATTTTACTCAAAATGTATCCCCAAACTATGCTGCCAAAGTAGCTCCTTTTATATGTTTATTTTAAAAAAATGCAAAGTTTGTTTGGACTGAGGCCACAGACCTCAAACCGACCACACCTGAGGTTACAAGTTTTAAAGATTAGAGGCTTGAATCTCAACTCTCATCCATTTTGCCTACTGTTAGTAAACTGTTATATTAACCCAGTACAGACCACCATGAAAGATTCCATGGAGGCACTCTCACGGAAACTAAACAACCTCGTAAATAAACACAAACTCAATCAGGTAATCCTAGCTGGGGACTTTAATTTGAGGGATCTTGACATTGCTATATCCCCTGCATTGGGGGAGGGGGAAAAGGGCTGGGCAGAACCCCTCTACAGTCTCCTCAAAAACCATAAGCGGACTACAACTCATGCATTGAAAGAAGCACGAACGCCATCCTGGCAGCCACATCCAACCTTCTGGAATATCTCAAGAATAAACTACATTATGGTCAGCGGCCAGACTGAAAGATTTTGAAGTCGAGGATAGGTTCGAAAGTGACCATAGGCCACTAAGAGCGGTGATCCAGTTGGAAGTACCAACAGCCACCATCTTTCAAGCCATTGGAGAGTCGAGAGGGGAAGAAAAACAAAGTCCTGAGGAGGATAAAATGGTCAGAGAAGATAGGCAAGAAGATGCAAGTCTCGTTGAACCAGAATCAGAAGGGTACTTCAACAATGCTCTTATCATCCATAAAGGACTGGAAGAATATTATAGAGGATCTTCAATTGAAGTTGGGAAACGCTCAGCCCCAACCCTCCAGCACCAACGTGCCATTAATAGCAGGAAGTAAACGCCCAACAAAAGACATACTCGACTGCAAGCGAGCACTCCGCAAGGCCCTAAAAGTAAAAAAAAAAAAGGAAGGAGGGAGCAGACCAACGTACGGATCATCTGTTACAATACTGAGGTCTGCCCTAAGAAAGAAATTGTGGGAACACAAAAAAGAGCATACTGAAAGGGAATGGCGGAAGGTGTTCTCTCTGTTCAAGGAAAAGAATCTCTCGCGGCTATGGAGACACATCAATCAGCTGAGTAGTCGTGGGGTAACAAGAGAAAACGGAGTAGCCGAGCACGACTGGCCGATTCACGTGAAGCAACTATATTCACACGCTACCTCAAATAAAGGCTGCTCAGAAGAAACTAACTGCGAGGAGGGGGTTAAACCAGTCAAACAACCTTAAGTCTGAAGAATTGAATGCCACCCCTGCCATTATCTCTACTGAACAGAGCGCCCGGGTAGAGGAGCACCAAAGGTCGCCAGGCCTGATAAATCCTGCTATGGTCATCAAGATCCTCAAGATTATGAAGAATGATGGAGCCCCAGGGCCCAACGGGATACCTGCACCCATTTTTAAAACTGCCCCAGACTTTTGGGCAGCAACCCTAACTCCATTTTACAATCATATCCTCTCGACAGCCAAGATACCAGATTCCTGGAGGGGCTCTATATTGGTCCCCATCTTTAAAAAAGGCGACTGCCGGAAGCCATCAAACTACAGGCTCATTGCCCTTCTTGACCTTGAAGCTAAGGCCTATGCTCGCCTCCTCCTGAAAGACCTGCATCTTGGGCAGAAGAAAGAGGCATCATTCCCTTTTATCAGTCGGGCTTCAGGTCTCAGTCGTCGACCCTGGACAATGTATTGGTGTTAGCTTATCTATCATCCCAGGCAGTAAAGAAGATTAGCCCCCCCACTGTTTAGCTGTTTCATTGATTACAGCACAGCTTTCCACAAAGTTGATCGCAGAAGGCTATGGTGGAAATTAGACAAATGGGGAATTCCATCTAAACTCCTGAAGGCAATCAGATCCCTTTATGAAGATACCTGGGTGCGGGTTAAAACTAGCACCTGTACTGGGTCATCCAAATTGACCACGAACAACGGGCTTAAACAGGGCTGTGTGCTGGCCCCTATTCTCTTTAATTTGTACACTGAGGACCTGGGGGACTCTCTGAAAGGAGCTAATCTAGTAGCACCTAGGCTCGGCAGTGTGAGGCTGTCGGTATTACAATATGCTGATGATACAGCTATAATGGACCGTACAAAAGTGGGCCTACAAAGAGCCCTAAATGCACTGAACCACTTTAACAAGGACACGTTCTTGACTGTGAACCAGGGGGGAAGACCAAGGAAATAATTTTCCAGAGCTACAACCTCAAATGGGAAACACAGTGGCTATTGCGGGATCTGTAAATCAGCACAGTGGCTTCATACAATTATCTAGGGGTTCAGCTCACATAACGGGCCAAGGCGAAAATTCTTCGGAAACATCTGACCTACAAGTCCAGCAACGTCACGCATTTGTTAAAACAACTGAGCCAACATCTGATAAGCCCTTTTGCCGGACCAATATGGACAGTCCTAAAAGCGAAACTGCTTCCAGCTATTAGGTATGGCCATCTGGCCTTCCCAGGGTCGCTGGACACCTTTTATAACTCAGCTCAAGTTAAAACATATAAATCAGAGCTCCTTATCCAGAGGTCAGCTAGGAAATCAAGGCTGAGATTGGAGCTAGGCCTCGTGAGGCCAGATCTGACATGTCAGGGGGAGCTCATAAAGTTACATCTAAGGATCCTGAGGGCTCCAGTCGACTCATTAAGACACCAGCTGAGATCAATCTTCGACGAGAGAGGTTCGGTCTGGCAAACCAGCCTTGGCAGCGCCGTCAACACACTGAAGATAGAGGAAGCAAGTTTACAGTCACTGGAAATCCCAATTAATGCTTGGAAAAAAGTGATAAATAGACAAGTGCATGAAATATCTTTCGCTCAAGATACCAAGTCTCTCTGTTCAAGCTTAAAAAACTTGATCCTCTAAATAAATCGTACACACCAAGCAAAACCCAACCCTATCTAAGCGATGCCCTAACACCACAAGCTCGAAGCAAAATACTCTTTATGAGACTTACCACATTAGGTGTCGCTGATTTCAATCCAGCATGGACCGCAAGGGGGGGAAGACATAAAATGCAGGCTGTGCTCCTACACGAGAGAATCCTGGTTGCACCTCCTATGCTGCTGCCCCAATCTTCACAACAAACGTTGGTGACTCCTGTGCCCGATCTGTATTGCTAACGGAGCAAAGACCTGCAGTGAAGCGTCAACCTTGTGCTTTTCCAAAACAAATGCTATGACCTTAGCAAGACTGGGGAAATTCACGCATCTGATCAGGGTTGACTTAAAGGCCTCGAATGAATGCAATCCGACTTTGGCGATGGGTACGCCAAACCCTGCGGAAGCAAGCAGACTGGTCCATAACAGGCCCTGAGGAGAGCGTCCCCATTTTACAAGTCCTTTTAAGACGGTTTTTAAATTTCTAATGAGGTGTTTTAATCAGAAGGAGTTTTAAAGAACAACGGAGACTGCAAAAGTGTGTTTAAGGATACATGGTCAACTACAAATCCAGGTGTAGGTTGGACCGGGAGGGTGCCGGGGAAAGAACGGGTGGCACTGAGACTCTTCGGAGTGATATGTTTTGCGCTATAGAAGTGCATATGACTTGATTTGACTTTTGCTAAGCCCAATTACTATTCTTTTAATGGTGTTTGTTCTTACTGTAATGATTTTAATTAATCGAACAGTTAATAAATAAAATCCAATTAAAAAATATCACTGCATTTAAAACCTTGAAAGAGTTTATTGTTTGAAACCATTTGAAGTTGGAAAGCAGTGTCTTGTGATGGTGGATGGCAGAAATTGTGGTTTAGTTGGTATGCCTATGCAAAGAGATAGAGGCAAAGAATGGATAGTTCCTTATGCCTCTAGTGCTTTGCGTGATGCAGAAAAGAATTGCTCTATAATACAGAGAGAATTGCAGGCAAGTGTGTGGGGGTACTGAGCATTTCAGGACCTTCTTATGGGGAACCAAATTCATTCATCATTAAAACGGACCATAAGCCTTTGGTTTACATGATGGCACCTGGTGGAGGGGGTTTTCCGTCTGCGAGGTTGGCTACATTAGCATCTAGGCTACAAAATGTCCAGTACCAATTAGAATTTGTTCATGGGAAGATTAATGTGCATGCCGATTGCATGTCCAGACTACCTATCCCAGCGAATGTAAATGATTGTGAGGTAGTTGATAAAGAAGACTGTGAGGTAGCATTCACCCTTCAAGATGTTAACTTTAACGTAACTGAACAACCCATTGTCCAAGAAGCTAAGTGGATGGAAGTAATGGAACGAGATGTGGAACTAAAACAGTGGATTTTAAATGGATGGATGGATGGAGGAAAGGAAGATGCATAGAGAGTTAATGGGGTATTCCAAAGTACAAGTGGAATTGCCAGTAGAAAATGGCATTGTGGTACGAGGTGATAAATGTATCCCTCCGTTTAACATGAGGGAAATTATTGTGGACATAGCCTATGAGGGTCACATGGGAATCTCATGCACCGAGAGTTTCTGGTGGCCTAGGGTGGACTTGTTTGTAAAGCATCAGATAAGGTTATGCGCAAAGTGTGCTTCCAGTGACAAGTCAGCCAAGGCCATGTATACTGTTGAATTTCCAGTTACTCCGTGGCGGAAATTGGGATTAAATATCATCAGTCCATTTGCAGCACTACCTAGATAGGAAGCTTTTAGGATTGTGCCGATTTATTATTATTAGTCCAAATGGGCAGAGGTTAAAATGGTAAAGGAGGTCACTTCACAGAATGTTGTTGAGTTCTTAGATTAATTTTGTTTGTAGGGAAGGTATACGTCAGGAACTTGTAACTGATCATGGCCCTCAATTCGTCAGTGCATTTAAGGAGAACTACTTGGAGAAATGTGGTGTAACAGGTAGCTGTATTCCACCTATAGGCTAACAGTCAAGTTGAGAGGTTCAACCGCATGGTCAAGGAAGCGATCCAGTTAGCCGTAAGGGGAGGGCTCAACTGGAGAAATGAGTTGTAGTCTATGTTGTTAACCTATAGGACTTCACACAATTCAGTATCTTTGAATTATTGAGAGGATGCAAACCTAGTACTAGGTTGGTTCCTAGGTGGCTGAAGAACAAATGCAATGTGGTTGATGAGATTGCAGAGGTGGATTTCAAAGGAATTAGACTACTTTAATACCCTAAGATAGGAAACTAGATTAGGGGTACCCTTGTTATGTTACATATTGTTTCAAAGGAATTAGACGCAGAGTGGAGGAGTACATAAATAAAATGAAACATGAGGTCAGAAAGAGGAAAGGTCCTGTGAGCAAGCACGGTGTTAAAATAGGTGATTTAGTCCGCATTAAGAAAGGGAAGATGGATGGTAAAGGGTTGAGCCATGTGGTCAGACCCCATTCAAATCACTGCGGTATTCAAGAATGCAGTACAATTAGACGATGGTAGGCTCTTGAACCTTAACATGGTATCTTTATTTAGAGGGGAGAAAGAGTTTTCAGACCAACATTGGAGAAATGTTTTCTTGGATGTTGGTGAACAACAGTGTGAAAAGGATCCCAGCTCTGATGCAAGAAACCATGCCAAGTACATCTCTAGGAGTGTGAGGTCCCGTCATCCACCAAAGAGGTTCCAAGACTACATTGTTGGTTAAAAAAAACATTTCATTCCATATAAAAAGGGGGAGGTCTTGGGTATATGTGCACCCACACTTTCTTGGTGTCCACGTTCCTGTGTTTATATTTGATGTTATTTTATTGTTATGAGATAGGCACGAGCGTGACACTTATGTTGTCGCTCATATCTATCTCACCTATTGCCTTCAGTGGTGAACAGACGCTGCATTGTGTATGTCTATGAATGGCAGGTAAAAAGTGTATATATTCTATATAAAGGGGGTTAGCAGATAGAGCAGTGATGGTTCTACATACTTAGGAAGTGGATGCTGTTGGAAATAAACACTGGATTATATAGATTATCTGCGAGTCTGTTTCTTCTTACCTGTGCGTCTCCTGCCTCCTACAGGATCCCTTCATTCTGCTGTCTCTCACAGCAAACCTTCCTTAGAGTCTGGTGAGTCAATCTCTCTCCCCAACCCTCATTGTAAAATACCTTGTTCAGGTCCTTCTTCCTCTATGGCGTGTCCTCACTAACTCATATGTTCTACATGGTGTGATACTGAACTGCTTTAAAGCTGTGCATGTAAAACCCCTTCTAAAGAAACTCAACCCTGACCCCCTTTAATGTCCAAAACTGCCACTCACTCTCAAGTCTCCCCAATCTGGCCAAATCTATTGAGAAATAGGTTTCCTCACAACTGATTAAATACATCTTAGAAAAAGACTTATTGGGAATTCTTCAGGGCAGGTCACACTACTACATCTGCAACATCTGTTGTGACCAATTATCTAATCTGCACTTTCAAAAATGGCCAAACTGACCTCCTCATGTTACTGGATAAAACTGTCGCCTTTGAGACAGTTGACCACCACATTCTCCTTGACATCAAGGGTTTCGATGGAACTGTCCTGCAGTGGGTTCCCTCATATCTCTCAGCGTGCCTTCTCAACTAGTCAAAATTGGACAAACGTCTTCTTTGATCCTTCACCCATCAGGTGCAGCATTCCTCATGTCTCCACCTGAGCACCCATCATCTTCAATATCTATGGTGTACTCAGGGTGACTTCCTTAAGGATCTTGGCACCTCATTCCACCAATACACAAATGAGTCCAAGGTCTTTGTCAAACTGGATTCCCCTAAATGCACGGAAGACTACATTTCTTCTACTCGCCTTCAAGTCTGACCCAGATACCAACCCGATCTAGGTTGCATCTCTTAAACTGGCAGATATCACCACTAAATTGGTCACCTCTACCAAATCTCTGTGCTTCCTGCTTGACTAACCTTAATCCTAAAAATCACATCCAAGCTATGGCTAAATCAACCTGGTTCCACCTTTCCACCTCCAAAACGTTATGGAGCTCAAACATATCTCCATCCATGATTTGAATGTGGCAGTCGAGACCAGTGTACTCTCCTATCTCAATATGGCTCATCGCTGGCACACACCACTAAGACCAGTGCTACACCCAGCCGGCAGGTTTCTCACAAAAACTGAAACACAGCATGTTTGCACATGCTCCCCTTAAATGGCTTCCAACTGAGGCTGGCTGTACTATGATAGGATACAGTTTTTTGAGCGTGCTAATACCTGAAGGTGTCAAGGCGCTGGGCAGACTGAGTAGAAGAAAGAAGCACGTAGCCACCCATTAGGATGAGAAAACCCATGTTTTCAGCAATTTGCTGAAAGTCAGAAGAGAATCCGTGTTGGCGATGATGGAAGGCAGAGAGTTCCAAAGTTTGGCGGCCGCTACAGAACAGGAGCGACCGCCCCACCTGGCCCTCCGGAATCTCGGAGAAAACAGTTTTTTCTGGGTGAAGGATCTTGGGGTCCTCCCGGGGATATACCATTTGAAGATAGTTTTCAACTGCAACGAGCCTTTGCTGTGTAGGTCCTTATAGACAATGCTCAGGACCTTGAATGAGATTCACTTCCTAATGGGGAGCCAGTGCAAGGTGTGAATCCCCTCCCTGGCTGATTGGTGCTTAGAGATGTTAAGGATCAACCTGGCTGCTGCGTTCTGTACAACCTGAAGCTTGTCCCGGGATGCCGCATTGGTGTTGAGGTACAAAGCATTGCAGCCGGGAGGTGATAAGTGCAATGATGGTGGACCGATACCGTTCGGGTGGAATTTACGGCAGCACCTTTCTGAGGGTTCTTAAGATATAGAAGCAGGTGCCGACAGTGCTGCTGACCTAAGCATCAATGTTCAGACCCGCGTCGAATGTGACCCCCAGATTTTTCGCTGTCCTAACCAGGACATTTGACCAGATGGAACTCTGTGAGCTAAACACCAGTACCTTGGTTTTGTCAGCATTAATCTTAAGTGAGTTACCCTTCAACCAACAAATAATGCTGGTCATGCACCGATTGAATTTTCCTGCGACCATTTGCAAATCATTTGAGATGGAAACAATGATTTGCGTGCCATTCGCATAGGACAGCACCTGGAACCCAAATGATCTCACCAGCTTGGCATGGGGGGGTCACATAAAGGTTAAAGAGGGTGTGGCTCAAGGAGGAACCTTGGGGGACCCCACAGGGAAGGCTATAGGCCCGTGATTCCCTAAGCCTTCGCAGCTGGCAGTGTTCGTTATCCCTGACATAAAGGAGTGGAGAAGCTGCAATGTCTTGCCCAAGCCTCCCACTTCCTGCAAGCGCAGTACCATACGCACCAGGGAGATGTCAAATGCCGCCGAAAGGTCGAGTATGATCAACACCGCCGATCCACCTGCATGCGACTATGGTCAGTAGCCGCAATAAGGGCAGACTTGTGCTGGGACCAGCACGAAACACGTTCTGTGAGCGGTCTAACATATCCTGGGATGCAACGTTTTTCATCAGTTCAATGTTGATGAATTTTTCCAGGATCTTAGTGGGGCAGGAAGAAGGGAGAGGAGTTGAAAATCTTTCAACTCTGAAGGGTCAGCGTTAGGTTTTTTAAGGAGTGGTGAAACTATGGCTTCCTTCCAGATGGTCTGGTAGCCGCCGGAGGAAAGTATGTTATTAAACACCTTACAGAGGACGTTAGCTACCCGGTCAGGAGCCAGTTTGAGTAAGGAGGGCATACAGGCATCCGACGGAGCGCCGTATTTAAGGCCCAGAAGGAGTTCTTTAGCTTGCTTGACCGTAATTAGCAGGAAGGCGCTCAAGGCCTCCTTACCGGGGTCCAGGGTGAGCTCCTCGACATCAGGTTCCGCGACATCAGTTTCGGGTTCCTCACCTTCCATAGGCCTAAACTCCTGTAAGATCTTGAGGACCTTGTCCTGAAAGCAGGTAGCTACTCTGTCACAGAAATCTTGACTGCCTCACATTCAAAGTGCTAAACCTACGGTCTAAAATATTTCACCTGAAAACTTTCTTTATCTGGAGACTTTTGCTCTCTCTATTGCAAGGACAATGATCTCTCCACACTCTGCATTTTAGAAAAAAAAAGTCCATTCCTCATTGATCTTCCTCTGGCAATTCTTCGAATGTCCTGACTTCTACATCAAAAATAACTTTTCCTTTCAACATTTTAAATCCCTCCTTAAGAACTTTCTCCTTCAGGACCATCTACACATGACAGTTTAATCTATTTCCCTACTGTTCCTTCCTGGTAACAGTGTACTACTTCTGAGTAATAAATAAATAACTGCAAAAAACTCTATAACTCCTGCCCTCTTCACCCTCCATATGCCAGCCTCTTATCCTTCAGCACCTAATATGAGGTGTTTTGTTGTGGTCTGATACTCCTTAAAGTTACTACTATTTAGGAACGTTGTGCCGCTACTTCAGCCTCTTTGAAAATGCTGTGCCATCGTTGTGGGAACTTGCCTGTGTGCTGCTGCCATTATTGACCTCCCTCCCGCTGCCGCAGCTGGTCACTTAGCGGCCGCCGAGTGGAGGGAGACTACACCTCCCAGCCTGCTCTGCTTCCCCGCACCGCTGTTCCCGCGCCCAGAGGCGCTACAAATTCCCCGACAGGCTCGGGGGAGCGGGTGCTGTGCCATCGTTGGGGGGACTTGCCTGTTTGCCTGTGTGCTGCTGCCATTATTGACCTCCCTCCCGCAGCTGGCCACTTAGCGGCCGCCGAGTGGAGGGAGACTACACCTCCCAGCCTGCTCTGCTTCCCCGCACCGCTGTTCCCGCGCCCAGAGGCGCTACAAATTCCCGACAGGCTCAGGGGAGCGGGTGCTGTGCCATCGTTGGGGGAACTTGCCTGTGTGCTGCTGCCATTATTGACCTCCCTCCCGCTGCCGCAGCTGGTCACGTAGCGGCCGCCGAGTGGAGGGAGACTACACCTCCCAGCCTGCACTGCTTCCCCGCACCGCTGTTCCCGCGCCCGGAGGCGCTACAAATTCCCGACAGGCTCCGCGCCACGGGATCGCGCGCGGGTCGCGCCGGGCGAAGCCCGGGCAAAGGGCGGGCCGTCAGGGGCCGGGACGGGCCACCCCCCTAACATTGCTATCGGACTCCCTTGATAGCCTGGACATTTACCCAAAGGTACTGTTATTACTGATTATTATTATTCCCTTGGGCGTCTCAGCAAAGGCTTTGTAGGAATGGACTATCTCTTTTAACCATCCTATATAATGGGTAAAAACCAAAAGTTCGTAGTTTCCCGCCCCGTGACGAGACAACAGGTGGCCACGACACTACCCCTCCCTACGCTAACGGCTATCGATAAGATGCTTCAAAAAACCATTGGGGTAGTGGTAACTGCAATTGAAAACACAGAGCGAAGGCTGTCAATTACTCCCGCTGCCCCCTCGGTAGAGCAAGCAAGGGAACTATTCAGCAATTGTAACAAACCCTCCTGACGTAAGCTCGTTTCTTACGTCGTCATTTGCTGATTTACCCTGTGCCCAGGTCCCTACAGAAGCAAAAGCTAGCAATTCATCCCTATGTTCACCCCCATCTCCCCCAAGCACCATCATAATAAATAAACCGGGCCCTAGAGGAAAGAAAAGGAGACCAAATAAAAATATAGGGCCTAAGCACGATTCTGTACTAGCTACTACCCTTCCCCAGCAAATGTGGGAGCTCCGCTGCGGATTACTAGCTTAGTAGCTGACTTTCAGTCTCTCTTGGATCAGACTATTGGCAAACACATCAAATCCCTGGCATCTAGAATCGATAGATTAGTCTCTACTCTTAATAATATGGGTCTGGGGAAAGCACCCCTAGCGGTCCCACATGGGAAGTCTGCCTCTAGTGAGGCTGGCGGTATGGTTTCTCAAGTTAGGACTGCCTTAGTAGTTGATAGTTTTACTAGGAGCCAAGGAACACGATTGGCCCCCACCAACAATGAGCTAGCTTTGGAAATTGCTAGCCCCCCTCTATGTATAAATTCAGTTGCTGATGGCCCCCAGGTAATTGGGAACTCTGCCCCGGTTTCTCCTAAAGCAAAAGTCACTCCCAGTGATGAGAAAACCGGATGCGAAAGATACAGATTGGTAAGGGGGTCTTCCGATGTTTTGGTCTCAATAAATATAAAGCCATCATCTTCTATAGCTACCTCACCGGAGTTGCAAACCATTAATCTTCCCCCAGAATCTTTGCCGTATGTTGTAGTATTAACGGGGGTACCACTTCTAAGCCAGGGAAAAAAAATTAAGGTCATACCGACTTAAAAAATAAGTGCATCCAGTGGCTTAATGTAAACAGACCTCTCCCCTCTCATATTTCTGGGGAAATACTCTTTGTAAGACGAATAGACTAGATTGGGAAGGGACCCAAAACTATTACAGGGAATTGTGTAGTAATACATTTTAGGGATATCGCTGCCGTTGATTACATCTGTAGTATGTCTCCCTCTAGATTAAATACTCAAATCCTCCCCCTCCACCTGTCTTATTTTTATCCTATGCCCCATCTGAGACCAGCTCACTGTAAAAGTGCTAATTATGATGAGGGCCAAAATGGCCGTCCACCTAGAGTGCAACAGGGGCAAACAAGCTGGGAGGACTTTTATGTTTATACTCCCCCCTTGTCATCCCTTGCGCATAGAAATAGGTTTAGTGTACTGAATCAGGTAGATTGACGCTCACTCGACAAGGAATTAGTTCTGAACAACACTAGTGAAACATCCACCCCTTTAATTGTATTGGAGGGAAATATCAAAACCCTTACCTCAGTAGAAGGTACACTATTCAATTCCTTGAATTGGGTGGGAAGGAGTGAATTGGGGGATGCAAAGCAACTGCGGGGAGTCTCCATTGTAGGGGGGGGAAGTTCCTAGTATAGATAAAACGGAAAGGAAAGTTCAGTCAGAGACTCTTACCTGCGATGGCTCTTCCACTATGGCAACAGGGATTCCAAAAGACACTGGTAAGGTAGATGATGGAACTATAAAAATTATTTCGTGGAATGTAGCGGGGTTAAAAAACAAATTACTTATTCCTGACTGGGGCACCTTCATGGCAGCACACAATATCTGCCTGATTCAGGAAACATGGGCTTTAGAGGAGAGTGCTAGCCCAGGTTACGCAACTTTTCACATCTTGGCAGTAACTAGTGGCAGAGGTCGCCCATCTGGTGGCCTATCAATTTGAATAGGCACCCACTTGAGCGTTCAAGCTACCCAAATACCAACTGACTCCCCTGATGTTCAATGTGTGTTATTGACACCCCTGAACTCACCAAAAATAGCCATAATAAATATTTACTCTAGGCCAGTTAGGAGCGGGCAGGAGTCAGACACGATCAAAGCACTAGATCTCTTTATTCAGACACTTGAACCCTCAGTCACAATAATTGTTGGTGGGGACTTTAATTGTCAATTCGAGCCCTTGGTTAACCCTGATTTGGATGAGCAGGATGATGAAGACCTGCTCTGGTGTATCCCGGAACCAAAGATCCCTCCTGTCAAGGCATGGACCCGGTTGGTCCTTCAAATAAAGTCACTCTCACTTGCAACGTCTCTGTGGGCGTGTAATGGGAGACTGGACCCTGACCGTCCGGGATTTCCCACATTTAACAGGGTAGAACAAACTTCCATCATTGATTACATCATGATGGAAGTAAGACACTGGGATAGGTTGTTGGAATTCAGAGTGCAACCGAGATATGATAGTGACCACAACGCCCTTGTCCTAACATTGAAGCCGGGGAGCTTTGGGCTGACTAACCCTGAAGCTGGTCTTACCAGCATGATCATGCCCCTTATGGTTTCGAACAATCGACGTAGGGTCAAATGGCCTCATTTTCAGGATTCCCCGTCTAGGCTGGGTGAATTATACCAGCTTGCTATACCATGGATAGCTGAGATGGCCGACTTGTCCTCAAACGGTCATGCCGTAAAAATTCATAGGCAGTTGGCCAGTGCGTTGGGGGATGTTCTTTGCCCACTTAGTAGGTCTAGACGAGGTGGGGCTAAGATACACCCATGGTATAATGCTACCTGTAGGAATGCCAAGAAGGATCTCCTTACTGCAATTAAACTTAAGGACAGTTTAGAAATTAGGTCATCCCGTTTGTTCTATAAAAAGGCAATCGAGGGAGCCAAGGGGGACTGGGAGGAAACAAGGTGGGAAGAGCTGAGAAGTGCGCTCCTGACTAAGGACGCAAAGACATTTTGGGCTATTGTTAATACAGGCTCCAAGGGAGCCGGGCAAGCTAACTTCCCAAACATTGCACCCTCAGTGTGGGAAGCACATTTAGGGGCACTATACCCATGTTTGGAGTATGATGACACTTCGTCTAGGCCCTAAGCTCGCCCCAGGGCTCCAACAGGAGGGAGCCGCGACACTTGCCCGGCCCCCCGTCATGAGTATCGACTGGCGGGGGCCTCGGGTGGAGGGTCGGGACCGAGCTTGTACCCTTCTGACTCCCCAAAGAGCATCACCTTGAAGGAGGTAGAATCTGCCATAGCTAGGTTGCTCCCAAACAAGGCTCCCGGCCTCGACAAATTGCCAGGGGACCTGTTCCGATCCCAGCCAAAAATATGGGCGCCATACCTTGTTATCTTGTTCAATGCGATTCTTATGGGGTCTGATCCACCGGATACCTGGCTGGGGGCTGAGATTGTCCCCCATTTACAAGAAGGGATGCCCACTTACCCCCTCAAATTACAGGCCCATTCGCCTGTTAGACACAACACAAAAACTAATGGGTAGAATCATATTGGACAGGATACAAGCTTGGATGGAGGAATGGGAAATATTGTCTACCCCCCAGGCTGGATTTAGATCCAGTATCTCAACCTTGGACCAAATCTTTCGGCTCCAGGTCCTTTTCTGGAAAACCACAAGGGTTGAGGGTGGCAGCCTCTACCTTGTTTTTGTGGACCTGCGGGCTGCTTTTGACCTATTCCCTAGGGAAAAATTGTGGGAGGTATTGGCTGACCTGGGCCTTCCGCCATACCTGCTTAATATCCTGACCCGTTTGCATGTTGGAAATTATGCACGGGTCAGGTGCGGGAGACACAGGGATCTCTCGGACCGCTTCCCTGTTTCCAGGGGTGTCCGGCAGGGGTGCGTTTTAGCCCCTACCCTTTTTAGCTTATTTATCAATGGCCTTGTCGACACCTTAAATGATGTAAAGGATAATGATGCTCCCTGGTTGACGACCGGTCGGGTGCCCGCATTAATGTTCGCGGATGACACTCTGTTGCTATCCCGAACTCTTCGGGCATCCAGCGCGTCCTGGACGGTTTCGTGTGCTTTTGTGCCTCGAGGGGATTGGAGATCAATTTGGATAAAACCAAGTTTATGATCTTTAATCCCCCGAGGCGTACGTGCCCGAACCCTCTTCTGAATGGTGTTCCGTTGGAACGAGTCAAAACCTTCGTCTATCTTGGGATCACTTTGTGGAGGATTTTGGCTGGGGCCATCAGATTACCAGATCCGCCCTTAGACTTTCACAAATAGCAGGGGGTATTGGTAAACTTCAGAGAGCATCGATCCCCAAACCGGTTGCGCCCGCCCTTAAGATCTATGGCCTCCAAGCTCGGACCGCATCCATCTATGGCGCCGAACTTTGGGGCCATAAGAACGTATTTAGCCTTCTGAGGGTGGAACAGGCCTTTATGAGGAATTTGGCGGGCCTACCGAAAAGTACACCCCTCATCCCCTTGCAAATGGACTTGGGTCTGGAGTCTATTGAGAAATTGGCAGCTGTGCGACCCTTGCTCTATTGGAGGAGGCTCTGGTCAGTACCTGAGCTGGTATCCTATAGAGCTGAATTTCGGGAGGTCTGGGAACAGATAAAAAACTAAAATATTCCATGGCTTTCCCATATTAAGGCTCTTTCTTTCAAAATAGGCTTGCCTCAGTTATGGGGGACCCCTGAGTTGAGTTGCCCGAGAATATCTAGGGCCCAGTTGTTAAATCTGGTGAGGCAGCAAAATCTAAGTGCACTACAATGGTCAACATCCTATGGTAGGCTCTCTATTGAGTTCCTCTCAGTCAAATCTGAAATGGGGTGGGAGGAATTCTTTGATGTAGTCGAACCCCCTCTTGCGAGGAAACTATATGCTCAATTAAGGTATGGCTCCCTACCTATTAGGTCATTTACTACGAAATGGGCAAAAACTGAAAATGAAACTTGCCCGGCATGTAATTACATTAGAGAAGATGTCATTCATGTTTTATTTTTCTGTCCAGCATATAGATATCCCAATATGCAGAAACCTGGGTTTTAGACATTGTGTGCAGGCATGTAGAGTTCTTAAATATGATACCTCGCCCCCTATTGTATTTGCTGTCTCTCGTTTCCTTTATGGTATGTGGCGCCGTAGGATAAGTTTTAAACCAATCTAAACTACCGAAATACGTCTGATAACTCACCGTTTAATTCTTTTTTTTTAATAAGTGAAAAACCTATATTTATTATTTTATTTGATGTGCTATGTATGTATTCTATTTGCACTTTTATGGTCTTCTGACCGAAATAAAGTTATCATACGAAAATGCTATACTGGTTGCCCATCTCCAAAATCATCCTTTTAAAGACCATGTGTACTAAATTAAAAGCTAACCAGATTTGTAAGGCCCGTCTATTTACGGCACAACTGTATTCATTATTCTTCTCCTTGGCAGCTGAGATCCAGAAACAGCAGCCTGTTCTTGTATTGTTGCGTTCAGCTGGGAGGGCAAGCGTTCTCAGTTTTAGCCACCCAACATTAGAATATTGCCCCCTACTAGTCTGAGATCTTCAGGTCAGTTAATGACATTAAGAAAACTCCTGAAGACGCTGCTCCTCACAAGCCAGTGGCCACCTCTCCTCTAGTCTTTAGCCTCTCTGTAAGATTCAGTTGGGTTTAGTGCCAGGGCATCTTTTAGCTATTTCTGTACTATATACAATATTAAATCAAACCAATGTTAACTGCAAGTTTGCTACTTATATATTTATGGAGGGTGCTAAAACTATACTCCACTACGTTGGTGAAAACGTTGTATTTCACACCAATTTGTACCATTGCAACGTATTACCATTGTTGTCCTGTAAGAAATCTGCTCTGTTCATGGCACTACTTCAACTCTGCTACCTTTGCTCAAAAATTCCAAATCTCCCGAGATTCACACATTCCCTGGACCAGTCACTAATCCAATACTTTTAATTTGGCTTTTTTATGCTCTCTTAACTCAGTGCTTGTATTGTTCTTTTATGTTCCTCTTTGTGCGAGTAACGTGATGTACATTAACTATTGCACGTTGTTATCTATCCCCATTATTATTGCACCCTTCAACCATATTGCAATCCTGTCATTGTAAATCATGACCATCGTTGTACTGTAATACACTAATACACTACCGGTCATTTCATGGTGGACTTCCTACCTGATGACTTTCTACTTGATGCCCTCTTACACCTTTCGTCTGTACCGCGCTCTGAACCCGATTGGGTCAAGTTCACACTTAACAGAACAACAAATAAAAATAATGTAGTACATAAATAAACATGCACATCCCTCGCCTTCATCTACAACGTGCAAACTCCACCTTCTGCTCACCCCAAGCTTGTCCACACCTTCCTCTAATCATGAGCACGCATTTGCCTCTCTGCAGCTCCCTCTGCTGCCCTTCAAGCTCCACGATTCCTCCTCCACCCTACACCACCCCTGGCCTGCAGTCTGCATCCTCGGCCCCCATGACTATAGTCTCCATACTCTAACCAAGCCTCATCTGCACACTCGGTCTACTACTTCCACCTGCAGACTTTCTTTTCTAGCCCTCCAGCCTGCACTGCACACTGCCTCGTCTACGCTTGCAGTCTCTCTGCACTACCCCTCTATACTCCACCCTCTCCCGCTCAGCCTGTAGGCTTCATCCTCTAACACACCACCCTGTAGATTACCCAAGCCTGCAGACTTTCATCTCTAACTCCATCATTTGCCGCTGCTGTCCCCAGTCTGCCAACTCCCTCCACCCCCCATTAAGCTGCAGACCCCCTCCTCTGCCCCAGCCCAGCAAACTCACTCACGCACCCCCTCCAGCAGCCTCGTCTGACAGCACACACCCCTGACCCGTAATCTCCCACCCTGCCCCTTGTCTGGGGGCTCCATTGCCCTGCTCGCACTCTTCTGCAAGTGAAGTCTCGAAAATCAATCAGAAGCTTTCCGAATGTCAGTCTCACCTCCTTCCTCCTCCCGACCGAAGATGTTAAACAATCAAGACTGCCTGTCTTCTGTTCTCGACTTTATCCAACTTAAAATAAGTGAGCACTGATGCAAGTAACCGGAAAGCCAGTGATATAGCGGCTGACAGGCTGAGGAACATTGTTGGGAGGTTCCTAATACCAGTACTTCCCTATAAATCACGCGACTGGTTAGAAAAAACGTCCCTCCCCGGAAAAGCAGCCCCGCCTGTCCAGAAGAAAGTGCCTCTGCTGAGGCACTGGACAAGACTGCCCCGGAAGTGATCAGCCAGCCGCACGTGTGCCGGGCGCTTTATGCTCTGTGTGTCTGTCTGCACCGTATGAGAGACGCAGCTGACTGTGGTGAAGGGGGAACCTAGACCCACTGATCCCAGCGTTGTCTAGATCCTACTACTGGCGGGGGAAAGTTCACCTGCTAGAAGAAAGCGAGATCTGCAGTGTCATAGCTGTCTGAGCCGCTAGAAGAAGGTGCAGGTGAGTGGGGGAGGCTGAGAGTGGGTTGGGGATGGGTGCAGGCTGTGGGCTTCCAGGAGGCGCCAGAGACCATGCCGTGGAGCACAGGGCGATATAGTAAAGGAAACAGGAGCGTAGCTGATGTCATTAAAAACACGTAAACTAAAAATCTGTTCTTAGCATAGTGTGCCGCCCCACTGGTACTTTGTTGCTTCTGTCATTGTATCCAGATATATAATACAACAAGTAACATTATACATACAACAAGCCAGGGCTATTGGCTTTGTCAGTGGTTGTTAGTTGCATAAGTTAAATATGTAACAACCACGGCTTCGTTGTATAGAATATTGAAAATGGTTCCGTTCTGAAATGATGAGGCTGAAAGAACTATAACGAGTCTCTTTGAAGTTACCTCCCAGGCAGTGATGGGTGGTCCTGCTGCAGAGGTACGATTTTTCCCCACCCTGAGGGTGAGAGCAGAAATGGAGAGCCCAATAGGGACCCATCTCAGCACCTGCTCTTTAGTACTGCCGGTCCTGAGCACCGGCAGGACCCGGCACACTTAAAAGCCGTGCAGCAGCCTTAGGGCAATCGTGAGGCATTGGATGCCTACCATGTGTTGTTGGCACAGGACATGGACAACATATGCCTCTTTACAGCAGCTTCTGGACTACGAGAAGGCTCCTCAGTAAATTTGTAAGGTCCATCAGGGACAGCATACCATCATGGGTCCAGTTGTAGCATAGATTGCTAGAAGGCAACGCAGTGACAGCGTGGCAAAGATGATGTTGACATTGGCATCTTATTCAGACAGCATCTTATTCACAGGCTGATGTTAGCATCTTATTGGCTGGGCATGTTACTCTCAGTCAGCATTTATACGAATCACATCCCATTAACTAAATATGAAATATTCCATACTGCTGCGTTGCATCAGATTTTGCATTTTCATACTATGAGCAGTTGGTGTATAAGGCTCACCAGGATTTATCATGAGTGAAGCAACTTTTCCACCAAAGCATGGGCTAACTGTGCTACTCTTAATATCTTAATAAATGCAGCACTTCTCAACACAACCTGTATGTAAATTATTTGAGCTGAGCAAAATTTGTCGGAATCGTTGACCCCAAAAGGTGTCACTCAGTTCAAGGCATTCCTATGCAACTATGTCTGAATAACTAATCATGCTTGTCCTATAGGAAAATCACATTGGATCACAAGTATTTATGAAATTTTGAACATGCCACATCTCCCTAAACGGTCCATCTAGATTTAGCCTGAGCGAAGCAAATTTCCACTAAAACATGTGCCAACTCTGCCTCCCTCCAGCCAAGGCCAGCACTCTCCCCAGCAGCGCCGCCTCTACACCTCGTTGCTCCAGCCTCTGAGCCTCCTCTGCGCAGGGTTCGGGCCTACACTCCGCCCGCAGTCCCACCGTTTCTTTTCCCGCCGCCGCCCCCACAGTGCCTCCCGTATCCCCGAACTGCACATCTGACTGAGTGACTGTTTTTGCCCCCTGTTATTGGTGTGACTGTAATTTAGCTGTTATTGGTGTGATTGTATTTTAGCTGCCCCCTGTTCATTTCTGTACCCACCCTTCCGTGAGTGCCTGCGTGTTGCTTGTTGCGTGTTTTACCTGCTGCTGCTGCACCGCGGCCCTGCCCACCGATCAAGCCTGCTCCCGCCCCCTACCTCTGCTCCCGCCCCCTCCCCTTCTTATGGCGACCGCTGCGGGGGGTGGGGGGGCGTGTGAGACCTAGACTCCGGTCCAGGCCAGCACTCTCCACAGCAGCACCGCCTCTACACCTCGTCGCTCCAGCCTCTGAGCCTCCTCTGAGCAGGGTTCGGGCCTGCACTCCGCCCGCAGTCCCTCCGTTTCTTATTCCACAGCCCGCGCCTCCCGTATCCCCGCACTGCACATCTGACTGAGTGACTATTTTTGCCCCCTGTTATTGGTGTGAATGTAATTTAGCTGTTATTGGTGTGACTGTATTTTAGCTGCCCCCTGTTCATTTCTGTACTCGTCCTGCCGTGAGTGCCTGCGTGTTGTTTTTCCCACCGCTGCTGCCCCGCGGCCCCGCCCACCGATCAAGTCCGCTCCTGCCCCCTGCTCCCGTCCCCTCCCCTTCTTATGGCGAGCGCTGTGGACGCGCTGCTGGCGCACATAAGGCAAGCCCATCTGCCCCTGTCCGCGCCTGGACTGCATCCAGCATAAGACCCCCTGGCCCCCGAGAGCGCTACAACACCCGACGCGCTATGATGCCACGACCCTCCACGCGCGCAACACCGGCCGATCCTCCACCTGCTTCCAGGCCACCCCGAAACTCACCCACGGACCCTTCACCTGCCGAAACTGCGGCTGCACCAGCCAGTGCACACCTGCACGTCCTGCCCACCCCAATGTTGCTGGCCACAACCACCTCAGCTGTGTAGTACTCAAAACCCGCTCAGTCCACAAGCACGCCGTCGAACTCTGGGACCTGCTCGACTCTTCCGCTCCGGATGTCACCTTCCTGACAGAGACCTGGATGAACACCTCCTCGGCACCAGACATAGCCATAGCCATCCCGGACAGCTACAAGATCACCCGCAAGGATCGAAACAACAACAAACCAGGAGGAGGAATCGCCATCGTCCACAGGAACACCATCAGCATTTCGACCAACACCGAAGACTCCCTCAGCACGGCCGAACACCTACACTTCCAGATCCACATCGATCACACCACCACCCTCAGAGGCACACTCGTCAACAGACCTCCGGGACCCAGACCACAGTTCAGCGAATCCATCGCCGACCTCATCAGCATGCACGCCCTCGCCTCCACAGACTACATCCTCCTCGAAGACCTGAACTTCCACCTTGAACGCCAACGAAAGCAACTCCACAACGCTGATCGCCTACCTCGGACTCAAACAACTCGTCACAAATCCCACCCACTCCGCCGGTCACAGGCTCGACCCCATCTTCTTCGCCAGCGACCACGTTACCTTTAGCCACACCACCGAACTCCACTGGACCCACCACCACTGCATCCACTTCTCCTTCGATAAACACAGCGCACACAACCAACCGCAACGTATCCCACACCACAGCTGGAAAAAAGTCACCGAAGACCAGCTCACCACCACACTCGCCCGAGACCCTCCACCCGAGCCCTCCGATACCAACGCAGCAGCCAACAACTTCAGACAAAGGATCGACAACTGTGCCAACACCCTCGCCCCGATAAGGAAACCCTCCAACAGGCGCACCAACTCGAGAGCCACCTGGTTCAACGCCGACCTCCAAAACTCCAAGCACACCTGCAGAAGACTCGAGAAACATTGGCGTAATGACCAGGCACCAGACAACCACGCAGCCCTCATAAACGCCAGACGCAAACACCACCAACTCATCTGATCCACCAAAAGAACCTCCTTCAAAGAACGCATTGACAACAACGCACACAATAGCAAAGAGCTCTTCAACAGCTGAAAGAACTCACCACCCCCAGCTCCTGCTCCAACGACATACCGCCATCACAAAAACTCTGCGACTCCCTGGCTACCGTCTTCCTCCGCAAGATCGCAGACATCCACAACAGCTTCGACACCCAGACACCGACGACAGACGCCATCACCCCCGACTCTGCCCCCACCAAGCTCATTGACCCTCTACTCCCCTGGCACAACGTCAACAATGAAGACACCATCAAAATCATGAACACCATCCACTCCGGCTCACCCTCCGACCCCTGCCCCCACCACATTTTCAACAAAGCAAGCTCCATTATCGCACCCCAACTCAGGAAGATCATCAACAACTCCTTCAAGACCGCCACCTTCCCAGAAAGCTGGAAACACACCGAGATTAACTTCCTTCTCAAAAAACCCAAGGCGGACCCAAAGGACCTCAAGAACCTCCGACCCATCTCCCTGCTTCCATTCCCGGCGAAGGTCATTGAGAAGACCGCCAACAGACAACTGACCCACTTCCTGGAGGAGAACAATGTCCTGGACTCCTCCCAATCCGGCTTCCGCAGCAATCGCAGCACCGAAACCGCCCTCATCGCTGCCACTGACGACATCAGAACCAAACTGGACAACGGCAAAACTGTGGCCCTCATCCTCCTGGACCTCTCGGCCGCCTTCGACACCGTCTGCCATAACACCATGCGCACACGCCTCCATGACGCGGGGATCTGAGACAAAGCCCTGGACTGGACCACCTCCTTCCTCACGGGCAGAATGCAGAGAGTTAGCCTCCCCCCCCCCACCCCCCCAACCCTCCCTTCAGGTCTGCAGCCACCACAATCACCTGCGGCGTACCCCAAGGTTCATCCCTCAGCCCGACCCTTTTTAACCTCTACATGGCACCGCTCGATAACATCGTCTGAGCACACCACCTCAACATTGTCTCATACGCTGACGACACCCAGCTGATCCTCTCCCTCACCAAGGACCCTGCCACCGCCAAATCCAACCTCCACGAGGGAATGAAGGCCACCGCAGAGTGGATGAAGACGAGCTGGCTGTAACTGAACTCTGATAAGACGGAGGTCCTCATCCTCGGCTCCACCCCCACCACATGTGACGACTCCTGGTGGCCGGCTACTTTGGGTGCCGCCCCGACACCTACCAACTTTGCACGCAACCTGCAGGGGTGTGGAATTTAATAAAATATAAAATATCTACCTGTCCATGGGGCAGGTTGCTTCATAAATATACTTGTCCTGTAACAAAATCCACTTGCCCCTTTGGTGCCATGTAGTGCATCGACAAATTATGGCAGAAATCTCATTATAAAAAAGAGCTCTGATATAGCCTCTATGAATATGCCAGGGCTCATACCATAGTAGTATTTGAATACTTGCAATACCCTAATGTTGCCATATTTCCGCAGATCTGCATACTGGGGCTGAAGGTAGTGGTAAGCAATAGTACCAGGGTTCGAATGCCCTTTTGAGTCTGTGCAAACCTACCAACGTGCATGTTTTAAGGGTTTTCAACAACTCTTCTTTAATCTTTTCCCATACAGAGAAATGTTGGAAATGTACTCCTGACAATGGCAGATGTAAACCTTCTTCCAGAGTTGGGGGGAAAAAAGTGGTTGAAGGGAAAGTGATCTTGCAAACACTCCAGATTTTCGCATTAGCAAATCTACACATTCAGATTTGCTCATGCTAAAATGTAGTTCATAAATATTATCTAGGAGTACTATTTCTTTTCCTACTTTTGGGAATTCACGAAAGCCGTGCAGCTGCACTTAATGCAAGGACATATACCATGGGTGCCCTTTTAAGACTTTCTTTAATATTTGTGCCCCTAATTTGGTCTGGCGTTGACCATAACCTTTTGTGTTTATTGAAATTCTGTCTCTCTGTATCGACTGGCTTCACTATGAGAGACAGCATTCTGCTCTTTCACAAGGAGCATATCTGCACACAAAGTTGTTTTGTTCAGTACCAGTAACTACTGTGGCAGTGTGTGCTTTTTTGGACCAAAAACAATTTTTGCTTTTGCCAATGTTTGTTATAATGGTGAGGACCCAGCACCTCCAACACCAATAAGGTTTTACAAAAACCATGCCAAATCAAGTCACACATTGACAAAACTAAAAAGCTGATCACCAATTTCAGACTACTGGCTTTGCCAATGCTTGTATGTTTGTTTCCCATATTCCTATTGAAATTGGTTACACTGATTGACCATTATGAATATTTTTGGGAAATACTACCATGCATCAACACGTTACTAAATGATGCTGCATAGAAATGGTACCTAAAATTTTACAGTAGTTTAGCTAAATGTTTTTTCCCCGCTTTCATGTTTTTTAGGAACATTTTATTTTGAAAGCAAGTCATCATCAATCTTGCTTCAAGCTTCTGCAAATATTTGCATCAAATCAGAGAGCATTCTGGGAGCATTATACATAGCCTTATATTGCTAAACTTTGAAAACGTGTGTACACGTTTGTATACTGGAATCACTGTCAGTGCAGTCGGAGCTTACAACATTTACTTAGAGTGCCCACCCTAATAATAAAGGCTTTCAATTAATGAACCATAAATACAAGTTTGGACGGCATTAACATATGGCCAAAAATAATACCTTAACTGCAGACAATGCTCTTCCCTGATCTATAATGTGGTACTGCAAATTGGCAACCAAAGGGTTTGTGCTGCAGGGGGTTGGAATTACTTGTCCCAAGGACAAAATACATCAAGGACAAAATACACATGAAAACTTGTTGCCCTTGACCCCAAACAATATGTCCTGGGCGTCGGGCTATAGGAATTCCACATCCCTGCAACTTGGGAGTCATCCTGGACTCAATGCTCTCTATGACCCAGCAAGTCAACACGGTCTCCTCCTCCTGCTTCAACACCCCACGCATGCTCCGCAAGATCTACAGATGGATTCCCACCGAAACCAGAACTGTCACCCAAGCACTCGTCAGCAGCTGGCTGGACTACGGCAACGCCTTCTACGCAGGAACCACAACCACACTCCAGAAGAGACTCCAACGCATACAAAACGCCTCCACAAGCCTCATCCTTGGACTCCCTCGCCACTGCCACATCACCACCCACCTGAGAGACCTGCACTGGCTCCTGATCAACAAGAGGACCACCTTTAAGCTCCTCACCCATGCTCACAAAGCGCTCCACAACACCAGACCAGCATACCTCAACGAACGACTGACCTTCTACACCCCGAACCGCCAGCCCTGCTCCGCCGACCTCTCACTCGCCACCGTCCCACGCATCCGCCGAACGACCACCGACGGAAGATCATTCTCCCACCTCGCCGCCAAAACATGGAACACCCTCCCCATCCACCTGCGTCAGACCCAGGACCTGCTGACCTTCAGGAGACGTCTCAAGACCTGGCTGTTCGACCTGTAGCTGCTCCCCCCTTCCCTCAGCACCTTGAGACCCTCACGGGTGAGTAGCGTGCTTTACAAATGATTGATTGATTGATTCCTATGGAATTATAGAAAATAATTAGCCATTCTTTCTCTCATGTAAATGAACTTGATTAACAAATATTTATATTGATGTTAACAAATGGAGCACCTGTTGTCTGAGCCAAGCAACTTTTGGCGCCAAATGGGTGACTCTTACTTCAGTGCCTTCCTATGCAGTGATGTCAGAATAAATAACCGGCTACTTTATGAATGGGAGCATCTTTAATACACCAGACACCTAGAACCCTACTAAGGCCAATTACCAAAGTTATGTATTCATCCAAGTTTTTTGATAATTATGTCAATATATGTTGATTCACCCAAAACCAAGAATGCGGACAAACACAAAATTAGATGACTTCTGTTCTTAAAATGTGATTTAGTTATGATGGCTTGTTCACATTGTATTAAAAATCCTCCATGGTGGGTTGATTATGGGTTCAGCCAACATGTTTCGCCCCATGAGGGCTTTCAGGCCTGGGGCTTTTTCAAGGCTTGTGGGGATTATATGTCGATTTAGTCTTGGAGTGGCAAGACTATTAATACTATTAATAATATTATTATTATTATTATTATAAGAGGAACTGTGGACATAAATAATTACTTGGAATTGACCTCGGTTTTGGATTACCTGCCACAAAGTAATAGCTGTGTTACATCGATGTCTGTGGTAATTTAAGCGAGAATGGCTGTAGTGTTGAAAATCAGTCTGGGACGGTTGAAGTGTATTGTAATCTGGAGTATGTAGTATGCTATTTATAATCCCTAAAAGCCTTAGAAAAAGTCCCAGATCTGCACACCAAGTCTCTTTGAACATGATTACTCTTTGTAGTCCTTGTTGAAGAAATCTAGGCATTGGCCCCATTGTTTTGTGAAGTTGTTTACCTCCACTTTGGCCCTTTTGGAAACCTTTTCCGACCCTAAGAGCCACCACAGCCTCTCAATCCACTTGAGTTCCAAAGGGACCAGGTGTTGACCCCGAAGTGAGAGAATTGTTTGTTTGGTGGCCAACAGAAGGTGGGAGATGAGGCATCCCTTTCCTCCCACCCCAACAAGGGGTAGATATCCTTTGCTGGACTACCTAGTAGTATCACCTCCTGGCATCTGGCCAGGTCTTCCCTTGTCATTTGTTATAATGTCGTCAAGACAGAGTTCCAAAATGATTGTACCTTGGAACCATTGTTCCCACACCCCGCCAGCAATGTGAGCTGTCTTCTCTCACCATCTGGGCCAGATGTCCTGGAGTGTAGTTAGACCTATAAAGTCTTTAAAAAAAATAATTCTCTCTCCCTTGTGTGTGAGGCAACATTGTTTGCACAGAGTAAGATACCACCCCACTGGTCTGTGTCGAGACTGAGTTGCAGCTCCCTCTCATAGGCATTCTGAAAAGCCAATTTTTCATCTTTATGCTCAAAGTTGAGACTGTTGTATATTTTGAAGGTAGCATTTCTACATCCAGTGCATGTCAGAATGTATTTTTCAAAGGGCATTAGAAATCTAGTTGCCCCTCAATTGATCTCCAGATGGAGAACCCAATCGCGCAATTGTAAGTAGCAAAAGCACTCTTTCCGGGAGAGCATATTCCATAATTAATTACTCAAATGATTCAATGGTGCACTCCTCAAATATACATCCCTTAGCATCTTGCATCCCTCTTGTAGCCAATAGACATATGTAACTCAGTGAAGCCCAGGTGTGAAGTCTGTGTCCCCCATAGTGGTGTGAAAGGCAAGGGGAAAGTCATAAGCCCCTTTCACGTCGCTAAAGGGTAGCCTTCGTCACTGGGGACTTATATAAAGTGTTAGTTCTCTGCACTTTAAGCAGCCTTGGTATCTCCCAGGGAGGGTCCATTGCCATGGTATGATCTATCATAACCACCCTTTCCAGGCTTGGATGGGGATTAAAAATCTCCCGGGCATGCTAAAAAAAAAGTGGCCCGCATTTGCTTATTGCCTTTCCGCAAAACACTACTTCTGCGAAATTTTATTTAAAAAAAAAAAGGGAAGGTGGCTAATAAAATGCACAGATTAGTTTACACTGGTGAAACACACCTGAAAACAAGTGATGCCACTTTTGCTCAGGCCCCCTGCCCCCACTCAATATGCATATATTAATGGGCCGGCCCAGCGAGAGAAAGAGAGTGACCACTCCACCTCGTTGATCTACTTCCAGAGAGGCCACTCAGGCAGCCACTGGGCCGCTGGCGGCATCAAACCACGCAGAAACCGCTCAAAAAAACAGCCCACAACTGGAATTTGGGTACCGGTCCCTCGGGCATTGCCTGAGTGCCCGCGTTACCAATCCGACGGAGTAGGTCAAGTCAGGGATCCCCAGCCCTCCACTACGGGGCTTGAGGGAATACTGGCGACTGGCTATTCTCTCTGCCTTGCAAAGTATGTGAGTAGCAAAGCCACTGGAGGTCTGTAATGTAGTCTTTTGGTATTTTAAATACCAATTTTTAACAGATAAATACGATTTGGGGAAGAATGGTCATATTATATTCTACTATTCGGCCTAAAAGGGATACTGTTTTCTGTTTCCAGCTGTTGGAGGTTAATGACTTTGGTTTTGGTCCGGGAGGGAGCTAGGGCTAGTCCCAGGTATTCAATATGGGTCTGCGCCCATCGTTGTGGGATTATCGGTTCCAGCTGGCACACGATGGCTCTAGGGGTAGAATCTCCAACTTGGTGACATTAATTTTAAAGCCAGATGCCTTTTTATAGCCCTCAAATTCAGCCATAAGGTGGGGCAGGGACTGTAGTGGGTCTGTCATTGGTACCAATATGTTGTCCGTGAACGTAGTGAGTTTTATATCCTGGGTACCAAATTTAATCCCTTTAAATAGGGGGGTTGCCTTTATTTGCTGGGCAACGGGTTGCAAAGTGAATGCAAACTAGCATTAAAAATGCAATAGGTCTCGCCTTTCATTAAGTTAAAACCATTTTCTTTGCTATACAATACCATTAGCAAAGCAAATCGTTTTAACTTAATCAAGGAACGCTGACCAGTGGTAATCAGGGGGCTGGCTCCAAGCCCCTTTAGGTTGTTGGTAAGGCACAGTGTCTAGTGCTGTGTAGGAGACTAGACCTAAAGAGAAAGGAAAGTCATAGAAGAAGCAAGCAAATGAGAGTAGCAATAAAGCCAATAAACACTAAGTTCACTATAAGTTATAGGTATGTCCACAAGATCCTTTACCCCTACAAACAGCTAAGAGCTGTCTGTTTGCCGAATTTTAAAAAAACAGAAATGATAGAGGCCCGAAGGTTAAGAGGAAAAAACTAAAAGAATAGAAAGAAAAAAACATAAAATGGCAAAATAGCCATAAAAACGAAGTAGAGCTGAAAAAGAGGAAGAAAATGCACAGACAGTCAAAAGTGTATATGTAAGCAAGCAAAAGAAACATGGGCAGAAGTGTAAGTGAACGTAAATCCTGCAAAAATTAATATCAATGTAACGTTTAAAAAAGGTCTTAAACCGTATTTGTACCTTCTTGTTTTCATAATGCTTGCTGTCACCACATTCTTGCCACTTCAGATCACTGTACAGCAAGCGATGCTATGACTTGCTGAATGTTATACATTTTATCTGCTTCCGACTTGTCAAATGCGGAGACTGCATTGCATGGGTTAAAACCTACAACCTGGAGGTTTTAGACCAACATCTCTACCGCAAGCGCATTAACCCACTGAGCATCTCATCAGGGTGGGACCGTAAACTGAAGTTCACATAAGTTTGAACTTGGTGCGTAAACCCACGGCACTAGTTGATTGGCACATCTGCCATTATTACGAATTATTCCGTACAACTGAATGTCCTCTAGGCGCTACAGATTCTCTTTAGACTTCAGCATGGTGTCTGATGTGGTTTTAAATGACAGACGGTCTAGGAGAGGACGCGGAGAGGGCATTGACCGTTCCGTACGCGTATAATTGACAATCCTGTCGATCAATTGTAGGTAGTGCTTGCTAAGAGGCCCAATATCCAAGCGCTATCCCTCTCTAGGCGCAGGAACATGTGGAAGATCTTTGCAAATGGCGTGTCTAATTTCGAAACACAACACGAAATCAGATGTCTCCTTGAAACAAAAGGTCTCTGTGCCACACAAGGCCAAAGAGTTCCCAGAATCCTCCACACCTCCCACCCTGTGCCGCCTGCCCATCCCTAGCCCCTTGCTGGCAACACGTCAATACCCACATGTCCCTAATCTTGGTCACCAGACATCTGAGCTTTAACAGCCCCCAGCTGCCGCACGCAGGATAACAAAAAAAACACAGTGTATGGTTCAAGAGTGGTGGGCCTTTTAGAGCTGATGGCTGCAAATAAAGGGATTCCTATCCTCCACTGTCTTCTACTCAGGGGGGCTGGTTGATATTCACCCTGGCTTCTACACATCAACTCGAAGACGGACACTGCTGAAGCATTTTTTCTCCTACAAAAATAGAATAAATAAAATTGGAATCACCCGCTTATCCCCCTATAAACTCGCATAGGATACATTTTACCGATAGCGGGTGACCCCTGCTAGCCCTTCACTATGCAAATCAAGGCACAGTGGATAAACATTTCACTAACGACAGTCCTGCAACCTCACCTGCACTGAATCGCACCACACCCACCGTCACTATACTCTTGAAAAAAAAGATTTTGGTGTACAAGTACTGCGGTGTAAAAAATACGTTTTAAGGTGTGGCCTAAGAAGCAAGATAAAGTCTCATAAACCCACTGACACACCCGGTTTTCTTGGCACTCTAGTCCCGCAGCTACACAGATGGTGAATGTATCCGTGCATAAGAACTTGAAAAGGCCCTCTGTGTAGCGGTCGACAGCAAAAATCTAACTGTAATGTCAAATCTCCAAAGGTTCTTTACACCTCACTAATGTTCTAACCCGGAAATACATCCAAGCCATCTCAAGAATTAACCACACTGATTGATGAATAAAAAGAGCACATCTTTAATTAGGAGTGAGTGGAGGCATGGGAAGACGGATGGAACCTGGGAGTAGGAAACAGAAAAAAAGCTAGCATGCTCAGGTTGTGTATATGGTGAGAATAAGTGGCAGTAAATGACTTACCTACCCACTCGCTGACATAGGCACCTTGATGGGTAACGGCCCTACACGTTTGCTGCATGCGAGATCAAAGGGTCATACATACCGTACATACGAGGACGAGGAGGGTCACACAAAGAAAGGAGTGGGTGCAGACAACAAGTCCACTGGGTACGATTACTTGGAAAGAATGAGATTTTATACATTTCTGGAGTCCTGCTATTTTATATCAGAGGCTCAGCACATAGTCATACCGCTGCGCCACACCTGGCCTCAGTATGCATGATAATTTAATAGTTCATGGCGCTAGCAATTTGCTAAGTCTCGATCCAAAATGTCCCCAAACTATTAATTCGGCCAAAACAAAAACTGTGCGTGAAGCAGGAGTGCGGCTTGCAAACAGATCGGAGTGCTTCTGCGGCTGTGCTGGGAGCAGGCACAGTGCTGTAACATGTTTACACTGTGGGAAGAGGCGCTGCCCGGGGCCAGCCTGTCATCTGCGCCCCTCACCACAACCTCTCCGGAAAAGGCAGGAATGGGGGTCCTCTACTAGGCACTGGGGAGACCAAGCTCGCACCTCCACCCCCTCCCCCACTCTCCAGCTCACCTCGGTGGCAGCTCTCCGTTGGAGTGAAGTGGGGTGTCAGGCACCCTTTCCGGGTTCACCAGGGGCACACGGGTCTCCTTCGCAGGGCGCAGAAGGGGGGGGGGGGCCTTAGAGATAGGGTGTCTGAGACGGAGGGCCTCGTCTCTGCTGCTCAGAGGCTGGGATTGTATTTTGAAAGATCCGCCACTTTCACTTAGTCATCCTCAGCCGCCGCCCGCTCCGGAACCAGCGGGGAGATGGACATTGCGGGAATTCTCGGGCAGCCACACGCTACCACAAAACTGATTAAGATTCCCCGGGCAGCTCAGTAGTATAGCGGCATCACTCACCATGCGTGCGCCGATGCCTCCGCAATGCTGCGGCTCAGGCTCCCACCCCGGAGGCGCCTTCACCTTTGCCCGCTTTCCCATTCGCTGCGGGGGCGCGGTGGTTGTGTGCGCCGCCGGAGGGCTCCACACTCCGTAGTACGTCACTGCAGATTGCGGGAGATAAGCGGCACCGTGGCGAGTCCTAAAAAAAAACAAGCGCTCCGAAAGCATAAGAGGATCGTGCTGGAGCTTGTCTTTATGGGGCCATGTGTTCCAAACACATGGCTCCATAAAGATAAGAAACCTTTTGCGATGGGAGGAAGTCAGACGAGTCCGTCCAAGTGGGCCGTCTGAAAAATGGAAAAGTCTACGTCACAAAGTGCTCTTTCCCAATGGCTGGCCACCGTTTAGCATAAACGGTGACGCCAGCCAATGGGAAAGAGGGGCGGGGCTTGAAGCCCTTTACAGCATTCCCTCAATCATTACATCTCGCCGAGCGAGCTGCGCATGTGCGCAGCCACGCTAGCCGAGACCTAAAAAAGGGGTGAGAGAAGGCCTCCTTGTCTATTGCCTCTGGAGATGTTCACCCACTGAGACAACACTCCATTAATTTTAATGTGGGCTGATAACCTGCTTCCGGCCAATTGCTTAAGTGCTTTCCCATCCCCATCTTCTGCAGGACGTCAGACATAAAGTCCCAATCTACCCTGTTAAATGCTTTTTTCAGCATCAAGAGTCACCAGGACAGATGGCTTAGTTCCGCAGGCCCCCACATCCAGCACATGCAGTACCATTTTTATATTATCCTCTGTCTGGCGTTCTCAAATGAAGCCTGATTGGTCAGGGTGTGTGAAGTAACCCTTTAACATCTGTAGTCTCAGCGTTGCTATTTTAGTAAAGATGTTTGCATCAAGGTTAACAAGCATTGGCATAGCCAATAGCTCTCGCCTTTGGGACCTTATAAGTGTTTAGCCATGCAACAGTTGCATAACTAAATACTTATAAGGTCCCAAAAGCGAATCCTATTGGCTATGCAAAGCGGCCGCGAAAGTGAAAGTGATCGCGATCACGATCAAACATCAAAGCGGCCCTGCGGCCGCGAAAGTGATAGTAATCGCGGTAAAGCGCGGCGCGCGCGCCCGCGCACATGCACTGCAGCTCTAGGCTGGCTTGGTAGCACTTTTTGGAGCCCTTTCAATAAGTCTCGCCAGACCAGCGCATGCGCTGGGTCAGGCGAGACCTAAAAAGGGAGATCAGTCTGTAGGGACTTAGCTCGAGTGCCAAACGAATCGGAAAGAACGAATGGATGTTAGACTGGCCCATAAGTGTTGGATGGTAAGTAATGCGTGTACCTTCGGGTAGAGTCCAGTGTATAGACAAATTCAGATGCCCGTACAATGACCTCATAATTTAAGATGTGCCCAGAACATGGAGGTCGAAACTCTTTGGCAAGTATAACACGAGGACCAATGTCTGCCCCAGCTTGTTTGGTCAAAAGGATTGACCAACAGCACTCAAGGACAATTAGATCGATAGTATAAATTATGGGGACATAAATAACACATCTGTTTTAGGCCTGAGTGAAGAACTGGGCGTGTGATGAACTTTCCCAGTTAATCCAGTAGTTAAGTTCACAGTACCTTCATATACTTTTTGAATAAGGAAAAGGACTTTTTAAAGATGATTTCGTTGTGTAACATTTTAGGTGATATGTGAAATGTTTGCACTGTGAATGATTGACAAATGTAACACAACATTTGTCTTGTTTGTGGCTATAGGAAACTATGATTTGATAATTTTGTGTATAAATACGTTTTTATTCATTCATGTATATGAAAAATAAAGTGACTATGTGTAACGAGAAGATAAATGAGAAAAGAATAATATAGACACACAAGATTAAGGTACTCCTGTTGAGTGAATTCATTAAATGATTGCTGTAGTTTGCCTGTGCAAGCTCAAGCAGTGAGGCATCCCTCAAAGCCACTAATGGGTTTATTGCCTGATGGATTCGAGCCACACAGTGTCTCTAGGTTCTTTGTTGCCCCGGTAGCTTTCCATCTGCAATGACCTGCCACCTGTGGTTGCTTATAAGCCCTAGATCACTGCCTAGATGGGAACTAGGATCAGGTGCAGAGGGTCCAAGTGCCAGGGTTTTTGGGATTTCTCTCAGAAATGTCCTGCATTTTGGAAGGTCTTTTTTCCCACAAAGGTGACTAGCCCCTCAATGCCTCAACCAAACTCCACACCCAGGGTCCCTACAGAGGACCTCTGTAGGTGGACCACTTTGCCAAGCTTCGCTTTTGCCTTTATTGACTCTTTGGTTTGGTGCCGATTGGGTTTTCTGGACAGGAGATTTCTGTGTGCCAATGCCAAGATCCTGCTATTCGTGACCAATCCACCAGCCGGTTACCCACATAGAAGAGGAGGGCCAGGCCCAATTCCTTGTTGTAACTGGGAGGCAACTAAGGATAGTCATGCACTGCTGCTTCAGCGGCCCCTCCATTAACAAACCTTTTCTGATTCACTTTAGCAAATCTTTTCAGAACTTTACTTCCTCTAGATAGTTGGATTTGATCGTCTTAGCAGCACGTCATCTTGGCCGTATCTGACCCCACTGAGGCAGATCCATGAATATTACTCAACCATCTAATCTCAAGTATTGATGGACGGGGTCTTCAAAGGGCAGCGATTTAACCTCTTGGCTCCCCTAGCAACATTTAGCTCTCGGCTTCTCTTATAACCCATATATGTCATAAAGCAGTATTGTCATGATGTCCTTATAACGTGTGTATTAATTTGTAATTCTTGCTCCTTCTGT
The DNA here is from genome assembly GCF_964204655.1 of Triturus cristatus. NCBI lineage: Eukaryota > Metazoa > Chordata > Amphibia > Caudata > Salamandridae > Triturus > Triturus cristatus. The sequence continues at coordinate 831,972,880 of NC_140584.1, read as the reverse complement.
ACCAGAGGTGGTTTTAATTATTATTTTTTTTACCCTCATTCTGGGTCCGAAGCCACAGAGAAATTAACATAAAAACATGTTTCATGTTGGGACAACATTGCAATCAATACATAGAAAACATATTTCATCTTAAAGTTAAATTGCATTTAGTACAGTACATCACAGCGGTAAAAAACAAGCATTTGCAATGCAATAGGTCTCGCAATTGCGAGATTTTGAGCTATTGGCATTTTAAATGACAATTCCTTTTATTTATGTGATTAAAAAAACGTGCAATAATAGAAGGCATTGTCATTTACAATACTAATAGGTCAAAGTTTCGAAAATGCGAGACCTATTGCATTGCAAATGCTTGTTATCAAGTGCTCCCCCCTTCTCCGTATCACCAGGCAGCGCCTTCCGTCTGCGGTACAGATCTGCCAGTTGAGCCTGCCCTTGGCACAGACCCACTCACCACAGACCTCAGGGTGGTTAGGGAAGGATAGCTTTTAACCACCCTGGCTCGTGCCCTGTAGTTTTATTCTAAAAATGTTCTGCTTGTAGTTATAAATGGGCGCCCTCTGGAGAGATGCCCTGGGGCGCCGAGACGGAGTGGTCTCTCCTGCCAGCAGCTGGGAGATGGTCCTTGCAAGGCTGCAGTCTGTGAAAGGCCGGCAGGGGGCGGCCTCCGTGTGGCTGACTCCTCCGAAGCCCGCCTGGCATTTCACACCCGTGTGGCATGAGGCTGACCCTTAACCGGCCAGAACGACCTGTAAGAAACTGACTGGAGGTGGTGCTAACCAAATCCTCCAATTTCGACTGATTCAATATTTCTTCCGAAATCCGCAGTTATTTCTGTTATCGCAGCTCTAAGAGGGCCCCGCTGCCTGACATGAGACTGACTCTGCCCCAGCCCGACTAGCTTCAAGCCTGACAGGTGACACTGTCAGCCTCACTGTGCAGGGAACAGTTTGTTGTAGGCGGTGTGTAGAACTACCAGACCACTCAATGACGCCTCGAAACAGTCCTATATCTTTATTTTACAAGTCGGTGTCACGTTCGTTCATCAAATTGGTTTAATTAAACGGAACCAGAAGTACAGTTGCCAGAATTGACTGATGTATCATAAAGAAGCCAGTACTGAAAACCGAGTATCCCAGTGACCTGGCCCACTCTGCTAATCCTGTACCTTGGTAGTGAGCAGGGCTGGGTGTGGCGTGAAGAGGACAGCATAGCTGCCAAGGTTTCAGATTGGTATGTGTGACATTTCTATAACTTTAGAGTAATTATGGGTGACATTTCACCGACAATGAGTGACACTTTCTCACGAGAAAAATCAAGCAGATAAGATGAGGGAAACAAATATCTGAAATTACACCAATTTGAGCAACGTGACTGCATCAGCAAAAATATTTTCATAGCATAGCATGTCAGTGCAACAGTACATCTTGACTTACACACTCTTCCTGCAGGGGCAACGTAGGTCTGAGACTGGCCATAGCACAGTAAGTAACTATTTGTTATAATCTGACACACCGTACAACCAGCACCAGCTGCCTGATAGCGCTCTGCCAAAAAGGAATTTGCTAATTAACACACACACACGCACCCTGCTCGACTCACTTTCATTAACTACGTAATGTATTCTAGGAGCTGTATGTAGTAATGACCGGTCCGGATTGGCTGGTCCAACTGAACAAAGCGACAGTGCTGATTATTAAAAGAAAAGTCCAGGGCAGGCACATGTGTGAGAGAGAGGGCGGAGAAGGCAGCCCGGCAAAGTGCAACTGCAGCATAAGGGAGTCTGGAGGGCTCACAGGCGCTTTCCAAATTAATGTAATTTGAGCAACCTGCTGAACTCAAGAACCATAGAGTTTGCTGGGAACTGTATACTACGGTGTTTGGACCATTCGTTCCGGGCTTCGCTCCCCGCCCCCACAGCAACTTTACTTGATTGATGATCCTGTTCCAACAGGAAAAAAAATAAATTTTTACAGAAACAGAACCCTTCAGAGAGAGCAGTGCAACAACAGTTTCTGCTAAAAACACCTAGCAAAACATAGGGACAGAGAAGACATTCACAAGCGGCCTCGAAGATAATTAACACTTGTTTAGGAAAAAAGTCAGTAATCACACAGCGTTTCAGTTGAAAAATTAGGAACACGCACTGCAAGCAGCACTTACTTCTTTTCAGCGGTAACACGCCTTCTGGTAGCTGGTGCCCACAACTCGGACTCTCCCGTGCGGCCCCGCCCATGACAACACAGCTTCAGTGCATGCTTTAAACCTAAGGGCTGCGGTGTGCTATGTACAGGCTGAGGCTGCAGCTGAGGAACCAATCCAGCGACCAAGTTCACTCAGCTGCCAGTGTGGGTTCGACTCTGTGATTAATAAATTTCCCACAACGGTGCGCCAAAGCTTTTCTTGGGAACTGTGCTGACTGCGCCTCGGGCGGCAGGAAAGAGGACCCGATTCGACCCGCCTTAAATAAAGTTGTATGCAAAATCCCGAGCGGCGTTCAGTGCGCCGTGCCCGCGTGTAACTTGTTACTTTGTAACAACAGCTGAGCCAGGCGCCAAGCCTGCCAGAGCACTCCTCGGCTGTGCGCACAGTTACCGCGCGCCGCCACACTAGTTGAAGGTGAATTCCATAGGCAGCCTGTGTTTGGTGGTGGGAGGGAGGGCAGCCTACGGGGAGATGGCGCTTTAAAGTTGAAAGCACGGCGCTTAGGAAATGGGTGCCACGTGTGAAGTTAATTAAAACAAGCCCGGCGGAGCGTGGCGCGGGCGCGCTTGGGGGCGGGGGAGCGCACCCTTTGAAGTGCTCCCAAAAAGCGGAGTGCATGGCGGCACCAAGCGCGTGATTGTGCGCGTGCTAGCAATGCAATCCGCTTTTTGGGAGCACTTTTAAAAGCCCCTATTGTCTCGCTTTGCGATCGCTTACGCGATAGCAAGGCGAGACCTAAAAAGATATTTGTCTGACAAAAATTAAATCCGAGATCTGCAGAAAAAGCTAACATATCATCACGAAAAGCCACCCTAGCAAATTCCTTGCCTTAATCACCAGCCTCAGGAAAGTATATATGGTAAGCGCAATCTCCTCTGAGGCCAGGGATTGCAAAAAGTGCAGTGCTTCTGTGCAATGACGCAGGGAGTACTTAATGAATAAAGGCTTTAGAACATGGGACCTACAATTGGAATAGAAGGTGCAAAATAACGCTACATGTAAAGTGCTCTGTGCTGCTTTCAGTTACAAGATAGTGTGATCTATTATTACACTGGGTGAAGGTGACTAGTCTATGAAATAGGTTAAGTCGAAACCTGAGTATCATAAAGTACTGATAGTGCTGTGCATCATTGTTAGACAAGGCATCTTTTGGCGTGTTTCCCCAGAGTTTTTGCTTTCTGCCATCCCGGTTTGGACTCTGTTTTTGCTGGCAGAGTGTTTCTGCGCACTTTTCTTACTGCTGATCAGTGGTTAAGTGCAAGTGCTCCTTTGGCAAATTGTGTTATGGATTAGTGTTTCCATGATTGGATATTTGATGTACTTGTTAGTCCCTAGTAAAGTGCACTGCCTGTGCCAGGGCCTTGAATTCAAATACTACTAGTGGATCTGCAGCACTGATTGTGCCACCCACGTGAGTAGCCCTAAAAAGGTAACTCAGACCTGCCATTGCAGAGTCTGCACGCAGTTTGTAACCGCCATGTCGACTTGGCAAGTGCCCCCACTTGCCAGGCCCTAAACGTTCCCTTTTCTACATGTTAATCACACCTAAGGTAGGCCCAATGTGCTCCTGTCGGCAGGGTGCAGTGTATGTGAAAGGTAGGACATGCCCTGGTGTGTGGGGCATGTCCTGATAGTGAATTACAGCCCATTTTGTTTTTCACTATTGCAAGGCTACCTGTTCCCCATAGGACAGAATGGGAAGTTTGTTTATAACATCTTATAAACATAACTGGCCCTGAGAACTAGGTGGGAAAATAAAGTTTAGTATGCCTGAACTCATAATCTAAAGATGCATCTTTTAGTGTAGGTGTTTTTTACATTCTGTTTTTCAAAATGCCACTTTTAGAAAGTAGGTATTTTCTTGCTCAGTCATCCTGTGTGCCTTTGCTGGAATGTGGATTTCCTGTCTAGGTTTTGGATGACAGAGTGGCTCCAGATAGTCTAGGTAGGGTCAGGATGGGCTAAATAGACCTGGACTGCAATGGGAGAAGGTGGAAGAGATTTCCTTGCACCTCAAAGGGACTGGTCTGCCTCTGACAATGCTGTCTCCACCTCCTGTCAGGAAATCACACCAGATAAGGCAGAACTGGTTCTGGCTGGGCACAGACACTCTCTGCCTAAGAGATCAAAGGATTTTGGGATATACATTTTGGGGCCCAGACCCCTGAACTTTAGAACTCTTAAAGTATATAAAAATATTGGCTATTTTTCTAAACTGGTGTGGTGTCCTTTTGTAGTGCTTATGCTGTATTACTGTGGGTTATGTGCAAATGCTTTACACACTGCCTCTAAAATAAGCCTGACCGCTCGTGCCAAGCTACCAAGGGGGTGAGCAAGGGTTATTTTAGGAGTGTAACTCCCTTATCCTGACTAGGAAGAAGGGTCCCTATTTGGACATAGGTGCAATAGTAACGATCATATAACAAGAATGGTTGAATGTTCCTCAGTGGCTTGAGTTGCATATATGAGGCAACAGAGGGGAGCTCAGTTACTTTTGACCACCTCTTGTCCTCCCAGTGAGTATAGCACATGGCCCTGAGCATTTTTTATTTTAATCCACCTTAGAAAGTGTCTGGGACTGATCTTTGAACTAGTCCTGCCTGCCCAAGGCCACGGCCATATCCCGGATACCTCTAAACCAGGGAATCTCGAAGACCTGGGACAGGGACAAACAGTCCTAATTGTCATTCTATTTAAAGATAGGGCCTCATTAGTCCAGACCCTATGCCACAGCCTTATTGGGCCTGTCCTTAACATAGCTTCAAGATATAAAAGCCATAGCTCCCTATGACATATAAAGGTGGCAGTAGATGTTGGGAGGGCCAGTAAGCGGCGAGTACATTTATTTTCTGTAACCTGTAAGGATGCTGCCACTGTATACCAAAAACCCCTGCCTTCTAAATTGCCTTACTGATACATTTGGCACTGTAAATGGCCAGCAGGTGAGCAAACTATCTTTTATCCAGTTTGGTAGCAAAGGAGAAAAGGGCATTAATAATTCTTGCTAATTGGTTCTTCCTAACTTCTAACTGTGGAAGGCAGGAACCTCTACAGTTAAAGATTAGCCCTAGGTAGCTAAAATGATCTGTGTGTTTTACATGGCTAGCATGAAGCTTGCAGGTATTGTATTGTCGTTTGTATAGCACTTTCCTAACCCTAACAGTACCACTGTGCAGATGTGACAAAAACCTTGCCTTGTTTGATTTTCTTTATGCTTTGAGCCCATTCATAACATCGGGCCCTATTTTCAACATATTTTAGCAATGACTCTAAGTAATGCCCATCCCACCAAAGCATGTCTGCTTTCATGATCCCAGTTACTTGTTGCCTTAAGCAAAGTGTATTGTGGGTGCTGTAGGCCCTGTTGTACTGTGAAGATCTTATGGCTTTTTCCTTCCACAGAGGCTGTTTTGAGGTTGATTTGATGCACTCTGTGGCCACGTTACTGCCTGAATCTGAGTTTCTACCTTCTAAGGGTAGATCCCATAATCTCTGTGCACTTCCTTATCCCTGTATTCTCTGCAGTTAGATCTGTATCCACAAAGACTGCTCTATAGATGACAGGTGTTGGCTTGTGTGTCCACATCTATCATCACAATTCTCTCCTACACCCATGAGTAAGCACAGCGACATTCTTGGCTATGACATAGTTTCAGCCGTACCCACACACCAAAACACTACAACCATAGGCCAGACCGTACTCGTCACCTGTGTCCATTAATTAGAACTGAATGCTTAAGCAAATTATCTCTTACTGATGATTCTCTTCAAATTCACAGAGGCACAGCAGCAAAACTTAAGAGCATAACTCTCTTCCTGATGTGTGACAATCAAAAACTCCACATAGGCCGTAAGACAAATGCACATCTATGTCATTCCATGTAGTAAAGTGCTACCCATTAACAAACACACTTAGGCACCTCGTTAGAAGTAGGAAGCACTGTAGCAATACAATACAACATACTTGAACCCTACAGAACTGCGAGGCCTTAACAATGGCAATACAGAGCTAGACAAATCTCTATTGACGTAACCTATCCCTGCCTTCTATAAACGTACAAACTTTAGTGAATCAAAGTTGTGTTTTACATTCGGATCTGTGTGCTAATGGATGTTTACACACATATTGGAATTGTGAGTTGCGCATCAATTATCAGATTTTACAACTTTCTCCTGAGGTTTCACCAGAAAAAGACTGAGCAAATGAATCTGGATAAAATGCTAAGACATACATGCGACAGTTGGTGTTGTAACCTATTCCACATGTTAGGCTTCCTTCTGAGGTGGGGACTCAGAAGAAGTTAATTATATCATCCATTCATTACTCCACACCATTACCATGTATACTAATTGACACCCAAATATTGCATAACCTAGAACTATGCCTTAGTCTCCAAATCTGTCTTGGTGCTTCTGTCATGATGATCTCCATACAGGTGTATACCTTACAATATATTAGTCTCCCCAAACCAACCTAGTTTGCCCATTTTTCTACCTGTTATAACTTCATAGCCTCTCATAAATGTCTACCTCTGTACTTGCCCTGACAATACAAATAAATATTAATGGGTGGGGTTTGTATGTAAGTAAGGACATTTTATAGAGTGAAAATATATAGCATTTATAATAAACGTACAGAATATCTAAATATATACTGTCACTAGTGACAATGAGCCAAGCTGTGCATGCACCCGTGTGGGGATTCTGAGCTGAAAAACCCTCAAAAAATAGCTGCAGGGAAGGAGCCGTGAGACTTGGACGGGACCACGTGGGGTTCAATTTGTTCCTAACGCACAAAAAAGCGAACAACTAATCGACCGTGGAATACTTCATTTACCAACTTCGCCCGACTTCTTTTACGGAATATAACTTGTCCACACAAAGGAAGTTTTACAAGAGAAATTTCTGAAACAATTTTTGGCAATAGAACCGACCACCTAAAAAGCACCTTGGTTCAATTTCACCGTGCAAGGCCTAGTTTTAGCGAAACGTTTTCTTCTGCTATATTTCGGAAGCTTGCAAACGTCCTGACAAACATAAATTTTTGTAAAGTAAAAAAAATACAGGTAGTTGACAAAGAAAAAATCCCTTGCAAATCCCGACCGATGATGGGGTGGCGGGGGGAGCCCGTGCGGCGACTGTCACTAGGGACATCAAAGTTTTCTTTTTAATTGCATTTGTATTTTTTTCCCAAAAATTAAACACACTTTCCACATAGTTAATTAAACTCAAGTTTAAGTCAATTAAAAAAAAAAAAGGTATGTATATTGTAGTATAAATTAACACAGCTAGTCAAAAGTATGCAATAAGGAGAAGCAAATCCATATGTAACAGCCCAGCCTATACCATAGATGTCCTTATATGTGGGAATGTATTAACATCTTCAAAACAAGCATTGGCATAGCCAATAGGTCTCGCCTTTGGGACCTTATAACTGTTTAACCATGCAACAGTTAATGTTGGTGCACCAAGGATATTGTGCTGCATAACTAAATACTCATAAGGTCCCAAAAGCGAGACCTATTGGCTATGCCAATGCTTGTTTCCTTCTTTGCCTTGGTGTTTAGGCAAAGGCAGTAGATCTGCACCCCCTTGTGTAGGCAGTACCTCGCTGTGTCCAGCCTCATCAAACTTGTGAAGTTTGGCAGCAAAAAGCTTGTGAAACCTTATTCTGCTGGCAAACTATGTCTGGCTGTGTCAATAGCAGCCTTACTCTGTGTACAGTAGGTTACTATTGTAAAAGCATTGCACAATCAAAATACTACTTTGTGCAGTGTGTGTGTTAGTGTTACAATGACAAACTTTAAAAAAAAAAACTTTATTTATGATTTTCCACATAAGAACAACACATTCAGTAAATAGACAGAACAGCGTGTACAGATTTACAGAAACAGATATAAAGTAGGTTGTGCCTGTAGTTGTGGGTACCTTTCTCGAGTGTCAGATGGTATTTATAGGGACATCCAGGGGGGCCACATCATCAGTCCCAACTAGTCTCGTACATCAACTACAATACATATCACAGTGTAGTCCATGGCGGCGCAGAAGTTCCATATGTGCAAGAATATTATCAGGAGGTGTACAACGCAGCTCATTTTGCTTGGATCGACCTACTAACACACTTACATCCCTTCCACTTCAGCAAGATGATAGGTCGTCACCTCTCCTCTAGCTCCCAGGACGGTCTTGCCGGGGGGGGGGAGGTCTGCTATCGTTCCCTGCTGCTACAGGGCTGTCCGGAGGAGAGTTTGCAGGGCGGGCCAGCAAGTATTGCGTAAGAGGACCCCAGATATCTTTTGGTCTCGAGGTGCGGGGCAGCGTCTCTACATAGATTGTAAGTTGGTCCTGACAGTACACCATGTCCCCCAGCCATTCCTTGAATTTAGGGGTTCTGGATGGCCTCCGCCAACGCCCTCCCCGGATGCTCTCCCCCCCCCCCCCCCCCCATATCTCCGGGCCTTCGAGTATTTCCCCATAAACTTGGATTCGCGATTCGCCGTGTTTATGTATACTGATAGCTTGTCCCGAAATTCTATTGGTGCCTGCCCCCTGTCTCCCCCAGTCATCCGCGCCTCTAGTGCCTTCAGTGCTCTTTCCAGCCTCTGAAGCCATCCCCGGTGTAGCGGGTCGCAGGGAGGCACAGAGACTCGAGAGGTGCTTGTTAATCCTTTTATTGATTTTACAGAGCGTTTGGGTAGTCTGGCACTCCTGTAGTAGGGCAGGGGGAGGTCTGAAACACGTGGATCTGGGCTGGCGCGGCTTCTCCTCACTCTGGCGGTCCGAGTCTTCTCCAGGTTGTCGATTCCCTGAAGACCTCTCCGGGGTGGTGGGTTGCCCAGGGAAAAAAAGAGAAGATATGGGGGAGGGGGATCAGGTTCAGGGAAGATACGTCCGTTTTCTAGGGAAGGGAGTGAGGGACCACGCAGTGCTCTCCTTAAACGACCCAGACAGTGCAAGACTAAAAAAAAAGGTGCTCCAGGGTAGGGAGACCAGTTCCAACTCCCGAGGTCGGCGTAGGGATCAAGGAGGTTTAAAACCCTTTCCTCCCACCCACGCTCTGATGCGGCCCCGTACCTGTTGAAGCCACACTACCCTTGAAGTGTGGCAGGGGGATTCGCCGGTACATTGGCCTCCTGGCGCTGCCCTCTGGACGTCTGCGATGTTCCCGTCTCTTCCTCCACTTCCTCCGCTCTCCTGTTCTCCTCCACTTCCTCCGCTCTCCTGCTCGACTCGCTGTACTCCACACTGCTCTCCTCCGGGTGTAACACACACCAGGCTGTTCTTCTTTCCGGATACTTCTGGTTCCGGGTAGACGACGTCACGAAGGGGGCCGGGTCTGGGATAGTCGAACTCCGCCCAATTAAAGTAACAGTCGCCTTTTTGTGTCTCAGCCTCGGTTCTCCAATACGGGGTCGGAGTCTGCTCCCCGTGAGGCTGTGGGAGAGAGAAGAAAGGGGTGACCAACTGGGGTTTGGTCCGAGGTCCCCCCTGACATCGTCACACCCGGATATCTCGGAGCACTCCAAAACTTTTAGATATACACACTCCCCTGACCATGGCCTTGCTGGCCTCCCATATGACCAAACTCACTGATCCCCTATTTCTCTGAAAGAACCCCTGAATCTCCTCCTCCAGCTCTGCATGAAACGCCGCGTCCAGCAGGGCTGTGGGCTGTAGTCGCCATGTTCATCTTGGCATTCCACCCCCGACAATTCAAGCAATAGTTGCACTGGCGAGTGGTCAGAATATGTACGGGGCAAATAGACGGTCCCAGACCTCTCGATGTTAAGGAGTAATCTATCCGGGCCCATGATGCCGCGCTCGGCGTAAAATGCGTGCCTTCTTTAGACATTGGGTGAATGTGACGCCAGGTATCAATTAGCCCTCCCTCTTCCAGGATATCTCGCAGCATCGCTGTAGACCTATCTATGATAGGGTTGAAGGCTACATTAAAATCCCATCCCCAAATTATATGACTGGTGCCCAGTGCCAGTATTTTACACCACAGAATTGTGAAGAAGTCAGGCGCATCTACATTTGGACCATAACAGCTTATCAACGGGACATTGTCAGCCCCCATCCTCCCCCATACAATTGCATACTTTCCCTGCGGGTCTACTATCTCTCCCTGTGGTAGAAAAGGCACGTGCCTTTTGACAGTAATGGCAACGCCTCGCGCATAGGAAGAATATGAGGAGAACAGCCTGTAAGCTGCCCATTTCCCAGCAAATGAGATATGCCGCTGTGGATTAAAGTGCGTTTCCTGTAAAAACGCTATACTAATTTTATGACGATCCAAGTATGAGAGTATCTGTCTCCGCTTCCTAGAGTCCCCCATCCCCCTCACATTCCAGGACAAAATCCTCATACGATTAGCAGATGTCGCTTCACCCACACTCCCCATTGGTAATAGCATGAGCTGTTCGTAAGCCGGCACTTATCCCACTATACGCAGTTGCACAATTACTTGGCTGTCGGTCTCTAAGCAACATACTTCGAACTGGTATATTCCAACCAACCGTCCCCCTTCTCTCCTCCCACTGAAGCATCCCAAACATGCCAGAAAAGAATTTCCCTCCCCTCCCTGCCCCAATTATCCCAAACTAACAGCGCTGCTAAGCCCTCTCTAGTATAGGTAACCAAAGAGAAAAGAGGGTTCTCCTGGGTGGGGACTGTCGCCAGGCGGCTCACAAGTAACACTTACTTCCTCAGGGGCACGAGATGTCGTTCCGCACCCCGTAGAGGTAGCAAGGGTGTCCGGTGTGCATTACTTATATTCTCCTATGCCAGGTCCAAAATATTACGCAAGACTATGAATTGTTCCGTCAGGAGTACCATATACAGTTTAGAAATAAGATTCAGCTCTCACAGTCTTTTTGCTGCATCAACCCCTTTTTGCCTCAAAACATCTTGATCAGTCAATATCCGAAGTGGTTGGCATCGAGGAACCATCAATAGATTGTGCCGCTTTGTTGCGTTGTCTCAGGTGCTTCAAAAAGTCTTCGGCTTGCTGGGGCCTAGTGCAGAACGTTTGTTTCCCTTGGTAAGTGATGCGAAGACGGGCCGGGTAGAGTAAGGCATAGTCGATTTGAGCCTGTCTCAGCTTCTGCTTCACTGGGAGGAATTTCCGCCTGTCCTCCTGCACCGCGGCAGTGAAGTCCGGGTAGATAGTGAAATTTACCTCTTCATTGTGGAGCGTTTTTTTCTCCCGCGCCACCCTAAGGGCTGCATCTCGATCTCTATAGTTAAGGAGGAGGGCTATGATAGGACGTGGCGTGCCTCCTACCGGAGGTCTAGGGCCTAGCGAGCGGTGGGCTCTCTCCACTACAAATTGAGAAGAGAAGGATTCCGCCCCGATCGCTGCCAGCAGCAGTTTTTCAACATACAGCTTCATCTTGCCCGTGTTGGTACTTTCGGGTATCCCTAGGAGTCTGATGTTGTTTCAGCGATTCCTCGCTTCCATGTCCTCATTTTTGGCAGCGATGACTTTCAAGAGCTTATCCATCATAGTGTCCTGCATATGCGCAGTGGCGTCCTCCGAGTCTGATATGCGCTTCTCTGCCTCCATGATCCTTTCCTCATGACCGTCTATTTTGCGAGCAATGTTATCCATCCGCGTATTCATGTCATCCATTTTGTCCGCGATTGCCACTATGCCCTGGCGCACTTCCAATAGGATAGTTTTCATATCAGTATCAGGCTCCACAGGCGTCTTTCGGTTGCCCATTGCCGCATTGCTGTTGTCGCCATCCGGGATTGCTTTGGAATTCTTTTTAGCCTCAAATTGGAGCCGAGGCTGTCGGGCAATGTTCGGGATAGTGCACTCTGTCCAGAGCATTTCCTTCAATAGAGATCGCCGGATTTCATACTGCTGCAGAGTTATATCGGTGATAGCGCTGCCGCGTTGTCAACTGAGGCAGGGCCCAATCTCTCCTCCAGCGTCTCCACCCCAAATCCAGGGCACTTAGTCGTCGTTCTTCTTCACCAGCATTAGCACGCTGTAGGCATCCCCAGCTTACTGCATGCCGCGAGCAATTCCCTCAAGAATAGCTTCCTTGCGCATTGTTTTAGGACACACTCACAAGAGGCGCACTTCAGGCATCACGCAGCGTCCTCGGTCCGAGATATGCTCCGCTCTTCCTCTAACCTTCCCCCTCAGCCTTGCTCAATAGGTCGGACGCTGGTCGAAAGTTGCATATGTCGGTGCCTCTATTGCAGGTATAACTTACTGCCAGTGTCTGCTCCTGCAGCCTCATGCATCCGCTTATTTGTCTGCAAAGCGGTCACCAAACCTCGTCGCGTTACCCTTCTCTTATCACTTCCGCAATGCCAGGCGCCAAGGCCCAGTCGCCTGAGGCGTTCGCAAGGAGCCGCGCCGCCCCGGGCACCGTCGCCTCCAAATGCCCGTGAGCCTATCGCAGAAGAGCCGCCGCGAGCAGAGGCATCGGCCTCCACCGCCCCACAATGCCAAAGGTGTCTGCTTCTTATCCGATCCGCCACTCCAGAGCACGGTGGCACCTCTGAGCTTCTTCCTGAGTGCTGCAGTCCAAAGCCTGCCTCTCTCTGGCCCCAACCCACTGTTCAGGGCCCGCTCGTTGTGTTGCACCAAATTATTTCGCAGGCTGTCATGTGAATCGCGGCCCTGCTGCTGATGTGAGGCCTCGCTGCCGTGTGTCGCTACCCAGCCTGGGCCGCAAGCACTCCAACGTCTATTTCACCGCTGCCAGCACGGCCACATATTTATTTATTTATTTATTTTATTTATTTGATGAGTTTTATATAGCGCTGGCTAGACCCGGAGGTATCAGAGTGCTGTACATGAGGTTTAAAACCATGTTACAGCATTACATCAGATTCCGTTACATCAGTTACTAGAGCAATCAGAGAGCAGGACAAACGAGAACAATGGAGCAGAGGGGGTAGATGGTGAAAGAGAAAAGGGGCATTTTACATGAGGTTAAACAGGGATTTAAAAACGTTGCATGAAATTACAGTTATATCGGTTACTGGAGGAATTAAATGGTCCATATAGTGAAAGAGACGCTGACCAAGCGGCTAGGAACAGTCTGGAAGTCAAAGGCAACCGCAAGATGGGGGGGATCAGGTCTAGGGCCCCCAGAGCCACATAACAAAATGGCGGGGCTGCAGGTGAACACCTCCGTTCAGAAAATCAAAAGTCAAAAAAAGGCACATGAACCCAAGGGGCAGGGCACAGTGAGGAGGGCAGGTCACCAAGTGTAGATAGACGGAAGGCTGGAAGTCATTGATCCCTCGTAAGTTATTAGAAGTTGGGGAAGAAGTCCGCACAGGCACCAGCTCCGGAGGGGGAAAAGCAGCTACGGTGTCAGGAGGATGCGAACAACACGCAAAAGGGAGAGCAAGCTCGAAGAGAGAAAAACAGGGCACCAGCGTCACGGCACTCTTGTGGAATCTCCAACGGGGAGGAACGATCCACACGCCCCCGCTGCAGCCCCACGTAGGCGCAGCAGGAGCCAGGAAACCGCAGCATGGGTCTGGAAGGCAGGCGTCGATCGGAAGGACCACCAGGGCCGGAAAGACAGGCATCGGCATCGGACGACAAACGGGAGGCGAGACCGGAAAGGCTGGCAGAAGGGCAAGCAGCAGCAATTGAGCCCGGAGGCAGGGGGAAGTCCAATAGGGGAGAACCTCAGCCCTGCTCACCGACGGCCATGCTGAGAACTCACCAGGCATTGGCATCGTCGAGGATGCCTCAGGCGACTGCAGGTCCATAAAGTCTCGATGAATGGTGGGGGAGGAAGAAGACAGGACAAGCAGCGGAGATGCGAGGAGAGCTGTGCCCGATGCCCGGCTGGGTAGGTGACGGCTGCGGCGAAAAGTCGGAGCCAATCTCCCCTATAGCTGTCGGGCAGCTCCATCGGGCATCGGCCATGACTGCTCAGTCTCCACAGAAGAAAAGCATTGATCCCATTACAACTCCAAGACTCTCGAGTTCACAAGCGGGAGACCAAAGCAATGAGGACCGAAGGCAAACAACTCAGGTGAGCAATAGGGTCCAAGGAGGAGGTGGGAATCTGGGAATTTACGACAAAAGGCGATCCCTGGCCGGGAGCTCCCAGCCGAAGCTCCTCACCTGTTGGCCATTCAGAACCAGTATTTCGCAAGGCCCAGAGCGTCTGGGTCCGCCGGTTAATGGGGGACTCTGCACTTACAGCGAGGATCTTGCGCGCAGTACCGTCTTTCGTTATCACTCTGCGCTCCTCGATGGCCGTTCCGCCACCCGTCGGTCTTATATCGTTTTCTCCCCGCCTACCGTGCACATTTTTCGCTCCAGCTGCACTCACCAGGCAATTGAGGCCCGCGCACTACGTGGGCGCCGCGGCCTCTCGTAGGCAGGCTCTGCCAGGGTTCGGCTTCCGATCACACAGGTCTCTCTGCCGGCTGTATCGGTCGCCGCCGCTTCCAGGCTCCCCACGTCTCTACCGCTCATGAAACTTGCCTGGATGGAGCAGCAACACATCGGCTACCTCTTCCCTGCGGTTTCAGTCGGCAGCTGACATTAGAGAATGATTAATTACCGGATTTTTACACCGGGCTGCGGGAGCCTCACACAGTCAGCCATTCCGCACTTGCGCCACCTAGCGCCCCCTACAATGACAAACCTGTAGCCATGGTGTCTCCGTGGTGTCTCTTGTGCCCCATACAAGGTTTTCTTTTTCTCTACCCAGGCCAGGCTAATTGCTATAATTAGAGTAGACATTTAGGAGCAAACATAATAGAGAAAATGGCAATTCATTACAAAGGACTTTTGGAAAAAATATTTACAATTTTATAATGCCCATTGCCCTTTCAAGACTTAAAAACAACACTTATATTTTATTGGATTTGGCAACTTATGTGTTGGGGGCTTCAGAACAGAATTGAAAGCATGGTTGTTGTTATAACATGTTATAAGCAGGCACTATTTCTGTCTTTATTGGAGCGGTTTCTTTGCAGGACATTGCCCATCAGCCTCACATTCTATCTATTCTGGAGCTTGATGACATACTTGTAGCCTTTCAATGCCAGACACCATTAGTTGCAAAGTTATTCCATGGCAACTACCTCTTTTGCTAGGTCTTTAGACCTGGTGGCTTCCTGTAATGACCTAGCTCAGTCATCTATTATGAGAACTGCTGACTTGGAATACACATAATGAATATTTTATTTTGATTCAGAATAGCACAGATTCCTAGCACAGTAATTAACAGGCAGTAATATTGCCAACTGATTGGCACTCGCGTATTCATTCTCGGGAGGAAAGGAAAATGAATTGGGAATCAAACCTGAGACCTGCCAGTTGGAAATACCTCTAATGCTCCCTTAGGACAACCCTGCTCTGCACTGTTTTTTAGTGAGACTAAGGAATTTGGGTGTGTTAAAGTAACACCCAAACAATCCCTGGGCTAATTTTTCTTTAAATCTATTCCGATGTTTAACATCAGGAGAGATTAAAAAATGGTGTGATGGGAGGGTAGTGGAGGCACAATGAAGGGTTCTGGGAGACATGAAGTGGCCTGAATGGGTGCAGTGCAGAGAGGGACTGCAGTGAGGAAGTGCGTATAGCGAACCTTAATGTGAGAGCAGATCATCTCAAATGGGATGCAAGATATACAGAACACATATAGACTGCAGGCGGTGGTGGTTAAAAAGTGCATGCAGGAGAGGAAGGCAACTGTCAGAAGGTATCATTGGGAGTGGGGCACATAGAGGGCCGACTTGGGAGAGGCAGTTACACAGGAGCTACAGGGGGGGCAGGGGAAGGCAGCACACAGAGACTGCAGGAAGGTTGGTTGAACACCTATCCTCATTTGTCTACCCAGCCAACATCCTACACCAACACACCCACCATTATAGGAAGAGGCACAGAATATGCCCTCAGGGATGACCTTAAAAACACAGTAGACCCGAACGGGGTTGCTGCACTACTTCTCTTGGACCTCTCAGCTGGCTTTGACACAGTTGACCATGACACTCCAATGCGAAGACTCTACGAAGCCGGCATTGAGGGGACTGCTCTCGCCTGGATCATATCTCACCTTCAAAACAGAACAAATGTCATCCATACCCCCCCTTTCTCATCCAAACCATACTTCACAAAAGCAAAGCAAGGTTTGCCCAAGGCTCTGTCGTCTCACCCATACTTTCAACATCTACATAAAAATACTCCTTCAACTGGAAAGCCCCAAAGACATTAGGAACTCACACATTTTCAGTTGCCTCAGAATCGTGGATCAGTGGATGACATGGAGCCACCTCAAATTGAATGCTTCCAAAATAGAAACACTCACATGTGCAATTGGAAAAATTATGACCTACTCGCCACGTAGCCTGATGGCCTGGGAACACTGCATAAAGTATTTACGGAAGTAAGAAACTTCAGAATTGCCATGGCCTCCAAGCTATCAATGAATGCTCAAGTGGACAAACTAGCAAGATCAAGTTTCATCACTACAAAAATTCTGCAACACATCTTCTCCCACCTGGGATTTCAAATTAAGGTCCAGGCTGCTATCTCTCTTGCACTGTCT
Source organism: Triturus cristatus (assembly GCF_964204655.1). Lineage (NCBI taxonomy): Eukaryota > Metazoa > Chordata > Amphibia > Caudata > Salamandridae > Triturus > Triturus cristatus. The sequence goes on along the minus strand of NC_140584.1, from coordinate 831,956,126 downwards.
AAACTGGACTACACCAATAGCCTATACCATGGATCCTCTTTAACAACTATGAAAAGACTACAACTGATTCAGAACTCTGCTTCCAGACTGCAACTACAGGTAAAGCCACATATGCCCTACCTTGAAGCGCCTACATTGGTTACAGATTGCCAGAAGATCTATATTCAAGCTGCTTTGAATCACCCACAGAGCCGCTCTTCATCAGGAATAAAATCACCAAATGCATTCAACAAAGAAACCTCCGCGCTACATTGGCACCTTGCCTCAAAATCCCACCATACAAGAAAAAACCCATAGTTGGCACATCCATTAATCACCTAAACTATGGAACTCTTAACCCCCAAACATAAGATCCACTTATAACTACCTTCTGTTCAGAAGACTACTCGAGTTGGCTCTTTCCCACATAACCACCATACTCAAACATAAATGTACAGCAAATCGCTGTCTATATAAGCATTTATTTGGATTATATGTATGGATCTATACAAGTCTATTCCTTTGTATAAATGTGTATAATAATTGTTCATAAATATACAGATATCCATTAGTTCTGCTTGACAAATGTACATATTACTTATGGTTAAAGCATTCTATGTTTAACATGTATACAGGTCACTGCATGAATAAATACATTTTTATCATGACTATCTACAATTTCTTCACTGTTGAATTATTAAAAGGGAAAAAGATATTAAACATTTAGATTAAAGTACAGCAACACATGAAAGTCTGAGTTTATTAAATACAACTTAAATCTAGACAAATTACCTTCCTAATACATATATACCTTCCTAATACATATATACCTTCCATGTACTAGTGTATCTTTATATTTCTTAACTCCTAATTCAGCATCTCCAATGCACTACCAATATCTCACCCTATACCTCTCTCAATGTATCCTCTACCTCTACTCTGACTCATCTCAAATCCCATTCTATCACTATGATCTACAAAATAACCCTTTCTAGACTCTTCTCTCCACAACCCCTCTTTGCATCATCTGAAACCTCTTTTACTACTCGGACCTCCCAAACAAGACTTTCTAAACCCTTCCCTCATGTATCCCTCCTAGACTCATCTGATACCTCATCCCTCTCCCTAATACACTTCTAGAGGCTCTTCCCTCCTCCATCTTTCCTTTACTCATCCCAAACATCCTCGTACTGCTATGAACTCTAAATAAACACTCTCTAGACCCTTCCCTCTTATTTCCATCCACTATCTTTTCTATCCAACTAACAGACTAACATGTCTACTGCTCAAATTAATTTCATATTTCCCTATACTAATTCACCACTAATACTTTTTGGTTCCAATGTAGCATGCTTCTCACCGAAAAGCACTTTGACGCCTCATCAGGGGTAGTAAGCGCTATGTAAATCCAATTACAATATCTCTATAAAACCGACGTAATATGGCAGAATACACACTATCATAAGCTCACACAACCAACAGCATACATCTACTAAACCACCACATGTATACCCGGAGTCACCATCATTGGTCAATAAAACCACCACCATACAGTGAAGATCATACACCAACAAAACAACTGTCTGTTTTTGCTGGCTGTAGAACTCTGTGTTCTTTACCTCTGCTAACTAGAGGTTAAGTGTCTATTCTCTTCTTTTTACAAAATGAATTTGGTATACTCCCAATTGGCATATTTAGCTTACCTATAAGCCCGTTATATGTGTTGAAGGAAGGGTCTCAAACCTTTTCTATAGTAAGAGCTACTTATGTTCAATGAAGAGCTTCCTGAGCTATTAATATTAGTGCTGTAATAGTGACCACATCAGACAAGATTACATTGTTGGGCATGTCATTCAAGTCTATCAGCAGTAATCAACTCGATGAACCTGGCAGAGTTACCAGCAGTAATCTAAAAAGGCTTAGTCAATTTACAATGCCTATACATGGGCAATATATAACAGCGAAGTGCCCAGGTTACCAAGGCGGTAATAAGTCTTGCAACACTGCATGATTTATTAGTCCAATATTAACTTTAATTCTAATATAACGTGCATTTTTAAAGCACATGTGCAACTTAAAGGCTATTGGTACTGAAATAATATTTGTTTATTGTTACCTAATTCAATGGTTTGAATTGGAAAGTCAATAGGAAATAAACAGCCATTACCCAATTATATACTGCCTGGTCATCACCACGCACCACGGTATACTGCAAAGTTATCATGGTATACCATGGCCCGAAATATACCTAAGGCCTAGCTGTGTTATTGGATTGCGGTACCCTTGCGTCACTCATGGTGTCACATGGGCAATGCAGTACTAAAGTTAGGTTCATAAAGAAACGCAAGGCCACCATGCCCTGAGTTGATTAGTAAATCTGGAAAAACGCATGGTAGCGCAATTTGCTGTTTTGCATTACTCTGCACACCATAATCTACATTGCTACTAAATTTCACATACATCCTTATGCCACGACACTGTAGTCACTCCACTATACGTGATTCCACTCTATGCCTCTCAGCACTGTATGAGATTCCACTCTACGTTATCACACTCTATGTAACGCCACTGTACGTTTCTCCAGTCTATGCCACTCTATTGTACACCACTCTACTGGATGGTACTCCATTATACGCTATTCCACTCTTTGCCATTTTACTGTACGCCATTCCATTCTACTCCACTGTATGCAACTCCACTCTACAAGACTTCACAGTATGCTATTCCACTGTATGTCACTCCACTGTACACTACTTCCCTCTACCCCACTCTAGTGTATGGCACTTTACTCTACGCTACTTAATTCTACACTATTCGATTGGATCCCACTCCAGTGCACTCTGCTATATGCTACTCCAGTACATGCTATTCCACTCTACGCCATCCCACTGTATGCCACTCCACTCTACGCTGCTTCATTCTAATCTATTCGGTTGGATCCCACTCCAGTGAATACCCCTCCACTCTATGCTATTACATTCTAGCACATGCCACTCCAGTCTACACTGCTCCATTGTATGCCACTCCACTGTACGCGAATCTACTGTACACTAGAACACTCTATGCCACTCCACTGTGCAACACTCAGCTCTACGCCACTCAACTCAACACTGTGGCAGTCCACTCTATGCTATTACACTGTATGGAACTCACCTCTATGCCTTTCTAGTGTATGCCACTCCGCTATATGCCATTCCGCTCTATGCCACTCCAGTCTACCCCCCTCCATTCTGCACTATTCCATTGGATGCTATTACACTCATTCCTGTGTACGCCATGTCAGTCTACACCACTTCATTGTACGCCACTGCACTGTACACTAATCCACTATACGCTGTTCCAGTCTGGCAGCCTGTCTCTCTATTGTACACCACTCCATTCTATGCTGTTCCAATTTATGCCACAGAACTATGCACTACTCCGCTCTATGCCACCCCAGTGTGCACCACTGCACTGTACGCCACTCCATTCTACGCTACTCCATTGGACGCCACTCCACGATATGCTATTTCACTCTACCCTTCTCCAGTGCACACTATTCCAGTCTACACCACTACACCATACACCACTTTACTCTATGCTATTCTGCTCTACGCAACTCCACTCTGCTATTCCACTGTATGTCACTCCATTCAATGCTGTTACACTGTACACATCTTCAATCGTTACTTCTCTACAGTATTGTATTCCACTCTATCCCATTCCACTGTACGCCAATCCAGTGTATGCTATTACACTCCACCCCACCCCGTAATACATCACTCCAGTCTAACCCACTTCACTGTATGCCTCTCCACTGTATGCTACTACACCGTGTGCTGTTACACTCTACGCCACTCCACTGTATTGCCAGTCTAGTCTATGCTTCTCCACTCTGCACTATTCCACTTTATGCAACTCCACTGTACGCTGCTCCACTCTACGACATTCCAGTGTACTCTCTTCCACTTTATATAATTCTACTCTACAAAGCTCTACTAGACTCTACTCCACTCTATCCCCATACACTCCACTGTCCATATTTGCACTTGCCTATATGCCTGTTCACTCTTTTGTACAAGACTCTACTCTACAACAGTTTCCAACACTCTACGACACCGCACTCCGCTCTACTGTATGAGACTCCACTCCAATTTATACGTTTTCTCGACTCTGCTATGCCACTTCAATGTATGCCACCCCACTCTACGCTAATCCACTGAATTCTACTCCACTCTACACCACTCCCTTCTTCTACACTCCACTGTACAATATTCCACTGCACTCTATTCCACTGTATGCTACTCCACTTTATGGTAATCCAGTGTACGTCACTACAGTGTATGCCACTCCATTCTATGCCGCTCCATTGTAGGATACTCTCCTCCACTCTATATAACTCCACTCTATATAACTCCACTCTACATAAGTCTGCCACACTTCATGGCATTCTACTACACTCTATTCCCGTATACTACATTGTCCCACTCTAAACTCCACTCTATGCCCGTACACTCCAATGTACAACACTCTTTTCCTCTATAAGACACAGCACTCTATTCTACTGTACCAACCCCACTCCGATTTATAACCGTTTGCTACCTACGCTACGCCAGTACACTACACTCTATGCCACTCTGCTCTACGGCACACCGATACACTCTTACGTACTTCATTCCATACTGTGCTACCAATCCACTCGACTCTACTCCATTGTACAAGACTTTAACTCACTGTACGCTTCTATACAACAATCTACTCTACGCAGCTTCACTGTTTCCCGCACTGTTGTACTCTATGCAACTCCACTCTACAATACTCTACTACACTGTATGCCACTTTCCGACAAGTTAGTCCTTTCCATACCCCTCACTCCACTGTACTATACTGTATGCCACTGTGAAACACTGTACTCCGCTTTAACGACACTATAGTCCACTATATGACACTGTACGCAACTCTTCGTATGCCACTGCACCCCACTTTATTCCACTACTCCACTCTACGCCACTCAATGCCATTGCACTCTATAACATTGTATGCCAATCCACTGTACTCTGTAACATTATACTATACGTTATGCACTCTATTCCTCTCTATGACCATCCACTGTAGTACACTGTATGACACTCGACGACACGTACTCAACTTCCCTTTACGATATGACACAGTATATATATGACACAAGACTCTCCTCCACTATTCCACTTCAATTGACGAGACGACACTCTACTTCACCCTATTCCACTCTAAAACACTCTGCTCCACTCTGACAGTCTGCGACACCCTACTGTACTGTTCGACCCCATTCTACAGTACAATTTGCTGCTCCAGTCTACTATACTTGATTCCACAATATGAGGCACCATGCCATGACAATACATAACACTTTACTACACTGTACGATATGCTACTACACTCTACTTGATTCCAATCTACAACACAGTGCATGGTAGAGTGGCGAGTTATAGTTAATGTTGTCTGGTTAGCGGGCTGAAAAGAGAGTGTAACAAGGTCCTCTACTTATAATAATTTGAATGTGGTATATTAATTGTATATGAAAGTTATAACTATTGTTTTGACATTTTTAAAGTTTGTGTAGTTTAAACTTAGTTAGGAAAACGTATTTTCCGTAAAGAAACCATTACTAATCTTTAACCTTTTGTTTTTATGTTTGAGGGGTGTGTGTGTGTGTGTGTGTGTATGTATATATGTGTGTGTGTGTGTGTATATATATAATACATATTTTCACTGAAAAAACGATTCAGTAAGACATGTTAAATAACTCACTTATACAGTCAGTCACGCACCTACTAAATAAACCCTTCAGGCTCTTGTAAATGCATTCATTCTTCAATACACCTTGGAATAGATATATATGAAAAATATTTAAACTTTACAGAAACATACATTCACTGGATGATGTCATCAGTGCTGTCATTTGAGATGTCATGAGTGATGTCACTGACCATGTCATGAGTGATGTAATATGTGACATCAGCAGTGCATTGCGGGCGCGCAAGTTATGGTTAGCTCAACTAACTATTTCTCTGGTTTTATAAGAGTCAAATGTCCAACTAACTATAACGTCCCTGAAACCTATGGTTTTTTTAGTGAATTTCAAAGGTTTTTTAAATGCTAATTCCTAACTATAACGTCTGTAAAAACTATAGTTTTTTTCAGTGAATTTCAAAGGTTTTTTAAATGCTAATTTCATATCTGAATGTTTATAAAACCTATATTTTTTTTTTCTTTTTTTTTTTATATTTTGGAACTCAATTATACTTCTTTGTTTTTAACTTTAAAAATTAAGTAATGTTTTTTTATATCTTCCCCCAAAAATATGTATATCTTTTTTTTTTTTTTTTGGGGGGGGGGGAGAAAACTGCACTCCCATACCGGTAGTGTACCAAGCTCCATCACCACGCGAATCCTATCCGCCATATTGCTTAACTCGTAAAGGATGCCCATTTCGTATCCGATGAATTCGTGGCACCACGTCCCGTGTAACATCATATACGTATGAGTTCGCGCCAGCTGCTACATAGGTATTCGACAGGTACGCTGTACCAAGCCACGCGTTACGTCATGTACTTATGGGGTCGCGCCCGCTGCGCGTTGCATATGCTACGAGTGCACGCTGCCAGGCCCTGTTGCGTCATAGACGTATGGTGTCTCGCCGGGTATGCCATTCCCTCGTTTTTTTTATGTCTCAAAACTATATCTAAATAACTTTAAACTGTATATGAGAGCAAGCGATAATCTAAAATATTTTAAACATTTATACATTTTTAACTGTAATAAACTTATATTATGATAAATATATTTTCTCACAATCTTGTCGGGTGCGGCCTCCTTGCGCCCTCGATGCGCGATTGCCATGTGACCTTAAAAAAAAGCATTTGATTAGTTCATAACATTTCCCATTGTAACAGTTGGAGTATCCCACCCATTTTAGTTATTCTCTCTACAGCGTTTGATGAGACACACCCCTTCTGCTTAGAGAGCTTTTTTGAAAAGTTTTTTTGCTGTGTACACATCTTCTACTACACACAACATGCAACGATCATCTTGATCAATATTCATGGTCTGTACATTAGCCTTCCACGTGTGATCGCCATGCATCTCAAACGTTACATAAAAAATCAAATGTGTGTTACACGATGCCCCTGGTGTGTGTATGGGCACATTATTGTGCTGCCTTTTGGCCTGGGTATTGCTGGCCCGAAGGGATATCATCAGCCACAGGCAGAGTGCACATCCTAGATCACATGTGACAAACAGTAAACAGTAATGTGTACATTTGTATTGCTGTATTCTCTGTTGTCAGGCTTTACCAGTATAGTAGTGTGTCATATGTGAAACTTTCAGATTCACGTTTGGCATGCATTGCTTAACTATAATGAACGTTATCACTATTTATGACGTAGCCTCACTGCTGATCTTCCCTCCATCCGAGCACATCCACGTTTGCACTTCGCGATAGCAACACTTTCAATAATAACGCACACCATTGACATGAGTGTCTGTGCATATCCACAACCTTGACAACGACATGTGATGTTGGCCATTCAATGTTTTTGAACAGCATCTCATTAGCGATAGTTGCCGCCCTCCTGGTACATGCTACATTAATGTAAATTGCGCATTCTGCAACGTCAAAATTGCAACAGAAATACACATAAGTACACTTCCTGGCCAGGCAGGAACTGAACAACACCCAGGTCCCCGGAACTATTATTCACACCCCTACGCTCGCCTGGGGTATGCAAGCCCAGCCCACTTTGCGTACGTATAAATAGGATAATGACGCTGCCACATGTCCCAGTTCTTCTACACTGCCTCAGGTGATATGGTCGCATCCACCTCGCATATCACAATGCGCAATAAAAAAAAAGGATCCATGAGGTGTACACCATCATCCCAATCAACACTGCACCTGAATTGTGAACACTGCTGCCCGTCGTGTTTGGACACACAACAATGACAGCAGGTGAGCAGTGGGGCCTGGGTGCACAGGGCCTGCAATTGAGCGCGATTCTGTGGGAGGGGTGGGATGCATCCGCCTGGGTGCGCAGGTACAAACAAGCGATATTGCCCTGCTTAATAATGTGTTCTCTGACCTCATTCAGTCACATGTGTCTCATTTTAAGGACCTGCTGGACCGTACTGTAGGCCTGAGCCAGCGGGCGGCGCTGCCCTACAGACACGTGTTGAGTGCAGTGCTGCGGGAGGGGTGGGGTGCATCAGCCTGTGTGCAAAGGTGCGAACAACTGATGTTACCCTGCGTACTGATGTGATCTCTGACCTCATTCAGTTACAGCTCTGTCTCATTTTAAGGACCTGCTGGACCGTACTGTAGGCCTGAGCCAGCGGGCAGCGCTGCCCTACAGACAAGTGGCGTTGGCTTTTGGGGCACTGTAGTGAGCTGATTACTAAGTGTACATGCACACATGCTTGCGCCACTGCATTAAACACGCACGTTATACTTCTAGCATGCACTCTGTTCCTTTGTATGTGAACATTGGCATAACCTATTATTATTTAACCTTGTGTATTCTCGTGCACTCCAACTCCTCTTTGAACCACGATTACCTCTAACAGTTCGAAGATCGTACTTCAAGAAGGAAGGATGCACTCAACTGGTGTTCTCTTTTAACGTTGAAAGAAACCTTCATTTACCTCAAGACGTTTCCAACATTATATTTTTTCTCCCTTTTCAGACACTGGGTTAGTGGAGCCAAAATGGGCGGAGCGGGTGCTTACCCCGTGATGATGCCCTGGGCATTCTGACGCCTTCCACCGTGGTATCAAAACACCGTCCCCGACCGGAGACCTGCTGGGCCACCCTGATAGCGGCACCACGGAGTTGGATCTCGCACTGGCACGTCCTTGGACACACCGGTTGTGGCAGGTGAGCAGTACAGCCTCGGCGCGCAGGAGCTGCAATTGAGCACAGAGCGGAGAAAGGGGCTGGGGTGCAGCACCCTGGGTGAACAGGTGCAGGCAAGCGATTTTGTCATAGATAATAATGTAATCTCTGGCCTCATTCATATCTCTGTTTCATTTTAAGGACTTTCTGGACCGCACTCTTTCTCGCAGACTCCAGCGTCCCAGACACACGGGTGATGGGAGGTGAACAGTGAGGGCTGGGTGCAGTAGGCCGGCGCTCTGTCTTCTCCTCCCTCTGTTCTTTTCACTCTCCCTCCCCTTCCACCCACTCGCTCTCTGTCCCATTCTCACTTTCCTCCGTTCATTCTCACTACCTTTCTTTTTCTCTTAGACATGGCACACATACTTATGTTTCTTTTTTGTCTTGCAGGTTTTGTACACTGCTTCTGGAGGAGTCCCACCCACTTCTTTCATGTTTTACTGTTGTTCTAATAAAGTTACATTTCCATTTATTTGTGTTGTGTTTAATAAAAGGTTTTTTGTTTACCAATAAATAACTGAGTGTATCGCTCTTCTTTTTCTGACAACACTTGTCTGTAGTTTATGGTGAAAATCGGCGGTTGATAGTAGGTTATAAGGGAAATGTTGTTTAATTTTCCGGTGCACCTATCAAATATAAACCAACAGACTATTACATAAATGAAACCTGGGTAATTGTACAACGGCAAAAGTTCTATGAGTGTATCACTTTATAACACCATGAATACTGCCTGTGTGATTTCAGAACCAATAAGGCACTGCCCAGGGCCACCGAGGCTTCAAGGACTGGCGAGGCCCACCCTGCATATTTAAATAAAGCCCCGGAGGTTGCCGATCCCCGGTCTTAAGTTGGCCTCGAAGCCCCCTGAACAATTCGAAAACAATACCCGGGGAGGTGTCGATCCCCTAATGTGCGAAAAGTCTCTATGCCCTCCCGCACCTAATTTACATTTGAGATTAAGATCCCCAGTGCTGCAGAGACCCCGCGATATAATAATAGGATTGGTCCCGAAACCTTACCCACCAGCGTGCTCATTTAAATGAACGGGTGAGACCCCGCTTCATTTTTTTTTTCCTCCCATTTTTACCATCCGGTTCCGATTTATTGAAACGATAAGAGGTTTTCCTCCTCTTGCTTCAACGAGGCAAACAAGAATTTACTATCACAGGGTGCAAGCAATGCTCCAACCCTGTAATAGCAAACATAAAAGTCCCGCGCTTGCACACCCCGGGACATTGTATGACCTGTGCCTGGGAGGTGGCGCTTTATGGGACCATGATGCTTTGTTTAATGCATAACTACAGAATTAGTATAAACGCATACTAACACTACTTGCACACGTGCATGTGGTACAGCAACCAGAGTGTAGTGAAGAGGCGGAGGAAGCCCAAAATCAAAAAATATAAATCCTACCAGAGGTAGGATCACATAGTTCGATCAGCCGACAACCCTGGGATGAGTAGAAACGGATTCACCTAGAAAACTGGTCTTCAGCACAACGCAAGCAAGCGCAAAATCTTGGTGAGTGCTTCCTTTTCACCTTCTCCCGCTCGTCGCCAAATGTATGTAGTGAACAGGAAGACGGCAGTGGATCTGATAAGTAGATTTATTGCAGGAAAAGAAGACCACTTAAACAGCCACCAACAGGACCAGACACCAAGGCATCCATCTGATCCAGCACTGTGTACACACTCCCCAAGATTCCCCTCATGACAGCCCTACATTCTCACATTACATACTTGCATTATAGTATCATTACATACTAACATTGTACTATGACTCACATTGAAATAGTACACAGAGCACATCACTTTACAGCAATGAGCTCATGGTTTAATCCCCGAGTCTTCAGACCAGTAGGGGTGAGTAATTTGCTTCCCACTCCCTGTATAGTATAAACGCATACGAACACTACTTACAGTTATACTACAACGGCCAGTATGCTACAGTACCCACAGCCCATCACTTTACAACAATCAGCTCGGTTTGATCCCCGATTCTTCACACCGGTAGGCGTAGTACTTTGCTTCCCACTTCCGGTATAGTATAAACGCACGGTAGAGCTCAGTAGTTTGCTTCCCACTCCCTGTATGGTATAAACGCCTACTAACACTACTTTCACAGGTATCCTACAAACACCAGAGCACATCACTTTACAGCAATGACCTCCCGGTTTAGGCTCTAGGTTTCATACCAGACTGTAGCACCATCTCATCTCAGCACCATGTCACTCTGAGCAACACCGCACTTTCAGACCGGTAGGTGTGACTACTTTGCTTAGCACTCCCCCCACAGAGGTTACAGTGCTCCTATCCTCCTGTTTTCTACTCTTTTCACCCTTTTTCCCCCTTACTCGCTTCAATGGAATCACAAAATGGCGGCCAACACTTCCTAGTTGCAACCACTCGCAGCGCTCACAACCAATAAGCAGCAAGCTTGTGCTCGTAACACCTCAGCCAATCAGATCGCAGAATTCCCAAATATCGATATCTGTAAAATTCGATATTTCTCAAACTACTGAAAGGATTTACACCAAATAAGCAAAAGCGTGCTTTCTAGACCAAGACCCTTCTCCCTGCCAAATTTGGGGTAATTCCGTTCACCTGTTCGACCTGTAGCCTTGTCTAAATTTTCCTATGGAAATTAACATGGAGAATACACGATTTTTGGACCCCCCTTTTCTCTCAGCCCCCCCCCTTGAAGAATCACCCCCAAACTTCCCACATAGGAGCTGATATGAACAAAAAATTTGTTTGGAAAATTTCATGAAGATTCATCAAAAGACGCCATAGTTATAAGCAAAACAATAAATGCTCTTCCTATGGAAACTTGGTCCTAACTATAACTGCCTACTGGTGACTGCCAATAGGTAATATATATATATGGCCTTCAAGCAATTGAATATTTCTTAAAAAGCCGTTCATTGAAATTTAAAGATCATAATTGTATGATCTTGGAATTTGTCGAATACTGTTTAACTAACAATATCTTCCTTTTCCAGGATCAATTATTCAGACAGCTACAGGGTACGGCCATGGGCACCTGCTTCGCCCCCAGTTACGCAAATCTTTTCGTGGGCTGGTGGGAGAAGCAGGTGGCCTGGTCAGATGCCAATGAGATGTGGACCAGTAGGCTAATCAGCTGGAACCGCTACATAGATGATCTTTTTACCATTTTCAATGGCACCATAGAATCTGCCAATGAATTTGTTAGCAATCTGAATTTAAATGATTTGAACCTCAGATTCAGTGGTGAAGTTAGTAAATCTTCGGTAAATTTTCTGGATCTGGAGGTTTTTGTCTCTGATGGAAGACTATGTACATCCCTACACAGAAAACCAACGGCAGGGAATTCCGTTCTCCATTCTGACAGCTGTCATTTAGGCAAACTGATTAACAGCATCCCTTATGGCGAACTGCTAAGAATTAAAAGAAACTGCACTAGAGAGTGTGACTTTCGCTCAGCCGCAGCTGACAGTGAAGCCAGATTCCTCATGCGAGGATATTCAGAGGCCACTATACGTAGCGCTAGATGTAAAGTTGAATCAAAAGATAGACTTGAACTCATAAGTGGCACTTCTGCAACCAAGCAAAAGAAGGAACAATCCATATCTTCTCCTAACATGGATTGCTGATTGATTACTAGTTATGCCAGCAATCAAAATGCCCTCAGAGAAATACTAAAAAGAAACTTGCAGATTCTTAAATCCGATCCAGTAATTGGGGAAGACTTACCCAAGGCACAGCAACTATCATTTAGAAAGGCCAGATCATTACATGATGATCTGGTTCAAAGTCATTTTTCTATTCCAAGAAAAGCCTGCGGTCTAGGTTCTATCAAGGGATTCTACCCATGCCGCAAGTGTAAGGCATGTAAAAACAGCGAAAAGACCTTAACGTATGAAATTCCAGGCCTTAAATCCCCCAAAAGAATTCAAAAATGTATCAACTGCAATACAGTGTATTGTTTAATCTGCCCGTGCGGCCTGAGGTACATTGGGAGCACTATACATCCCACAAAGATCAGGATCCTAGAACACCAGAGAGCTATCACCACAAATGACGTCAACTATCCGGTTGCACGTCATTTTAAAAGTCATCATGGCAGCAATAGGGATTTATTACGCTTCTTTTGCCTTGATCATGTTCCCACCAGCATTCGAGGAGGAGATAGACTTCTCAAACTCCGTAGACTGGAGTCCCGATTCATAATTGATCTGCAAACTAAGATACCTCAGGGACTCAACAGCAGTGAGGAATTGGCGATACATCTTTGATTTTGAAATCATGACATTTTCTGAACAGTCTGTCAGCTTATCTCTTTGTATTTTGCATTATGTCGGATGTCAGCATAACCAGTTAATTAATTATTTTTTTCTGGATTAATGATAGTTAAACAGGACACTGTTTTCCTTCCCACATTTACGTTATTTGCTATATGTAATATGCAATATAACTTCATGAGTCTTTTCTTTATGTATAGCTTTTTGCATCTTTTGGTGGACGATTATTCAGCATAGATTTGATGCTGTAGAAGTGGGTGTGTTTCTTTTCTATTTATATCGAGGTCCTCGATTTTGTCACTGTTTGACCGGGTTGACGGAATATGCCCATCTGAGGGCTTTATAGTCATGAAATATTAACCTTGGTCTTCGTGTTTGCATAACTGATCAATGATATTAGCCCATTCAGGGCAAAAATGCAATTAATTCATTATTTGATCACATTAACATGTTTAAAGATGGCTGAAACTTTTCTTTAAACTTACTTTTGAAGTCCTTTTTTTGATGTTTGTTTAAAGGAGCACCTCACCACCAATCACTGTAATGTATTTGATTTAAATTGTGCTGTCCAGGGACGCCTTGCAAAACTGACGAAGGCAGTCGCCGAAACATGTCTTTTGTGTATAGTTTAACCTAATAAATCGGGTTAAATCATCCCCCGTGAGTTCTGTACTTTGTACTTTGTAGCAGAGAGATATATATATATATATATATATATATATATATATAATCTCCAGCAAAAGCTTCTAATTTAGTAAGATGGGTTGTCTACTAGAGAGCTACTTACAGGTAGCTGAGAAGCTATCAGTAGCTCACAAGCAACTCGGAAATGCCTGGTATGAAGTGTACCTTGGCCCTGTAAGGTAAATGTCACTAGTGCAGTGGTTCCCAATCTGTGCGCTGTGGCGTCAAAACTAGCCAGGGGCTCCGCGCACCAAACACACAGTTTGGTGCCGCAGTTTTGCATCCTAAAGGCTGTCGATACAACTGCATTCTGCCACAGGAATATACACCAACACTGAAAGAACCTTGCCCCCTATCCCCACCACCAATGCCAAACCTCCCAATCCCGCACGCCTCTGCTCGGTGGCAGCATTGCAGGCCAAGCACAACTTTCTAAAAGGGTCCAGGTCCAGAGCAGTCGTGCGTGTACAGGAGGACGCTGGCTGCAGCTTCCACGCTTCGACTTTGAAACACAGCTAAGTGCCCTCACCTGACCTCTATCTGATGAGAGCAGCCACACACTCTAAAAACAAGGCCTGTCCACAACAATTCACAAACTGTCTCATGGAAACAGTCACAGGATGTCAGTGGGACCAGTATCGGGCGTCAGATCATGGTGTCTCTCCTAGTCCGAACTAGACCCAGGCCAAGGGTGACATCCTTGGATGTCTACTGTAAATATAACATCCTGTGTCAGATTAAAGCGCTTCAACACCTCATCAGGGGCAGTAAACGCGCTATCAATATATAATTACAGATATAGAATCTAGGCTGTCTTACAGTGAGGCCCATATCCAATGTCATATCCCTAGCTATTTTCTAGAAACATACCCAGTATTGGGGATTAACCTCCACTCCCCATGGGCCTGAATAGGACCCTCCCATCATTTCCCTCAATTCAGTGCATGGAAAACTCTAAATCTGGGAATGCACTGCGGTGCCACGTACTCACAGAAATGCAGTGCACTTTTTTTTGCACTCACAAAAGTCACTATCTGCAGTTGTTCTACCCAAACGCAGTACAGTTCTATTCACCACGGGGTGAAGTTAGTACTCCACAAGCCCAGGTGCAGTGTTCTAAGTCCCCAATATACCACCAAAGCCCTACAACGTTCCCCAAAATACAGTGCAATTCTCTGTGCTCAAAACCAGTGTTCCGAGCCCCGGTAGTTCTGTGCCCCAAATTAAATGCTGTCTTCTCTATTCCAATCAATACATAGGTGTTCTGGGTCCCTACGTAGGTCTGTGCTGCCTAGACTCAAGTGTAGTGGTGTTCAGTCTGTGTCCCTCAAAGCAGCCTTCAGAGGCCACCCCTTCCCTGACTCTCAGCCTCATTCCTGCTCTTTGAAATCAGCGGCACTGCCAGCCTCTTATTGTGACTGAGTCCCACATGCCAGCCCTGCTCCAGAAACCATCTTGTGTCCAGGCAAAGCTATACCCTAGCCCAGCCTTGCAAACTTGCACCTCCAGCAAAAACAGAAATCGCCTGAGGCCATAAAACCTGCTGCTCTCCACCAGAGACACACAAAATGTATATCTCACAAGGGGACATGTAATGCAGCAAATGTGCCGCAAGGGTATATGACACGCGGTTGTAATGGAAGTACAGCTCTCCTTGGCTGCAGCATGTGCATCTCTTCTGCGTGAGGCACCATATGAATGCCTATCCGGGTGTGTACACTGTGTGTAGCTCACTCCTGGAGTACACAATATGTGCTCACCTCATACGCAAGTCTCATGGGTGGAGGTGCAAACTATACATGAGATGTATTTTGTAGACCACTATTCCCACCCACAGGTTCATAGTTAAACGAATGCCATGGCTCACTTGTGGTGTACTTTTGAAAGCTTTTAGCACTGTATTCAGTATCATGCTATGCAGATGGTGTCCATGTCAATATGTGCCTGTGCTTATGATTGTAGTGTAGTGAAGGAGAGTGAGATACAGCCAAACATTTGGTTCTGCCTCCCATCTTCAAGGTGATTTGTTCCAATTTTCTGGTACACGGATGACGTTGCCGTGAGCATGAAATGTCAGTTTATCATGACCACTTTATATATGGCCAGCTTTACTAACGTATGTGTAGCATATTTCCGTTAAACCAAATAAGTTTGTTTTTTGTGTAGCATGCACCCTGAATAAACTTACTTCATGGTGCTTTCAAATTAGTTGGCCAAGTAAAATGAGAGTGTGAAGTAAAGCAATTTGCCTGGAATTTCTCTGTCCTGTTAATAGCAAGTGCAGGAGATACCAGAGAGGCGGTGCTTAGATTACAGCTCTTCAACCGGATAAACTGATTGTTCAATACACGTACTTCGTTTGAATTTCAGTTTCCACTCAGCTGTCCTGTATTCCGTGTTATTTGTCTTTAAAGAACTATGAGGCCGATTAAGATGCCGCCCGCCACCGTACCGGGAAACTGGACCGACCGCCGAAGGTGCGTCGGTCCTGCCAGTGACATTAGGATGCAATGCCGCCATGGAAAGGCATATCTCAGCCTGCATCATGATATGGATGGCGGTGTCTTGCAGACACTGCCACCATATCATGCCCTTTTTCCGCCCCACCATCGTAATGTGGCGGGGGGAAATGGTAAGCGGGCGGTGGGAATTGGCAGGCGGATTGCCACCGCTATACGGGCGGTGGCGATCCGCCCGCCAACATTATCGACCCCTACATTAGGGAGGAATTAGAGGCACTATCTGGGGTGCTGGGTCCAGCTACATTTAGGATCCCTGGTTCCATGGGTCAATGGCTGGGCCAAGGTAGGGTTGCCATCTCTGGTTGGGAGGAAGCTCACACTGCTGGTTTCCTACAGCACCCTCAGGTCACTAATGGAAGGAAGATAATGCCGCTGGGGTCCTACAGCATTGGGGGGCAGGGAACTCTCAGAGCTATGGTGACAGTACTGACCTGGCACTGCTGGTAGAAAGCTCACACTGCTGAGTCTTATATCAAAGACATGCTGCTCGAGGAAGCTGACATTCCTGGTGCCTGATGGGGTAGACCACAGGGAGTGGTCACTGCTACAGCCTTCACACTTGCAGGTACTGCTGGGGAAAGGTCGTATTACTTGAAAGTTCCTCTCCTCCGGGCATTCTATAGCACACGGAATGCCTGCCCCTCATTCAGAACTGGATGTTCAGAACTGATCTGAGGCTCAGCTACACAAGGGGCTGTTGTTTACCAAGAAAAACAAGCAATAACTAGTCCAAACCTGAGTCAGCGGCATGACCTGGGACCAATTCAGACCCCAACTTTCATTCAACTCCATGTTACTTAGATTCACCCTGGACACCAACCTCGGTCTCAAAGACATCACTGTCAAGAAACAAGGACAGCCTGGTATCATCAGACTTGAGGTAATAACGTGTAAAAAATTAAAAACTAGATGGCAGACGCAGACCTTCTTTATCAATGCACTCAGGATCTGAAACCACATTCCTATATCTATCAGGGCATCACAAAACCTACTCAGAAATGAGCTAAAGACACACCTCTCTAAAGAGCACTACACCACAATGCAGTAATAGTTCACTTGTCCGAGAACCCCGTGTCCCTCCAATCATTCGTTGACTCTGCATGGGGCTCCGCAGTGGATAGGATAGGATTACATCTATAATTATAATGCCTTCATTGGTATCATCCCAATTATTTTCAGGGAGAATACTGGAAGTACTACAGAGGCCTGGCTTAGATCCATCCACCCACCCAAAAATAATATTCCCACTCCAGTCAGGGCAACAGGAGGGAAAGTGTTGGATTGCGGAAGGAAAAAATAATAATAGTCCCACTGCAGTTAGTACTACATTAGAAACAAACCAATTCCCTACAAAGCAATAAAATTATTTTAATAACCAGTTAAAATGTAAATGTTAAAAAAACAAATATATTTCATATAAACATTTGTTAAATATAATTTTTAAATACATATGATAACTAATTACAAACATTAAAAATGAAATGTAAAAATAATTGTCATATAAAAAAATGTTATTTAAAAATGTATTAACAAAAAATAATTTATAACATACATTTTATTTTAGGTACTTTCCATCATATACCCCTACAAAACACCCAACCAAACTAAAACGTAACCTTTAAAAGCTAAATATTTACACTATTAACATAAATATGTATCAACAATCTAATTATCAATAATTAAAAATTAATTATTATTTAAATGAAATACTTTTACTTTCCACAATATACCCCAAGAGAATATACAACCCACTCTTAAAGTTAAATAAAAACATAATTACACAGTTAACATAATTAATTATAATTAAATAACCATTATTAAAAAATATGTAAATATTAATTATTTAAATTGACTACCCTGTACCCATATAAACCCCACAACCCACACAAAATAAAAATAAAAACTTACACAATTAACATAATTATCAATTAAATAATATTTAACAATAAATTAAACTACTTTCCACCTAAAACCTCTATAAACCCCACAACCCACACATGAAATAAATAAAAGATTAAAAAAAATTACACTATTAACATAATTAATAATTATTATTTAAAAAAATAATCATTTATTATGAATAAATTACTTCCCACCCTGTACCCCTATAAACCCACAACTTGCTACGGTACTAGAAATAACAAAAATTACTTAAACGAAATTTAATAACTACTAAAATAAATTACAAATACATTAAAAAAAATTATACAAACAAATTACATCATATACATTTAAAATATATAGTAAAATGCATAACAATAATTAAAAACATATTTTAAACAACTATATTATTGTAATTGATCTTAATAACATCGATATTTTAAAAATCGATATTACTTGACTTAAAATCGATATTCTTTACCACGATATTCTTGCTGACGATATTTCCATGTCACAATATTTTTGACTCGATATTTCTGCAAGTCGATATTTACAAATCGATATTTTGTCTCACCACCCCAATGGAGATGTCTGTTAGTGTTAGCAAAATCAGAATTATATATTGTGTTTGTTCTTGCACTTTTGCGTTGCCTGTTAAGGAAAGGGGCCTGTTGGAAGTGTTTTGAATTACAGTAACTCTAAATCAAATTATACCCCTTTTCTTCTTCCTTTAGCATTATATGGGTCATGCACACTATGGACTTATTAATCCGTCTACGAAGGAAGCTGCGGAAGGCAGGCTGATAGTGCCCAGGTTTAAGTTGTTAAACTTGGAGTGTGCAAACATGACTGATAAAGGATGATTGGGTCCTAGTGGGAAAGATTTCAATGTTTTTAGATTGCAGTTACAGTGGCCAATAGTAATATTCAAGTTTTGTTCAGCATATTGCTAACTGGAGGTTGTGAATAGATTATTGGCTGGTTGCTCTTGTAGTTGTTGATCTAATATAGTAGCTATGAGAATGGACATTAGAGGGAAGTTTTTTTGTTTCAAACTATAGGGTTTGGCAGGAAATGTAGTCTGTGTTGGGAGTCATGTCATGCATACCACTCAAGCCCAAGCTCTACTTTTTCATTGCGTCATTTGTGAATTGAGGTACAGCCCCTTCAACAATTACCTTTCCATGCCCTGGCCTGTCCCCTTCTAAAAAGACATTTCTGTTTTATTTTGTTGCTCTTGTTATCAAAGGCCTCTTGTTTATGTTAGCCATTCTCTGGGCCATTCAATATTGGTGTCCTTGTTTTCAAAAAGTCCTTGCTTATAAGAGCTAGCCCCCGGGGCCATTTGCCATTCTTGGTGTCCCTGTTATTCCAAATGGCCTCTTGTCTAGATTAGCCATACCCTGGGGTTGTTTGACACCGTACCGAGTATTCTGGCCCGTATCCCTAGGAATGACAAATTGCATCGGCGATCTCGTGCTAGCTAGCAAGATTTCAGGTGTTACATGATCACGGTGGCCAACTTGGTTTGAGAGCAGTACTTAAACCCCGCCCAATTCACAATGCCTTGCTTGGCTTCTTACTTGCTTTGCTTTTTACTCTCTTGGAGAGAGGTCTAGTTTCTCCATTCCTCACCTGGAATCATGTCGATCCTTCAGACCCGAGGGCGCCATGTCCATTTCAAAGCATCCCACCATGGGTGGCTCATCTGAGTCACTGCATACACCGCACCTAAAAGAAAGAAAGAACACAAGAAAAAAGGTGAACATCACCAAGTAATCCACATAGGACAATACTCTGAAGGCAAGGTTAGTGCACTAACTAGAGAATAGCCTTAACTCTCAGAGAAAGACCGAGACACTGAACCATAGAGCAGAACTACGCTCCCAAGCGAGGGATACTAAGTTCACAGACTCCTGATACTCTTGATCAATCCTGAAGAAAGGATCCAGAGACTTTGAGCAGCTTGAAGTGTATAGTAGTTATTGCATAAGTAACTGTTCCATAATATGTAGATGTGTTGTAGTGCTGAATGTCTGCTTGAGTTTAATGTTGGATATTTCTCTTGTATCACACACAGGCATACCACAGAGAACTATTCTACTGAGCCGGGATACAATCTAACGGAAGACCAACACCAATCAGACATGAAAAGGGATGCAAGTGGTACTCCAGACATAAGATCTTGAGAGCTAAGGATTTCTCTCTTTCTTCCTATTCCCCCACCCTTCCTTTCTGAGACACCTGCTGACTTTAGGTTCCATCCCTGGTTGAGGGTTATCTTAGAGGCGAGTGAGTTGCAGCATCGTCCCCGCAGACTAGGCACTTCCCAGGTGAGTGGCCTGACAGTCTGTGTTAATGCTGTGAAATCCCCTTATGAGGCCTACATAGAGTAATCGGACTTCTAGATCTCGCTGTGCACAAAAAATTGTGACTTGTGTTGGAAGAACAAATATATTAACTATATATGAGAATGATTATATGATAGGTTTATTTCAGCACAGGTTTGTGGCCCAGTCATCTACTATATGACGTGACTGCACACAACAAGCTATTGTATGGATGTGTGTTTTTCACAGGGTATGCATGTGTGTCATCTGCGAGAAAGGTGGGCAGACTGACTTGGTTGTTTCAAAGAGAACGCAATAAAACAATAGTAGCATTAGGGAGAGAGCGGAATACAGTATAAATTTACAGATTTGTCTGGAATTAGAAGATCACCTGTGCAGAGTACTCTGTGATACTCCTATGGTTTTCTTTTTAGGCTCTTGCAAAAGTCTTGAAACTTGTTTTGATGATCCAAGCTTGTTGCTCATTAGGTGGATTTACTGTAGAGAATTTGTAACATCCATACAGATTATCATATGTACAGTATAATTTTAGGAAATGGGCTCAGGGTACTGACTGGAGAAGGGATTTATCTTAAAGTTCAGTGACAGATAATAAGAATACCCTGAGGGTGACATTCATTTCATCCATAAGACATGGCTTAGTTGGTGAACACAGGTCAAGGTCTCGTAGATGTAGCAAATATGAAGGATTTGTGAGAGCTCATTGAGTCCTAAATTAGATTTTTGTTTTTTCTTTAAATAACTTCATTAGTATTTTTACTTTAACATGACTGTCATCATGAATTCGTACAGATATATTTGGAATCCGACATCGGGGATACAAATCCTTAATCAGAATAGCATTATATCGCACATTAATATATAAACAACCCAATATGCTGTACACCAAAACAAACAGTTATATCATACATAAGAATATGTGCAGATGCCTCTGCATGCCATTGCTCACAGTGTAATTGCATCATGCTTTTATAAAATAGTGTTGTTGTTCACTGCTCACGCTAGACAGGACCCATCTGAGGGGTCATAACAGGATTTCGCGCATACGTACTGTATGCTTACAAACTGTGACAATCGGGTCTTATCGTCTAATTTAGTCCTGAATTTTATGGTGTCACAATGTAGCATCAGTATGGCTTCCTTTTTTAGGTCTCGCCCGGTGACGCAGCGCAAAGCGCTGTTGCCAGCGAGATCTATTTTTACTGACTTGCCTCGGAAGGGAGACAGGAGATGGGCACGCGCAGGGGCGATTGCAGTTTGTGAACGTGCCCGTGAACATGCACGTACAGACACGCGATGTGCACATCTCCTGTCCCCTTCCGTCCTCACCAGCCTCATGTAATTTCTTTTTAGGTCTCGCCTTGCTATCACGTAAGCGATCGCAAAGCGAGACTATAGGGGCTTTTAAAAGTGCTCCCAAAAAGCGGATTGCATTGCTAGCACACGCACAATCACGCGCTTGGTGCCGCCATGCACTCCGCTTTTTGGGAGCACTTCAAAGGGTTCGCTCCCCCGCCCCCAAGCGCGCGCGCGCCACGCTCCGCCGGGCTTGTTTTAATTAACTTCACACGTGGCGCCCATTTCCTAAGCGCCGTGCTTTCAACTTTAAAGCGCCATCTCCCCGTAGGCTGCCCTCCCTCCCACCACCAAACACAGGCTGCCTATGGAACTCTCCTCCCACCCCTGCTGCCAGGTTAAGGAGGTTATCGGTCGCCCGGAGTAGACTCTTCCGCTATGTTTTGTTTGCAGCTTGTTTCGAATTGCTAACCTGTATCGTTGTCTGAAATATATGACAAACCGGGTCCTAATCTCCACTTTAATCGCCTGAGCGATGCATTTGTCATCTGAAGAGTTGTGTGCGAGGAAAAACGTCCAGCGCGCAAGACCCGGGCTCGACACGAGTAAGTTTCACAAGTAAGTGAGACAATTATAAACATCGACCTTCAAACCCGTAAGGCGTTAAAACAATTGAACATGCCGGCTTCAAATTCAGAAGCACTTCTGCTGTTGCGGCTGAGGGTGCAGCACCGGAACTCTCCGCCTTTCGAAGTTTCACTTCAGTTTCCCGAGATTAAAATTCCGCTGCACAGTAACATTTGAATCGAAATGCAACCCAGTCGCTAATAATTTGTAGGACTATAGCACGAGATAATAGCAAGTGCAGGAGATACCAGAGAGGCGGTGCTTAGATTACAGCTCTTCAACCGGATAAACTGATTGTTCAATACACGTACTTCGTTTGAATTTCAGTTTCCACTCAGCTGTCCTGTATTCCGTGTTATTTGTCTTTAAAGAACTATGAGGCCGATTAAGATGCCGCCCGCCACCGTACCGGGAAACTGGACCGACCGCCGAAGGTGCGTCGGTCCTGCCAGTGACATTAGGATGCAATGCCGCCATGGAAAGGCATATCTCAGCCTGCATCATGATATGGATGGCGGTGTCTTGCAGACACTGCCACCATATCATGCCCTTTTTCCGCCCCACCATCGTAATGTGGCGGGGGGAAATGGTAAGCGGGCGGTGGGAATTGGCAGGCGGATTGCCACCGCTATACGGGCGGTGGCGATCCGCCCGCCAACATTATCGACCCCTACATTAGGGAGGAATTAGAGGCACTATCTGGGGTGCTGGGTCCAGCTACATTTAGGATCCCTGGTTCCATGGGTCAATGGCTGGGCCAAGGTAGGGTTGCCATCTCTGGTTGGGAGGAAGCTCACACTGCTGGTTTCCTACAGCACCCTCAGGTCACTAATGGAAGGAAGATAATGCCGCTGGGGTCCTACAGCATTGGGGGGCAGGGAACTCTCAGAGCTATGGTGACAGTACTGACCTGGCACTGCTGGTAGAAAGCTCACACTGCTGAGTCTTATATCAAAGACATGCTGCTCGAGGAAGCTGACATTCCTGGTGCCTGATGGGGTAGACCACAGGGAGTGGTCACTGCTACAGCCTTCACACTTGCAGGTACTGCTGGGGAAAGGTCGTATTACTTGAAAGTTCCTCTCCTCCGGGCATTCTATAGCACACGGAATGCCTGCCCCTCATTCAGAACTGGATGTTCAGAACTGATCTGAGGCTCAGCTACACAAGGGGCTGTTGTTTACCAAGAAAAACAAGCAATAACTAGTCCAAACCTGAGTCAGCGGCATGACCTGGGACCAATTCAGACCCCAACTTTCATTCAACTCCATGTTACTTAGATTCACCCTGGACACCAACCTCGGTCTCAAAGACATCACTGTCAAGAAACAAGGACAGCCTGGTATCATCAGACTTGAGGTAATAACGTGTAAAAAATTAAAAACTAGATGGCAGACGCAGACCTTCTTTATCAATGCACTCAGGATCTGAAACCACATTCCTATATCTATCAGGGCATCACAAAACCTACTCAGAAATGAGCTAAAGACACACCTCTCTAAAGAGCACTACACCACAATGCAGTAATAGTTCACTTGTCCGAGAACCCCGTGTCCCTCCAATCATTCGTTGACTCTGCATGGGGCTCCGCAGTGGATAGGATAGGATTACATCTATAATTATAATGCCTTCATTGGTATCATCCCAATTATTTTCAGGGAGAATACTGGAAGTACTACAGAGGCCTGGCTTAGATCCATCCACCCACCCAAAAATATTATTCCCACTCCAGTCAGGGCAACAGGAGGGAAAGTGTTGGATTGCGGAAGGAAAAAATAATAATAGTCCCACTGCAGTTAGTACTACATTAGAAACAAACCAATTCCCTACAAAGCAATAAAATTATTTTAATAACCAGTTAAAATGTAAATGTTAAAAAAACAAATATATTTCATATAAACATTTGTTAAATATAATTTTTAAATACATATGATAACTAATTACAAACATTAAAAATGAAATGTAAAAATAATTGTCATATAAAAAAATGTTATTTAAAAATGTATTAACAAAAAATGATTTATAACATACATTTTATTTTAGGTACTTTCCATCATATACCCCTACAAAACACCCAACCAAACTAAAACGTAACCTTTAAAAGCTAAATATTTACACTATTAACATAAATATGTATCAACAATCTAATTATCAATAATTAAAAATTAATTATTATTTAAATGAAATACTTTTACTTTCCACAATATACCCCAAGAGAATATACAACCCACTCTTAAAGTTAAATAAAAACATAATTACACAGTTAACATAATTAATTATAATTAAATAACCATTATTGAAAAATATGTAAATATTAATTATTTAAATTGACTACCCTGTACCCATATAAACCCCACAACCCACACAAAATAAAAACTTACACAATTAACATAATTATCAATTAAATAATATTTAACAATAAATTAAACTACTTTCCACCTAAAACCTCTATAAACCCCACAACCCACACATGAAATAAATAAAAGATTAAAAAAAATTACACTATTAACATAATTAATAATTATTATTTAAAAAAATAATCATTTATTATGAATAAATTACTTCCCACCCTGTACCCCTATAAACCCACAACCTGCTACGGTACTAGAAATAACAAAAATTACTTAAACGAAATTTAATAACTACTAAAATAAATTACAAATACATTAAAAAAAATTATACAAACAAATTACATCATATACATTTAAAATATATAGTAAAATGCATAACAATAATTAAAAACATATTTTAAACAACTATATTATTGTAATTGATCTTAATAACATCGATATTTTAAAAATCGATATTACTTGACTTAAAATCGATATTCTTTACCACGATATTCTTGCTGACGATATTTCCATGTCACAATATTTTTGACTCGATATTTCTGCAAGTCGATATTTACAAATCGATATTTTGTCTCACCACCCCAATGGAGATGTCTGTTAGTGTTAGCAAAATCAGAATTATATATTGTGTTTGTTCTTGCACTTTTGCGTTGCCTGTTAAGGAAAGGGGCCTGTTGGAAGTGTTTTGAATTACAGTAACTCTAAATCAAATTATACCCCTTTTCTTCTTCCTTTAGCATTATATGGGTCATGCACACTATGGACTTATTAATCCGTCTACGAAGGAAGCTGCGGAAGGCAGGCTGATAGTGCCCAGGTTTAAGTTGTTAAACTTGGAGTGTGCAAACATGACTGATAAAGGATGATTGGGTCCTAGTGGGAAAGATTTCAATGTTTTTAGATTGCAGTTACAGTGGCCAATAGTAATATTCAAGTTTTGTTCAGCATATTGCTAACTGGAGGTTGTGAATAGATTATTGGCTGGTTGCTCTTGTAGTTGTTGATCTAATATAGTAGCTATGAGAATGGACATTAGAGGGAAGTTTTTTTGTTTCAAACTATAGGGTTTGGCAGGAAATGTAGTCTGTGTTGGGAGTCATGTCATGCATACCACTCAAGCCCAAGCTCTACTTTTTCATTGCGTCATTTGTGAATTGAGGTACAGCCCCTTCAACAATTACCTTTCCATGCCCTGGCCTGTCCCCTTCTAAAAAGACATTTCTGTTTTATTTTGTTGCTCTTGTTATCAAAGGCCTCTTGTTTATGTTAGCCATTCTCTGGGCCATTCAATATTGGTGTCCTTGTTTTCAAAAAGTCCTTGCTTATAAGAGCTAGCCCCCGGGGCCATTTGCCATTCTTGGTGTCCCTGTTATTCCAAATGGCCTCTTGTCTAGATTAGCCATACCCTGGGGTTGTTTGACACCGTACCGAGTATTCTGGCCCGTATCCCTAGGAATGACAAATTGCATCGGCGATCTCGTGCTAGCTAGCAAGATTTCAGGTGTTACATGATCACGGTGGCCAACTTGGTTTGAGAGCAGTACTTAAACCCCGCCCAATTCACAATGCCTTGCTTGGCTTCTTACTTGCTTTGCTTTTTACTCTCTTGGAGAGAGGTCTAGTTTCTCCATTCCTCACCTGGAATCATGTCGATCCTTCAGACCCGAGGGCGCCATGTCCATTTCAAAGCATCCCACCATGGGTGGCTCATCTGAGTCACTGCATACACCGCACCTAAAAGAAAGAAAGAACACAAGAAAAAAGGTGAACATCACCAAGTAATCCACATAGGACAATACTCTGAAGGCAAGGTTAGTGCACTAACTAGAGAATAGCCTTAACTCTCAGAGAAAGACCGAGACACTGAACCATAGAGCAGAACTACGCTCCCAAGCGAGGGATACTAAGTTCACAGACTCCTGATACTCTTGATCAATCCTGAAGAAAGGATCCAGAGACTTTGAGCAGCTTGAAGTGTATAGTAGTTATTGCATAAGTAACTGTTCCATAATATGTAGATGTGTTGTAGTGCTGAATGTCTGCTTGAGTTTAATGTTGGATATTTCTCTTGTATCACACACAGGCATACCACAGAGAACTATTCTACTGAGCCGGGATACAATCTAACGGAAGACCAACACCAATCAGACATGAAAAGGGATGCAAGTGGTACTCCAGACATAAGATCTTGAGAGCTAAGGATTTCTCTCTTTCTTCCTATTCCCCCACCCTTCCTTTCTGAGACACCTGCTGACTTTAGGTTCCATCCCTGGTTGAGGGTTATCTTAGAGGCGAGTGAGTTGCAGCATCGTCCCCGCAGACTAGGCACTTCCCAGGTGAGTGGCCTGACAGTCTGTGTTAATGCTGTGAAATCCCCTTATGAGGCCTACATAGAGTAATCGGACTTCTAGATCTCGCTGTGCACAAAAAATTGTGACTTGTGTTGGAAGAACAAATATATTAACTATATATGAGAATGATTATATGATAGGTTTATTTCAGCACAGGTTTGTGGCCCAGTCATCTACTATATGACGTGACTGCACACAACAAGCTATTGTATGGATGTGTGTTTTTCACAGGGTATGCATGTGTGTCATCTGCGAGAAAGGTGGGCAGACTGACTTGGTTGTTTCAAAGAGAACGCAATAAAACAATAGTAGCATTAGGGAGAGAGCGGAATACAGTATAAATATACAGATTTGTCTGGAATTAGAAGATCACCTGTGCAGAGTACTCTGTGATACTCCTATGGTTTTCTTTTTAGGCTCTTGCAAAAGTCTTGAAACTTGTTTTGATGATCCAAGCTTGTTGCTCATTAGGTGGATTTACTGTAGAGAATTTGTAACATCCATACAGATTATCATATGTACAGTATAATTTTAGGAAATGGGCTCAGGGTACTGACTGGAGAAGGGATTTATCTTAAAGTTCAGTGACAGATAATAAGAATACCCTGAGGGTGACATTCATTTCATCCATAAGACATGGCTTAGTTGGTGAACACAGGTCAAGGTCTCGTAGATGTAGCAAATATGAAGGATTTGTGAGAGCTCATTGAGTCCTAAATTAGATTTTTGTTTTTTCTTTAAATAACTTCATTAGTATTTTTACTTTAACATGACTGTCATCATGAATTCGTACAGATATATTTGGAATCCGACATCGGGGATACAAATCCTTAATCAGAATAGCATTATATCGCACATTAATATATAAACAACCCAATATGCTGTACACCAAAACAAACAGTTATATCATACATAAGAATATGTGCAGATGCCTCTGCATGCCATTGCTCACAGTGTAATTGCATCATGCTTTTATAAAATAGTGTTGTTGTTCACTGCTCACGCTAGACAGGACCCATCTGAGGGGTCATAACAGGATTTCGCGCATACGTACTGTATGCTTACAAACTGTGACAATCGGGTCTTATCGTCTAATTTAGTCCTGAATTTTATGGTGTCACAATGTAGCATCAGTATGGCTTCCTTTTTTAGGTCTCGCCCGGTGACGCAGCGCAAAGCGCTGTTGCCAGCGAGATCTATTTTTACTGACTTGCCTCGGAAGGGAGACAGGAGATGGGCACGCGCAGGGGCGATTGCAGTTTGTGAACGTGCCCGTGAACATGCACGTACAGACACGCGATGTGCACATCTCCTGTCCCCTTCCGTCCTCACCAGCCTCATGTAATTTCTTTTTAGGTCTCGCCTTGCTATCACGTAAGCGATCGCAAAGCGAGACTATAGGGGCTTTTAAAAGTGCTCCCAAAAAGCGGATTGCATTGCTAGCACACGCACAATCACGCGCTTGGTGCCGCCATGCACTCCGCTTTTTGGGAGCACTTCAAAGGGTTCGCTCCCCCGCCCCCAAGCGCGCGCGCGCCACGCTCCGCCGGGCTTGTTTTAATTAACTTCACACGTGGCGCCCATTTCCTAAGCGCCGTGCTTTCAACTTTAAAGCGCCATCTCCCCGTAGGCTGCCCTCCCTCCCACCACCAAACACAGGCTGCCTATGGAACTCTCCTCCCACCCCTGCTGCCAGGTTAAGGAGGTTATCGGTCGCCCGGAGTAGACTCTTCCGCTATGTTTTGTTTGCAGCTTGTTTCGAATTGCTAACCTGTATCGTTGTCTGAAATATATGACAAACCGGGTCCTAATCTCCACTTTAATCGCCTGAGCGATGCATTTGTCATCTGAAGAGTTGTGTGCGAGGAAAAACGTCCAGCGCGCAAGACCCGGGCTCGACACGAGTAAGTTTCACAAGTAAGTGAGACAATTATAAACATCGACCTTCAAACCCGTAAGGCGTTAAAACAATTGAACATGCCGGCTTCAAATTCAGAAGCACTTCTGCTGTTGCGGCTGAGGGTGCAGCACCGGAACTCTCCGCCTTTCGAAGTTTCACTTCAGTTTCCCGAGATTAAAATTCCGCTGCACAGTAACATTTGAATCGAAATGCAACCCAGTCGCTAATAATTTGTAGGACTATAGCACGAGAGCAACATGCTTAATGTATCCCGAACAGTGACCGGTTAGCTGCAGCTCACTTTCAAAAAGAGCAGCATGCACGCAGTGGCAAATGGCGATTTTCTTTTCTTTTTTTAAGCTGTTAAGATCTCTGTGGGGTAGTTCTCCAGTTATGAAGTTGATTCCAAGTTCTACCGGTTGCACATGTATCACAAATGAAATATTTGTCGAAGTAAAATTATCATTTAACATCTACTCACAAACAATGCTGTAAACTAAATAGTCGTATGCGTTATTCAAAAAATCTGAGGTAGTTTTTCCAACCGCCGTGAAACTAGTCATTTTTATTCGTAAAAACGCTCGAAGTGAGTAAGTGCAGGAACACCTGAGTTCGCGCGCCTGCCAGTTATCAGACATTGTTTCTCATCGCGATCCGTTGTTTCTTTGTTGAAGACACATCTCTTTTTATTGTTTATTTCACTGCTTGGAAGACATCGTATGATACATTGTTGGTGTTTTCGACGTCCACAGTAGATGCAAATTGTTTCATTGTATCTTGTATTTTTCTAATCCAGCGATTTTTACTTAAATACACCTACGCTGTACCAGGTAAAGTAAAATAAAAACCGATACATTGCATCGATGCAGAATTCATTACGCTCCAGAATACTTTCTGTACTCCATCCCCCTCCCCCAAAAAATATATAGTGCTGATTTGTGATCTCGAGTTACTTCGTAGCACAAGTGTGTTATCGGAAGGTGTCTAATACTGGAGCGGGCTCGAGCCTTCGGAAGAGTTGGGCTGTGTTGCGGGCACATACATTTCTCGTACCCGAAGGGGTAGTTTTTAGGTCTCGCCTGACCCAGTGCATGCGCTGGTCTGGCGAGACTTATTGAGAGGGCTCCAAAAAGTGCTACCAGGCCAGCCTAGAGCTACAGTGCATGTGCGCGGGCGCGCGTGGCTTTTACCGCGATTACTTTCACTTTCGCGCTTTGATGCTTGATCGCGATCACTTTCATGGCAGCACGGCTGCTTTGCATAGCCAATAGGTCTCGCATTTGGGACCTTTTTAAGTATTTAGTTATGCAACTGTTGCATGGCTAAACACTTATAAGGTCCCAAAGGCGAGACCTATTGGCTATGCCAATGCTTGTTTTAAATGCACACACGCGCTCTAAACGTACAGCATGCCCCACTTACTAGCTCTTGTGGGGACTTTGCGCTGGTCTCGTGTCTTCAGTGGCTCACTGCAGCACCACGCGGGGCTCCGTCTTGCTCATAGGAGCCCCGCCTGAAATCCTGCTTTGGCCGCACCATGCGGCATTCACGAAGGCAGGGTGGGCTCCCGTCGGACTTCTGCTTCTTTTTTGCCTTGGGCACTTTGGCGGTCCCCTCCCTGGGCCGCATGAGCCGCAGAGCACTCATTAAAGTACCGTGGCTTTTGAAGTCCGCACGCGCAGCCACTGGGCACGAGCCGCAGAACACGCGAAAGTTCCAGGTACAGCACATGCGCGGGCAGCCCTCGCCCTGCCAGGTCTCCTCCCCGGCCCGGATGTGGAGCTGCTTTCTGTTTTGCTTGTTTCTGTAGTAGCCTTCTGCTCTCTCCCTCACCCCTCCCCTCACTCCTGTTTACTCATTCCTCATTGTATCCCCTGCCTCTATCTCTGACTGTCTCGCTTTGCCCCCATCTCCCATTCCACGGGCTCTATCTGCATGGCTTTCTTCCTGTCGCCACTCCCTCTGCTCTGGTTTGGCTCAGCTTGTTCCTGTTCCCTCCCTCTGCCACGGCTTGTCATATAGGTTGTGTGGAGTAGACCTATATTTTCTTGGATAGTCCACTGGGTATGCCAGGTGGGATTAGGGGACAGGCACTCTGAGAAGGTCAAGGGGCGCTCTTATACTGGAAGTCAGGGGGTGCTCTAGGTTGCGGTTTTATTTATAGTGTGCCGATCTGGTGTAGCAGCACCCTGATGAAAAGGGCAGGGTTCTGAATCCGATATTGCTCATACCAGTGCCCGGTATGCCCTCACCAGCTGCTGTCACACTGGCAGGATGAATATGGTACAAAGCCAGGTGCAGGACATATCGCGCAGCACTCACTTCCTCTGCAGGAGGGGTCTCAGCGGATCTGCCATCGTGCGCTCTCTCCCTCTCCCCAGGACGAGTGCAAGGGGCTGGGCCGCGCGCAGTCACAGCGGGGTGGGTGTATTGAGCTGCACAGTCCCTGCCCTACCCGGCTGAGGGAAGTTTTGCCACCATTTTGCAGCGCTTTCACTTCTCAAACTAAGTCGACTGACTCGGAAGATGTTTTCTTTACTTTTTAAAGCAGACAGGAATAACTGCAAGAATATTTCAACATTATCGGGCAATAAAATTGAACTGCTTCTGTTGCATTGCCATACGAACGCATGACGTAATTGATTATGCCTGTCCTTGTGGAAACTGAGAAATATAATATTTGCTCATTTTGTTTTAGGAATTCTGACGGCTTCGAATTAACTATTGATTTGCTCGGTTTCCGTTTTAAAATGTGCCTTAAAAGAGGGTGGCCTATGTTACTTTCTTAGAAGGGGCGGACCAAAAGACTAACTGAGTATTCCAGACCGCTTTGGGAAGAATGCCCCCTGCAGTCACTAAATGTGGGCACCGTCTTGAAATGGAAATTTGTACATTCAGGTTACAATAGGAGTATTTTCTTTAAACCGAAAGCTTCTTTTTAAATTTATTTTGTCATCTTACGATGCGCAAATTGCACCCAACCGGGCTTTAAAGCGCTGTAAACTGGAGAGGCGTGAGATCACTGTGGTGTGAATGCACAGCTGGTAAGTTCTCGGATTGCTTAAGTGTAGCAGTACCATAGTTTCAGTGCGGTCATGAGTGACATCCAGCTGCCAAATGTGTGACACTTTGAGTGACACTTTTTCGTGAGTAAAACCTAGCAATAAAATGCATAGAAAGTGATAAATATCAGAAATGACACCCCTTTGAGCACAAAGAAGCTCTACAAATATGCTAAAACTGCAGCAAAACCCCCTGAAATGGAAGGTCATTTGTATTTTTTAATGTCTGAAAAATAGATAATAAAGAAAAATATGCCTGTTGTCAGTCTAACTTAATCTAACTGGAAGGGCAGCCTAGTACCGTTAATACACATGCTGCTGAGAAATCAGATGAGTGACTGCACTACTAATATAACAAGCATTTGCAATGCAATAGGTCTCGCATTTATGCATATAACAATGCCTTTTATTTTTATTTTTAGAACATAAATAAAAGGCATTGTCATTTACAATGCCAATAGCTAAAACTTGCAAGACCTATTGCATTGCAAATGCTTGTTAGTAGTGTGTGTTTTATGCCTCTTCCTCTTGGATTCTTGTGTATCTCGTCTAGGAGTGTTAATCTGAGTAGGTTTTCGTTGTGGGAATGTTGGATATATCCTTTCGCCCCCAAGTGCTGTTAATAGTGGTTCCTGGACTTTTATTGCCCAATTCTTTTGCTGACTCCCTGGGCATTTTTTTTACTATGTATAGTTTATTGCAGCATCAAAGAATCCTGTGTACAGCATTCCTTGGTGTTGCTATTAGAAGAGATTGGTGATTTACCCTTTTGCCCCTATGTGTAAACTCAGCCGCAGAGATTTGTACTTGGGTGATCACATATCCCCAGATTTTTAATTTTCTCTAGGCCTCTTTCCTATTAGTGTTTAACAGGGTGTTAACTATGCTCTTTTGAAAGCAGGGTTTTACCTGTTTTTGAGTAGCATTTTTCTTGCAGTTTTTCTTCTTCAGATTTGTGAAATATTCAAAATAATCCATTGAATTTGAGCAGTTGTGTCATAGTCTCAGTAACTGGCCATAGAGAAGAGCGTCTCTTGGACTTCTCTGGTGAAAACTATTGTATCTGAGCAGACTATTATTGTTGTTCGGTTTGGAATATAGTGTTGTGGCCAACAAGCCATTCTCAGTTTTTACTTAGACTTCCAGGAAATCAATCCTGTACTTACAACTCTTTTTTCTAATTGTAAAATCAGTATTTCTGTCATGTAGCCACAAAGACAATTGTTGTAGTCCAAATGGTTCTCCAGTCCATCTGCAAAAAATAACATCTGTATATCTTAACTAGATAGTAATAGTATGGGTGAATGGCTACTTGGAGTAGAAGTTGATGAAGAGAGAGGAAGCGCACTCGTGTTAAATCAATGTACTTTCGGTAAGCGAGGTATGGGTGCAGACGAGTAGATCCCCCTGAGTAGGGATGAGAATACTGTGAAAGCACGTTCTGGTAGGAAGCGTGTCACTCGAATTGCACTCCGATGGAGAAATTAATCAAGCGAAGGTCGTTTTCTGTATTTCATAGGTTTATTCAATTCACATGTATGTAGTCATTCCTTTGAAAAGGTATCGTTTTCACTGAAGGTTAAACATCACAAACGAGTATATTGGAATTCATAACTCGATGTAGCCCAATGCATTTCGGGCCAATGCGGCCCTTCGTCAGGGGCAGCACTAAAAGGGAGGATACAAGGGAACAGCTTTTACTCAATACAGTAATGTCAATCGGCAATCAATCTAAAGAGCGGTAAGCATAAATCAACAATCCAAATTAGCGGGTTAGATGTCAATAAAGCAAGCAAGAATGTGAACAAGGTTTGAATATTGTGATTTAAGGAACACGGTGGTGCGTAAACAAGTACATTGTATTATGCCAAAGTTTAAGAAAGTAAACTGAAGTCACGAGCGTGGGTGATAAATCCTGTGGAATGAGTGAAGTGTGTTAAAATAGATTGCATGCGAACGTAAAAAAATAATATAAAGAAACGGTGTAGATCAAGGTTAAACAACGTGACGGGAAAACAAGGCAAGTACGCGTTCTCATAGTTGAGAAAAGTGCAGAGATAGACAAACTATACGGAGAGTTTCAAGAAAGTCAAAGATGAAAGGTGATGGAAAAGTTTAAGAGCCAGGTGAAAAAGAGAGCCAAAGGTGTGTAAATAGACAAGGTGGGTGTAGAACGGCACAGTTATAGAGGAGCGAGGCGGTGTCGGCAATGGCGTACACTACTTACGTGATGCTGGGTTAAAGTCGATCAAGACAAAGTGGTCAAAGGTGCCGGTGTGTCAGCAAGTCAGTAAACTGTGAAACGCGCGCGGTTTTAAAGGGTGTCAGGTGATCGTAATCACTAATCAGATACTGGAGGCCTCGTAGCCAATCGTCTACATTAGTACTGGTAAATGTGTCGTCCAACGTGTAAAGAGCCGATAGGTTTATCGTGAATGGTAGAGTCCAATCAAAACAGAGGAATACAAGCCTGTTACGAAGTAACGGCGGCTGTGTAGCTGCGTGTAAAGAGATACGTAAATGGTAGGAAGAGTGTACAGGATCAATAAAAGGTATACGAAAAGTCAAAAGGAATGTTGAAAACAGAGAAGTGAAAAGACGCAAGTGTATAGACAAGCGTAATCTGGAAAAAGGTGGTAAAGCCAATGGCGAAAGGAATAATGACAGTGTGTTAATAAGACTGATAGTAAGATAGTATGGAGAAAACATGTGAAAGTGTAGGCGGGGTGAATAGGGGAACAAAGCAAGAAGGTATGACACATAGTACAATGGTAAGCACAAACACACACAATTACAAAATAGACTAAAGAATATTGGTAAACAGTACTAGTGGATGGTAATAACAAGTGCAATAAAGTGGTTTGGCAAAAATAAATGACAATGATAAAACATCAGGGAATACAAGGTAGTGGGGTCCCGGGTCTCATGGGTGTATACCCATATGATTCATATCGAGGTGTATTCTGAAAACTGAAAAAAGGTCAGAATCAAAGCGCATTACAAGAAGCAACCTAGATCATAACGATCATTGAGTCCTTTAGGATGAATCGAATCAAGTTTGTTGATCCAAAAGACTTCACGTTGTAATAGATGTTTTTTTTTTTTTTTTTTTTTTTTAAACTTTATTTATGAAATTTGAGCGACCATACATCATAAGCAAGTTACATCAATGGGTTCATATGGCAGTGGGAAGCAGTACAAAGGTGACAAGGAGCAGCACAGCAATCATCACTAACACAAGATATCAATAACTCAGGATCGCATTTTAAGTCCATAATAACTGTGCAGTGCGCTGCAAATCAGACTCCCCCTGGCGGAGCCGCAATTCTAATCTCTCACGCCTCAGCACCGGGCAATTGGAAGACACTCTCCACGAGCCTAAGGGCCGCTGCACTTAACGGCCAGCCATTCGCATCTGCAATGGAGCACACCATTCACCGCGGGCTCTCCGCATGTCATGAGGGATTGTCCCATATGTAGCTATGGGATCGCCTCATCCCCCCCCAGCATTCTCCCCTTCTAACAAGGAGCAAGTCAGTGGAGCCCAAATGTCAGTTGGTCGTGAAGCAAGTGGTAAAAGTTCAGAGTACGTGTTAATTTGTTCCTGGCAATAAACAATATCCCGCATCCAATCCTTAAATTTGGGGGCCCTGCCTCTGCCCCATTTACATGCAACTCGTCTTTTAGCAAGTAAGAAGGCCAGTGCAACGAATTTGCGGTGCGCGGCTTGTATGGGCTCCACATACCCTAAGAGGGCAAGGACAGGGGAAGGCTCTATCTCCGAATTGATCATTTTGGAAACCGCTGTAAAGATCTGACGCCAATAACGTTGCACCGCCTCACATGCCCACGCCAAGTGGAGGAAGTCTGCCCCAGGAGCATGACACCGTTCGCACCTATCATCCTCCCGGAGTCGGTATTTGTGCAACTTGACAGGAGTGTAATACAACCTGTGAATATATTTATAATGTATTATTCTGAATCTGCTACTAGAAGAAATACGCTCCGTTTGTTGAAGGCAGAACTCCCACTGTTTGTCCGTCAGTGGGATCTGCAGTTCCAGATCCCATTTCTCCCGAGCAGCAAGAGGCGGCGCGTCCACCAGCGATCGCACCGACCCATAAATCTTGGAGACCAACTTGGCAGGGGTCTCGTCCCGAAGGGCACGCTGCAGCGGTGTCACCTCTGGCGGCTCCCGTGGGAAATCGGGCGTGAGTGCCTTAAGCCCCTGCCGGAGCCGAATATACAAAAACACCTCAAGGGGAGAAGGTTGGATGCCCCCATAGAGGTGCTCCATAGAACGGAACGTGCCATCATGGTACAAGTCCCCCCATGTCTTAACGTGGATAGCATGGGCCAATTTCTGAAACCCTGCCTCCTGCAGCAGGGGCATGGCAGGGTGGTAGACAAGCGGCAAGAGCGGCGCATATACCATATTTAGGCCCAGCTTAGCTGTTATTCGCTTCCAGGCCGTCACCGTACTTGCCACTGTCGTGGGCGGTGCATCTGCCCCCGTTACTGGAGCGTACAATGCGCCTTCTATGGGGATCGGATGCGCCAACCAGTGTTCGGCCGCAAGCTGGGGCATGTATCGGGGCTGCCGTATCCAGAAATAGGCGTAGTGCGCCTGCGCCGCTTGAAAGTACAACTCAAAGTCCGGGACGCCAAACCCGCCCTGCACAAACGGCCTAGTGAGGACCTCCCATTTGAGTCGAGGAGACTTCCCGCCCCAAACCAAGCTAATAAGCTCCGAGCGCAGAGTCCGGAAGAAGAAACTGCCCGGGTAAAAGGGGATGTTCAGGAAGAGATACAGCAACTGCGGCAGGATTACCATTTTAACCAACGACACCCGACCCGCCATAGAAAGGGGGAGCGTAATCCATCGAGTTATGCAGTCTGTAATACGGGTCATCTTCGTGCCATAATTGGCCCTCATCAGTTCCTCCCTGTTTTTCTCAATGTGTATACCTAAATAGGTGAAATCCCCCTCGCACCAGGCTAGAGGGTACTCCAGCGTAAACCGTCTAGTAGACGCCGTAAGCGGGAAAACCCGAGACTTGCTCCAATTGATCTGAATTCCCGAGAGCCTGCCAAACCTGATGAACTCCCTAAGAATCGGGTGAAGGTTATCACAGGGATCACGAATATATAGAGTAATGTCGTCCGCATACAGAGATATCAATATCTGTCTTTGGAAACACCGCATCGCCTTATCCTTATGATGCTGCCTGAGCCGCGCCGCGAGCGGCTCCATGGCGATAGCGAACAACAGGGGCGACAGGGGGCAACCCTGTCTAGTGCCCCTGGTGATATGAAACGCCTCAGACAGTTTCCCGTTCACCAGCACTCGGGCCCTGGGGGATATGTACAAGAGCCTAATCCAAGAAATAAAGATGAGGGGAAACCCCATCAATTCCAGAACCCGAAATACATAATCCCACTCGAGCGAGTCGAAAGCTTTCGTGGCATCAAGGAAGACGGCAGCCATCGGGAGATCGTCATGTACGGCATTCAGAATCGAGAAAAAAGTACGTAGGTTATGGGATGTTGCCCTTCCGGGCACGAACCCCGCCTGGTCAGGGAGGATTAGGTTAGGGAGGAGTAAGTTAATGCGGGTAGCAATCAGTTTAGCAAGTATTTTTACATCGCAATTGAGCAGTGAGAGGGGTCGGTATGAATCACATTGGTCAGCAGCTTTACCAGGCTTGAGGAGCGAGGTAATGAGGGCCATACGCATCGAAGGGGGCAGATGGCCCACCTCTAGAGCATCTTCATACACTTCGCGAAGGACCGGCGCCATAAAATCGATGTAAGTCTTATAGAATTCGATTGGGATCCCATCAAGGCCTGTGGCTTTGCCCGATTGCATATGCATAATAGCCTCCCGCACCTCATCCAATTCAAAAGGGGAGCTTAAAAACGCCCGTTGCGTATCACTAAGCCATCCCAAGGAGACATCCCCCAAATAGTCCTGCAGGTGCAGATCCCCAGCCCTGGTCGATGTATATAAGTGGTGATAATGCTCAACAAATGCGTTAAGAATGAGCGTGGTATCTCTGTACACTGCACCGTTCCTGCCTTCAATTTCCAATATAGTATTTGGCGGGCGCGTCAGTCGCATCGTCGCTGCCAGGGCTTTCCCTGGCCGTTCGCCTTCGCCATAGCGGCGAGCTATCCAGTGTTTACCCCTAAATTTCACTTCCCGATCGGCTTCAGTCATATATTCCGCTATCTTTTCACGGATACGCGCGAGCGTGGCATCTTCAGGGTTGTCGGCCAGCGACACCTCAAGCGCCCCAAGTTCACTCTCCAGAGTACGCAGGCGGGCTAATATGGTTTTGAGAACGCCTGACCCCTTAGCGATGCACACTCCCCGTATGGTAACTTTAAAAGCGTCCCATATGGTTCCGACCTCAGTCACGGAATCTTTATTGCGCTCAAAGAACTCCAAACATTCCTCCCGTAACTCCTCCTGAAATACAGTATCTAGCAGCATCATGGGCTGCAGGCGCCAAGAAGTCACAGGGGGGCCCAGGTCCGCCGCCCGCAATGTGACGCGGGTCGGCGAATGATCAGAGAACGTGCGTGGGAGATGGTGTGCATGTTCAAGCACCGCATGAAAATGAGGGGAGATAAAAACATAGTCAAGCCGTGCCCATGATTTTGCTTGTGCCGTGAAGTGTGTACCTTCACGCGCGTCCGCATGCAGGTGCCGCCACGTGTCAATTAAGTTATGATCAGCCAATGCTTCCAACAGGTTCGCACGCGCCTTAGTGTAATGGTGCGGGGCCGGGTGGGATCTGTCCCTAGACGGATCTAGTGTGGTGTTGAAGTCCCCCCCCCAAATAAGCTGTCTCGGGCCCACGCCCACAATTGCCGCATTGAGGTCTGTAAAGAAATGCGGGTCATCTATGTTGGGGCCGTAACAACAGACCAGGGTAACCGCCACATGTCCCAGCCTACCCCACATTAGACAGTACCGCCCCTGAGTGTCACTTTTAGTGCCCTCCATACTGAAGGGCGTTCCCTTCTTTATCAATATCGCCACACCCCTAGAGTACGAAGAGTAGGAGGAGAAGGCAGCAATTGCCGCCCATCTGCCAGCAAAGGGGTGGCTGGCTTGCACTCTGAAGTGGGTCTCTTGGAGAAAGGCAATATGTATGACATGGCGGTCTAGATAGGAGAGTATCTGTCTCCGCTTTCGCGGGTCTCCCAGACCCCTAACATTCCACGTCAGGATATTTAAGGCCGAATCTACTCGTGTCATGGGGACAATAAAGGAGTAAGATAGTGCTGCAACAGGGGAGGGCCCCCCACGCAACCATAAATATACATGTTTAACCGCAGTGTCGCCCCAGCATCAGAGCAGCGCCACCACCTGTGTCCCATATGTCTGCAGTTACCTCCGCCAGACCCCACGTGAATAAGTGTGGGAGGGGCCGGCTCCAAGAGGGGGTCCCCCAACACGCCACCAGCAGGTGCACCCATAATCTTCAAAAAAAACCTCACATTGATGTTGGTCGCGTACAACAGTGCAATAACATATTCAAACATTCCCATCCCCCCACCCCACATCTTGAACATTTCCAATATAATTCCCGTAACCTTCTGAAGAACATGGCCTACCGGCAACGTATCTAAGTCATTCTCATACTGCACTGGAAAGCGCACCTCCCCGCTACACCCAGTGTCAGCCGCCCTGCATAACCACCATTCCCAAGCATTTTGATCTAAAGTTTTGGCCAGGGTCGTCACACACAATCGTTCTGTCCCAGTCGTCCAGCAGCTATCTACAAGAGATTCCTCATTATTCCGAGCATGCCAACTCCTACCACAGTCCTCAGGCGCGGGCATATCAGGGCGGCCCGGGCTAGTAAGCTCCAGGGCCCTCGCTCCAATCCCCTCCCATTCACCCCCCGAATGTAGGACAGATAGCCCCGTACACCCCATGACCCATCAATGAGCGTCCCTACCTGATCGCTGCCGAAGGCCATAGTCACAAACAGTGTGTGCAGCAGGGGTCCCCGCCAGTGCCAATCCCTCCGCCCGGGCAAAGTTGCCCCGGTAGAAGCGAGGGCAGCGGGAGAGACCAGGGCCGTCACGTGCATCCCTACCCCACCCCCAACCCACTGAAGCAACCCCAACTTGCCAGAATCCCCTCCCCTCCCCCCACCCATAACTCCCCACCTAAAGCTCAACAGGAGCAACACAGTCAGTGTAAGCAATGGGGTACACCCCATGGGGTCCGTCCAGAGTGCGCCCATATCCACCCCCAACGGCCCATCCCCCTTACAACAGGGGAAGGCGCGGGGAGGTGGCGCCTGGAATACGTTACCAACCGCTGTCCCACATCCGACCAAAGTAGTTCCAAACAGTCACAGCGTCTTC
Organism: Triturus cristatus; assembly: GCF_964204655.1. Lineage (NCBI taxonomy): Eukaryota > Metazoa > Chordata > Amphibia > Caudata > Salamandridae > Triturus > Triturus cristatus. The sequence goes on along the minus strand of NC_140584.1, from coordinate 831,915,541 downwards.
ATGCTGGCATGTCCCTTAGGCTTGCATCTGTATTAAGCATATGACAATAGTTCCTGAGTTCGCAGATCCATCTAGCAAAAAAACACACCCACATAGCTAGTGTTCATCTTCACGATCTTCCTCGCCACCAGCAGACCTCTCTGTACGCCCATTCTTCAGAGCCTTAAGAAACTCCTCTACCTGCTGCGGGTTTGTAAAGAAGTGCTGCCGTGCTTGGTGGGTAATTCTCAGTTTCGCCGGGTAGAGTAGTGCATAATCAATTTGTCGGGCCCGCAGTTTCTTTTTAACATCGAGAAATTTACGCCGCTGTTCTTGCACGATAGGCGTGAAGTCTGGGTAAACGGTAAAGTTGACCCCATCACACGAAAGTGTCTGAGCCGTGCGAGCCGCTCGCAGCGCTGTGTCCCGGTCTCTATAATTTAATAGCCGTGCAATGATGGGTCTTGGAGGAGCTCCCGGTTTCGGCCGCGGCCCAAGAGAGCGGTGTGCCCTCTCGACGATAAATTGCTTAGAGAAAGCGTCGGAACCAACGGCGGCCAGGAGGATCTTTTCCACGTAGTCTTCCATGCGCCCTGTATTGGTGGACTCCGGAATCCCTACCACGCGGATGTTATTGCGGCGGCTACGGGCTTCCAACTCCTCATTCTTTGCTGCTATAAGTCTCAAGACATTATCCATTCTTGAAAGCTGCGTGGTGTGGGAGGCTGTGGTATCGTCGTTATCGGATATCCTCCGCTCAGTTTCCGCAATCCTCTCTTCATGGATATCTATTTTCTGCGCGATGGCGTCCATTCTGGACGATAGCCGGTCCACTTTATCCACGATTGTAGCAAAACCTTGCTTCATCTCTTGCATCAGGTGTTGTAGGTCTGTGGCCGGAGAGGAGGAACTCGCCTCGGGCGCGGGCGAGCCCTGGGTGCCTCCCGGGTCCTGCGCACCCCGCACCCCTCTCTTGGTCGCCGGGGGGTCAAACGTGAGCTTAGGCTGCCGGCTGTCCTGCTTGCCCATCTTGGGTGCTGACACAGGTCTCAGTATGCTGGCTTCTGCTATCCTCAAGGGCACAGGTGGGCCCAGAAGTCCCGGACAGCACACAGCGCGACCTCAGTGATGAGTACCAGGCCACCGGCGGGTCCGAACCAGCCACCCCCGATCAGGGAGCAAAAGGCAGGTAAGAGGCGTCCACCACCACAGCCCCCAGAGGAAGACCGGCCGCCGGAACCCTAATATCCGCAGATGCCGTGGCAGGCAAATGAAGCTAGATGCAGGGTGCAGGGCCGCGGTGTCCGTAGCGTGGCGCCTCCCTCGAACCTCCAAACAGCGGGCCGGTACACGGGAGAGCGGCCAGCCAGGTACCGGCATACAAGAGATGAGCCCAGCTCTCGTCGAGTCTCAGTAGATGGCCCCGAGGCGGCGAGTCTCCGAGTCCCCCTCACAGGCCCGGGCACCACACAGCTGCCCACCCCGTCGGGTGGGCGCAGTCTCGGACACCTTCTCGTCCTCCTCCGGCAGCAGGGGGGAGGGGGGGAGCGCGCACCAGATCCCCGATGCGCGAGCCAGCCCCCCACCTCCACGGGCCCTCAGCACTGGCTTTCGTGATAGCGGGTCGGCCAGACCAGGGCAGGGTACACCGCCATACACCCTGCCCGCTACCCTTCTAGCAGGTCGTATCTCGTCGTCACTGCTCCAGAGGAGGGGGGGGGAAGCGGGGGGGGGGGCAGATTCACCAGAGCACACTGTCCCTCAGCACCCGCCGCACGCCCCGGCCCCCACCTCACCGTTTCAAGTATGCCTCTCCCGCGGATGGCGCCGTTCCTCACAGGGCCCCGGGTGCACCGATAATCCTCGTGCAGCAACGTGGCTCACTGCAGGGAGGTAGTGTACGGCTGCGCCTCTCCCTCTCTTAGCGACCTCTCCGCCATCCGCACAGTCTTCAAGGTGCCGCCAGCGCGGGTCCCCAGCACGGCCCACTTGCCTCGTGGTGAGCCTCGGACTTGCGTGGATCACACGCCGGGCGGCTCGCTCCGCCCCACGTCTGCTAAGCTCCCCTTCCGGCTACCGCCGCCGCTTACTCCGCCGAGGCTGGTCGCACAGGGCTCCAACTTGCACCAAAGCAGCAGCAGAACACCCTCAACAGCCACGGGTAGTTTCGGTCGCGGGAGCAGCGGCTTAAACAGGATAAATTACGGATTTGAGTTCCAGGCTGCAGGAGCCTCACAGCAGTGCGGCCATTCTGCGTGCGCGCTCTCTAGCGCCCAGACGTTGTAATAGATGTTGTGTATTATTTCGTCCTTTTATGATCGGTACTTGTTCGAGAATCAAAAAGCGTAGTTGACAGACATTATGTTGTAAACGATCAAAGTGGTTAGCAATGGGAGATTTTATCTGATGGGTACGTATGTTACTCTTGTGTTCGTTGAGACGAATACGTATTTTTCTCTCTGTCTTGCCAACGTAAACAAGCCCACAGGGGCATTTAAGTAGGTATATGACGTTCTGAGTATTACACGTGGCTGTTACGGTTAGGTTTATGGGAAAACCTTTGTGAGGGTGTGCAATCTTGTTACCCTTGATAATAGAATTGCAGTTTCCGCAGTTCAAGCAGGGGATGGTACCTTTGAAATCACTGGTGTGGAGATTTTTAGGCGTGGATAAAAGTTGTTTCAAGTTTTGAGATCTTTGGTATGCGAATCTGGGTTGTGAATCAAAGATGTGTCGAAAGTCTGGTTCATTGCTCAGAATCGGCCAATACCTTAACACAATTTTTTTGATTTGGTGGCTTCTTGTTGAGAATTTGGAGATGAACACTGATCTAGTTTCTTGTTGGACCTGTAGTTTTGGTTGAAGCAAATCCTGTCTGGTAGGAATGGCGGCTTTGGTAATTGCACTTTCCAAGATGGTAAGAGGATAGTTGCGTTTTTTGAATTTGTCTATGCAGGAGGTTTTACTAGATTCGTAGAGTTCATCTGAGCTGGCAATTCTTTTGAGTCGTAGCAATTGGGAGTACGGTAGATGTTTTTTTAGAGAAGGCTGATGAAAACTGTCATAATGTAATAGATTGTTCCTGTCAGTGGGTTTGGTGTATACTTGTGTGGTGAGTTGATTTCCAGTGTTGGTAACAAGAGTATCCAAGAAAGTTACTGACTCATGACTGATGTTATGGGTAAATTCGATTCGGTGATCCACTGTGTTGAGAATTTCAATCAGTTGATCCAGTAGGGTAGTCGGTCCTTTCCAAATGATGAAAAAATATCATCTATGTATCTTTTGTAAAGAATCAAGTTGTTTGTCCAGTCCACATTACTGAGAATATGATCAAGTTCGAAACGGTACATGTAGAGATTGGCGTACGTAGGCGCAGCACAATTGCCCATTGATGTGCCCGAGCATTGCATATAGTACGTTCCGGACCATTCGAAGTAACTGTGGTAGAGTGAAAAATGAATGAGTTCCATGAGGAATATATTCAGGTTATCAGGTTTATCGGTCTGAAGTAAAAATGATTCGATGGCTTCGAGTCCTTTGTCATGCGGAATTGATGTATACAATGACTTTACGTCGATTGTGGCCAATGTGATGTCAGGGGTGATTTGATTCTGTGTTGATTGTAAGATGTTTAGGAAGTCGGTGGTGTCCTTGATGTATGTTGACATGGATTGGACTAATGGTTGCAAATGTTTATCCAAGTATCTTCCCACCGGTTCATGAATTGAGTTTATTGTCGATACAATGGGTCTGAATGGAGGTTTAGTTGCATGTTTGTGGATTTTGGGTAACATGTATATATATGGAGTAGCCGGATCTTCCTTGATAAGAAATTTTTTGTCCTCATCTTTGATGGTGCCGTTTTCATGAGCGTTATTCACAATGATCTTGAGAATATTAGTGAATTCCTTGGTAGGATCTGATGGTATTGGCATGTAGATGTCGGAGTTTTGAACATGCTCGTTAACATTATCGTGGTAAAAGGTGGAATCCATGATAACTAGGGCGCCCCCTTTGTCAGCTTCTCTGAAGGTGATTTCGGGTTTGTTCGCCAGATGTTTGAGAGTATCATATTCTTTGCGTGTTAAATTGGCAAAAGTGCTTTTGGTATGGTAAGTGATCTTTTTGAGATCTTTTCTAACTATTGTTTCAAAAGCGTCTAATGCTTTGTGGCTGGATGGAGCCATAAATGTACTCTTGTTCCTTAAACCAAGTAACGTATTCTCGCGAGGTGTATCCGGTGTTTGGATAATGTTGTGAAAAAAGTGTTTCAATCTTAGAGATCTCATGAATTTAAAAAGACTGATTTCTGTTTCCAACTGGTTAGAATGGTAGGTGGGTACGAATGAAGTACCTTTTTGCAAAGTTTGTATTTGAAATTGAGTGAGAGTGTAGCCGGAAATGTTGATTACTAAGTTTTCTGACTGCGTGTACTTTTTGCAATGGTTTTGGACGTGGACTTTCCTCCTGGTTCTCCTGGTGGTTTTGGACCTGATCCTAAAAAATGTTGTCTATTGGCACTGGTTGAAGGTTCGTCACAGGCTGCTTGTAATGTTTCTGTTGATTCGGAAGTTTCCGTAGATGGTTTAGTGGATGCACTGGTTGAAGGTCTGATGTTGGTGGAAGAATCGTCAGAAGATGTAGCGTCTGACTCAAACGTACGACCTGTTTGTTTGCGTTGTTGTCTTCTTGTGGCGTAAACGTCGGCCCACGTGTAAACCTCTCCGAGTTTATAATCCACTGTGTCATGCTTAAATTTTCTGGTTTTTCTCTCATTGATTTCATTTGTATATGCATCTAGTTGTTTATTGATATCTGCTAATGTCACGTTCCAATCTGTGTCAGATAAATTTGTGGAAATGTCCTGTCTTAGGTCGTCTTGGAGTAGAAGGCCACATTGGATCCCGCTGAACTAAAAAACTATTGGCCTATCTCTTTGCTACAAGTACCTGCAAAGATCTTGGAGAAGGAACATCGTCTGCTTGATGGGTCCCAGCATGGGTTCAGAAGTGGCCATAGCCAGGAGACTGCTTTAACTTCTGCCATAAATGACATATGTATTCAAGTAGATGCTGGGTACACCGTGCTTTTCATTTTCCTAGACTTAACCGCGGTTTTTGATACCATCTCGCCTGTGAGGCTGGTTGGCTGTGTCAAAGAAATTGGAGTCAGAGGCTCCGCTCTGATGCTTTTGTCCTCATTTCTTACGGATCGGTTACAACTATTAAAACTGGATCACTTCTACTCTGACGCCACTCATACCTTTTGCGGAGTTCCACAGGGTTCATCATTGAGCCCAACCTTGTTTAACATCTATGTTGCTCTTTTGGCCAAGGTTATCAGATATTTTGGGCTGGAGGCACTGTCCTATGCGGATGACACACAAATTATTGTGTCAATTATCAACAGCATTAAGGCGTCCGCTGCAAATTTTAAGAGCTGCATGCAGGCTGTGGCCTCCTGGATGGTAGACCACTACCTGCGACTCAATGGGGACAAGACCGAAGTCTTGATATTTGGCAGCCAACAAACTATATGGTCCCACTCCTGGGGGCCTGAAATGCTCGGTTCATGCCCATGTCCAGCCTCAGCAGGAAAGAATCTTGGTGTCATTGTTGACAGCTCTCTCTCTTTTAACCCCCAGACCAACAGAAGAGTCTCCACCTGTTTTGGCATAATTGTGATCTTGAGGAAGATCTTTCCTTGTCTCTCATTTTCCTCCCGAAAGCAGGCAGCTGTGGCCCTGGTTCTGTCCAGATTGGATTATTGTAATGCGCTCTACCTGGACATCAATAAGGGCTCCATCCACAAACTACAGCTTGTACAGAATGCAGCTGCCAGACTTGTAATGGATCTTCCAAAATTCCACCCTGTTTTGGCATCCCTTCGTAAGCTTCACTGGCTTACCTTAGGAAAGAGAATTCTGTTCAAGGCCCTCTGCCTTGTCCATAAGACTCTTCACAACACTGGTTCAACGGTATCAAACGACTCTTCTTGCGGTATGTCCCTACCAAACAACTTCCGGTCTGCCAACAAAAACTTGCTGGTAGTTTCCAGGTTCAGGAGAGCCAGGTTGGGGTGGGGGGGGGGTGGGGGAGGCTTTTTCTGTTGCTGCCTCGAAGCTCTGGAATTCTCTCACTCTATCGATCTCTGGGCAAAACTCTCACCTTTTGTTCCGTATGGCTCTATAAACATGGCTCTTCACTCTTAATGGCCCTCTCTATGCTTCCTCCAACCTCTCGCTCTATCCATAGCGCCTTGATGCCCTTGGGCAAAGTTCACGCTCTGCAACACTACTATTTATTCATTCTGGATCAAAAGAGCATCCCATCATGGTAACCATGACTCGTAACCAAAAGTAGCCATTGAGTAAAAAATAATTTCTTGTGGGGGAAACTTTGTCAAGAGAAATAATGAGTAACTGGTCAAGGTATATCTGGAGTACTTCAAGTGCTTTGTTTTGAGGAATGTTTGTGTAGAAAGAAACCACATCCAGTGGAACCAAAATGTGTGCATCTTTCTCAAATGTGGTACCCTCAAGCCACCTGATGAAGTCTGTGGTATCCTGTATGTAGGTTTTTGTGGTGCTGGTGAAGTGTTTCAGGGAGAAATCCACATAATTTAGAGAGTGATTCCAAAACTGATTCACAGCCGCAGACTATGGGTGTTGCTCGGGGTTGTCAGAGGACATAGTACAGGAGTGTTTGCGATCATATCTTTTAGATTCTCAATTTCTTCGATGCCAATCCATCCTTGTGTTCGGCCTTTGTCCAGCAATCATGAGCTATCTTCCATTAATTGCTTTGCTGAATCTGCTCTTAACTTACGATTATATTCTTGGTCAGTGACCTGTCACGTCACAGTCCTTCATTTATGTAGTCTTGTTTGTTGAGGACCACAATGGCCCCCTACCCTTGCTGGCAGGTTTTACTATTATGCCATTCTTGTCCTTGAGTTCAGAAATAGTTTGCATCTCATACTTGGAGAGGCTGGATTTGTATCATTTTTACTTCTTTGCTAGTTGGTTGATTGGTGATTACGCTGCTCTTCTAAAGATGAGCACTTTCTCTAGCATCTCAGGGGATGGTGGCACAAAGGTAGATTTTGCGGAGACCCAAGTACATCATAATTTGGAAAGTATTATTTTTCTTTGAAATTCTTCTCTCTTTTTTCTTTTGAAAAGAACTCCATTAGCTTGATTTTACATTTAACAGAATCTGTTGATAATCAAGCAAATATCTGTCTGAAAACTCCGATACCGAGGTTTCATTGTTACGCCAGTCTTAGGATTCTTGTGACCGCGGAGGACGGTGTCCTAGGTTTTTCATGAAGCACCAGTTTTTAACACTTAAAAAGAGGTGACCTGAATGTCCCATTATTGTGATGCATTGACCCCTATAAAAAATTGACAGTGCTTTAAATATTTTGATAAGACTCACTGTCCCCAGTGTCAGAAAGAGCCTGTTTTTTTCCAGGCCTGGTGTTTCATTGAAACCTACGCTATCTGAGTTTTCAAAGAACCTTACATGATTGCTAAAGAAACACTCCAATCGAAATTCCCTTCCTGGCCACTGCTCCTTTGTTTTTCGGATTTAATTGAACAAAAAGAATAAATATTGAATAAAGCTGAATATATGAACATTAGTGATATATTATAGAAGTTAATTCTCTTTTTGTTTGTATGTTCACCCTCGCACATTAATCTACAAAAACAAATTGCTGTGCAGCAAATTTAAGATTAATCCTATTGATTTGTTTTCTTGAGACATGATTTTTACTCTTTGTACTTGAAACCAATTAAGAAAAGAGCAAGGGAGGCAACTTGTATATGTAATATTAATTTGGGATGAGCCTCCCTCTTGAGTGACAAGGATCCGCTCCCATTCACTCCCCTGGGACCACCATTGTGCAGACCTGGCTACTACCCCCTGCACTTTGTTCTGTGCCTAAATAATCAGTCACACTCATATCCCTCTCCCTCTCTCTCTCTCTCTCTCTCTCTCTCTCTCTCTCTCTCTCTCTCTCTCTCTCTCTCTCTCTCTCTCTCTCTCTCTTCTTCCCCCCCCCCCCACTCCCTCCTATTGAGAGATTTCAGAGATTGAAAAAGGGGTTTGGAGGCCAGTAGTGAGACTGGGCAACATATTGAGGGAAAATAAGACCTTCACCCCGTAACTAATACAAAATCTGCCACCAACAGCTAGTTACTTGTTTTGAGGGAACAAGAGCCAACCTTGACTGATTGGGGATAAACTTTGGTGTACTGTCAATCAGCGAAAACTAGGCTAAACAAAACTGCGGGCCTATTAGGATGGCGGGTGGACTTTAGTCCGCCTGCCACCCTAGCGGTGCTGGGACCGGCCGCTAGTGGTGCGTCGGTTCCGCACCAGCAGTTAGGATGCCACCGTGGCGGTGGCATCCTCTATTCCCAGCATTGTGCCGGGCGGTGCTGTACAATGCTGGGAATGCACGTTGTGCAATGTCATGCACCAGGTGACAGGCACCGCGTGGTGCCTGCCACCTTGTCCGTGACAATGTAGGGGGGTACCATAGGTACCCCATTGCGCACTCCCCACCCCCCCCCCCCCCAATAACCTGGGGGCCCGCAACAGGCCCCCGAACGCAAAATCCACATGCCTTTCTGTGGCGGCAACGCCAACTCCGTAGGCCTAGAGGGAAATGTCTCTATTTTTTGCTGTTCCTCCAAAGTACAATAATCTAAAAGTGCATAATACTTCTCAATTCCAACTACATAAAATATGTCCATCGTATGTTACCATTCCAAAGATGACAGTGAGTGACAGCATCTGTGTGTGGTGGACCTTGGGAAGGTCTCAGCCATTTCCTCATTACTTTAACATGAGTAAGAAAATATCTTCATTTGCTCCATTCTTCATTAATGAAAAATCGGATGGTGACCTGGAAAGCCTATTTATTTGTCCATTAAAAGAGGTCCTTCTAATATTAATATGTGCTTGCATTTCAACTGTATACTTGTCAATGTGAGAAATGTCTGGAAATTAGGGTTTAGTTGTACCTTTGAATAAACTGAATTTCTGCTGTTGTTTTTGTCATGCAGGTGTCAAAACAGTGCCACGTTCTTCACTCATCCAATGTCCTCTCCCAAACACGTTGGCAGTGGAAAGGTGGCAGGAATGGTAAAGCCACAAGTGGCAGTTGTGCTGCCAGCAGGAGGGTGCGGAGAGAGGATGGGCGTCTCCACCCCAAAGCAGTTCTGTACAATTCTGGGGAGGCCTCTCATCAGTTATACAATACAGGCATTTGAGAGAGTCCGATGGATAAAGGAGATTGTGGTGGTCGTGGCTGCCGAGAAAATTGACTTGATGCAGTCTATCATTCACAAGTATGGACACAAGCGGGTGACACTAGCAGAAGGTGGCACAGCACGACACCGATCAATACTTAGTGGACTGAAGATGCTGGTGCAGAGTGAATCTCCTGTTTCTCGACTCTGGCAGCCAGATGTGGTCATTATTCATGATGCTGTGCGGCCTTTTGTGGAAGAAGATATTCTTCTCAAGGTGACTGCAGCAGCAGATGAGCATGGAGCCGCTGGAGTAGTTCGCCCTTTGATCTCCACAGTCATTGCGTCTTCTGAGGATGGCTGCTTAGATTATTCACTCGAACGTGCCAAACACAGGGCTAGTGAGATGCCACAAGCATTCCAGTTTGATGCCATCTTCCAAGCCTACCTGCAGTGTAGTGACTATGAATTGGACTATGGTACAGAGTGCCTGCAGTTAGCATTGAAGTACTCTAGCATGCCTGCTAAGCTCGTGGACGGTCCTCCTGATCTCTGGAAAGTAACATACAGCCGGGACCTGTATGCAGCCGAGTCTATGATCAAGGATGGTCTCTCACAGCATGTCTGCCTGATCACAGACATGGAGGAAGATGTTGTTCAAGTTGGCTTTCTTTTTCACGAAACTCTGAAAACTCATGGAAAGCAGGTGAAGGGCATCTCACCCTCCATGTGCAAGAATGTTTCTCAACTGCAGTCCCTCTTCAACGACAAACCCTGCTACAATTTTATTTGTATAAACGCAAAAGAGTACAGTTTTGAAGACGCACAAAAGATGGTTGATCTTCTTGGAAGTAGCAGCCTTCCCATTTTATATCCTGTACTTCTATTTTCAGTTCACTTGGTTGGGCCGGAAGCTTCTCCTTTATGTTATAAATCTCAAGATCTTGCAGGTATCGGAGATCTGTCCCATGAAGCAATGAAGAAAAATATTTGGGTCTTCGGGCTTGTGATCAATTTTACAAAGATTGAACAGCAGCTTCAGCAGACTGTGTGCCGAGGTGCAGCTATTATCATGGCTATGATAAAAGATAGATGTGCTACACTGGCAGGGCAGTTGTTGGTAGCTTAAGTGCCTTCAGATGGATTTAGGGGTTGGTACTCTAAACTTCCATAGATGGTACATCTGCAGGTAGCCAGACCTCCTCCAGATGGGACAGCTGGTGGCATGATTCCTGGAGTGGGCATGACTACATTTGGGGGTTCTACCTGCACATGAGCTTGTTGACTGCACAGGGATTCCAAAATTACTGAACCTGAAGTGTTTTCCTTGTTTCCGAGCTTTAGTCACCCTAGTTGAATGAGTGCAGTGACTGCTACAGATTAAATCTGAATCTGAGGGATATGTTTCAGAGGTTGCGTGTATAAAGAATTCCTTACACAATTCCTCAAACACAGACCACTATCTGTTACTTCTGTGTGCAGTGTTTAAACATTCTAATGAATTTAAAATGGAACCTGTCACAGCTCATTAGAATTGATGATGTATAGAGCTCTTGTTCATGGCCGTATTGCATGAGACCTTGGCCTGTAAGCCTTGGGGGAGGAGTAGGTTTTCAGGACCTTCTGAAAGCCGGAGGTATTCATTATCTCTTGTGTAGGTGCTCTGGGAGAGAGTGCCATTGCTGAACTCCTAGGAAGGAAAGGTGTTATGAGATGGGGGCTTGGTTATCAAATTGGAGGACTGGTGGTTTATCTAGAATGTTTTGCACAGATATAAAGCCTTTTACTGTAAAAGGTCCCTAGCAAGATTCCTATGGTGTGCCAGAGATATTAATTAGATCATGAGACTTGGTGTGCAATTTTGATTTTTCTATTTAATTTGAAAACCTTTTATTTCACTGGCATTGTCCAGTTTAGATTCAATATGTCCAAGATAAACAGTGAATAGAATTGACGGAAGTACACCAACCAAGATTAGACGAAAGTGAAAAATCGGTAAGCATCCAGTTCATCCTGGAATAGTAATAGAAATGACTCACTAAAAGGTTCGTCCGTAAAGTGAATTAGAGTAGTATTCAGTGAGTAAAGACTAAACTCTGCCAATCAATCAATCCACATTTGTAAATTGCAACTCTGTCATGCCTAGGGGAATCTAGGCACTATGTCTCCCTCGAAGAACCAGGTCTTGAGTATCTTTCTGAAATCTGCTAGTGAGGGGCCCATGTATTGGCTACTATGTAAGAAATAGAGCGCCCGCTGCTGCGGGTGTGCCAGATGCGGCGGGGGTGGTGGGTGGGAGTGAGAGTGAAGAGGAGCACAGGTGTCTGGCAGGTTGGTGGAGGTTCAGTTGATGGATGAGGTAGGCAGATCCTAGGTCGTGGAGGGTTTTCTAAGTGTGTGTGAGGATATTGAACTGGCATCTTTTCTGGATGGGGAGCAAGTGGAGGTCTCTCAGGTGGAGGGGCGAAGTGGGTTCCTTTGGGGAGGTCTGGGATGAGTCTGGCTGTAGCATTCTGTATGGTCTGAAGTCTTCTGAGGAGCTGGGTGGAGATATATAGTCAAGGCAGCTAGTGACGAAGGCCTGAGTTACGGTCTTTCTGGTGTTGGTTGGGATCCATCTGAAGATTCTGCAGAGCATGCGAAGTGTGTGGAAGCAGGAAGAGGCGATTGCATCAATTTGTTAGTTCATGGTCAGTTGGCTGTCGAGGACGATGCCGAGGTTGCGTGCTTGGTCGGTCTGTGTGGGTGTGGGTCTGAGTTCTGCAGGCCACCAGCAGTGGTCCATTGCGGAGGTATTCTTCCCGAAGATCATTACTTTAGTTTTGTTGGAAGTGAGTTGGAGGCAGTTGTCTCTCATCCGTTTGGCTACAGTGATCATAGCGTTGATGAAGTTGGTTTTTGCACAGGAGATTATGTTGAGCTTGTGAGATCTGACAACGTCTGCGAGGGGGATCATTCAGATGTTGAACTGGGTGGAGCTTTGGGATGATCCTTGTGGTACACCGCATATGATGTCTTTGGGTGTGGAGGTGAAGGGAGGCAGTCAGATGCTCCATGTGTGTCCTGTAAAGAAGCAGTTGAGAGCGTCTTGGCATATATCTATGTTGTAGAGTCTGTTGATGAGGATGTTGCGGGAGACTATGTGGAATGCTGCAGAGAGGTCACAGAGGATCAGGGCCATCGTTTTTCCATGGTCGAGGAGTGTTTTGATGTTGTCTGCGGTGGCAGTCAATACAGTCTCAGTGCTGTGGCAGACACAGAATCCTGCTAGAGAAGTGTCAAATAGGTGGTTTTGTTCCAGAAATGTGGTAAGCTACTGGTTGATGGCTTTCTTGAGAACTTTTGCCGGGTAGGGGAGCAGGGAGATTGGATGATAATTTTTTAGATCGCATGAGTCAGCGGAGGCTTTCTTTTCGAGGGGTCTGACATCTGCGTGTCCAGGAAGGTTGCTGTGGAGAAATGTACGTAAATTTTTCTTCGCCTACTACTTTTGAATTGGTATCTTCACGAAAATCCGAGGAGCAGACTAAGATAGTAGCCAGCTCCCTAAACAGCTTCGAACAAGCCACAATAGAGGAGGTCATATAGGGCCTTGCCGGGGCTAAATCTAGGTCACCATTTGATATATGTCCACCCAAAATCATGGCGTTTTTAGCCTCTAGCTGTGCCCCGGCAATCCCAGACATGTTTAATCACTCTATCCTTACTGGTGCCATTCCAGCTACTTGGAAAGAGACGATTGTTCTCCCAATATTAAAAAAATCTACGGCGGACCCCTTAATTCTTGGTAACTATCGTCCCATCTCCCTGTTACCATTGCTGGGAAAAATCCGGGAAAGTATCAATAATCGACAGCTAAGCTCTTATCCGGAGGATAATCATATTCTGGACCCCTCGCAATCTGGTTTCCGTCCAGGTTTTAGTACAGAAACCGCCGTTTTGGCGGTAACTGACGCGCTTAGATTAACTGTCGACGCGGTAGGGTCAGTTATCTTGATCCTCCTAGATCTCTCTGCAGCTTTTGATACTATTTCACACTCTAAGCTGTCAGAGAGATTCCTGGATTGTGGTATAAATGGGACAGCCCTTAAATGGCTTGAACACTTCTTGTCCGAAAGAACCCAAACTGTCATGCTGGGACCGTACTCCTCAGGCAAAATGTTGCTTGACAGGGGAGTACCCCAGGGCTCCTGTTTAAGTCCCACCCTTTTTAATACATACATGGCCCCGCTGGCACGAATTGTCGAGCATCTGGGTTTTGAGATCATTTCATATGCTGATGATACTCAGCTTACGTTTACCATCGGACCCAACCCAGACCTCGACAAAGTCCGTTTTGCCTCTGGAATGCTTGCCATCTTCGACTGGATGACAAGAAATTGTCTCCAGCTTAACCCGGAAAAGACGGAGGTTATGTTGATGGGGAAAGCCTTCAATAGTTGGTCGGATGATTGGTGGCCTGTCGAATTGGGCCAGGCCCCTACCCCTAAACAGTCAGTAAAAGATCTAGGCATAAAATTGTATCAGGCCCTGACCATGAAAGATCATGTTGCGGCGATAGTAAGCTCATGCTACTATGGTTTAAGGCTTCTCAGAATAGTTTTTCCCTATCTGCCTACCTCCCATCACAGAACTTTAGTCCAGGCAATGGTCATTAGTCGTCTGGACTATGGCAATGCCCTGTTGGCAGAAGTGGGACAGACTCAATTGGCCAAACTTCAAGTAATTCAGAATATGGCAGCATGATTGATCTTGAATTGCCCGGCAGAATCCGCTTCAGCCCCTCTGCTGAGGGAACTGCATTGGTTAACAATAAAGAACAGATCCTTTTTTAAAAATCTGCTGTCTTACACATAATGCATTGAATGAAAGAGGCCCTCTCTATTTGCATAAAAAACCTATTAAAGTATTCTCCTGGCAGAAAACTTAGATCCAGCACTCTGGATCTTCTCCAGGTTCCCAGAATTCGCCTTACCCGCACCGGAGGTAGAGCCTTTTCATATCTAGCGCCAAGCTATTGGAATAAGCTCCCTCTAGCCGTTCGTAAAAGTCCAACGCTAAGCATTTTCATGAAACAGCTTGAAAGCGTTTTTGTTTTAATCAGGACACTTCTCTTGATATCCGGATATTTTTAACCTCAGTACATTCTCTTAATTAGTGCCTAGATGCCCCAGGGTGAGTTGTGCGCTCTATAAAAACCACTTAACATAACAAGGGTGCAGATATAAGTTTTTGCAATTCTCAAAACCTTTTCTTTAGTGTTCTTTATATTTGTGATCAGAAGCTGGGATGTTCCTTAATCTACTGAGTGAGTTTGGTGTCTCCTAGTATATTGAGGAAAATCCCAGCTTTCTGAATAAAAGCTACAGTTCTCTTTTATATCGTACCACAAACAAACTGTGGAAACGTATCCAGCTTTCAAGGATGAAGTGAATTTTATAGCTGCACCTAATAAATAGTTTGCACTCCAGAGATGCGCACACAGCCAGGTCACACTCTGTTGTGTTCCATGAGTTTGGACCAAGACTTGATTTTGTGTCTACATTTGGAAACACTAATCAACAGTATCCCTCATGAAGGGCAGTGGTTACTGCGAGAGAGAACGGGAAGGTGCATATGGGCCCTGCAAACTCCCTTCATTAATCTTTATGGTATTCTTGGTTGTATTTGTTTATTTTATTCAGAATTCATCTGAAGTGTGAACCGTGTCACAAGTGCTCATGGTGCACAAAACAACAAACTAATTTAATGCAATAAAATATCCCAATAAAAATAAAAGCCTAGTTACAATAAAGGCAATGTGAACTGAATAAAGAAAAATACTTTAGGAAATTATACTAAATCTATTTACCTACAGCCCACACATGTATAAAGAACACAAATCAAAGGGATCAATAGTGAAGTGACGAGAGGTAGGGCTGGAGATTTGCAAAACAAAGGTGCGGCTACTAGGGGAGCCTAAGAAGAAAAGAAGTGATAGATTTTCAAACTGTTAGAATTTCTAGCCGATGCCAATACTTACATCATACATGGCCCTCCTACATAAATCAGTTATTTATTTTACCCAAGTTATCTAACCAGCATCGTTACAACCAAAGCAGCATTATTTGTATTACAAATTAAACTTAAGAGGTAATAAAGCAGAGATATATAATAGAGCAATTCTTTGAAACCTCCTTGTACCTGCAGTACGTCAGACAATCTTTGAATCTAGAAGTGCTTTTACTAATCTGAAACACATTACTGCCATCCACCTAAGAAAGAGTCAACCTAGTAGAATGGAAGTTGAAGAATGGGCTGAATGTACTTGTTTGAGTCTTTGAGATGGAATTCTTTGAGTCACCAGTCATAGGTTCTGTGTCTTCATTATCTAGACTGGATGCGCAGGATGCAAACCTAGAATTGGGCTTCCTCGGTGAACGAAATTCATTCTGTTTCTGACATATTACGTTAAATGAATATACATTTCATCTAACCCACAATTTATGGCAGGCACATCTTCATACTCTGAACATCAGGCTCTGAAGATTTTTTCAAAGTATACCTAGGTCTTCAGCACGTTGATAGATGCCGACCACAAAGCCAGAAACTATCTCTCAGTAGGCCCACACACATGTAAAAGATTTTGGATGAGAATATTGAAACCTTGGGCACTTTGTACAAAACCGGCATGGGGGATGGTGGGTATCTCGAAGAACACATCTGACATTTGTTTCCCCCATTATAGAAAAGATGAAAAACAGACAAGGTGCCTCCATCCCAGACCCATGCAGCCAGCAAGAACTGACAACTGTACTCCGTATTTGGTAGTATCAGAACCTGAAAAGCAGCAAGCGGGCACCCCCACAGCCTGGGGGCCAGAGTTTCTCCCCACCTCCTTCTAAATTTCTAATTTCAGTACTATGTTTGGTGTGGTTCCCTGACCAATGAAGTTGCCGCTAGCTGTAGCAGTCAGGATGTGCCTATTTCTGCAGCATGACAAACCTTTCAGTGGCCTTCCCCTAAAAAGGTAACCGAAAAGTGGGTCTGCAGTTATTAAATGTCAACAGATCTAGACATCCTTTTGTAGGAGATGTGTTATTAACCCCTTCTTAAAGAACCTTTCAGAAAATTAAAGATTGGTTAGCAAACAGCAACAGTGCCTGTAATGAATTGAAAGATTACCTGCTAAAGCATTTGAAAAGGAATTTTCAGTGAAATAGGATGGTGACTTGAATTAACTTACAAGGTCAACAATCTTTTTTTTTTTTTTTTTTTTTTTTAAATATTTTTATTTTCATTTTGCGTCAAACAAAAAACAGAAAGAAGCGTGTCACAGTTGGTTACAATCGTGTAGACGTGCGCATACATAATCCACAGCACATACATTCCATTCTCCTCCCCTGTGTGGGCTGTATGAATCTGAGACTCCCGTTCAATCATTGATCCATGCAGCGGCGTCCCCCATATTGTCCTCTTCCTGAGTGTCCGAAGGCGGGCCAGCCGGCCCTCTTGGCAAAAGTGCAGTGCAGTTCCCCCCACAGGCCAACTAATCATCGCCCAGTCCTCCATCCAGCCTGTAATATATCCTCCACTTACCACACACCCTACGGAATTTTCACAGGCAACCTCTTGCTTTGTATGTGACCCTCTACGCTGCCATGTACATATCCAACCCCGTCTTCCAGTCCCGAAGCTGGGGAGGTAACGCCGCCCCCCATTTTCTAACTACGTCCCTTTTTGCTACTACTTAAGCCAACATGGCAAAGATAAGCTGCGGACGGCCCAGATCTACATCTCCGGGTATGCCCAGCAGTATGAATTTGGTGATCTAGGGGCAACGTCTCTTCTAGAACCCTACTCAGTTCCCCTACTACCACTTCCCAATATGACTGTATGACGGGCCATTCCCAAATGGTGTGGTAAAAGTCTCCCTGTGTCTGACCGCACCTCAGGCAATTCGGGTCACTAGCTCTGCCCATACGATGAAGTCGGGCCAAGTCATAGTATACCCTGTGAAGTATTTTGTATTGGATGAGGCGGAGGTCGGATTTAATGGCCACCTCTCGGTGGTGCATCAGGGACGCCTCCCAGTCCACATTTTCAGGGGCACCCAAGCTCTGCTCCCACGTCTCCCTCAATTTCCCCAGTCTGTCCGGCGTATTATTATTCAGGGTTCCGTATGTTAGTGATACTGCCTTGGTGAGTACCTGTTCTTGCAGTAGGCGTCCTTCCAATGGTGCATATTTTGGCAGTGAGGAGGATAGCGAGTTCTCCGCTAGCCAGGCATGTCACAGTTGTGCATATTTAAAAAACTGGGAGGCGTGCAGCCCAAAATCTGTTCACAGCGCCCGAAAACTTTTCGATGCTCTGTCCCACACCTCCGGTGTAACTTGTGTGGCCGGGAGTAGACGTCCCCTGCCTCGCCCTCCATAAAGATAAAACATACACTTGCGAGTCGCCATAGTGTCTCTCTCCAACCTATAGGTGGGGTGGTCTGCCGCGGCATGAATCCATTCATTTACTGGGGTTAGATGCTCTGCCCAGTAATAGGCCTCAATATCCGGTAGGGAAATCCCCCCCATCATACTGGTTGCGACATAATGTGGAGAGAGCGATCCTCGGCTGCTTCCCGAGCCATAGAAGGGAGCGTAGTTCCGCATCCATTACTCAGAAAGGTCTGCCTGGAGAAGGGGAAATACTCGTTCTGGAGGGCATAAAGGAGACAGGGTAAAGTAATCATTTTAAACATAGCTGCCCTGCCAAGGATAATGAGAGGAAAAGCCTTCCACCTCAGTTCATCTTCAGCAAAGTTAGTGATGATTCGTTGGATATTTTCCTAGTACGAGAGCCTCCTGTCTGTAGTGAGGTAAATCCCCAAGTACGTGAACCCAGTCCGTGCTATCTGTAGGGCCCCGGGGACAGTTTATGGCATATCCTGAGAACGGCCCATAAGATCAAACAGGACGGGTATCGTGGTGGCCGGGTGGGTAACAGACAACAAAATGTCATCCACATAAAGCGCAATCTTTTCTTCCCTCACATCTGCCGGTGTTATTCGGAACCCCCAAATCTCCCCCCGTTGCTGGATCTCGCAAGCCACTATCTCTATAGTAAGGGCAAAAAGTAGTGGGGACAGCTTTGGCGGGTCCCCCTTCTAATAGGGAAATCTCAAGATACCTGGCAATTAACCTTAACCCTTGCACGGGGGACCGTGTATAGGAGTCGCACCCAGTGCCTAAATTTGGGACCAACACCAATCTTAACCAAGGTGGCTTCTAGAAAGGGCCAATGCACCACGTCAAGCGCTTTTTCTGCGTCTATGGACAAGAGCAGATGCGGCTCTTCTCGACCTTGTACCTCCATGAGTCAGTTGTGGGTCCTGCGCAGATTCATTCTGGTCGCCCGGCCAGGCAGGAAGCCCGTTTGGTCCTGGTGCACCATGGTAGTGATGACCTGGCGAAGGCGTAGAGCCAAAATCGTCGCCAGAATTTTTACCTCCATATTTAGGCGGGAAATGGGGCGATAGGAAGCACAGTCATTGGGGGGTTTCCCTGGTTTGTGAATTGGGATAATCGTGGCCATTCGGAGATCCAAGGGCAGTGTTCCCTCTTAAGATGCATCCTGGAACAACGCCAAGAGATGTACTGCCAAAAGGTTTGCATATCTCTTATAGAATTCTGCAGGGAGGCCGTTTGGGTCTGGAGTCTTCCTGGGACGCAATCTGGTATGGCTTCCTTGATTTTGTCTGCCGTTATATCCGATTCTAGGCCTTCCCTCTCATTGTCATCTAAGGACGGGGTCCGAATGGCGTCTAAATAAGCTAGAATATCTGACAGGCCCCCAGGGCTCGGGCACCATAGAAATGCTGATAGTATGAAGCGAACGTCTGAACTATTTGTGCATCCCTCGTCTGTTCCAAGCCCTGGCGATCTACAATGCTCGTTACCTAGCGGGATTCCATTTCTTTACGGCTAAGCCATGCCAACAACTTTCCCGACTTGTCCCCCACACCGTACAGCCTATGTAGGGTCGCCTGTGTTGCTAGAGCCTTGTAGTGATGCTGCGCAACCATCAGTTGTCTAAGGGTCTCTGCTCTCAAGGTACCGCTTTTCCAAGGCAAGGATTTGGGTCTCCAAGGTGGCCAATTCTTCCTGAGCCTTCCTCTTCGCCCAGGCTATCTGGTTTTGGGCCCTGTACTGCAGCACCGTTTTAAATGCTTCCCACAGTACTATGCCCGACTGCACCGATCCTGGATCCTCTGCGAAGAAAACCTTGATGTCAGCCCGAAGGCCCTGGAGCACCTCTTTGTTCTGTAGGTCCCATACCGATAGTCTCTAATTCCCGCGCCCAGTGACGGGCCTCAACCCCACTTTAAAATATAAGGGCGAATGGTCAGACAGACCCCGGGCCATATATTCTGCCTCATGTATATTTTCTATGACACCTCAAGGGAGCAGTACATAGTCTAGTCTCGAGTGGACCCTGTGAGCCCCGGAGTAGTATGAATATTGTCGCTCCCCTGGATGTAGGTGCCTCCACATGTCCACACCAAGCCCAGGGTGTCAGTCAATCGAGCTAAATGCGTAGTCGGAGGGGGGTTAGCATGTTCTCCCGAGCGGTCCATGGGAACTGACATTATGTCGTTAAAGTCACCCCCGATGATGTGTGTCTTGCCCGGTGTCCCCAGCAAAATATCGGTCACCCCGTGTAAGGTCTTAGTCTGTAGCTTCGGTGGGGCATAAACTGACAAGATGGTAACCTTCCTTCTACCCCAGGTCCCTGTCACTCCTACATATGTACCCTGGGGATCCGCCCATGTGCGTGTCACTTTGTAAGATGGGGATTTTTTAATCTGGATAGCTACCCCCCTAGATTTGGAGGTGTATCCCGCATGTGCCAGGACCGTATATGCTCCCCTCGCAAGAAACCCGCATTTTGTGCCTTTTAGATGGGTCTCCTACAGTAGCTACACATCCGGACGGGCACGCTTTATGAATGATGAAACCAAACCTCTTTTAATCATATCCCCCAGGCCATTGATGTTCTAAGTGAGCACTGTAAAGGGGCTAGCCTCTGAATCCATCACAGTCGACTGGTGTGCAGTGGCGGGAGACATGTATAGGGATAGTTAGACAGTGCCCTGGTCGGTGAATGTGGGTGATTGTGCACGTACTCCGAATTCTGTGACACTATCTCAGTAAAAACATAAGGAACCAAAACAAACCACAACAATAGAACTATTCGCAACCCCTCAATCCCATCCCCCTACCCCACCGCCCTCTCCCCCTTTATCGCACCCCCAGCCAGACGCTCGAGGATGTGCATTAGGGTGGCAGAGGTCTGTCGCCCGCCCCAAACCCAACTTGCGCTACAAGGTCAAACTCCTGCAGCGACCCCAATAGTTCTTAAAAGGGAATTCCCCAACCGGCAGAGGAATCACAAATAAGGGGGAAAAGACCAATGTGTGAGAAAGGAGAAAGAAAGAGTGAAGAAAGAGGGAGACAGCTAGAGTAAGAGAAAAGGGGAAGAGAGGGGCTATGTGAAGCCCAAGTCTATAGCTACTTCCAGGCTCTCTTCTGCGATGTAATGAGGGGTCTTCAGCCGCTTCGTAGGTCTGTGTAGGTGGAGTAGAAAAAAGGGGGGGGAAATTGTCCAACCTGCTGACTCCGGTATCATATTCTGGTTCCACTGTCGATCTCACTAGCCCACGTTCAAGAGTGCAAATCAGGGGGTTCCCCCGGTGAAGCCAAAGTGTCAGTAGTTGCATCCTGCTCCATTGCCTCTATTTTAGCCACCAGGGGGTGGAGAGAGGGTCCTTCTTCACCCTTCTCTCCGGACGTAGTGTCTCTAGTCTTGGTCTCTGTGTCTTGGTCAGGGAGGTCGGGGAGGCAGAGGGTGTGCGAGCGCGCCGGGAGGCAAGAATCCAGCGAACGACCGCTACGTCGTCGGGTTCTTCCAGTGCCCCGCGGTGCATATGGGGTGGCCTCCTGGAGTCGATGGTCGCGGGTACTCCGGGGCGTCAGCGAACTTCGGGGGTCAGGAGTCCGCGGGGCGGTCCCCGCCATTGTCTGATTACGGCGCAGGGGAGCCTCCGGCCGCTCCAGGGCGGGCCTCTCCTCAAGTCAGTGCCATGCTTCCTCCGGTGTCTGAAAGAATTGAGTCTTCCCCAGGAATATCACTTTTAATTTCGCAGAGAATAGGAGCATGTATTGAATCTTGTGTTCTCATAGCTTTGCCTTCACTGAGTCAAAAGTACGCCTCTGCTTTTGTACCTCCCTGCTGTAATCCGGGAAGATCATTATACGTGCTTTTTCAGATCTGATATCTCTCAGTTTCCTGGCTTCTCGGAGGGTCATGTCTCTGTCTAGGAAGTTTAAAAAACGGGCTATAACTGGACGCGGTTGTGCCCCCGGGGGGGCCGGGCCATCATCGCTCTGTGTGCTCTTTCTATGATGAAGCAGGCAGAGAATTTATCCTTCGGGAATATGCGTAGGAGCCAAGAGTGGAGAAAGTCCGACATATTTGCCCCCTCGAGTCCCTCTCTAAAGCCCACAAAGCAAAGGTTATTGCGTCTTGCCCTGTTTTCCGCATCGTCGACACGTAACTGAAGGTCTTCATTTGAGGACTGTAGGTCTGACATCCCTTTGTGGAGTTCTTGCAGGGTATCCTCAGCCTCCCCCAGACTTTGATTCGGTGACCCTGGCCGCCAGCTTCCTCAAGTCCTGCCGCAGGAGCGTCACCTCCGTGCCCACTACACCTATCTTTCCCTCAAGCGCCATCCTAGAGGATTGGATCGCCTGTAGGAGGGTGTCCATGTCAGTGCGAGTAGCCCAGCCGTTCTTCCGGACAGGGTCCTGCGCAGATTCATTCTGGTCGCCCGGCCAGGCAGGAAGCCCGTTTGGTCCTGGTGCACCATGGTAGTGATGACCTGGCGAAGGCGTAGAGCCAAAATCGTCGCCAGAATTTTTACCTCCATATTTAGGCGGGAAATGGGGCGATAGGAAGCACAGTCATTGGGGGGTTTCCCTGGTTTGTGAATTGGGATAATCGTGGCCATTCGGAGATCCAAGGGCAGTGTTCCCTCTTAAGATGCATCCTGGAACAACGCCAAGAGATGTACTGCCAAAAGGTTTGCATATCTCTTATAGAATTCTGCAGGGAGGCCGTTTGGGTCTGGAGTCTTCCTGGGACGCAATCTGGTATGGCTTCCTTGATTTTGTCTGCCGTTATATCCGATTCTAGGCCTTCCCTCTCATTGTCATCTAAGGACGGGGTCCGAATGGCGTCTAAATAAGCTAGAATATCTGACAGGCCCCCAGGGCTCGGGCACCATAGAAATGCTGATAGTATGAAGCGAACGTCTGAACTATTTGTGCATCCCTCGTCTGTTCCAAGCCCTGGCGATCTACAATGCTCGTTACCTAGCGGGATTCCATTTCTTTACGGCTAAGCCATGCCAACAACTTTCCCGACTTGTCCCCCACACCGTACAGCCTATGTAGGGTCGCCTGTGTTGCTAGAGCCTTGTAGTGATGCTGCGCAACCATCAGTTGTCTAAGGGTCTCTGCTCTCAAGGTACCGCTTTTCCAAGGCAAGGATTTGGGTCTCCAAGGTGGCCAATTCTTCCTGAGCCTTCCTCTTCGCCCAGGCTATCTGGTTTTGGGCCCTGTACTGCAGCACCGTTTTAAATGCTTCCCACAGTACTATGCCCGACTGCACCGATCCTGGATCCTCTGCGAAGAAAACCTTGATGTCAGCCCGAAGGCCCTGGAGCACCTCTTTGTTCTGTAGGTCCCATACCGATAGTCTCTAATTCCCGCGCCCAGTGACGGGCCTCAACCCCACTTTAAAATATAAGGGCGAATGGTCAGACAGACCCCGGGCCATATATTCTGCCTCATGTATATTTTCTATGACACCTCAAGGGAGCAGTACATAGTCTAGTCTCGAGTGGACCCTGTGAGCCCCGGAGTAGTATGAATATTGTCGCTCCCCTGGATGTAGGTGCCTCCACATGTCCACACCAAGCCCAGGGTGTCAGTCAATCGAGCTAAATGCGTAGTCGGAGGGGGGTTAGCATGTTCTCCCGAGCGGTCCATGGGAACTGACATTATGTCGTTAAAGTCACCCCCGATGATGTGTGTCTTGCCCGGTGTCCCCAGCAAAATATCGGTCACCCCGTGTAAGGTCTTAGTCTGTAGCTTCGGTGGGGCATAAACTGACAAGATGGTAACCTTCCTTCTACCCCAGGTCCCTGTCACTCCTACATATGTACCCTGGGGATCCGCCCATGTGCGTGTCACTTTGTAAGATGGGGATTTTTTAATCTGGATAGCTACCCCCCTAGATTTGGAGGTGTATCCCGCATGTGCCAGGACCGTATATGCTCCCCTCGCAAGAAACCCGCATTTTGTGCCTTTTAGATGGGTCTCCTACAGTAGCTACACATCCGGACGGGCACGCTTTATGAATGATGAAACCAAACCTCTTTTAATCATATCCCCCAGGCCATTGATGTTCTAAGTGAGCACTGTAAAGGGGCTAGCCTCTGAATCCATCACAGTCGACTGGTGTGCAGTGGCGGGAGACATGTATAGGGATAGTTAGACAGTGCCCTGGTCGGTGAATGTGGGTGATTGTGCACGTACTCCGAATTCTGTGACACTATCTCAGTAAAAACATAAGGAACCAAAACAAACCACAACAATAGAACTATTCGCAACCCCTCAATCCCATCCCCCTACCCCACCGCCCTCTCCCCCGTTATCGCACCCCCAGCCAGACGCTCGAGGATGTGCATTAGGGTGGCAGAGGTCTGTCGCCCGCCCCAAACCCAACTTGCGCTACAAGGTCAAACTCCTGCAGCGACCCCAATAGTTCTTAAAAGGGAATTCCCCAACCGGCAGAGGAATCACAAATAAGGGGGAAAAGACCAATGTGTGAGAAAGGAGAAAGAAAGAGTGAAGAAAGAGGGAGACAGCTAGAGTAAGAGAAAAGGGGAAGAGAGGGGCTATGTGAAGCCCAAGTCTATAGCTACTTCCAGGCTCTCTTCTGCGATGTAATGAGGGGTCTTCAGCCGCTTCGTAGGTCTGTGTAGGTGGAGTAGAAAAAAGGGGGGGGAAATTGTCCAACCTGCTGACTCCGGTATCATATTCTGGTTCCACTGTCGATCTCACTAGCCCACGTTCAAGAGTGCAAATCAGGGGGTTCCCCCGGTGAAGCCAAAGTGTCAGTAGTTGCATCCTGCTCCATTGCCTCTATTTTAGCCACCAGGGGGTGGAGAGAGGGTCCTTCTTCACCCTTCTCTCCGGACGTAGTGTCTCTAGTCTTGGTCTCTGTGTCTTGGTCAGGGAGGTCGGGGAGGCAGAGGGTGTGCGAGCGCGCCGGGAGGCAAGAATCCAGCGAACGACCGCTACGTCGTCGGGTTCTTCCAGTGCCCCGCGGTGCATATGGGGTGGCCTCCTGGAGTCGATGGTCGCGGGTACTCCGGGGCGTCAGCGAACTTCGGGGGTCAGGAGTCCGCGGGGCGGTCCCCGCCATTGTCTGATTACGGCGCAGGGGAGCCTCCGGCCGCTCCAGGGCGGGCCTCTCCTCAAGTCAGTGCCATGCTTCCTCCGGTGTCTGAAAGAATTGAGTCTTCCCCAGGAATATCACTTTTAATTTCGCAGAGAATAGGAGCATGTATTGAATCTTGTGTTCTCATAGCTTTGCCTTCACTGAGTCAAAAGTACGCCTCTGCTTTTGTACCTCCCTGCTGTAATCCGGGAAGATCATTATACGTGCTTTTTCAGATCTGATATCTCTCAGTTTCCTGGCTTCTCGGAGGGTCATGTCTCTGTCTAGGAAGTTTAAAAAACGGGCTATAACGGGACGCGGTTGTGCCCCCGGGGGGGCCGGGCCATCATCGCTCTGTGTGCTCTTTCTATGATGAAGCAGGCAGAGAATTTATCCTTCGGGAATATGCGTAGGAGCCAAGAGTGGAGAAAGTCCGACATATTTGCCCCCTCGAGTCCCTCTCTAAAGCCCACAAAGCAAAGGTTATTGCGTCTTGCCCTGTTTTCCGCATCGTCGACACGTAACTGAAGGTCTTCATTTGAGGACTGTAGGTCTGACATCCCTTTGTGGAGTTCTTGCAGGGTATCCTCAGCCTCCCCCAGACTTTGATTCGGTGACCCTGGCCGCCAGCTTCCTCAAGTCCTGCCGCAGGAGCGTCACCTCCGTGCCCACTACACCTATCTTTCCCTCAAGCGCCATCCTAGAGGATTGGATCGCCTGTAGGAGGGTGTCCATGTCAGTGCGAGTAGCCCAGCCGTTCTTCCGGACAGGGGGTGATTACCTTGGTGTAGCGGGTCCATCTTCCCTTGGCGTGGTGGTTTCGGGTCTTTGTCTTTGCCCATGGTCGCCGCTATTTGTGGAGGAGTGCGCAGGGGAACTGTGTAGCACCAGGGGGGTGCACCGCAGGCGCAGGGGGGAGTTGGTGGGGACCGGGTCCACACTTCGAGTGACCCCTCAGCGATGTCAGTGGACAGGTTACTATGGCTGGGTTCTGAGGCAAAGGCAAGTCTCTACAAAGTACTTCACACACCCTCCTCAGGCCTGCTTGAGACCAGGCCCATTTGCCAAGGAGGTGAGTCAGGGACAGTTCTGACAGTCTCCCCCGTAGTAAGACCAGCTTGGGATACCCAGGGTCCCTCTGGGGCTTCAGTTTCTTAGTAGAGTGCGGTCGATAAAAAGGGGGGAGGGGGGTTCTCCTTACCCGGTGCCGGTCTTTTTAGGGATCGTCCTCAGCACATCAGGGATGAAGTCGACCGGGGCAGCCCTCCAGCCACCCACGCAGGCCCCTGAAGTCGTCGCTGGGCCGCTCAGCGCAGCAGCCGCCGTTCTGTCAGGCGCAGGGGGCCAGTGTCGGCGCCAGTTCAGGGACTGCTGGAGGTCCCAAGGCAGAGGCACCACCACCGGGCAGCGCAGGCCCCACTCCCACTATAGATCGTCGTGCCAGGTAGACCAGAGCCGCAAGTCTCCGTCAGCACAGAGCTGGCCCCCAGGCCTCGCCACCGGGTGGGACAGTACCTCGCACTCACCCAGCACACCTGGGGTCAGCACTCCGGTCATCGCTCCGTAGTGCCCTCCACTGCCCACAGGTGCCCCGCGTATCCAGCAGCCTCTACCGGCCTTCCCTGGAGGTCAGAGGCTCCACGTCGGTCGCAGTGACGCCGGCCGGAAGGGTCACAGGTATCCCGGGCAGGATTTACCCCTCCCGTGTCTCACCCTTGCCAGAGTCCGGAGGAGACGGAGGTCGATAGTCCTCCTGATCAGTGTCTCCGGGTGTCCGCAGTCCCGCAACCCGGTGCCAGATCTGGAAGCTCGCCGCGCCGTCTCAGGTCCGCGGCAGAGCCATTTTGAGCGCGCGAGTGTGGTCGCAGCCCAAGTCTCAGGACAGCCGCTCAGGAGGTCGCAGGGCTCCTAGAGACTCGCTGGGGTAGTCAGGAATGGCTGGATGGGAAATGCAGGTGTTTCCCAGGCCTAAGGATCGCCGGATTCCGTGTCGGATGGCACTTTCTGCCGGAGCTCGGCGAAAGCGCGTCTCACTCGGCAATGCTGTTGGCCATGCCCCCACAAGGTCAACAATCTTAACCAGGAGATCTGTAAATAATGTAAGAAATGTATTTTTCAAAGTAGTAAATGGCTATTAGAGTTGAAAAATACATTTTCATACATTTAAGAGATCAGTCTGTATTTTGGGGAAAGTGCATTGTATTACTCTGCAGTAGCAGGTACACAGCATACTTTTGTATTTCTCTGCAGTAACAGATGCGCAGCATATCATTTTTATTCCCTGGATTATTAATATGATGTGCAAGATTAGCAATTGGGAAGCAGTACATCAGAAAACAGTGAAGCATTTGTCACAGGACTTGGGAGTCGTGCTTAGTGGCAAGGCACCACAGGGGGACATAATGCGAGTCGGTAACAGACACCCCCTTCTGTGTGTTGATGTTGCTCCCCGAGGCAGAGCAGGAAGTAACCTGGTGCTCATGTTACTTCCTGGTCCGCACAAAGGCTTGCAGCTTGATACCGATATTAGACATCAGAGTTCTGAACTTGTTCCTCAAGAAGAAGAAATTCAAGGTAATCGCCCTAGCACAAGTTTTGCCGGCCTTGGACCTCAAGGATTGCATGTCAAGGATCTGCAGGACGTGTACTCAGACTCATGTTTTTACTAAAGACATGCCGAAGGTCACAGTCCATCTTGTTCAGGCTTGCTACACCTGGTCTGGTACCTTAACCCCTTGCACGCGGGGGTAATTCTCCCGCGGCGTGGGGGGGGGCGGCGGCAGTTGGCGCTGTGCTCGTGATGAGCCAGCTCGTCATGAGGCACAGTGGAGCTGTACTCATGACGAGCTTTTTATTTGCAAAGTTTTATATAGCGCTGGCTAGACCCGGAGGTATCAGAGCGCTTTACATGAGCATCAGCGAGTTACAGGATACATTGTTATATCAGTTGAATCAGCGAGTTTAACCTCTTCGGTGCTCACGACGAGCCCAGTTCGTCATGAGACACAGTGTAGCTGTGCTCATGACGAGCTGAGCTCGTCACGACCCCGCCCACTGATTGATTCTCCCGCTCAGGCGGGGAATCAACTGTGCGTGAGCAGGCCACGACGGTTATGACGAGCCCAGCTCGTCATGAGCACAGCTACACTGTGTCTCATGACGAACTGGGCTCGTCATGAGCACCGAAGAGGTTAAACTCCGTCCATTGCGGCTTCTCTACGGGAGTATATGCTGTCCTAACAGAGTTTGGCACTCACACCTCCACGGTCAAAACCTCAGTGTGTGGATTGAGGCAGAACCAACGGAAAGATTATGGCCTCGGTCTGAAGTAGTAAATATCATGCTACCTTCTGCCCTTTCACCAAATCTGAATATTCAAGCTGCGGGACTAAATTTATCACCTGGCATGAGGAGAAGCGAGTTGACTCACAAGAGACAAAATTGATGACTTTTTATTATTTGTATTAAAATGGCTTGGCAAGGCTTTGTTAGGGGCATGCTTAAGGTTTACGTAAGACCCCTTCAGCCCTTCTTCATTTTCCCGACAGTCATTATTTAAATCACTTATGTGATACTTCTTTTTAAAGGGCTTTCAAGTATGTTTTCCCCGATGCTGTAGTCAATCAGTCAATCAAATAAAACTTTAATCGTCCAGAGGCCATAACAGCATAACACAGCGAGAAAAAACATAAATCAATTTTTAGAAAAATCCAGCTGCAGATCACCTTAAAAGCCTTATACACCGATCGGAAAGATGCATGAAAAATCAAGGTTCGACCTTGGTAAACAATACATTAAGTTTCATATCTATTCTGAATATAAAAAGCGTATTTTATAAAATGTTAAACAGATTAGCACAATTCCCACAAGCCTAGAGATTGCAGATATATTGGCCCTTCTTTATGGGATCTCCGGTTCGATTTGCAAAGAATTTGGGCCAAAAAGGAGCATCTCGGCTCCATGTTTAAAGTGCAGAATAAGATAAAGTGACTGGTGCTCTGTTTGGAAGTGTCGTTGCACCTGCAAGGTGGTAGATTCCTACTCCAATCCTCTGCTGCGGGAAAAATAAGTTTCAATTGCAATGTTTCCAGTCTGAAGATTGTTAACCAGTACCGGTGGGTGGGATTCTCGAATTACCCCTAGATATAGCTCCGTGCTATATGTTGTAGAAACAGAGGCATATATGACAATAGAAACTTTGGCCTGGGCAGATTCTAAGCGTGCGTTTGTGCAGTACCGTCCAAGTAGTGCTGTTTAACACACCATTTGTGTCCACGCATTATAATAATGTACGGGTTATTGTACAGATCCGTGAGACCTAATGTGTTAAAATTAATTTTTGTGTAGGATATCCATGGAATCTGATTTGCCTTATCTAACAACAAGCAGCCGGCAGTACAGGTTCAAGTTACTGCAGTCTCAGGTGTGCCCCAGATTTATACCCTGAGCAATAGTGGGGCCAAGCCAATCCGGTCTTCCAAGTATGTCAAACCCAGTTATTCATGGCACACTAAACGTGGCTGTGCTAACTGGGACTGACCGCAATCTACGAGTAGAACTATTTTCTGCTCATTGGAGGGTCCCAGCTTTGTTGTAGCCCCACAGCCAGGCACCGTAGGTTCCAGCCGAGATGCATTTACTTTTGTAGAGGCTCAACATTTCGTTTAGTGGCTTATGATGCTGTTTTCGAGCAGATATAAAAATAGCTTCCAAGTTCCTATAAAAGGACTGGAATCTTGCTGTTAGAAGGGCTACCCAACTAAGGGACCCATTACGATGGCAGGCGGACCGTAATGGTGAACGGGACGGACCGCCAGAGGTGCGTCTGCCCCGTTGTGCCCATTCGGATGCGGCCACCACCCTGGCGGTCGCATCCCGCACATTTAACATTGTGGCGGGCTGTGCTGTAAGCAGCACCCGCCACAATGTGAAATGTGCATGTTGTGCATTGGCATGCACAACGTGACAGGCACTGCGTGGTGCCTGCCACCTTGTGCATGCCAATGTAGGGGGATACCACAGGTGCAGCACCCCACCCAGGGGCCCGCTACGGGCCCTCACAGCAATTCCTGCATGCCTTTCCATAGCGGCAAAAGGCCTTCTCCGCCAGGCATCCTGATATGGATGGCGGTGTCTTACAGACACCGCCACCATTTGAGGCCCAAGTCCGCCCAGCAGGCAATCGGAACGATTGCCTGCCAGCGGAAATGCGGCGGACGGTCTCTCCGTCCACCTCTGTAACCCCCGCCATTGTAATATGGTGGGGGGTAAATGGAGGGCAGGTGGGGAAAGATGTCGGGCGGATCGCCACCGCGATCCACCCGACATCATAGTAGACCCCTAAGTGTTTGATTAAAATGAATTGTCAAATAGTTTAAATTTGTTACTTTCGCTAAAGGTCACCCGTTCTAAAAGATTTTGACTTGATGCTCAGTCGACTGCATGTCATGACGAAGGACTTTGAAAAGTTAACTGGGAGATTTAATAGAATCTGGAGCCCATTTGCTGTACAGGCGATCAGTACAGCATCATGCGCGTACAGCAAAATGGGAACTGACTTGTTCCCCATTCGCTGCACACCCTTCCTGTTCTCTCCATCAAAAAGGAATGTTTCCCATCTATTTATATCAAGAAGAGAAAGGGGCCAAGATGCATCCCTGCCAGACACCGCAAGTAGACTTAATATATGGGGAGCATTCGCCTGAGTGACAATAGCGCATCCTTACT
Source organism: Triturus cristatus (assembly GCF_964204655.1). Taxonomy (NCBI): domain Eukaryota; kingdom Metazoa; phylum Chordata; class Amphibia; order Caudata; family Salamandridae; genus Triturus; species Triturus cristatus. Next base: position 831,885,033 of record NC_140584.1, on the reverse strand, counting down.
GTAAGATATGGATGGAGCCGGCGTATGAGTGTTAAGAGTTCCCCTTCCACACCCATCCCTCCCATTAGGTCCCACAACTTATCACGGTTCACAAGTTAGAATGCACTTGATAAATCAATGAAGGCCAAATACACTGATTCGTTTTTGACCTTCTGTTGGACTTGGCCCTTTTTCCCTGAAATGTTTCGCTTTTGTGGGAAATCGCATGTTATGTGAATGCAAATATTGAATACTGTTCAAAGATGTACGCAGACTGAGTTTTCCCATTTACACCTAAAGCTTTTAAAAGGGGAGAAGTGTCGGGGCACATTGCCGGTGCCCGTCCCCTCGGTTGGTCCCTATGAGGGGACCCCAGTGCCCACGCTGATTTGTGCGTCACAGCGCAGCTGCACCAGAGGAGGGCCCCACGTGCGCAGGCCACAGACTGCACCAGCTGCGCCACAGTAGAGGGCAGCTGTCACGAGGGCAGAATATTGGCTTAAGTCTTGCTGGGCATTAGATTCTGACTTCTGAGCCCCAGAGGTGGGGGCTTCCACGTTCCAGTGTTGTTTTGGGGGGCTCCCACGTGACAGTACTGACTGGGACAGCTAACTTATTGGGGAGTGCCTGTATTTACAGGAAGGTGTTGCTCACGATTAATGCCCCTGCTGATGGTGTTACATTGAGGCCTAAGGACCCTGCCCCTGTGTTGATGAGGCTTATGCCTAATGCCTGTGTTTATAATGTGAATGGGTTCTTTTCTCTAAGGCTACAGCGTTGGTGTTCTGCCTCAGGAGCTCTGCCTAATTTTTATGCCCACAGGGTCCGGCTCAAGAGTAATGTCTTTACATCTGCTAATGCCTAATGTGAGGTTACCTGACGTTTTACCCTAATGAAGAATGCTTCATGCCTGTTATGTTTATGTCCACAGGTGTTTGCCTAATGTTTTCCCCTTACAGCTTTCCTGCCTCAGGGGATATCCTTGATGTTCAGGTATATGATGATGTCATGATGTTTTATTACAGGTGTTCCGGCCTAATGCTTAATGATATGCCCTGATGTTTTTATTGCAGGACTGAGGCTGATGGACTTACCTTTCTTGTCTTTTACGTCACAATGGTTCTGGCAGCGGCCCGATTGGCCCTGTCATGTATATAATCCCCACCCTGTAAATATTGACTTGGCGCCAGTGTGCGCAGTGTAGAGATTACGGTGTTTACTATCCTGTGTTTCTACAATACAGAAGTTATTCTGACAAACACTAGTGTAGTGTCTCTTTTTGGATTGTGCCTGGTGTGTCGCCTGTGTGTACTGCGTGGATGCTTTACACATTTCCTCCAGAGTTTGGCCCACCCGCTCTGCACCACGCTACCCGTTTCCAACACCTTTGTATATTTTCCCAGGTTTAGATAAAGATTTAAGCATTGCTCAGTTGTCTCTAAACCAGGTCTAAAGCCAAATTGGGCCTCAAAATGTTATTTGCTGTGGCCCATTCTTCCAGATGGGCCAGTAGAACTTGTCCCAAAATTTTTATGCAAGAGTCGATCAGTGAAATCGGGCAATAGCATGATGGTTGAGACCTATCCTCCATTTTAAAAATTGGGACCAATAGGGCGGTCTTCCACGAGTCAGGAATAGGGCCCAGAGTTATGATAGTCTGCAGTCATGGCTCCGGACCACTCCAGTGTTCTACTTATATCTAGATCAATAATCATATACAATTGTAAAGGAAACTTAAGTGCATGGCTAAACACTTTTAAGGTCCCAAAGGCGAGACCTATTGGCTATGCCAATACAATAGTGTATGCCTTGTATACATATACATATGCCGTATAAGTGTTTAGCCATGGAACAGTTGATATTGTTGCACCAAGGATATTGTGCTGCATTACTAAATACTTATAAGGTCCCAAATGCGAGACCTATTGGCTATGCCAATGCTTATTGGGTAGCCAGTGCAGAATTGGAAGGGCATGAGCCACTGACTGATGTTTCGGGATAGCAAGCAGCAGGCGAGCCTCAGTGGCTCTAGGGCCAAGAATTTCACAAACCTACAAAAAGTGTAATTTTGAATCTGGCCACAAGTGAATGCTGGTCATACACACAATGTATTATTCTCATCGTGACGGCTGGTTTGCAGATGGAAATATAAGCAAAGGGTGAATTTCAACATTTATTGTAACTTTATTCCTGGGTTGACTTCCGTTTCAGACTGAAGCACTCTCACGTCAATGCAGCCAGCTCTGGGAGAGAAGTGATTTAAGAATGTAGAGGAAAACAGCAGAAATCGGCCACTGTAGTGGGTCATGAGACACCTGTCAGATCTGTGATCTGTTACAATTGTCCACGGCTTCACGACTAAATCATTGTACTTTTATTAATAGTCAGGTTTTTTCTTTACAATTGAATCTTCCATTCTGCTAATAACGATTCAGTAACTTGGCTTGTAAAAAAAAAAAAAAAACATAGTGGAAAGAAGTTCCTTGTTAGGTCCACTGAAAAATAAAAATAAATCTCTATGGAAATTCCCCTCCCAGGCCTTTACTACAGAGATTTCTCCCCAGATTGAAAGGTTGAAGATGAAGTTGCGGGTGCCCAAACTTCTATTTTCGTGAAATGTCCCGGTTTTTGGCTTTACAATTCTGGTCACCCTACATATGTGGTAATCTGCATACTAACATTGTATCTGTCACCTTGATTCTGAGGTCAACACAGCTACAATGTTGCCCAGTATCACATATGAGGTCTCAGCCAGTTCTAGCTTTATAGCCAAACGCACACTGCATGCTGGGACTTGTAGTTTCACTTTTAACATCGTAAGTATAGGTTAAAAAATCGCAGCATGCAAAGAGCTGTTAATAAAAAAAGGCTGAACTGGCTGAACTTATCACACTTCATGTGGTCCTACTTGGCAGCAGTAATTTGAATAAGAATTGGCAAGTGCAATAGGTTTAGCCTTTCAATGGCACAGCTCGATCTTTAGCTATGTCAATGGTTTTGCCTACGTTGTTATGCATCAGCAAAAAGAAAAAAATGCTTGTTTTCCAGTGACGCGAGGCATTGCCAAAAAACACCCAAAAACATGAAGAAAATAAGCACATGCGTCACCATCTTGCATGTGCATGTATCTGGTGTCACCATCTCGCATGTATCTGGCGTCACCATCTCGCGAGTATCTGTCAAGACGCTCCAGTGACACCAGTGTGATGATGTGTACGTCATGATGCAGTGGCCATTCTGTTTTTTTGGAATCTTGGACCAGTAAATTATGCAATATAAAACCTATGACTGCACCTTCAAAAGAGATGGGAAAATGCAACGACACAAGAGTATGGAAAGAGTACAGCAGTTGAAGGGCCTGGGAGTAAAGAAAATGTCATTGAGCGATGAGCGCAGCAGCGGGAAAAATGCAAGAGGTATGTGTGGAGCGTTTAAATAAATGTGGAAAACAAAAAAAAGGATAGAAGTTAAGGACAGTGTAGAGGAAGCAACAGACAACATTGGGGTGGGCGATCAGGAATGTGATTGGGAAGCGGGAACCAGGGGTGAGAGCAGGAAAGTACATGCATACTCTTACGAGTGCTTGAAGCAGAAAAATCAAGACGCGCGGCCGCAAGGCGCGGTGGGGGAGGGGGAGAAGCGTTGAAGCGCGTGCTTGAGAGAGCAAGCGAGAGGAAAGCCAGATGGCGCCTGATCAAGCGATGCGAGGAATGCACGTTACGGTGCGCGTAACCACACAGTCTAGGCCACAAGGCCACACAAAAAGCTATGGTCAGCTTTTTAAAGCCCACTCACTAAATGTCTCGCCTGAGCAGCGCATGCGCTGGCTCAGGTGAGACCTAAAAATATGAACTGAGGCCAGTTGTCACTGAGCCTTACTCTGTGATAATGGAGCAGACTGTTACATTATAATAGCTAATTTCTCATTAACAGGGCTGTTGCATAGCTAGCCATGATTAGCTTTTTCTCTAAAAGAAGGTAAAAACAGTGAAGTGTTTTTTTTTAATTAATAAATGTTCTTTTTAATTCTATTTGGAATATTAAAATAACAGACATGTCTTTATGGAAGAAATGTTAAACGATGTGAAGCATATTTTTCCGGCAAAGAAGTTACTCTTTGAAACTAGTGTTCCTGGATTTTGCTCATCATTGTTGTTGAACAACTTTTAAGAATTTTGATATTTGTTTTATCTTGTAGGTCATTGTGGTGTGTTCTACTAATAAAAGAGCTGATTAGATGGAACAGGAGGAGTGAGTCCCAAAGGAGAAGGGGGCCTAGGCAAATACACACAAATCCACACAGGAAAATCCCACATAAAACAAGATTAAAAATTCCTAAACAAGAAGGAATTTTCTAAAATTAGGAATCATAACAGAAGGCAAAAAAGATAAGTTTAGCAATTCAAATCAGCAGGAGGATAACAAAAGTCAGCCTCCAAAAATACAGAGTCCGAACTGTCATAGGGACATGCTCGATAGGAGTGTCAGAAAAGTCTACATATGGAATCAAATAACCGTATGACACAGAAACCGCCAAGTATGGAAGCAAGGAAAGGTCTGGTATGCATCCCAATTGGGCACTTTTTATAGTTTGCATAGTGTGAAGTGGCACTCTGAGCTGTACAAATAAAAGGTTGTTGTAACTTGCACAAAATCATCTTATCATGAATAAATGTATCCTCTAATCACACAACCTCCAGCTCCAACTTGTCAGCTACAACTGGATATATTTAGAACCTTTTACCACATCGCTCAGTATGTTATCTTTACAATGAAATCATTTACATGGACTTGCATATACAATGAATTTTTTTATTGCATGTCATTTACACAGACTTACATTTAATAGCATTTTTAACAATGCGTTGTAATTCTTAGTCTATGTAGTGACACATGTTTGCATTTCTCCTTTTAGGACCGGATTAGGAATGTAATATAGGGGCAAAGACTGGGAAGTAATTTAGCATGTAGAAAGTACAAAAAATATAACCATCTTTATTCAGATTACATTCTATTTTAGTATGGTTTTTTTAACGTGATACAGGAGCAAAGGGTGGAAATGATTTACAGAAAAATATTTTTCAACTTTAATAAATGTGGATCACAAACAAGAAAGAAATCCAAATTTAAACGGGTTGGAAGAGTAAAATTGAGGCAGAGGGTGGTTTCCAAATATTTTTTGAACGGGTCTTTAAAGTTTTTGGCCAAAGCTTGAGAAGTATTTAAAATAAACTATTTTAAAATCCAGATTTGGAATTCTTGCATGTTTGCGTTCCTCATTTTAGTAACCAGTTTAAAAAAGTTTTATATAGGGGCAATGGGTGGGATGTAATTTAGTTTGTAAAAAGTACTTAAAAATAAAACATCATCTCTATTGAGATTACATTCTATTTTAGAATGGGATTTTGAAGTGATAGGCAGCAAAGGGTTGGAATTATTTAAAATAGAATATTTTTCAAGTTTAGATTTTGGATTCTTTTTTGTTTGCAATCCACATTTATGGAATGGGTGGAAAGATTAAAATAGTGGCAAAGGGTTGGTAGTGATTTAGTTAGTAAAATTACTTACACAAAAAAGTTCATCTATTTTCAAAATACTTATCTAAACTGTCAGAGAAACATTTTTTTTTTTAATTGTGCAGTTCCCTAAAAATCCAGTAGATGGCAGTGTTAAATCTAAAATACATCTGTGCACTGGTCAACTTTCTGAATGTGAAAGCATGGAAAAATATTTATTTATTTGTTTATTTAATGAGTTTTATATAGCGCTGGCTAGACCCATAGGTATCATAACGCTTTACATTAGGTTACACAAAGTTACAGAAAATGATTACAATTACACATTACATCAAAAATAAGCAACACATTGAGAGAGGAAAGAAAGGTGAGACAAATAGAGCAGAGGTGGGAAGGGGGAAGTGTAAAGGGGGAGGATGAGGGAAAAGACTGCAGGAGAGACGAAAGGAAGTCTGCCTAAAAAATGGGTAGGTGACGTCTGAGGAGGGAATCCACAGCCCTCCTCCCCTATAGCTAAACAAGGGAACTCCATCGGGCATCAGTCAAATAGCTAGGTCTCTACATTTAATATTTCCAGCATTGACAAATAATACATGTAAAATACATTAAAATGTATTAAAAGTCGAAGTAAATTAGTGCGTTGTAAAAAAAAAATTTGATGTACTTGTTTTTTTTTGGTATGCCTTTACCTTGACATGTCTGATATCCTAAAAGTACCTCACAATATAAGAATTATTAGATTACACATCCTAAATCCACACATACCTCCCCTTTACATATCAATGTTATAATAATATTTATAAAACCGCAATTCATAAAAATATGAACTCATAGTGAAGTCAATTAATAAACAAAACCATACTTCATGGATAAAAAAATACCCTAAACTATGAAGTATATAAGGGAAAGAATACATTTTATCCCTTTGGCTCATAAATCTTTAGATACCCTCGAATAGCACAATTTTGCCATCTTCTAAAACCTCCAGCATTTGTTTTTACTTTTGTTGTCTTAAATTGAGAATATTTGCTCTGACCCTTCATCATAATATTTGCCTCCTTTACTACTAGCCAATCATCACAATTCCGATTTTTTTTTACGTTGTACACTCTTTGTTGTTCTGTTGTTATATGATCTTTCACATGTTTTTGCAAACCTGCCACTCTTTCCCTCATGTTTAACGATTCACTCACACCTGACTTTACTTCTGTAACCACACATTTGAAGTCTTTAGTAGCAGGCTCTCTCACTTTAGGTGCTGAGAAAGATGATACCCCAGTTGTTGAGTGTGGTGTTACCCAATGAGCCCAAATCCTCTTGTTTAGTTCTTCTTTGCATGACAAACCATTTGGTAAGTAAAGTTGGATATTCTCCATCACTGTTCGATTTACGTTTTCTACTAGAGCATCAGCTTGTGATCAAAACAGTGCTACCTTTTAATGTTTTATACCAAACTCCCCAATGTCAAGTCAAATGTATTTATTCGGCTCATAAAATGGCCATAGAAGACATTTACAAAATAAACAGTAAGATATAGAGAGCATTTAGTATAAAAAATACTATTAGAAATACAATTCGTCTAATTGCAAGGATCAAAAATTGCATAGAGCACATCAGCATGGGATATTTTTCTATTTAAAACAAGTCCAACTTGCCAATTAATTCTGACATTGCCCTTGTGATAACTTGCACCCCATTATCGGTTACTACCACCCTGGGTATCACTTCTTCCAAAACGATTTCCTTGCCTTCTAAGTGGTTACCCGATTCATTGCCCACACCACAAACCACTGCCAATGCTTGTTTTTGTAGCTAGGTGAATCGCTAATGGGGACCCTTTTCTTTTGGTGCCGGGTCTACTTTCTATCTCAAGCCGACCCTGGGAGCGGTGCCCTTGAAGGACAGTTTGTTACTTCCATCCGCAAATGCCGGGATCCTCCCTTGAGAGAATGTGGCTTTTCACAAAAGCATCTATTCGTGGCGCCAGGTGGGAGTGGGAGCCCTGGCACACTCTCTGCACCAGGACGCCTCCCTTGAGACGCGTCACACAGTCAGCGAGAAGGAGCTCTGCCCTCGAAGCTCTCCAGCCCCCACCCATGCTGCCCACACAGCCCATGACAAGACCCCTGGCCGCTGTAAGAGAGATGTTCTTGGATGAACAATCAAAACCACCACATATTTCCAGACCGGGCATTTGTCATTTGTTCCGAGGTGGGGGAGACGTTTCCGAACGGAGTGGAAAGCAAAGTGTAATGTTAATAGTTGTAAATATATCGGTGAAGTACGTGTATATCCTCATACCAGCTACAAGAATGGCCTCCGATGACAGTATTTGAAACAACTTTACAATGGTGTATCTACAAATACTTTTCCGCGCTACGGGCCTTCTTGTGATAGATTGTGCCCATGAAGTCATGAAGGCAGCAGGCGGCCTTCTTTGTAAATCAGAACGAGCCAGGATCCCTGGGCTCTGAGGAAGGCATCGGGTGCGCGTGGAGGGTTTAGGACACGAGGGTAACACGGGGCGGACCCCTCCCTCGCGCTCACACTCCCGCCCTTGTCACAGCAGGGTGCCAGCCTAACTAGTTTAGCCTGAGCCACGACCCGACCAGGACTGCTCCACTGGTGCTCACCCATGTTTGAGAGCATGCTGGACCCTCAGGTCAACTTGAGGACCGACCCTGCTTAAAGTGTGCTTTCCTTCGGCCTAGCATGAATAGGTGGAATCTGGGCTTGTAAAGATTGTGTAGCTTCTACTCTGTTTGACGAGCTTTTTTAAGGCTTTATTTTGATATTAAACACAAAAACAATGTTAAACCTTGCAGCTTCGACTAGCACCGGCTCCTCCACTAAGTCCCCGTTGCCAGCCTCAAAACTTGAAAAATAAAAGGATAAAAAACAGGTTTATCATCGTTTAATTTTTCAAGTTCTGAAGGCTGGGCCAAGTCTGGGATGGGGCCATTGCGGGGGTAGTCAAGAGTCGGAGTAGTGGGCACTGCTATTGGTGCCATGTCAGTTTGGCCGGCAGTCTGAGGACGGCCAAACGAACATGCGCACTGAGCTGTCCCCAACGCAAGCTGCGTTGCCGGGTTAGAAACGGCAAGAACAGGCTCCCAGTCTCCCTGGGAGCCTGGCCAGGGCGCTCAGGCCAATCCTGGCGCTGCTTTCATGCTACCAGCAGCCATGGAGCAGTGTCTGGATCGGCCCCAGGTGAGTCTGGGAGCCTGTCCTGCAGGCAGGGCTCGGACAAGAAGAGCGGCAGGAATAAGGTAAGTTATTTTTTCCTTTTTTTGTGTGCTTTCTTCATCGTCTTTGCCCCCCCCCCCAACACTAGTCCCGCACACCAGCCGCTTACTGGCTTCAACATAAATGCAGTACGGTATCAGACATTTGTTGACCATAACCCATCAAATATGTACAAAGTCCGATTGAGAGGCCTTCAGCTGGCCCTATGCTAGTGGGGGAGTGACTGTGCGGAGATACCAGTGGTTTTAGCCTGTGGGGTGTGTGCAGTTTTCTGGCACACCCGCTCTGCCCCTCGCTGCATACACTCCTGCCCCACGCTTCCCAGTCTCGCCCCCAGATTGTAGAGCAGTTTACCCGACCTTAAAAAAACTGCATGGCCCCTGCTCATGTTACCAACTCTCATTTTGGCCTCTGGGCATCATTGTATCCTGTCGACAGCATCTCTGCCTGGCCTCTTTTGGGTTAATGGCCCTTCTCTGATTAACCCCCTTCTTGGGGGTCTACCTAACCCCGGATCAGTAGAGTAAACCATAACCACCTGCCAATTCCAATGATATTTTCCTCTCTTCTGTCTCACCCCTCCTCTTCCAGGTTTTCAATCTATTTTATGATTTTAATATAGAGCATTCTGAAGGAAGCGGTCACTGGGCACTACAGGGGACTTTGCATTTAGAGGAAGCAGCGACAGGAATAACATCATTGTATTTGACATGGATTTCTCTAGAAGGTTATAGCCCCATCTGAGGACAGGCAGCTCCAGGCTTTGAGTGAACTACAATTGGGTTCTCAGTCATATAACAACCCTCTTATTTTTAAGGATAGATCTGTATGATTCTCTTCCTCAGTTGATAACGGGGTCACGTGAATACAGATTCAGACGAGCGTAATTAGGGACAATGGGTTCACGCTCTTCAGAAACCCATCACTGGGGTGGTTTGACAATGACTGTAGGGAGCTTAAGAGAACGTGCATTAACATCAGTTAGCGGTCAGAATAGGCATGAGGTCTGTAAAATCTGCTGGGATAAGAGAATTAAAAAAACAGAATAGGGATCTTATGAAAAGTAAGAAAGAGTCCGCTTATAACCAGAGGTAGAATGAGATGTTGTAAGCTATGCTGATGGGGGAACCAAAAACATTCTGGGGTTTTGTAAATAATATATGTGGTACACATGCTGGGTCTACATGCCACATGATAATGGAAGATGCATGGGCCTTACATTTACAAACTCTTTATGGCCTCCCGAACTCCCCATTGGGATCCTAAAACGGAATTATGTAAAGGATTGTGAGTTAGCCATGTTTCTTTCCCTGAAAACAATAAAAAGTATAATTTTATCACTCCGTTTTAACTAGGGCCGCTGGACCTGTTCAAGTTTATTATTATTGCGCGGTTATTGAAAACCATTTCAAACAATAAAGCATGAAAAAGCATGACATAACAGTATAATACCAAGTACAATTAAAATACTATAAAGCATTAATAGCGCCGCAATGTCAAATACGTCATAGTCACAGTTTGCCACATGTGCTGTACCATTGCTACCTGGTCATCGTTCTTATACATCATGCCCTGCACGGATGAGCTTTTGGCATTTTTAAGTTATGACACAATTTTTTAGATGAGATTCCTAATGTCCATGATTACATCATATTGGAGCTCTTCAATTTCAAATAAATGTGCAAAAAAGGCAGTGACGCTTTGGTGCAAGCAGTGCAAAAATGGTTGCCAAAGGCCAAATAAAGTGTTTGCTAGAGCTGGTGCCTCTAGCTTGCTTACTCCCTACAGCAATACATTATGTCCCCAAATGTCTAAGTTTAGGGGGATAAGCAGGGTGCCAAGTTAAATGCTTATTAGCGGTGAGGTGTAGTCTGGGCAGTTTATTCAGTGGATGCTGGCCCCTTGTATGTGTAAATGTTTGGGGATTGTTGAACAAATTCGCAAAGATTGGCAGGTAGGGGTAAGTGGTATGTTCAATTGTTGCCTGTCGGATGAGAAGTTAAAAAGAAGCGAGGAATAAACAAAGCTCCTCCGGGCAGGGTCCTGCTAGTGCAATCTTAGATACTGAAAGCAGCTATGTTTAAATTAATTAAGTGCTTGTTGTATGCAATCATCTTTGGGGCAGAAGGGCCTAAGAGTGTCAGGAGGTGCTGTCCAACCCCAGCAGTGTTGGTTGTGCCGCCATTTCCTTTTCCACCCTTTTGCGGAACTTCACTAAGCTACAGTTCAGTGATGGCTCCACTAGGGTGAAGCAGGTCAGCATGGCCTGCCTTCATGTGCGGATTCCTCTTTGATGAAAAATGTCATTAAAAAAATAGTTTCTGGTGCCTGTAGTGTCCGTGCATGGACACGTTCTAGTGTTCCAACCCTGCGTACTACACTGTACACCCACCCACCACCGACGTCACTGTGTCAGGTGACACGGTCAATAAAAGTGCCGAGCGCACGTGCTCGTGGCCATTAAGCACTACCCTAACTATGTGTCTGGTGTCCATCATTATACCCAGCATGCGGGCCTAGGGCCCAACATCACACTGGCGACGAGGCGGGTACTTCACCCCGCGTGTGCAGCCCCCGTCTGCGCAACGGAAAAAAAACAAAGAGGGAGAGAGGACTGCCCCCAGCGAGGAGACCCCCCCCCCCCTTGTGGGAAGGCGCGACGCGCCGACAAGCCTGCGGGGCGAGGCAGAGCCCGCAGCGTGTCCGGTGGCGACCGGAAGCCCACCCCGCACCGAAGACCAGCGGGCGTGCATGCCGCCCCAGAGAGACGGCGAGGAAGTCGGGTGCCCACCCCGACCCCGTCGAGCCTGCCGCCGTGCCCAGTGGTGAATAGCGAACCGATCGGTGCCCACCCGCATCGGCCGCTACTGAGTGCCCCAAATGTGAGGAGGTTGCAGCGGGAGCCCACCCCGCAGCACAAAATGGAGGGGAGATCCCCGTGAGTGAGGCGGAACGGGTGCCCACCCCGTATCATCGGAGCCGACCCTACCCGCAGTGAAGCACGACAACACTAACACCCCCTCCCCGCCGCGCAGCGTATGGAAGGTAAGGCTGCGGCGGCGGGTGGAGAAGGGGAAAAGTAGGATCCGGACAGCGGCCGACTGACCGGTGAACTGAAAGTGGCGCAGCTAAGACCGCAAGACTACGGGCCCCTGGTGCATCACTCCCTACCCCGAACTAAAGTTAAAGGGTTACCGGGAATCGGGAGGAGGTGCTGCGGTTCTGGCGAGAGGGCCGCCTGAGATGCATCGTGGTGTGGGCAGTTGTCGGCAATGGTGCCCCGCCTAAGGGCCCAGAAACCAGACTGCGCCTGCACGGCGTGAAATCCCTGCGAAGCTCGGACGCCCAGAAAAATCACGGGAGCAGAATACACCGTGCCAGCCCCGGCAGCTCTCGAGGAACTGAGGAAGCGGGCTGCCGGTGGGCGATAAGGTGCAGTGAGGCAAGACCGGAGGTAGGCGAGAGACGGCCTGAAAAGAGAGCAGGACGGAGAGCCTGCGAGTGTCTCCCTTCCCGCCTGCAGTTACAAAGGAGACAACGGCCGGCAAATACTGAAGCCAGCCCCGCCCCCAGCAAAGCGAACAGGCTGCCAGTAGCAACGTGTGTCTCCGCGCAGCCAGGGAAGCGCGAGGGACCAAGTTACTAAGCCCCCACCCCTCCCCAAGGAAAGAAAGGACGGGCACGCACCGAGTCCTCCCGAGGGGCCGTCAGGAGGCAGAAATGTGGCCCAGAGAAGCACTCTGCAATAGAAGCTAGCTTAGACTGGAAGGAATGCCCTGTGCCCTCCTGCCTCTGAATGAATAACTGCAGAAGACTTACCTGCTGTCAAGCCCCGTGTCCTGCACTCCACTGCTCTGCTGTGGCTCCAGCCCTTCTGCACGGCCTACCGAAGCCTGGAAAAGTGAAAGAGAACAAGGAAGAAAAGGTTAGCAGCAGAGAAGGTTGCTGCTGAATGGAGTGAAAAGCATACCCTGCACTGCCATCTAGTGGCCGGAGAGCAGTATTGCACCAGCTGCAGGGAAAAAGAATAGAAAGGCTAGAGAAGAGGCAGCAAGGCACGTACCGCAAGGTCTGACTGATGCGCGATGGTGAGCGCACTGGAACGCGGCTAGGCGATGGTGGCGATACATCACTGAAGAGGTACGGTGCAGGAACGCGCCAGAAGCGCAGGAACGCTCCAGAAGCGCAGGAATGCGACAGAAGCGCAGGAAGCAAGTAACCCGCAGGTAACGGGATACAGCGACAGGAACCTGCAGGACAAGGAAGAAGGAAAAGGGTCATGCCACGTCCACCCCAGCGAGGACTGCGCTGTCGCCGCATCAAGTGGAGTGACCCCTCGAGAGAGCCAAAGGACTCAGCGCAGATGTACCCCGGACGCGGAAGGTACACAGCAGCGCCTACAAGAGAGGAACTACACTGAAGAAGATGTGCGCAGCAAGTATCCGACGACACTGAAGGGAAAGGATGCAGAGGCACACCCAGTGGTGCCAAGAAGCCACCACAACAAGAGATCACACGGTACAAGGAGCAACGCTACACTGAAAGAGTACCACGACGGTTCGAAGATTAGCACGCACATGCGCCTGATAAGGCAGCAAACACAGGTAGTCACACGACGTGACGCACCTCGTGAAGCCGACCAGCCAAATGGTCGCACCACAAAAGGCCAAGCCGACCAGCCAAATGGTCGCACCTCAGAAGCCAACCCGCCAGGGGATTGCAAAAGGAGGTGACCGACGCACGGGTCAGTGAAACTACGGAACAAGAGGTCTGACGAAAAGACCGAAGGTATCCTGCCAGTGATCGGCTGAGTGGACCGTCAAGTGGTCCAAGAAGTTCAAGAACGAAGAGGACCAAGAGCATGGCCCCGCGAACTTCGACAACCAAAGCAAAAAAAAAAAAAAGGAGAAGATGAAGAGAAGGTCACGACGCTAACTCTAGATGCTGAGGAAGATGTAGAGAGTGTCCTCGGACGAGGACAAGACCAGGGGGAACACGTGCAGAGTGCGCGCGCTGCATGGAGAAGCCTGGCCAGACCAAAAGGAGAACAGAAACGGTCCAGAGTAGGTCGTGAAGCGAAGGGATGAAGATATCAGAGTGGCACGTCCACCACTACAAGAAAAGAGGAAGAAGAGATCAGAGTGGCATGTTTGCCACTACAAGCCAAAGAAGAGATCGGAGTGGCACGTTTGCCACTACAAGCCAAAGAAGAAAGAAGAGATCGGAGTGGCACGTTTGCCACTACAAGCCAAAGAAGAAAGAAGAGATCTGAGTGGCACAGTTGCCACTGTGAGAAGAAGGAGAAGAAGTCAGAGTGACTCGACACCCTCACGGAGAGTTGAACCGAGGAAAGAGAGAGGAGTGTGGCAAGACTACTCACACCCCGAAGATAAGGAAGGCGACAAGTGCCAGAACACTGCGCGTAAGTCCTGAGAACACCCATGGCACGGAGAGAAGACCATCTGCTTGGCGGTGCTTTCAGCACACCTGGGATCTGCAGAGGTGAGCCGGCCGGACTGTTCGGAACATCTACCTTTGGGGTCACACGTTCACTGGACAACGCCAGCCGTGGTCACTCAGGGGCAAAGGCCTCAGGGATGCCAGTGAGAGAGCATCTCCGCGACGAGAGATGGTCATCAGCCGCCCTCCAGCAAAGGTCCCAGGAGGATGAAGATATCGCGCGTGAAGACAGGAGCCAACAGCTACCCTCCAGGTATGACTGCGGAATCTGAGTTGAGACTTGTCGTCTCCTCTGCACCCACTCTGATCGGCGTGCGAGTAACACGATACAGTACACCCAGCCCAGGACAAGTCCGAGAGAGAGGGCCTCAGGGATATCCCGTGGCAGGGGAACACCTGCGAGAGTGGCATCATGGTGAGAGGGGTGTCTTGCAAACAATCCGTCTTTTGCCAAAACAGAACACACGCCACAGATGAAGAAGAGGACAGGACTGAAAGATGAACGGCAACGTCTAGCGGTGAACCCCAAGAACTCAGACTGCGTTTGTCACCATGGAAGTAAAGTGAAGGAAAAGACTGTGAGGACAACTTCAAGGCAGAGTCGTCAACAGACTGGATCCATCGAGCACCCATGGCTGGTGCCACAGTAAACTGGTGGTCTCCGCGACGGGAAAACATCGTCTGGGACCCCAAGCAGCGGAGGCGTAAGAGACTCTACAGAAGTTTTGGTCACTGTCTTACATATGTATGGGTTTTCTTTCTCCCACAGGTTGAACTTTGACTTTGGGTTTTTGTTATTAAACATTGGGAGGGATGTAGTTTCCGTGCATGGACACGTTCTAGTGTTCCAACCCTGTGTACTACACTGTACACCCACCCACCACCGACGTCACTGTGTCAGGTGACGCGGTCAATAAAAGGGCCGAGCGCACGTGCTCGTGGCCATTACCCACTACCCTAACTATGTGTCTGGTGTCCATCATTATACCCAGCATGCGGGCCTAGGGCCCAACATCACAGTGCCATATCAGTTCTTTGCAGGTGCTTATTAGGTAATAATAATAATGACTCCCAGATATTTATATTCTTCTGCCGTGTCGAGCCACTTCCTGTCCTGGAACCATCGCAGGGGTCTCCTCCATATGCCGTTCACTGTCATTGTTTTTGTTTTTTCAAAATTGATGGTTAAGCCATTTTCTCCAGAACATTCCTGCACAATGTTAAGTAGACACTGTAGGCCCACCTCGGTGTTGCTTGTTAGGACTAGACCGTCGGTGTATGAAAGGTTGGAAAGAACCATTCTTCCTAGTTTGGGAGCATGCAAGTCGCTGATGTTTAGCTTTATGTCAGGTCGGCAAGGAAAAGGATGAACAAGGTGGGTACCAGTGGCAACCCTGCTTTAGCCCTTTGGTAGTTGGGATGCGTGTGTATAGATGAGATCCTGTCCCCAACTTGATTTGTACCCACACATTAGTGTATTAAATAATTAGTAGGCTCAAAAGGGGTGATGGGATGTTCCAGGATGCCAACTTCTGCCATAATATTTTCCGGTTGACATTGTCGAAGGCTGACCTGTAATCGATGAAACACAGATGCAGTGGATGCCTCATGTGTTTTTTCCTTCATCGATCCGGAGTGACAGATCCATTATGTTTGATATAGTACCAGTTAGTTTTGAGGAGCCTGTTTGATTGGGTGGTATAATGGTTTTCTCTGAAACCCAGGCTACTAACTTCTCGAAGGGTATCTGCAAAATATTTTGCTTCATTGTCAAGGAGAGCTACAAGATGGTGGCACTTGGCATTTGTTTATCTCCCCCCTTGACTTGTTTCAGAGCAGTATAAGTTATCCCCTGATGTTCTTGTTTGTCGGGAGCCAGTGCTCGTGCTGTTGGGTTGGTAGTTGTTGGATTGGTAGTTTGCTTTAAGTCCACGTGTTGGTCACAACTGGCGGGCCAGGAGGATAGCTTTTCTAGCGTCGGCACAAAAAAGCTGTTTTGTTCCAGTAAGTGTGCTTCAGACTGCACGTTTAATGAGGGTGTTGCTCGAATATGAATTTACCTTGAAAAAGATAAAGACCAAAGGCGTTTGGTAAAACAGGAACAGTTGGTTTGATCAAACACTACAGCCAGGAGTGCAGTACACAAAGGACTGACTCAAAGTACAATCATTTTGAATGTCTCTTAATACATTTCCAGAAGCATCATAAAACAATTCATAGATCCTGTTTCAGGAGTGAAATGTGGGCCTTGTCATGAAGCTATAAACTACTCCCATGTGATGACAAATGCAGGTTGGTCTCAACCTATCGTGGACACAATGAGGGCAAGTGGGTAAAGTGTCCAGATGTCCGGCATGGGGAACGCGTGATCACTGCATGTGTAGTGTGTGCTTTATCTGAATTGGCTGAGTGTTCCTAACTTCATGTGGCTTCTAACTTTATGGTGTTTTGGGAATGTGTGCCCCTCCGGCCATGTGCATTTTATTGGGGTCAGTCTGCCAGGACCATTGTGTTGTCCCTGCCTATCTGTGGGACTAATCTGGGTTTTCCTGTTTGTGCGTTTGTCCTGCTGGTTAGTGACAACCCACCTGTGATCTGTCAATCAGTAGCCTCAGGCCTCGGGTGCATGGCCTGCCTGACCACGTATTTCTGACTTGGGTTGATGGAGAGGTCATATCGGAGGATTTCGACAACAGTGATTCGATTTCATTTTTGTACTTACAAGTATCTTTGCGTACATCAACATCAATATTAACAATGGGATTGAGGTTGCCCAGTTTCCTGTCTATGCCTGTGACAAAGGTCGCAAGTGTGTTGAGCAGTGAGATCTGAATGTCCATTTTATTCAACTGATATTGTAGGGTATCCACAATTAGCTGCATGGTAGTTAATAAGGATGACCATGTGATGCTTTTTCGGTGTCCTCCTCTCTTCCCGTTTTAGATTTGGTACCTTGTGTGGTGTATTTGGGGAGATGCCCTGTGCCTAAAAAGCTACCATCTCCCCCCATTCTTTTTTTTTGTGTTAACTTTTTTTTATTATCACATTTCAATCATCACAAACATTGGTATATATACAGTTCGAACTTGCTATTTCAGATGCGTCATATTTAACAATAAGAGTTGATCAATCAATCATATCAGGTGAGCCATTAGTGTTTCTAGACATGTCCATTTCCACAGTCGAGGATATACACAAGTCCCCTCGATATGCATTCCACCCACCCCATTTGTATCCCATTTCTTGGGACATCCTCGAGATTTAAAGACTTCTTTTTCAGCAATCATGCACTTATCGAGTTCGGATGCCCAAGTCTTTTTTGATGGCCTCTCCGCTACCCCCAATTTCATTGCAATTGCTCTCTTAACTAGTGTGTTCCCCAGAGTAGCCAGTTGTTGTTCTACCTCAGTGAGGTCGGTCGTGTCCCAGATATTAAGAAGTCCCAGTGGTGGAGTGAGGTTGATCTTTTTGCCCAGTGCATCTTACATATGTGTCGTTGCCCCCTCCCATATGGGTCGTATGAATGGGCATGGTAGTAAGTTGCTTCTTGGTGACATTCTCTCATACAAAATGCGTCTTGCCTATGTCCCATTTTGGCTAACGTGACCCCGGTGAGGTAAGTTCTATGTAAGATTTTTAGTTGGATCAGATGGATGCGGTGTGCAATAGCCGCCTCCCTTGGCGACATCAGTGCTGTCTGCCAGTCCTCATCTTCAATGTCCTCTATGTCAGCTTGCCACCTACTAAGTAAAGCTTGGAAGGGGTCACGTAGGTTATTGCAAAGTTTGCGGTGTGTGAATGATATAGCTTTGTCTGGAATTGGTTCAGAGAGCAACCGGTCCTCCAATGGGGACGATTCCGGGAGGTTCCCCATATCCGGGAGTGCTGTTACTAAGGCATGGCGAATGGGCAGATAACAAAATGTCTCCCCTTTAGTTAACTCATATTTCTCCTGTAATTCCTGAAAAGTGAGTTTTTTGCCCTTCTGGATGAGATGGCCTTTATTAATGAGCCCGATCGTATCCCATTTGTCGAAGCTGGGTTGATAACACAGGAGGTCCAGCTTTTGGGTAGACCACAGCGGTGTAGACTGAGTCAGTACATCAGTCCAGCCAAGTTGTTTAGTCGCCTTGTGCCAGATTTCCCCCGTACGAGCCGTGGGGCCCACATACCTCCCTTTCCAGTCCTTTGTGTATAAAGCACCAAGGCACCCCTCCTTTCCCATCTGGTATTTGTCTAGCATAAAGGCCGGGTCTAACGGGGACCCAGTGATTTAGTACCACTAGTTGGGAAGCCCAATAATAAAGTTATATGTCTGGAAGCGCTATTCCTCCATCGTACCACCCTTTAGTCAATTTATGTAGCGCTATGCAGGCCCTCTACCATTCCACAACAGCAACCGGACCTCGCTGTCAATACTGTTGAAATAGGAGTCGGCAATCCTGTATGGACAGTTTTGTAGGACATATAAAAACCGCGGAAGAGCAAGCATTTTAAACAAGGCCGCTCGACCTAGCAAAGAGAGTGGCGGGGATCTTCAGTGGGTAACATAATTTCTAAGTTTTTCCAGTGGGCACGTCTAGGTTTTTTTGGTTAAAGAGTTGGGGGTCAGGGGTGATAAAAATCCCCAGATAGCAAAAACGATCTAGGGCCACTTCAACCTCGCATCCCGGGGGAAGCAGTGGGACTGGACCCCAGAGGACAAACAGTACTGATTTAGTCCAGTTAATAGCATAACCGGAGTATTTGCCAAAGTTGGTGAAGATATCGAGGAGTCTATTTAGGGACGCACGGGGTGGACACCAAATATAATAGGATGTCCTCCGTATATAATGATATCCTATCCTCGTGTCCTTCCGCCCACTTCAGCCCTCTAAATATCACATCTCCTCGCACCCAGGAAGCCAATGGTTCTAGAATCAAGGAGAAAATCAGTGGGGATAGGGGGTAGCCCTGTCTAGTGCCTCTTCCCAGTGTAAATGTCCAGGAGGTACAATTATTAACCCTGATTTGACCACGCAGTTCCATAGAGAGCAATTTAATCCAGCCCAAATACTTCGGGCCAAACCCCAGGTGCCCTAGTACCTGAAAAAGATATGGCCATTCTATGGAGGCGAACGCCATAGAAGCATCTAGAGCGAGCACTACGGCATCTTCCTCCATAAAGGATTGCCTTCCCAAAACACTGTGGAGACGACGGATGTTCAATGCCGTGTTCCTTTCTGGCATAAAGCCAGACTGGTCGGCATGGACCAATGACAAGAGTAAAGGGATGAATAAAACGCTGGTCTGAGGCAGCAGTGCAGGTTAACGCCCTTTGTTATGAAAGAGGCCTGAGGGCTTTGAATGGAAGAACCCCTGGTGATAAGGAAGGGGCCTACACCTTTGACAATGGCCGACACAAGAGCAGAATTGATTATGTACTCTGCAGCATGAGGTTATGGCAATCTGTAAAAGATATGGTTGTAGCTCCCAGACCAGAAAGTGACCATAATCCTCTATGTGTAACGCATCGCTGGTGGAAAAGTAGTAATGAAAAACCAGCAGAGGCGTCATCTCCTCCACCTGAGGTATTTCCCTCAAACGATATGCGCAGGCTTAAGTGGAGTTTGGTTAGGTCTAACGAAAAGGCAATTGATAGCATTAATATATTGCTGTCTGAAGTCATTGTGGAGCTTGAAAGATGTAGGCTCTCTGACCAAGGAGTAATGGCAGCAACTGGCCACCATGAAATGTTCTTTGAGGAACTACGCCAGTTTTTTGTTAAACCATCTAGGAGAGGTAGTCGACCACCCCCTAAACATTTACGGTGGTATGACGCTGATTGCAAAAGTGCCAGAACTAATCTCACTATAGCCCTCTCCAGTGGCAGTATTGATCACGTGAGGGAAGCTCGCCAAGTATATAAGAAATGCATAGCTACAGCAAAAAAGAATTGGGACGAGCAATATTGGATAGCCCTGAAAGATGCTAGTGATGTCAGGGACTCACGATTATTTTGGAACATCATCAAGTGGGGCAGGGGAGGGTCCCCAGATAGACCAACAAATCATGTTTCACAAGATGACTGGGTAAACTATTTTAGGCCCCAATATGCATGTGACCCCCAGTCAAACCCCACAGGGGAAATATCCCTTGTTTTTTTCCCTAGTGGCCCTTTTTGCACCAAAGACACTCTATTGGCCCTGGGATCCGTAGCAGCTGGGCGCGCTCCAGGTCTCGATGGGATACCATCTGATCTTTTCCTTGGTAACAAAAAACCCTGGAGCGAATACATTACCCTTTTGGCAAATGCAATTGCTGTTGGTGCGCCAGTTCCTAAATCCTGGGGGGGGGCTGTCATAATTCCTGTGTTTAAAAAGGGTGACAGAACCCTCCCTGGAAACTACAGACCAATCAGTCTAATTGACACAATCCAGAAGGTTATTGGGAGGATGTTATTGAACCAGGTGTTAGCATGGGCTGACGATAATATGGTTCTCTCTGACCTTCAAGCTGGTTTTCGTAAGGCAACCAGCACATTGGATCAGGTCTTTAGATTTGTGCAACTCCACTGGAAAGTGGTCACCCTGGGGAAAGGCAGTCTCTATGTAGCATTTGTGGATCTGAGAGCTGCCTTTGACCTTGTCCCCCGTCATCGGCTATGGGCTGTGCTCAATAAATTAGGACTCCCGGTAGAAATTTTGACAATGATAAGGAGGCTCCATGAGTCTAATTTTGCAAGGATCCAGTGGGGTGGAGCAGGTGAAGTCACTCCAGAGTTTCCGGTCGAGCGGGGTGTGAGGCAAGGCTGTACCATGGCTCCAACCCTCTTTTCCTTGTATATTAATGGGATTGCCCAAGCTATGCTTAACACCACTATTGATGCCCCAAAACTTGCTGGAGTTACTACTCCGATATTAATGTTTGTGGATGATACGCTAATCGTATCAAAAACTCCAAGTGGCTTGCAAAGAGCATTAAAAGTCTTTGAGGAGTTTTGTCTTGGCCATGGTTTGGAGGTAAACGTGACCAAGACCAAACTCATGGCCTTTAATCCGCATCCAAATCGTAGAGTGAGTAAGTTTTTTTTGGATGGGCAACAAATAGAAATGGTTTCCAACTTTGTCTACTTGGGTATACACATAACTAGTACCGGCAAGTGGGATAAGCACATTGAGGTCGCTGCCCTGAAGCTTAGACAAATCTCGGGAACCCTGATAAAAGAACACAAGAAGTCTTTCACCAAGCCCGTTAAACCTGTACTCCAAGTTTATGAGGCAAAGGCACTGGGTTCAGCTTTGTACGGGGCAGAATTATGGGGGTTTAGTCGGCTGGCTCCCCTAACAACAGCAGAAAATTCCTTTCTCCGTAGCGTAACAAGCCTCCCGCAGAGTTCACCAATGGTCCCTGTAAGGTACGAGCTTGGCAGGAATGCCGTTGCAGATATCGCCAGATTACGTCCAATTTTATACTGGCGAAGGCTTTGGACTACTCCCGAGCTCTCTTCGTATGCCAAAGGGATTATTGATGCCATAGAACTAGATGTCTTTCATAAAATCGAATGGCTGAAACATCTCCGTCAGACCTTAACAGCCTTGGGCATGGCGGGACTATGGAGTGAACCAACAACTGTGCAGTTCCCCCCAAAGAAAGTTATGAAAGCTATTTATTGGGAGTGGGTTAACCACCAGGTGTGGAACCGGGTAAATCCTAATGGGATGGCTGGTCGTTATCTGGAGGCGAAGTTTACACCCGCCTTTGAACCCTATTGGGACCTGATCACAAAGCCTAGAGACAGGAAGCTGTATTTTCAGTTGCGAGCAGGTTCTCTTCCAATTAAGTCTCTTACAGGCAGATGGTCTAGTGCAAACGAAGAGATCTGTCCAGCTTGTGGGGTGCATGTTGAATCTATCGCCCATCTACTGTTTGTCTGTCCAGCACTTGCTGTTCCAAGGCGAGTGTGGTTGTCACCATTATGTAGGAATTTGGGTACCACGAGTAGTGCCATTGCATTAAGAATTTTATGTACCAGCACTTCCCCAACCATTTCTATCCCATTAGCAAAATTTCTGGGTTGGGCGTGGAACCTAAGGGCGAAAGCCTCTAGCAAATCACAGATAATTCCCTCTCAAGCTATCACCATCGCTGTTGCCTAGTGCCAAATTCTGTAAAATGTTCTTACAATGCTGCAGCCCAGGGGGTTTTTTAATCATACATTGTTAGAATTGCTGTTAGTCTGATTAGTTTAATGCTCTTTTAGAATTCATTTTAGCTTATTTATTGATGAACTTAACGATTTTAATGTGTTTTTATATGTAATGTTTTTTGATTTGTGTTTGTGTCTTTCATGATTTTGTTAAATCGAATAAAGACTAATGGTACTGGTACTGGTAAAGGGATGAGACGGTTAGCCAGAAGTTTGGCCAAAACTTTGGCTTCGACATTGATTAGAGAGATCGGTCGAAAGGAGCCGCAACTCTCAGCCGGTTTACCCGGCTTTCGAATGACCATAATAGAAGCCAGACGTTGATTCTCCTCCCATTCTTGAGTCCTGGGGTAGGAAATGTCATTTGATGTCACCTGAGCATCTCTGGTTTTTGTTGATCATAGTGTTCTTGCTTGGGAACGGCCTCAGGCAGCACATACGTTCTGTCGCGGCTGGAAAATGTGGTGTGCTGGCTTTGTGCCACTAGGTTAACTTTTCCTGCTGTTTCATCTGGTTTGATAGTAGTACTGAGCAGGTTGAGGAATCGCCTAAACCCATGGGGGGATAAGCTTCCTGTCAGGATTTTTGTAGTATCTTGTGGAAGAGGTGTGGCGCAGCGGCCAGGGTGCCTGACACTGGACTGCGGGGTTCACGGTGCGATCCCCGGTACCGGCGGCAGTTAGCCCAGCACCATGTGACTCTGGGCAATAGCTCGCTTAATCTTCCCGAGGGCCCCCAGCTTCGGGACACCACTTCAGAGGTAGCTGTGCGCTTTACAAATACTGGTATTTCATTTATATGTATTTATGCTTCTCCCCTGTTGCTTTCATCCTAACTGCTCAGCCAGTGTGAATGTGCTGCGTGAAATGTTGGAGTGGTGATGATAAATGGAATGCTTGGGTGTCAAGGTGAAGTGTGACAGAGTATGGGCTGGGCAGCAGGCAAGCCACCGCCAGAACCAACCTACATAAAGGGATGAAAGACGTAGCCGAGTGGATGATGAACAGCCGCCTGAAACTGAACTCAGACAAGACGGAAGTCCTCATCCTTGGATCATCACCCTCTGCCTGGAACGACTCCTGGTGGCCCCCGGCCCTGGGCAACGCACCCAAATCAACGGACTACGCACGCAACCTGGGCTTCATCCTGGACTCCTCCCTCTCGATGACCAGACAAGTCAACGCTGTCTCATCATCCTGTTTCAACATCCTGCGCATGCTCCGAAAGATCTTCCGATGGATCCCAACCGAAACCAGGAAGACGGTCACCCAGGCACTCGTCACCAGCCGACTGGACTAAGGAAACACCCTCTACACCGGAACCACAGCCAAACTACAGAAAAGACTCCAACGCATCCAGAACGCCTCCGCACGACTCATCCTGGACATCCCCCGTCACAGCCACATCTCCGGACACCTGAGAGACCTGCACTGGCTCCCCGTCAACAAGAGAATCACGTTCCGACTCCTCACCCACGCACACAAGGCTCTCCACGACCTGGGCTCCAGGTACCTCAACGACCGCCTGACATTCTACACTCCCACCCGCCAGCTACGATCGACCAGCCACGCCCTCGCCGCCGTTCCACGCATCCGAAGAGCCACCATGGGAGGAAGATCATTCTCCTACCTGGCAGCCAAGACGTGGAACTCCCTCCCCATCCACCTCCGTCAGACCCAAGACCACTTCTCCTTCAGGAAGCAACTCAAGACCTGGCTTTTCGAGCAGTAGCAGACCCCCCTCCCCCAAGCGCCTTGAGACCCTCCGGGTGAGTAGCGCGCTATACAAATTTCATGATTGATTGATTGATTGGTGGGGCTACTGTGCATGGATTTATCAACCTGAAACGAAGACTAAATAAATCATTTAAAACTACATTTCAGCTGTCTGAACTTCATTATTACATTTTGGTGATGATCTGAGACCGAGACACGCTTTACTACTGGTGTTACTAAAGCTGCCATTTAACCCATTCGATGCTCATGATGGAGCGGTTCCGTCATGAGCATCGGTTGGGCTGTGCTTATGACGGAACCGCTCCGTCATGAGCACAGCCCCTAGGGGAAGCGCTGGCATTCCCCCCTGGGGCATTGATCTTGCCCCCACAGAGGGGGATGGCAGCGGAAGAGTTTCCGCTGCCACCCTGCCCCCCCACGCTTCCCATGGCGTCAGCACGCACAGCGCGCGCCGACGTCATCAGGAAGCGCTGGACGCGCTGGAAACCATTTGTTTCCAGCGCGTCCACAGAGGAGGAGGTAGGTTTTGGTCTCCGGTAAGGTGGAAGGGCCAAATCTGGATGCCTTGAGGCATCGGGGGAGAGGAAACGGTGTTTCCTCTCCCCTGATGTCTCAATGCAGG
This sequence comes from Triturus cristatus, assembly GCF_964204655.1. Classification (NCBI taxonomy): domain Eukaryota; kingdom Metazoa; phylum Chordata; class Amphibia; order Caudata; family Salamandridae; genus Triturus; species Triturus cristatus. Next base: position 831,860,286 of record NC_140584.1, on the reverse strand, counting down.
GCATTCCTGGTGCACGATCGCTCACAGCATCGCAATCGTGCACCAAGAATGCCCCCACTAGACACCAGGGATGTCCTTTTCTGTGTTAAGGAAGCGACCCCTTGGGCAATGGGGGAAATTTTATTTCAGACTTTTCTGCCCCCCCCTCCCCTGTGGGGACAGATCGGCCGTTTTTGGCCGTTACTGGACCCGGGGGGGCAGAAAAGCCCACTAGAGCCAGGGAATTGTTTTTTCTTAAAATCGGAAGCGACCCCTTGGGCAAGGGTCGCTTCCAGGGGCCCAAATTATTTTTTAAGTATATTCAGCCCCCTCTGGGGGCTGATTGTTTTTTTTATTTGGCCATTCTGCCCCTAGGGGAGGGGGGCAGAAAACCCCACTAGACACCAGGGAATTTATTTATTTTTAAATGGAAGCGACCCCTTGGGCAAGGGTCGCTTCCAGGGGCCTAATTTATTTAAAATATATATTCTGCCCCCCCTGGGGACAGATAGCCTGATTAGTTGGGCGTTTCTGGCCCCAGGGGGGAAAGAAAAGCCCACTAGAGCCAGAGAATTTGTTTTTTAAAAATTGGAAGCGACCCCTTGGGCAAGGGTCGCTTCCAGGGGCCATATTTTAAAAAAACGTTTATTCTGCCCCCCCTGGGGGCAGATCGGTTTGTTTAATTGGCCTTTCTGCCCCCGGGGGGGAGGGGGGGCAGAAAACCCCACTAGACACCAGGGAGTGTATTAAATTTTAAATGGAAGCGACCCCTTGGGCAAGGGTTGCTTCCTTATGGGCCTAAATAATTTGTAAAGACTTTTCTGCCCCCTCCCCCGAGGACAGATCACCTATATTTTTGGGCCTTTCTGGCCCAGGGAGGGGGGGGGGCAGAAAAGCCCACTAGATCAGCCTGTTTATTTGGCCTTTCTGGCCCCATTTGGGAAGTGACATAGCGTGTTATTATGTGAATTGTTTTTATTTCTTGTGAATTGTAATTGTAATGCTTTATTTCTCCCTTTTTGTTCTAGTTCAAGGCTTTTGCTCTTTAGACTGTTGCAGGTTGCGGTTTCGTTACTGGTGGTTCTGCTGTTTGTGTAGTTGCATGTGTTTGGTAAGAGACTTTTTTTGTACAATGTAAATGAGTTTCATTTTTCTGCATGATTGTGTTTTTTGCAAATTGTGTAATAATACCAGTATGTTTGGCTTCTGTTTTTTGAGTGTCTAAAACTTTTTGCATATGTGCTTGATGTGTATTTTGTTGTCTTTTGAGTAATAGTTTTTTTTTCCTTTCTAGTGGGATATCGTTGATTTTGCTGTGCCTTTGCAGAGTAGGTGCTGGTGAGTGTAGCTGTCTCTTGTAAGTGAATCATATAGTTTTTGAGTATTTTTGTGATAAAGGCACACATTTTTTACTTACTTATTTTGCACAGTGTTGGTTGTTGTTGACTTGTTTGTGCAGTCTCCTTTCTTAGTAAGGATAATGGCTAGCCACAGGATTACTGCTCAGCAGGTTGTTGGTATGCTTTTTGAGTCTTCCTCTGACCATGGTCCAGAGACTGACTCTGATTCTGAGGCAGAGGTGGGAGGTGGGAGGGGAAGATTCAGGCAGTGAGTTTTCGCTCCACATGGCATCATTCGATGATGAAGCTACTCTCAGTGTGGATGAAGCTACTGATCCAGCGAGAAACCGGGGAAAAAGAAATGCAAATTTTCAACTATCCCCCCTGCGTCGCAGACCTGATGTCACACTAGCTCATTCATACACACATTCATTGGTGGGGCCCATAACACCAACACTCGCACGTCTCCACTCACGAGTCTGCACACAGGAGGGATGATAAGATCAAGCGCTGGGCATGTGGGGGAGTACCTTACTACCTATAGGGAGAAACAGTTATTTTACAGAATATACATTAGCATCACCACCTATAGATTCCTAACCTTAAACATCAAGGCACTCCACCACTTGGTCGACGGACCAATTAGTTGGACTGGTTGATGGTGATTTAGGACTCAGAATCCTCTACTCTCTTCATTGAAAAACTACAAATTCGTAATTTCTGTTAATCAAATATTTGTTTATCTAAATATTGTTTGCAATTAATATTAGCATTTCGGACAATCAATGTTTAGATTTTGGTTCAATCAGCACAAATCACATGACCTTTATACTTGCTATCTGGATTTTTCTCTAATTCATTTGGCTCTGCATAACCAAATTTAGCCGTTAATTGTCCAAATAAAGCAAGGCCAAAGCTCAAAGTCCGAAAGTTCTTTGCTCGGGACGTTACAGTCACAAAAATTTCCAAAGGACCAGAAATCGTGCAAGCATCTGTCATCGCCTGTGGGGTCGATAGGGTTTGCGGTCATCGAGTAAGAAGACAGCATCAATATCATCAGTCAGTAATCCCTCCCTATTCTACTACCCTTTATATATTGAAATTCGGGATAACATGAAATATTCTTAGGCTAGGAAAGCCGATGATTGGCTCATTTGGAAACGTTCGATTTTACGTTAGTCCAGGTTCTCTTTGATTTTGCTGGTTCACTTCTCTGTCCATGTTGCCCTTATGCAACATTGTATAGTTTGCTTGTATGTGCCAATTGTTCATTTAAACCAGATTTTACTGACTGGAGTTTGGCAGTCCTCCATGTTCCTATCCTTGACCAGGAACACTGTGCCTTGGGGTTGCCTGGAGGTCTACGGAGCCATCCGAGTCTGCGCAGTAGGCATCGTGCTCACGAGACGGTGGCCACTTCGGAACTCCATTCTGGACGCCATGATTGGGTAGGCCCAAATGCCAACTTAAGCGAAACAAACACAAAAGAGTAATTAATACAAAGAAATGAAGATTCTACTGTTAAACCCTCACTAATCCCTTTATGTATTAGTATTTTCCTAGCTTTTAGTGACATTTAAAGCAATAAAACTCACCCTTACGATCCAAAATGGCAACGTAAACTTCACAAAGCAACATAAATCATGCGATATCCTATTACCACATGTACTGCTATTAATATGCGTACATAATTTAGTTATTAGTTATTTTGCCATGCAAATAGCAATAAGTCCCACGTGTAATTTGTGTTTACAAAAATTGCAAAAGGTTGATTAGTATAACACAGCACACCGTTACTCAAATTATAATATAAGTAGGTTATATAATTAGTATTTTCATGCAAAATAGAGGAGGTATACAAAATTTTCCTTTACCTGCTCCATCACTACTCTTAGTGCGGATGAAGTGCCTGTGTTAGAGGAGGACATTGATGTGCCGATAGCGCGGCAAGAGGCATCTGGGCTGCAGCCTGGGGCTGCAAGACTTCCCCTTGGTATAGTGCGGCAAGAGCCATCTGGGCTGCAGCCTGGGGCTGCAAGGCTTCCCGTTGGTATAGTCCGGCAAGAGGCATCTGGGCTGCAGCCTGGGGCTGCAAGGCTTCCTGTTGAAAGTGCTGACCTCTGGGTTGCCCCAGGCATGGTGCAGCCGGTATTGCCAGACTTTACTGTTGTTCCAGGGTGTAGAGTGAATACTGAAAACCTTTTGCCGATACATTTTTTTCTGTTGTTTATGGACGATGTGTTTTTGGCAGAGATTGTTGAGCAGACTAATTTGTATGCCGAACAGTTTTTGAGGGACAACAGTGCCAGCCTTAAGCCCCACTCTAGAGCTACCCGGTGGACTCCCACAAATCTGGAAGAGATGAAGAAGTTCTTGGGTTTAACTTTCTTGATGGGCTTGCTAAGGAAGCCATCAATGTCTTCATATTGGTCTACTAGTCCCTTGATGGCAACTGCTATATTTCAGGCAGTCATGAGTCGTGATAGGTATTTGCTTCTGCTTCAGATGATGCATTTTGTCGATAATGGTTTAGCGTTGCCACAAGATCACCCTGAGTGTGACTGTCTTTTTAAGATTCGACCTGTCATTGATCACTTTGTTGATCGATTTTCTGAGATCTATGCTCCAGGGAAAGAAATTGCAGTGGATGAGTCTTTGGTGCTATTCAAGGGCCGCTTGGTTTTTAGGCAATACATTTCTAGTAAGAGGGCACGCTATGGAATTAAGCTGTATATGCTGTGTGACAGTAGGACTGGATATGTCTCTAATTTCAGGGTATACACTGGTATGGAATCCAGGATTAACCCCCCTGGTTGTCCGTCCACTTTTGGAGTTACTGAGAAAATTGTGTGGGAATTTGGTAGAGGATTTTTTAACCAAGGCCACCATTTATATGTAGATAACTTCTACACTGGTGTGCTGTTGTTACGGGAATTGGCCAAAGTGGACACTGTTGCTTGTGGCACAATCCGCTCTAACCGTAAAGGTTTCCCAAAATAACTTGTTTGTCAAAAGCTTGTGCGGGGACAGTGCAGTGCGTTGCGTTGCGAGGAGCTTCTAGCTGTGAAGTTTTGAGACAGGAGAGATGTCTACATGCTGACTACCATCCATGATGAAAGCACTGCACCTGTGACTGTTTGGGGTCAGGTTGCTGAAGTGCGCAAACCTGTGTGCTTTTTAGACTATAATAGGCACATGGGTGGTGTTGACAGAGTAGATCAGAGGTTGGAACCTTGCGCTGCTCTTCGTAAGGCTTACATTTGGTACAAGAAGTTGGCTATCCATCTTTTCCACTTGCAACCTTTAATGCTTTTGTTGTGTTCCAGGATTCTTGTCCTGAGGCAAAGATGACTTTTGCTAAGTTTCAGGAGTCTGTAATAGGCAGCCTTGTTTTAGTGGAACAGGCAAGAGTTGGAGTGATGGAGGATGTTGCTAGATTGAAAGATCGCCACTTTCCTGATCACATTCCTCCCACACCCTCAAAAGACTTTCCCAGTAGGAGATGTAGAGTCTGTTGGCGAATAGGTATGCGGAAGGAGACTCGTATGTACTGCCCCAAGTGTCCTTCTAACCCTGGTCTGTGTGTGCCTGCTTGTTTTAGAATGTACCACACGCAAAATTATTTTTGGGAGCATCCATGAGTGGTAAAGTGAACTGCCTGGCCTCTATTGTTTAATATTTTTTGTTCAGTTTCAAGGTTGGCATTTGTGTAGTGTATTTAGTTTCAGTTTTTGTGTTAGTAGATTTGTATCTATTTGCAAATTGTTTGTGTATTCTTATTTATATAAAAAAAAATCCTAAATGTGATGGCGGTGTGCGTGGAGTGGGGCTTGTCTGGCGGTGTGCGTGGTCTGGCGCTTGGCTGGCGGTGTGCGTGGACTGGCGCTTGGCTGGCGGTGTGCGTGGACTGGCGCTTGGCTGGCGGTGTGCGTAGGTTGGCGCTTGGCTGGCGGTGTGTTTGTACTGGTGCTTGGCTGGCGGTGTGTTTGGACTGGCGCTTGGCTGGCAGTGTGCATGGACTGGCGCTTGGCTGGCGGTGTGGTGTGCGTGGACTGGCGCTTGGCTGGCGTTGTACGTGGACTGGCGCATGGCTGATGGTGTGGTGTGCGGGGACTGGCGCTTGGCTGGCGGCGTGCGTGGACTGGCGCATGGCTGACGGTGTGGTGTGCGTGGACTGGCGCTTGGCTGGCAGTGTGCATGGACTAGCGCTTCGCTGGTGGTGTGTTTGTACTGCCGCTTGGCTGGTGGTGTGTTTGGACTGGTGCTTGGCTGGTGGTGTGCGTGGACTGGCGCTTGGCTGGCGGTGTGGTGTGTGTGGACTGGCGCTTGGCTGGCGGTGTGCATGGACTGGCGCTTGGCTGGCGGTGTGGTGTGCATGGACTGGTGCTTGGCTTGGCGGTGTGTGAGTAGTGACTAGCTGCTGGTCACTACACACACTGCTAGCCAAACGTCACTCAACGCAATCCGTGAGCTGGTGTGGTTGCTGTGTCAGGAATGTGGGCGTGTGAAAGTGATGGGCCCTTAAATGGCGCTGTCTGCTGGTGTGAGTGTTGTAATGTGCTGGGCCCGCGGCTGGCGTTGTGATTTTGTGGTTTTGTATGTGTCACACGTATGAAAGGTATATGAATGGCCTGTAAAGAGGTCGGTGCTTTGTCGTGGCTTTACAGCTCACGAGCTGTGAGTCTATGGTTCAGTTTCTCGTCCTTTCAATTAACAGTGCATTTCATTTTTGTGAAATCTCTGGTTACTACAACTGTATATACTGAACCATCACTCACCCTCATGCCAAACCCACCCAGTATGTATGTGTGCTTGAGGAATTGGTGGTTGTGCATAAAAATGTGTCTTTTCTGTTTTTGTTAAGCAGGGTGTACCTTTTCCTTTTTTGTGAATGTTGTAATGTGTTGGTTTTGTGCCTGGTGGTGTAAATGGTCTTGTGTGTATCATGTATGAAAGGTGTGTGAATGGCCTGTAAAGCGGTTGGTGCCTTGAAGTGGCTTTACAGCTCACGAGCTGCGAGTCATTGGTTCAGTTTTTTGTCCATTCAACTATTGACAGTGCATTTCATTTTTGTGAAATCTCTTGTTAATACAATTTTATATACTGAACCATCACTTGCCCTCATGCCAAATCCAACCATTATGTGTGTGTGCTTGAGGAATAGATGGCTGTGCACTAATCTTTGTCTGTTTTGTCTCTGCCAAGCTGGACATTTCATTTAAGAATAACCTAACAACTGTAGTTTTTGTCGTAAACTAAACACCCATGGGAGTGCATGCTGATGTCTCTCTTGTGGATCCCAACAGGTTATCTTACCCACAATGTCCTGCAAACCTCAAAATGTGACTGTTACATCTTTCTTGCATTATTGTGCCCAAAGTTTCACACTGCGGAAAGTAACAACAAATTTCCAACCCCTCAGCATTTCTCCAAGTATCCCAATAGAAATTGTACCTCACTTGTATCGGTGGGCCAAGTACCTGCGGCAGGGAAGGGCCCAAAACCTATTGATGTGACATCAAAATTACCTATCACAAACCAACCTGGTTTTGCAAGGGGGGGTCCTATGAGTTTTTGGTCAGGGGCTCGGCGGCCATCTAGGGAAACCTACCTAACCCACTCATTTCTGGAAACTAGACACCCGGGGGAGTCCAGCGAGGTATGGCTTGCGTGGGTCCCCCATCATTCTCCTACCCAGAATCCCCTGCAAACCACAAATTTCGCTGAAAAATCCACTTTTTTCTCACATTTCTGTGTGGGAAAGTTCTGGAATCTGCGTAGATCCACAAATTTCCTCCCACCCAGCGTTCCCCCAGGTCTCCCGATAACAATGGTACCTCACTTGCGTGGGTGGACCAAGGACCCGCGACAGGCAAGGGCCCAAAATCTATTGAGGCGACATCAAAATTACCTATCACAAACCAACCTGGTTTTGCATGGGGGGTCCCATGAGATTTTGGCCCGGAGCTCGGCAGCCATCTAGGGAAACCAACCTAAGCCACACATTTCTGGAAATTAGACACCCGGGGGAATCCAGCGAGGTAAGGCTCGCATGGGTCCCCCATCATTTTCATACCCAGAATCCCCTGCAAAACTCAAATTTAGCCGAAAAATTCACTTTTTTCTCACATTTTTGTGTGGGAAAGTTCTGGAATCTGCGTGGATCCACAAATTTCCTTCCACCCAGCGTTCCCCCAAATCGCACTGTGGAGACTTCAAAATTACCTAGAGCAAAACTACCTGGTTTGGGGGGGGGCACCTGAGATTTGGCCCCGGGCTCGGCGACCATCTTGGGAAAGTACCAAACCCAACATTTTCTGAACACTAGACACCTGCGGGAGTCCAATGAGGTATGGCTTGCGTGGATCCCCCAACGTTTTCCTACCCAGAATGCCATGCAAACCTCGAATTTAGCTGAAAAGAACACATTTTCCACATATTTTTGTGTGGAATCACTGTGCCGGCACAAATGTCCTACCACCCAGCGTTCCCCTTGTTCTCCTGAGTAAAAGGATACCTCACTTGTGTGGGTGTCCAGAGTAGAATTGGCTAAACACGTATTTTTTTTTAAAAACGTAGCACTTAGAATTCTTGGTGCTATACTCTAAATCCCTATTTTGGGCTCTTCCTAGCCACAGGCCTTTAGCCCACCCACTCAAGTGAGGTATCATTTTACTCGGGAGAACAAGGGGAACGCTGTGTGGTACGATTTGGGCCATTTCCTGTTGCAGCCACTATGCCTACCCACACAAGTGAGGTACCATTTTTATCGGGAGACCTGGGGGAACGCTGGGTGGGAGGAAATTTGTGGATCCACGCAGATTCCAGAACTTTCCACCACAGAAATGTGATGAAAAAGTTAATTTTTCGGTGAAATTGAGGTTTGTAGGGGATTCTGGGTAGGAGACTGATGGGGGACCCATGCAAGCCATACCTCGCTGGACTCCCCCGGGTGTCAAGTTTCCAGAAATGTGTGGGTTTGGTAGGTTTCCCTTGATGGCTGCCGAGCCCCGGGCCTAAAACTCATGGGACCCCCCATGCATAACCAGGTTGGTTTGTGATAGGTAATTTTGATGTTGCCTCAATAGCTTTTGGGCCCTTGCCTGTCGGGAGACCTGGGGGAACACTGGTTAGGAGGAAATTTGTGGATCCATCCAGATTCCAGAACTTTCCACCACAGAAATGTGGGGAAAATGTGTTTTTTTTACATTTGTTTAGGTTTGCAAGGGATTCTGGGTAACAGAACCTGGTAGGAGGCAGTCAAGTCGCCCCATCCTGGATTTCCCTGGGTGTCTAGTTTTCAAAAATGTATAGGTTTGCTAGGCTTCCCTAGGTGCCGGCAGAGCTATGGGGTTCAAAAACTACAGCTAGGCACTTTGCCAAAAAAGGGTCATTTTTCACTGCGAAATTGAGGTGTGTCGATGTTGCGTTTTGCGCCGTGTCTTGTCACAGGCACTAGGCCGACCCACACAAGTGAGGTACCATTTTTCTCGGAAGACTTTGGGGAACGCGGTGTGGAAATTTGTGGATCCACGCAGATTCCAGAACTTTACACCTCAGTAATTTCTCCTGAAAAGCATATCCAATGCATTACCATATTTCTCATCCTGTACGTCTATCAATATCTTTAATCTACATATACTTACCTCCTTTATGCATCTATATGCTTTCAATATACTTATGGATCTATATATTTATCACTTTCCTCTAATTTGGCATTTCCAATGCACTACCCTATTTCTCAGCCTACACTTCTCTCAATATATCTTCTAGCCAAACTTTCTGACTCATCTCAAACTACTTTCTACTACTCTTTCCAATGCACTACCCTATCTCTCACCCTATACATCTATCAATATATCCTCTACATCCACTCTCTCATTTATCCCAAACCCCATACCACTACTATGTACCAAAATAACCCTTTCTAGACTCTCTCCTACTCTGCATCATCTGACACCTCTTTTACTATAGCGATCCCCCAAAACAAACCTCTCTAAACTCTTCCCTTTGACTCTTCCCCTCCAAAAACCCTTTTTACTTATCCAAAAGCCTCCTCCTACTGAATGACCTTAAAAATAAATAAATAAAATCCTTCACTCTTCTTTCCCTCCACTATCCTTTGCAATCAAAATAACACACTAACATGTTCACTTCTCAAATTCCATATTCCACTATACTAACTCACCACTAATCCTTTATAGGTTCCAGAGTACCGTGCTACTCACCAATAAAGTGTTTCAACACCCCATCAGGGTTACAAGCGCTATATAAATGCAAACCTTTTTTCCCTTTTCTACCCATCCCCAACCCTTCTCAATCCAAATAACTGACCACTCAAATTAATTTCATGTTTCACCATACTAATTCATCACTAATCCTTATGGGTTCCAGTGTAGCGTGTTACTCGCCAAAAAAGCGCTTTAAATCCCCATCAGGGGTAGCAAGCGCTATATAAATACAAACCTCTTTCCCTCTTCTATCCCGCCACCTACTCTTCTCTATCCAAATAACTGAATAAAATATCCACCACTCAAGTTACTTCATATTTAACTATACTAATTTTCAACCACTAATCCTTTATGGGTTCCGGAGTAGCGTGCTACTTACCAGAGAAGCGCTCCAACACCCATCAGGGGTAACAGGTGCTATATGAATGCAAACCTTTCTTCCCCTTCTATCCCTCCGCTATCCTTCTCACTCCAAATAACTCACTAATATCACACACTCAAATTACTTTCATATTTCACCATACTAATTCACCACTAATCCTTTATGGGTTTCTGGAGTAGCGTGCTTCAACACACCATCAGGACTAACAAGCGCTATATAAATACAAACCTTTTTTTCTCTTCTATCCTTCTGCTATCCTTCCGAATCCAAATACCCGACTAACCTATCCACCACTTAAAATTTACGTGCATGTTTCACTATACTAATTCAACACGAATGCTCTATGGGTCCCGGAGTAGCGTGCTACATGCCGAAAAAACGCTTTCACGCCTCGTCTGGGGTAGTAAGCGCTATACAAATGCAATTACAATACAATACACGTACATGAACCTATTAGTGACTCAGAAAAGTCTTTTTAACCCTTTCCCAAAGATACAATTAAGGGGTCGATTCCGATCCGGGTCGGACAGCTCTCCGAGAGCTGTTCGTAGCCTTACCTTGCGACCGAGGCGTACCCGGAGCCGGTTCGTCCTGGCGATGAAGTACGATGCGCATAACTGCCAAAAATCTGACCGACACGTAGGCTGTGATTCAAGCTTCATTCTCCGTCCGAACCATACCTCCGAACGCCGAACCGAGTCGCCCGGAAGCAGTATCCACAGCAGTTTCCGGCCGGACAAATATGATGCGCAACTCATACGTGCCGGACGGGTCACCACGTACGGCATGTCACAGCATCCGGAAAAGAAGCATATCAGGTACGATTCATGCCAAAACTCAATCCACGGCTACGAGACGGACCAGCTTGCAATGGGTACGAGACGGAGCAACAAGCAAGGGTGGATTGTCTATATGGGTTGGCATGCACTTGGGACTTAAGGCATCGCAAATTCCAACTAATTCGTTGGATGTCCAAACACGAGACAAACACATCATGAATCCCATCGCGCAGGTCATACCAGTACTGTATATCTATGACCGGATCAGGAACAGACGCGGACGGAGCAGAGGGTAAGTCAGACACCCACCACACAAACAAACAACACGTACCCGCAAAATGTCACACACGCACAGGAGATCCATATCCTGACCACTAGCAACAGGCCACCATAGGGGTTGCATGGCCAGCACCACTACCACCACCACTCATAGGGCTTATGTTGCCCATCACTACTGCCACCCCCACCCATAGGGGACCTGTTGCCCAGCACTCCTGCCACCCCCACCCATAGGGGACCTGTTGCCCAGCACTCCTGCCACCCCCACCCATAGGGGACCTGTAGCCCAGCACTCCTGCCACCCCACCCATAGGGCTTATGTTGCCCATCTCTCCTGCCACCCCCACCCATAGGGGACCTGTTGCCCATCACAACTGCCTGCCCCACCCATAGGGCTTATGTTGCCCATCACTACTGCCACCCCACCCATAGGGGACCTGTTGCCCATCACTCCTGCCACCCCCACAAATAGGGCTTATGTTGCCCATCACTCCTGGCACCCCCACCCATAGGGGACCTGTTGCCCATCACTCCTGCCACCCCCACCCATAGGGGACCTGTTGCCCATCACTCTTACCACCCCCACCCATAGGGCTTATGTTGCCCATCACTACTGCCAACCCCACCCATGGCGGACCTGTTGCCCATCACTCCTGCCACCCCCACCCATAGGGCTTATGTTGCCCATCACTCCTGCCACCCCCACCCATAGGGGACCTGTTGCCCAGCACTCCTGCCACCCCCACCCATAGGGCTTATGTTGCCCATCACTACTGCCAACCCCACTCATAGGGCTTATGTTGCCCATCACTCCTGCCACCCCCACCTATAGGGCTTATGTTGCCCATCACTACTGCCACCCCCACTCATAGGGCTTATGTTGCCCATCACCCCTGCCACCCCCACCCATAGGATGGGTGATGCGCCACACATCCATCATACACCAACATTAGGTATGTCAGCAAAATACATCCCCCTAACATCATGACAACAGTGTGCAGTCTGTGACAAATGCCCACAACAGTGATTATGACTTCGAACATACAATGTAACTACCATGACATGTATGACCAAAAACTGAGTGTGGCCTACACAAGGCAAGCATCACTATAGCACTGTGTCAATGTAAAACTAACACCCCCTCACTGTGTAGAACAAAAGTCAAGTGTGTGGTTCCAAACTGCCGCAAATGTTGAGCATTGTGGTAATGGGGTCCAAAACCCCCCTCATCACAGTGACAAAAAGGTAAGTGTCATCATGGTGAAAGCTGCAAATGCCAAACAGCATGTATGATTCCTGGTCCCAACACATGAAACACTTTTAGGGCAAAGTAGTAGTTGTGTCCCATACCCACAGAGATGTGGTGAGGCTAACAGTGCTGTGAAACCCTAACATACTCTCGGCCATGGGCAAACAAACACCACCCATGGGGGCTGACAATGCATACGGTGTACAATGACACAAAGGCAGAAGTGCCCATCACAAAGCATACACACATCTCGAAAATAGACACACAAATCAAAACATCCTGTGTAGACTGTAGGTGTCAGGTCACAAACTCCCATTCCATGCCAGCAATGGGACCTAAGAACCAGGATGAATGTGCAGAATGATGTGATATGACTCACAGGGACAGCAGGGAAAATCACAAAAACAACATCCAGACAATGGCCCACAACAGCAATACCAATGCACTGGTGCAGATGCACAAACCCAAACAAGCAACCTCACAATGCACATCTGACACAACATGTGTGTGTGTGTCTCAGTATCCCCAGGCAACTACACAACACATGAGGGTGGCTGAACCACAGTGAGACAGATGTGGACACAGTGCCATACAAACGTAAACCATCAATGGGCCCCCCTTAGTGGGCAATCAGGCATTGTGAGATGAAAGGGAGCACAACAGACACATGTGACACAAGCTGGAATGAACAGCAACTAACACAACAAGAGACTGACACACAGCAGCACTACCCCCAGGGACCAGACATTGGGGTGACACAAGCATGCATGATACGTCCACTGTGATGACAATGGTAGATGTCGTACAAACTGTGAAATCCAGACATGTGTCCTGTGCCACAAACGTACATCACACCTACACAAACCCAAATCACTCAGCATGGCCCATCATCCATGGACAAACGGGAGCTAGGAGCCCATCCATGCTAACATTTACATCAGTCCACCCTCAACACCACACACCCTGAACTGCACCAATGTGCATCTGTGAAGCCCACATGGACAGGTGACATTGCACATGCACCCATGACAAACACAGTAATGTTGGGAGGAACTAGGGTGCAGACTCATCACACAAGGACAGTTTACAACCCTGGTGAATGACAGACATACTGCACAGTATGCGGTACATGGCCATGACGTCAAAGCTCACGTAACCTTCAGATGCCCTGCCACAGTCCCAGGACATTGCAGAAGCCAAGGCGAACCACAAGGCACACATGCTGACACCTGCAAACATTGCAGCCCTGAACCGAACAAGTGGGAGCAGTCACACACATATACACATGTCTCAATCACTTAAAGGTACCACCTAGGGACAACTACATGATATTGCGAACAAACAAGTGCCTTGTGGACCCCTGACTGTGTCCCATCTGCGTCTGACCACATCATCACCACTCAGAACTGACAAATCCCAATGATGAAACACCAATTAACAGTAGTGTGTCATGCACCCCCACATCTGGTAGCCCATGGAAAAGTTATGGGATGAACACAGTACAACTCAGCAAGCATCAACAACAGGAACATATCAAGGGAACAATGCCTGTGTATGAAAAGGGATGTGGACACACACACGCATGCTCACACAACATACACCATGGGCACAGACAATGTCACGGAACAACACACTTACTTAGGGGACTCAACTCCTGTGGAAGCTCAGCTGTGCCAAACATAGTCCCAGCAGGTCTCAGTCATGTCAGCAGAACACTTGGTCAGTCAGCCATCAGTTACCACACAATGAAGGCTCTGGTCACACCAGCCTGTGTACGGGAGTGTCCCTTAAGTCATCTGCACATACTCAATACATATGTCCAGCAAGTTGCACAGAGGACCCAGTTGCTCCTACACCAATGATGCCCACACTTGCATGTCCAGTGGAGATAAGCCCACAGTCAGGGAAATAGACAAATTGGACAATGGGAAGCACATCATATGTGCATGTGTGCAAGCCACAGATGTGACCATGCAAATGAAATGTTTACAGAGATGTCCACAAATTGTTAATCATGACACACCCATTTAGCTGCAAAGGATGATATGGATAACGACCAGAATAGGATACATATCTCATGGACCACATGGAGTACCTCACATCAACACCTCAGTATTCAACATTGGAAATCCAGCATTACAACTGCAAGGTCATGCTAAACATCATCAACATGATGTACAGCTAAATCAAATTCACAAGCATAAAGAAAAATGCTTTATTCAGCAAGTTTTAAATGCAAAGTCCTTTCAAACAAAGGCCAATGGCCAGTCCATATCCAAATGACAAAAAGTTAACTTGAGTGACAACTGTCACACGTTGCTTGTCTGCACTGGTAAGGACAGGGGACATCCCCTCGGAGGGGCATACATGGGGGCAAGCCAGGCACCGCAGGGACAGGATCAGGGTGCAGCAGATTGAGGCAGTGAAGGGGTGGTGGATGCAGGAGAGTCACTGTTAACTGCAGTGGAGCTGACTGAAGTAGTGGGTGCAGTCACAACTGGGGGCACAAGTCAGATGGGGTGGGTGCTGGCACAACTGCAGTGGGAAGGTCAGATGGAGTGGACTGGGTCCCCACTGCAGTGCCCAAGTGTGACGGGTTGGTCGTGGACTCCACTGCAGTGCCTAACTCAATGGGAGCGGAATGGGATTCAGGTGAGGTTGGCAGGACAGAGGGGGGGGGGAAAACACCGTCCCCACATCAGTGGCACTAACTGTCTGACCGGGGGTGGAAGAGCAAGTGTTAGGGGGGGGAGGGCCTCTGCATTTTGGGGATGGTGTATCTGTGGGTGGGGGAACCTGGGGCAGGGTGTGGCGGGGGAACCTGTGGAGTGATGGCCTGGGGGATGGAGGGCAGAGACTTCATCGTGGGGCTGCGAGGCGGGGGTGGGGTCTTGCTCTTCTGGCTCCGGGGGGACTTGCGGGTGGGGGCCTCAGTCTGACTGCACCTGGGGAGGGTGTCCGGGTATGAGGGGCACATCCCTCTGTGTGTGGGTACTTCCTCTTCCCCTTGTAAGATGGATCTGCTGGGTCTGTGGGGAAGAGGCCAAGGTCACAGAGGAAGAGCTTCTGTGGAGATGGGGTTGCATGTGAGGCAAGGGAAGGGGGCTGGGAGGGAGAGGTATCGGAGGACTGCGGAGTGGTTGTGGATGACTGTGTGTGTCTGCAAACCATCCCCTGTGAGTGTGGTATCAGTCCCCGGCGCTTGCTTGTGTGCACGTCTAGCCCTTGGTTTGGGTGTTTGTGAGCTGCCCGTATCTGTGTTTTTGTGAGAATGTGCAGGTGTGTGTGTGCTTGGGACAGGTAAGGTGCTAGGAATCGTGGGTGGTGCAGGGGTAGGAGGGGTGCGGAACTGTTGGAGGAGGGATACTGCTGCCATCAGGGAGGAGGCCACGGACTGATTGGTCCTCTGTAGGGCAGACATGCCCGATGAAATGCCCTCCATGAACAACACCAGTTGTGTCAACAGACTGGTGTGTGCATGGAGGACACTCAGCATTGATGTCTGCCCTACATGGATCTGTCGAAGCAAGTCCACAGACTCCTCACTCAGGGCAGCAGGGGACACAGGGGCAGGGGGTGCGGTGCCTGGCACAATGGAGTCATGCTCACGAACACGGGAGCCTCCACGGACCTCTGGGATGGGAGCCGATGGGAGGGTGGTGGTGGTGGGGGCGGTGGCGGGGACAGCCTCACTAGCTGGGGTTTGGTGGCTGCTGACACCCGCCTCCACAAGGGAGTCATCCTCCGAGCTGCTGTGGCCCTAGGCTGGGGTGGATGTTGCTGAGGACTCCTCGGTGTGGCTCCACTCGCCCTCCGTGCCACTGGGTCCCTCTGACTCCTCGTCTTCTGTCCCAGTCAGGCTCTGTGGCTCTGTGGCTCCCTGGTCCGTGGAACTGTCCCCTCCTGTGGCCGTAGATGTATCTGGATAGAATTAGGAAAAAAGAGAACAACATCAGTCACCTGCACTGACTGCACACACCACAGTGAGTCCATCACATCACAGGGCAAGCCCTGGCATCATCAGCTGAACACTGTTCAAAGTGCTCACACTGTTTAGAATGAGCCAATTGTCAATCTCACCATCAACCATGTTACTCATATCCCTCCTGGACTTGCACCCATGTGTCTGTTGCATGTTGGATGCTAATACCCCAATGTGCCGACATGCCCCACCTACACATTTGTTGGACATGTAAGTGAACATGTAGGAGTATGTCACTATACATACATCACATCTCTTGCCACTGACTCAGTACAGGTGTCAGGATGAAGGGATGAGTTATATATCAATGGGGTAACCCGATAGACCACTGGACTCGGGTATATATATTGGTACACAAAAAACAGTCACAGTGGAAATGAATTTGCTAAAATATAAAATAGCACATTTGTTGACAAAGTATACAGATTTATGACAGCACCTAGTAAATGCAAAAATGACTAGATTTAATCAATTGAACAAAAGTTAGGTCAAAAAGATCAACCATTCTACAGACAAAATATATGTCAATATCATCTTTTAAAAAACAAAAGACAGGTGCAAGTAAGGTGATAAGTGCAGAAAGTTGGGATCAGTGCAAACGATGTGGGGGAAGGAAGGTCGTGCATATAGAAACACAGTATATTCAGGGACCTAGCCTGCCACTTAAATGGCAAGACACACAAATGCAACAACATAAGCAAAGAAAGCAGTTGTACAATCACTGTCAATCTCGTATGTTGATAGAGAACAAAGAAAAGTCGACGTTTCGACCCCTATTGGGACCAGCGAAATGAATATCTTGGAAAACGGGGTCTTCATCAGGACTGGAGAAAGGGAAACAGGCTTACACCTGAGGACAATAATAGAAATTAATGAGGTGTGTCTAACTGGCAGCCAATTATATTGATTGTAAAATTTAAACATTAATTACCAGCATCAGCAGGAAAAATTCGAGCTGAAAAATTGAAAGGTGGGCCCACATGGCTCCTGAGGAGGAAACAGACGGAAGAACAAAGGAGTACAACAGGATTAAAAATTTGAGTATAAAATGGTATGCGACCACCAAACTATGGTGATAAAGTACTCAACATTGGGTGTGGTTTGTTGGAACTTAGGTGAAGATTTCCTAAGGACGTCTGAATAATCAGAATGGGCAGTGGTTCAAGCGTAACCAAAGCTGTGAAACAAAGAGATGCCAATGAGGTCTTGTTGTGATAGAGACAAACGGTATTGTATAATTAAGCTAAAAAATACAGAGTTGCAATGTTAATTAGCAGTAATGTAACGCATGTAATGGTAGTGCATTATGATAAAAGCGCACGTTGTATGGTAATGACGGCATGCTGGAGCACGGTCATTCCAAAACGGAGGAGCCTTAAATAGCTAAAATGCATGAAAAAAGGTTTTATCAGTGTCCACGATAAACTAATTAAAGCGTGTGTGTGAAAAAGGCTGTGTAACAACAGCCAAATGGCTGCTTTGAAACTAGAGACTAAACGGTCCAACCATCGAGACCTTTTGCCGTTAAATTAAACGCGCTGGAGCGGGAGACAGAAAAAGATTGACACGAATATGAGAAACAAACGTGCGAGCAGCGCAGTGTGACATACCTCCAGGGCAGCGTCGGAGCATCTGACAGCTAACCCTGGGGGTTGTCACATGACTAGTTAAATAGCTGATGTCAATCGTATACGTGCAGTCGGAAGGATTGCAAGCTAATTGGTTAAGACTCTGGGGTGTGGCAGCCAAACTTGAAGCGGCATGACATAGGCTCGGGATAGCCGAAATTGAAACTAATCAAGACAGAAGGCAAAAACGCGAGAATGGTTTTAAAGTACATCGAGCATAATAGACATTAGACAACATTCAATGTGAGGCAAAACATCAGTTAGAAATGGTGGTATCAAAATATTAAATACACACAAATTCGAGGAAAACGCTTGAATGTTGTAAGATACTAACTGCAATGCAGCTTCCATTCTAAAGGTTGCTCGATCACCGTCAATGCATGATTATAATGGGCACATAATTGCTAGATAGAAAATTAAATTTTCTTAGATTTTGAAAAATGGGTACCAGCAGTGATCCTAATTAACGGGCAACCTATCTAATAATGAAGTCACAATAATGGGTTACAAATATTTGCTCGAGAGTTGTAAAATACTGACTGCAAAGCAGCTTCCATTCTAATGGTTGCTCGATCAATATCAATGCATGATTGTAATGGGCACAGATCAAGAAACATAAATGCTAGATAGAAAATTGCATTTTTAGAGATTTACAACCATAGATACCAACAGTGATCCTAATTAAAGGGCAACCTATCTAATAAAGAGGTCACGCTATCGGGTTACAAATAACACACATGATGATAGAAGTGTTAAAAGCGTCATGTGGCATATGAGAAACAACTTCATAAGGTTACCATTCGGTAACACAATGTACGCTATTGTGGTAACCCTGTGTGAGGTTCAAACCCAAAAACTAACATGGATCCTAGATATTGTTCAATAGAGATAATTGAGCATATGTTGCATCTAATTTATTAAGGCCATTTTGGACAGATCTGAAACGGTCCATTCATTTACATTCTCTGATATTGAGAATTGAACCTAGGTCACCTCCCCTGACACCCAGTGTGATGGCCTTAATGACCAGCCATTTCATCGATTCGGGGGGATGGTTGAGTGTTTGGAAATGCTCAACCATGGGAGCTCCCATGGTGATACACCTTATCCTGCTGCAATGCTGTAATATCCGGCATTTAACCTTTTGAGTTGTCTGACCTATATAGATTTTATTACAGGGACAGACAATAGCATAAATGACGTTCTTAGTATTGCAATTAGTGAGTATTTGTAGATCCACTGTACAGTTACAATGTTGGAACGTCTTGGTTTCAATAGTAAGATTGCAGGCTTTGCACTGTCCACATTTTACATGGCCTACTGGAGCAGGAAGTTGCCACATTGATTCAATGGTCGGTTTAGTAGGTGTTTCCAAAAAAGACTTAACCACATGGTCACGTACATTTTTTCCTTTCTTGAAGGAATGCATAGGGGGTTCGGGGAGCTGTAACTCTGCTGACACTAAATGCCAGTGTTTGTTGACAATGTGACGGATTTCATTACTCCATGTGTTAAAAGTGGTAACACATATCAACCTGTTGAGGTCCGCGGCCCGGTCCTTAGGAGTTAGAAGAGTATCTCTGTGATTGTGCCAGGCTCTTTTTCTGACCCTCTTGACCAGCAGTTTAGGGTAACCACGTTCAATCAGTCTGCAGATAAGATTGTCTGATTCAGTAAAGACGTCCTCCTTCTGTGTACAGTTCCTCCTGATCCTGAGGAACTGGCCGAAAACAATTAAGGGGTCGATTCCGATCCGGGTCGGACAGCTCTCCGAGAGCTGTTCGTAGCCTTACCTTGTGACCGACCCGTACCCGGAGCCAGTCTGTCCTGGCGATGAAGTACGATGCGCATAACTGACAAAAATCTGACCGACACGTAGGCTGTGATTCAAGCTTCATTCTCCGTCCGAACCATACCTCCGAACGCCGAACCGAGTCGCCCGGAAGCAGTATCCACAGCAGTTTCCGGCCGGACAAATATGATGCGCAACTCATACGCGCCGGACGGGTCGCCACGTACGGCATGTCACAGCATCCGGAAAAGAAGCATATCAGGTACGATTCATGCCAAAACTCAATCCACGGCTACGAGACGGACCAGCTTGCAATGGGTACGAGACGGAGCAACAAGCAAGGGGGGATTGTCTATATGGGTTGGCACGCACTTGGGAGTTAAGGCATCGCAAATTCCAACTAATTCGTTGGATGTCCAAACACGAGACAAACACATCATGAATCCCATCGCGCAGGTCATACCAGTACTGTATATCTATGACCGGATCAGGAACAGACGCGGACGGAGCAGACGGTAAGTCAGACACCCACCACACAAACAAACGACACGTACCCGCAAAATGTCACACACGCACAGGAGATCCATATCCTGACCACTAGCAACAGGCCACCATAGGGGTTGCATGGCCAGCACCACTACCACCACCACTCATAGGGCTTATGTTGCCCATCACTACTGCCACCCCCACCCATAGGGGACCTGTTGCCCAGCACTCCTGCCACCCCCACCCATAGGGGACCTGTTGCCCAGCACTCCTGCCACAGCCACCCATAGGGGACCTGTAACCCAGCACTCCTGCCACCCCCACCCATAGGGCTTATGTTGCCCATATCTCCTGCCACCCCCACCCATAGGGGACCTGTTGCCCATCACAACTGCCTGCCCCACCCATAGGGCTTATGTTGTCCATCACTACTGCCACCCCCACCCATAGGGGACCTGTTGCCCATCACTCCTGCCACCCCCACAAATAGGGCTTATGTTGCCCATCACTCCTGGCACCCACACCCATAGGGGACCTGTTGCCCATCACTCCTGCCACCCCCACCCATAGGGGACCTGTTGCCCATCACTCTTGCCACCCCCACCCATAGGGCTTATGTTGCCCATCACTACTGCCAACCCCACCCATAGGGGACCTGTTGCCCATCACTCCTGCCACCCCCACCCATAGGGCTTATGTTGCCCATCACTCCCGCCACCCCCACCCATAGGGGACCTGTTGCCCAGCACTCCTGCCACCCCCACCCATAGGGCTTATGTTGCCCATCACTACTGCCAACCCCACTCATAGGGCTTATGTTGCCCATCACTCCTGCCACCCCCACCTATAGGGCTTATGTTGCCCATCACTACTGCCACCCCCACTCATAGGGCTTATGTTGCCCATCACCCCTGCCACCCCCACCCATAGGATGGGTGATGCGCCACACATCCATCATACACCAACATTAGGTATGTCAGCAAAATACATACCCCTAACATCATGACAACAGTGTGCAGTCTGTGACAAATGCCCACAACAGTGATTATGACTTCGAACATACAATGTAACTACCATGACCTGTATGACCAAAAACTGAGTGTGGCCTACACAAGGCAAGCATCACTATAGCACTGTGTCAATGTAAAACTAACACCCCCTCACTGTGTAGAACAAAAGTCAAGTGTGTGGTTCTAAACTGCCGCAAATGTTGAGCATTGTGGTAATGGGGTCCAAAACCCCCCTCATCACAGTGACAAAAAGGTAAGTGTCATCATGGTGAAAGCTGCAAATGCCAAACAGCATGTATGATTCCTGGTCCCAACACATGAAACACTTTTAGGGCAAAGTAGTGGTTGTGTCCCATACCCACAGAGATGTGGTGAGGCTAACAGTGCTGTGAAACACTAACATACTCTCGGCCATGGGCAAACAAACACCACCCATGGGGGCTGACAATGCATACGGTGTACAATGACACAAAAGCAGAAGTGACCATCACAAAGCATACACACATCTCGAAAATAGACACACAAATCAAAACATCCTGTGTAGACTGTAGGTGTCAGGTCACAAACTCCCATTCCATGCCAGCAATGGGACCTAAGAACCAGGATGAATGTGCAGAATGATGTGATATGACTCACAGGGACAGCAGGGAAAATCACAAAAACAACATCCAGACAATGGCCCACAACAGCAATACCAATGCACTGGTGCAGATGCACAAACCCAAACAAGCAACCTCACAATGCACATCTGACACAACATGTGTGTGTGTGTGTCTCAGTATCCCCAGGCAACTACACAACACATGAGGGTGGCTGAACCACAGTGAGACAGATGTGGACACAGTGCCATACAAACGTAAACCATCAATGGGCCCCCCTTAGTGGGCAATCAGGCATTGTGAGATGAAAGGGAGCACAACAGACACATGTGACACAAGCTGGAATGAACAGCAACTAACACAACAAGAGACTGACACACAGCAGCACTACCCCCAGGGACCAGACATTGGGGTGACACAAGCATGCATGATACGTCCACTGTGATGACAATGGTAGATGTCGTACAAACTGTGAAATCCAGACATGTGTCCTGTGCCACAAACGTACATCACACCTACACAAACCCAAATCACTCAGCATGGCCCATCATCCATGGACAAACGGGAGCTAGGAGCCCATCCATGCTAACATTTACATCAGTCCACCCTCAACACCACACACCCTGAACTGCACCAATGTGCATCTGTGAAGCCCACATGGACAGGTGACATTGCACATGCACCCATGACAAACACAGTAATGTTGGGAGGAACTAGGGTGCAGACTCATCACACAAGGACAGTTTACAACCCTGGTGAATGACAGACATACTGCACAGTATGCGGTACATGGCCATGACGTCAAAGCTCACGTAACCTTCAGATGCCCTGCCACAGTCCCAGGACAATGCAGAAGCCAAGGCGAACCACAAGGCACACATGCTGACACCTGCAAACATTGCAGCCCTGAACCGGACAAGTGGGAGCAGTCACACACATATACACATGTCTCAATCACTTAAAGGTACCACCTAGGGACAACTACATGATATTGCGAACAAACAAGTGCCTTGTGGACCCCTGACTGTGTCCCATCTGCGTCTGACCACATCATCACCACTCAGAACTGACAAATCCCAATGATGAAACACCAATTAACAGTAGTGTGTCATGCACCCCCACATCTGGTAGCCCATGGAAAAGTTATGGGATGAACACAGTACAACTCAGCAAGCATCAACAACAGGAACATATCAAGGGAACAATGCCTGTGTATGAAAAGGGATGTGGACACACACACGCATGCTCACACAACATACACCATGGGCACAGGCAATGTCACGGAACAACACACTTACTTAGGGGACTCAACTCCTGTGGAAGCTCAGCTGTGCCAAACATAGTCCCAGCAGGTCTCAGTCATGTCAGCAGAACACTTGGTCAGTCAGCCATAAGTTACCACACAATGAAGGCTCTGGTCACACCAGCCTGTGTACGGGAGTGTCCCTTAAGTCATCTGCAGATACTCAATACATATGTCCAGCAAGTTGCACAGAGGACCCAGTTGCTCCTACACCAATGATGCCCACACTTGCATGTCCAGTGGAGATAAGCCCACAGTCAGGGAAATAGACAAATTGGACAATGGGAAGCACATCATATGTGCATGTGTGCAAGCCACAGATGTGACCATGCAAATGAAATGTTTACAGAGATGTCCACAAATTGTTAATCATGACACACCCATTTAGCTGCAAAGGATGATATGGATAACGACCAGAATAGGATACATATCTCATGGACCACATGGAGTACCTCACATCAACACCTCAGTATTCAACATTGGAAATCCAGCATTACAACTGCAAGGTCATGCTAAACATCATCAACATGATGTACAGCTAAATCAAATTCACAAGCATAAAGAAAAATGCTTTATTCAGCAAGTTTTAAATGCAAAGTCCTTTCAAACAAAGACCAATGGCCAGTCCATATCCAAATGACAAAAAGTTAACTTGAGTGACAACTGTCACACGTTGCTTGCCTGCACTGGTAAGGACAGGGGACATCCCCTCGGAGGGGCATACATGGGGGCAAGCCAGGTACCGCAGGGACAGGATCAGGGTGCAGCAGATTGAGGCAGTGAAGGGGTGGTGGATGCAGGAGAGTCACTGTTAACTGCAGTGGAGCTGACTGAAGTAGTGGGTGCAGTCACAACTGGGGGCACAAGTCAGATGGGGTGGGTGCTGGCACAACTGCAGTGGGAAGGTCAGATGGAGTGGACTGGGTCCCCACTGCAGTGCCCAAGTGTGACGGGTTGGTCGTGGACTCCACTGCAGTGCCTAACTCAATGGGAGCGGAATGGGGTTCAGGTGAGGTTGGCAGGACAGAGGGGGGGGGGGACACCGTCCCCACATCAGTGGCCCTAACTGTCTGACCGGGGGTGGAAGAGCAAGTGTTAGGGGGGGAGGGCCTCTGCATTTTGGGGATGGTGTATCTGTGGGTGGGGGAACCTGGGGCAGGGTGTGGCGGGGGAACCTGTGGAGTGATGGCCTGGGGGATGGAGGACAGAGACTTCATCGTGGGGCTGCGAGGCGGGGGTGGGGTCTTGCTCTTCTGGCTCCGGGGGGACTTGCGGGTGGGGGCCTCAGTCTGACTGCACCTGGGGAGGGTGTCCGGGTATGAGGGGCACATCCCTCTGTGTGTGGGTACTTCCTCTTCCCCTTGTAAGATGGATCTGCTGGGTCTGTGGGGAAGAGGCCAAGGTCACAGAGGAAGAGCTTCTGTGGAGATGGGGTTGCATGTGAGGCAAGGGAAGGGGGCTGGGAGGGAGAGGTATCGGAGGACTGCGGAGTGGTTGTGGATGACTGTGTGTGTCTGCAAACCATCCCCTGTGAGTGTGGTATCAGTCCCCGGCGCTTGCTTGTGTGCACGTCTAGCCCTTGGTTTGGGTGTTTGTGAGCTGCCCGTATCTGTGTTTTTGTGAGAATGTGCAGGTGGGTGTGTGCTTGGGACAGGTAAGGTGCTAGGAATCGTGGGTGGTGGAGGGGTGCGGAACTGTTGGAGGAGGGATACTGCTGCCATCAGGGAGGAGGCCACGGACTGATTGGTCCTCTGTAGGGCAGACATGCCCGATGAAATGCCCTCCATGAACAACACCAGTTGTGTCAACAGACTGGTGTGTGCATGGAGGACACTCAGCATTGATGTCTGCCCTACATGGATCTGTCGAAGCAAGTCCACAGACTCCTCACTCAGGGCAGCAGGGGACACAGGGGCAGGGGGTGCGGTGCCTGGCACAATGGAGTCATGCTCACGAACACGGGAGCCTCCACGGACCTCTGGGATGGGAGCCGATGGGAGGGTGGTGGTGTTGGTGGTGGGGGCGGTGGCGGGGACAGCCTCACTAGCTGGGGTTTGGTGGCTGCTGACACCCGCCTCCACAAGGGAGTCATCCTCCGAGCTGCTGTGGCCCTAGGCTGGGGTGGATGTTGCTGAGGACTCCTCGGTGTGGCTCCACTCGCCCTCCGTGCCACTGGGTCCCTCTGACTCCTCGTCTTCTGTCCCAGTCAGGCTCTGTGGCTCTGTGGCTCCCTGGTCCGTGGAACTGTCCCGTCCTGTGGCCGTAGATGTATCTGGATAGAATTAGGAAAAAAGAGAACAACATCAGTCACCTGCACTGACTGCACACACCACAGTGAGTCCATCACATCACAGGGCAAGCCCTGGCATCATCAGCTGAACACTGTTCAAAGTGCTCACACTGTTTAGAATGAGCCAATTGTCAATCTCACCATCAACCATGTTACTCATATCCCTCCTGGACTTGCACCCATATGTCTGTTGCATGTTGGATGCTAATACCCCAATGTGCCGACATGCCCCACCTACACATTTGTTGGACATGTAAGTGAACATGTAGGAGTATGTCACTATACATACATCACATCTCTTGCCACTGACTCAGTACAGGTGTCAGGATGAAGGGATGAGTTATATATCAATGGGGTAACCCGATAGACCACTGGACTCGGGTATATATATTGGTACACAAAAAACAGTCACAGTGGAAATGAATTTGCTAAAATATAAAATAGCACATTTGTTGACAAAGTATACAGATTTATGACAGCACCTAGTAAATGCAAAAATGACTAGATTTAATCAATTGAACAAAAGTTAGGTCAAAAAGATCAACCATTCTACAGACAAAATATATGTCAATATCATCTTTTAAAAAACAAAAGACAGGTGCAAGTAAGGTGATAAGTGCAGAAAGTTGGGATCAGTGCAAACGATGTGGGGGAAGGAAGGTCGTGCATATAGAAACACAGTATATTCAGGGACCTAGCCTGCCACTTAAATGGCAAGACACACAAATGCAACAGCATAAGCAAAGAAAGCAGTTGTACAATCACTGTCAATCTCGTATGTTGATAGAGAACAAAGAAAAGTAGACGTTTCGACCCCTATTGGGACCAGCGAAATGAATATCTTGGAAAACGGGGTCTTCATCAGGACTGGAGAAAGGGAAACAGGCTTACACCTGAGGACAATAATAGAAATTAATGAGGTGTGTCTAACTGGCAGCCAATTATATTGATTGTAAAATTTAAACATTAATTACCAGCATCAGCAGGAAAAATTCGAGCTGAAAAATTGAAAGGTGGGCCCACATGGCTCCTGAGGAGGAAACAGACGGAAGAACAAAGGAGTACAACAGGATTAAAAATTTGAGTATAAAATGGTATACGACCACCAAACTATGGTGATAAAGTACTCAACATTGGGTGTGGTTTGTTGGAACTTAGGTGAAGATTTCCTAAGGACGTCTGAATAATCAGAATGGGCAGTGGTTCAAGCGTAACCAAAGCTGTGAAACAAAGAGATGCCAATGAGGTCTTGTTGTGATAGAGACAAACGGTATTGTATAATTAAGCTAAAAAATACAGAGTTGCAATGTTAATTAGCAGTAATGTAACGCATGTAATGGTAGTGCATTATGATAAAAGCGCCCGTTGTATGGTAATGACGGCATGCTGGAGCACGGTCATTCCAAAACGGAGGAGCCTTAAATAGCTAAAATGCTTGAAAAAAGGTTTTATAAGTGTCCACGATAAACTAATTAAAGCGTGTGTGTGAAAAAGGCTGTGTAACAACAGCCAAATGGCAGCTTTGAAACTAGAGACTAAACGGTCCAACCATCGAGACCTTTTGCCGTTAAATTAAACGCGCTGGAGCGGGAGACAGAAAAAGATTGACACGAATATGAGAAACAAACGTGCGAGCAGCGCAGTGTGACATACCTCCAGGGCAGCGTCGGAGCATCTGACAGCTAACCCTGGGGGTTGTCACATGACTAGTTAAATAGCTGATGTCAATCGTATACGTGCAGTCCGAAGGATTGCAAGCTAATTGGTTAAGACTCTGGGGTGTGGCAGCCAAACTTGAAGCGGCATGACATAGGCTCGGGATAGCCGAAATTGAAACTAATCAAGACAGAAGGCAAAAACGCGAGAATGGTTTTAAAGTACATCGAGCATAATAGACATTAGACAATATTCAATGCGAGGCAAAACATCAGTTAGAAATGGTGGTATCAAAATATTAAATACACACAAATTCGAGGAAAACGCTTGAATGTTGTAAGATACTAACTGCAATGCAGCTTCCATTCTAAAGGTTGCTCGATCACCGTCAATGCATGATTATAATGGGCACATAATTGCTAGATAGAAAATTTAATTTTTTTAGATTTTGAAAAATGGGTACCAGCAGTGATCCTAATTAACGGGCAACCTATCTAATAATGAAGTCACAATATTGGGTTACAAATATTTGCTCGAGAGTTGTAAAATACTGACTGCGAAGCAGCTTCCATTCTAATGGTTGCTCGATCAACATCAATGCATGATTGTAATGGGCACAGATCAAGAAACATAAATGCTAGATAGAAAATTGCATTTTTAGAGATTTACAACCATAGATACCAACAGTGATCCTAATTAAAGGGCAACCTATCTAATAAAGAGGTCACGCTATCGGGTTACAAATAACACACATGATGATAGAAGTGTTAAAAGCGTCATGTGGCATATGAGAAACAACTTCATAAGGTTACCATTCGGTAACACAATGTACGCTATTGTGGTAACCCTGTGTGAGGTTCAAACCCAACAACTAACATGGATCCTAGATATTGTTCAATAGAGATAATGGAGCATATGTTGCATCTAATTTATTAAGGCCATTTTGGACAGATCTGAAACGGTCCATTCATTTACATTCTCTGATATTGAGAATTGAACCTAGGTCACCTCCCCTGACACCCAGTGTGATGGCCTTAATGACCAGCCATTTCATCGATTCGGGGGGATGGTTGAGTGTTTGGAAATGCTCAACCATGGGAGCTCCCATGGTGATACACCTTATCCTGCTGCAATGCTGTAATATCCGGCATTTAACCTTTTGAGTTGTCTGACCTATATAGATTTTATTACAGGGACAGACAATAGCATAAATGACGTTCTTAGTATTGCAATTAGTGAGTATTTTTAGATCCACTGTACAGTTACAATGTTGGAACGTCTTGGTTTCAATAGTAAGGTTGCAGGCTTTGCACTGTCCACATTTTACATGGCCTACTGGAGCAGGAAGTTGCCACATTGATTCAATGGTCGGTTTAGTAGGTGTTTCCAAAAAGGACTTAACCACATGGTCACGTACATTTTTTCCTTTCTTGAAGGAATGCATAGGGGGTTCGGGGAGCTGTAACTCTGCTGACACTAAATGCCAGTGTTTGTTGACAATGTGACGGATTTCATTACTCCTTGTGTTAAAAGTGGTAACACATATCAACCTGTTGAGGTCCGTGGCCCGGTCCTTAGGAGTTAGAAGAGTATCTCTGTGATTGTGCCAGGCTCTTTTTCTGGCCCTCTTGACCAGCCGTTTGGGGTAACCACGTTCAATCAGTCTGCAGATAAGATTGTCTGATTCAGTAAAGAAGTCCTCCTTCTGTGTACAGTTCCTCCTGATCCTGAGGAACTGGCCAAAAGGGAGATTATCACGTAAGCCTCTGGGATGGTGACTTCCATACCTAAGTAGGGTGTTCCTTTCCGTAGGCTTACGGTAAAGGGTCGTGTACAGGCAATCATCCATGGCCTTGATTGAAATATCAAGGAAGTCGATAGTAGACTTGGCCTTATTGATAGTAAACTGCATATCCACAGATCTCTCATTTAGCCACTTGAAAAAGTTATTAAGTTCCAAGTCACTGCCTGTCCAGATCATAAGGATGTCATCAATGTAGCGTTTCCAATAGGCAACCTGCTTCCTGAAAGGGTTCAGGATGTTGGTGACATAGGTTTGCTCAAAGTCATCCATATACAGAATTACCATACAACGGGCGCTTTTATCATAATGCACTACCATTACATGCGTTGCATTACTGCTAATTAACATTGCAACTCTATATTTTTTAGCTTAATTATACAATGCCGTTTGTCTTTATCACAACGAGACCTCATTGGCATCTCTTTGTTTCACAGCTTTGGTTACGCTTGAACCACTGCCCATTCTGATTATTCAGACGTCCTTAGGAAATCTTCACCTAAGTTCCAACAAACCACACCCAATGGTGAGTACTTTATCACCATGGTTTGGTGGTCGCATACCATTTTATACTCAAATTTTTAATCCAGTTGTACTCCTTTGTTTTTCCGTCTGTTTTCTCCTCAGGAGCCATGTGGGCCCACCTTTCAATTTTCCAGCTCGAATTTTTCCTGCTGATGCTGGTAATTAATGTTTACATTTTACAATCCATATAATTGGCTGCCAGTTAGACACACCTAATTAATTTCTATTATTGTCCTCAGGTGTAAGCCTGTTTCCCTTTCTCCGGTCCTGATGAAGACCCCGTTTTCCAAGATATTTATTTCGCTGGTGCCAATAGGGGTCGAAACGTCGACTTTTCTTTGTTCTCTATCAACATACGAGATTGACAGTGATTGTACAACTGCTTTCTTTGCTTATGCTGTTGCATTTGTGTGTCTTGCCATTTAAGTGGCAGGCTTGGTCCCTGAATATACCGTGTTTCTATATGCACGACCTTCCTTCCCCCACATCGTTTGCACTGATCCCAACTTACTGCACTTATCACCTTACTATCACCTTACTTGCACCTGTTTTTTTTTTTTTTTAAAAAAGATGATATTGACATATATTTTGTCTGTAGAATGGTTGATCTTTTTGACCTAACTTTTGTTCAATTGATTAAATCTAGTCAGTTTTTGCATTTACTAGGTGCTGTCATAAATCTGTATACTTTGTCAACAAATGTGCTATTTTATATTTTTGTAAATTCATTTCCACTGTGACTGTTTTTTGTGTACCAGGATGAAGGGATGGCCAGAGCCTCATTTCACATGCTTGTGATGTATACCAGCAACACACACTATGATGTGCTCATGTCCTGATAGTCAATGCCACAATGGGGTGCATGGAGAACATTTGACACACGGACATACCCTACAGCACTAACCACAGAGGTGAAGGTGATGGCAGCCCTGCACTTCTTTGCTACTGGTACCTTCCAGTATACTGTGGCTACTGCTGGTGGTATGTTACAAACTATATTTAGTCGTGTGCTACGCGATGTCTTGGAGGGGATGTTGCATTTCCTTGACCTGTACATCAAGTTTCCTAGCCCACGTCAACTCACTGAAATAAAGGATGCCTTTTATACATTGGGGAGGATGCCGAACGTCATTGGATCTATTGCACTCCAGGTTAGACCTTGTGTCTACAGTGTCTATGTCAGTGAGTGGTGTGTTGTGTGAAGGATCCATATGTTTCAGCACAATGTAGGAGTGGAATGCAGCTCACAACAGCACAGAGTATGAATGAGACCATGCTATGGTGTCGGCTATATTGGTGTGTCCATTCCATTCACTGTCAGATGTCCCCTGTCAATGATGTATATGTGAGTTCCTGTGTGTGTTGTGCAATGTACCATATATTGCTCTCCACACTTGTCATTTGCAAGACAAACCTCCCCAGCCAGGCCAGGGGGCACCCCTGGACACTGCATCCCCAGACAATGAGTTTGAACATATGGTTGCAATGCCTGTGTGTGCGACCGTGTTTTGTTTGGCCAGTGCATATGTGTGATTTTCTGCAACATCATTTCTCAGGCCCAGGTGTCAGACATCTTGCCCGGGCATCATCTTTGTGAGTGACTGATGCCACGTGTGCAATGTGTTTTAGCACAGAATGTGTGTGTATGGCCAGCATCGGTGTTATTTGTTTACAAGTCAGGGCCTCCTTCTCCCCCAGGCCAGTTAACCCATCATGAAGCGTGCCAACATTGCAGTGGGTGCAGGTTGACTTTCAGGATGTCAGTCAGTGCAGTCCTGGTGTTTGTTGGTGCCCAGTTCCCAGCATGGCCTTGTGCTCCCCACAACAGAGCACAGTGTCAGACATCTTGTCAGTCCATTCCCAGTCCCTGTGAGGTGAGCATGGTTCAGTGTGAGCTTGCTGGGCCATGTGGGTGGGTGTGGAATGTCTGTGACTGCAACTCCCATCATGCTCTTGGCTAAACCCCCCTTCCCAGCATGCCCATACTTCTTTCCTTTTGACTCTGCTTCCCTGTGAGGGGGTGTGACAGCAATGGCAAGATGGCTGACTGTGAAGTCCTGCGTTTGTTTGGCTACAAGTCCAAAGAGAGCCCCTGTGCTACAGACAGCAGCACCTAGTACGGTGTATCTTTGGCTGATATTTCACTACGGTGTGAGTCAATGCATTCTACCCGGTGAGTTGTGTGGAGTTTGTGTTGCGGGGTGTGTGTGTCTCAACATGCTGGAAAGTATGGTGGGAGCTGTCAGTCCTCCTTCCCACCCGGCCAGACATTCCACCATGAAACGTGCTTCCAGTGGAGGGCGTGCAAGTTGACTTTCAGGATGTCAGTCAGTGGTGTCCTGCTTCTGATTGGCGCACAACCCCTACCAGGGCCTTGTGCTCCCCACAGCAGGACCCAGTGTCAGCCATCTTGTCATTCATTTTCTACTCCCTGTGATGTGGGCATGGTTCAGAGAGGTCTTGATGGGCCAATTTTGAGGGGAGCATTATCTGTGACTATAAACCCCATCATGCTTTTGGACATACTCACTTCACCTGCATACCCACTATTCCTTCCTGTCAGTCAGCTGCACTGTGAGGTAGTGTGTTTGTGGTGGCAAACTGTCTGACAGTGTTTATTTGGCTTTGTGCCACTGCCTTGCTGTATTTGTTTGTAGGTTGGTAAATGTCATGACACAGTTTCAAGTCACTATGAGATGGCAGTTATTGTTTTTGTCTGACTAGCATACACATCTTGGGATGATTATCTATTGGTTACTGTGGCTTTGCTAACGGTGCATGGTTTCACTGTACCCTTGCCACACTATATTGAGTATGTTAGTAGTGTACTCACCAGGCTCTGGTATGTCTGCTAGACCATGGACGCTCTCTGGTGGTAGGATGTCCCGCACCTTCTCCTCCCAGGTCCTGAAGTATACTGGTGTGCCAGGAGGGCCACCGCCAGTGCGCTGACTCAAGGCGTGATCTTTCTCGATTAGTTTCTTGACCCTCCTGCACACGTCATACCACCTGTTCTGGATATCGTCCTTTGTGTGCAACGTTGGTGCTTGTACGTTCACCTTGTCCACAATCCTCGCCCACATCTTTGTTTTCTGTGACATGGGTGTCCTTTGGACCAATGTACCAAACAAATGTGGCTCTACTCTGATGATCTCGTCTACCAGCACTTCTAACTCAGTATCTGTGAACTTTGGATTCTTCTTTGGGGGCATGGTGATGGGTGGTGGTGGTGAGTGATGTGTAAGTGAGGGTGGGTTAGTGTTGGTTTTGCTAGCTGTATGTGTGGGTGCTTTTTGTGAGGTGCTAATGGTGTGAAAGTTGTGTGATGGGTGAGTTGTGAGTGTGTCTGTGGTTGCTGTGTGATGGTGTTTTCTGCTGGCTGTGGTCTCCTATTTGCAAAGGATCATGGTAGTGATTGATGTCCTTTATATAGGTGCAGTTGTGGATGTGTCTTTGTTCCAGGTTATTTTTTTTTATATTTATTGACTTTGTCATTGCTTGTTTGGTCCTTTTTTTGTATTTTTTCCTTTGGGTTTTCTAGGCATGAAGGAGATTTTCTTCTGACCGAGACGGACGCTGATGTTGGCTCGTGCGGGCTTCTACGACGTTCACGCTGACTTTCTTCTGTGTTTCATACGTGTCGGTCGCGGAGATCTCTATTGCTTGAGGTCCCTGTTTTCTGTGCGTGTCGGTCATGCGGCTTGGGCTCCGTGCGAGTCAGTCTGGGTTTACACGCATTGCATCGTACTGCGCGGATCGGACATCGCAGGTACGTGTCGCTCGGGTTCATTTCTGGTACGTGTCGGTCATTGAAATCACGTCGGTTTTCCGGGCGAATCACTGTTTTCCCTACGGCTCGGTCGTACGGCTTGTATTCCGTACGTGTCGGTTGTAAATCACACATGTTGCATTGTACTGCCCGGGTCGTACGGCGCCGGTCCGTGTCGGTCGGTCTCCGTTCCGGGTCTGTGTCGGTCAGTACGTTTTGCGGCCGGAATCGGAATCGGCCCCTAAGTGATCTTTGTCTGGGTTATGAAAGGGAAGGACATTTTCCCACCTAGAACCAGTTCAGGCACTAAACGTAATAAGTTGACATTTTAAACCCTAGAGGATTTACATGGTACCACCCACAACTTTGTCTGTCCTCCAAATGTCAAAACACCACCACCCACAGTCATGAAAGTAGTAAGGTGTCTATTAGTATGGCAGATGGAGGCACCACTGCATTGCCGGCGGTGGCGGAAAAGGCTTTTTTCAGCACGCCAGCATTGGTCCTCACGCCCGCCATATTAGTATGGCCAAACATAGCCCATTTCCAGAACGCCGCGGTGCGACGTGAACCGCCATCAAAGTGCACCCGCCACTTTGGCGGTGGGAGCCAATGAAGACTCACTGCCACGCGGAATGACGTTCCGACTGCCGTACAAATCAGGATGCCCCAAACAGCCAGTCGCACCGCAGCAGAGAAACCGCCCAACCAGAGACAGCGGAAGCATCACAGCGGAGCGCGAAACCAGAGTCCCGGTCCCTTCCACCCGGTCCCGACCGCAATGGATCCTGCTCTACTCGTCTTCTCGGTGCCGTACCTAATACATTACCAGCAAGTCATGGACCATCACGGACAACGGCGCAGGTACGCAATAACACAACTCCGCCCACAACACACAACTCATGGGCCGATATAGGGTTCCTGTCTACACCAGACACCCTGGTGGGGACAGGAACACATCCACAAGTGTACCCACACATGTCCTACCTGTCACCAAATCACCCCTCCGCATCCAGGTCACCCATCTACCGCAATCATTAAGCAATGTACCGGTCACGTCACCGCAGTGGTGAAGACACGGGATAACATGCGCACAATGCAGAAGGCAGGGCCAGTGCCAGGCATGGGCAGTGCACAAAGACCACAGGGCCATACCTCCACCCTCCACACACTATGCCCCCCCTCTGAATGGACATGCCATGTGCCCCTCCTGTGCTCCACCATGCACAACAACAAGCCAGGTGACCCCACAGCCTGCACCACACACCAAACAACTAGGGAGACAGCCACAGCAGGAGTGGCTGCAGAGGAACACACAGCACAGAAGCACTGGGCCAAGGCAACCCATACACCACAACACCACCACACACATGTCAAGAAAACGGAGTCCAAGCAGAAAATGAACACACACACAGATAATGAACAATCACTCCACTGGACACACAGCCTGCCAAGCCACACAGACATACCCCATACTGACACACAGCCACATACACGGACCACATGCCAGCAGCAATGGAGTACAACATATAGGAAAGCTAAAGTGAGGTGCCCAGAAATGGAAGGCCGATGAGCTAACTACCAAGCATGTGTACATCACATGCAAGACAAGAAACATATAACAACACCCTCAGCCCATAAAATCACACATGGCTGGCACAGTGAGTGAAGTCAAACCACAGTCACCTCAGTGCAACAACTCAGGGAGACAGCAAGGCAACCCATGTATAGTCACAGGGATGAAAGAAAGGCCCTGAAGTCAAACAGTGAACAGCCACACATATGTATCCAACTACTTGACAGGAGGATGTCAGCAGCACAACACACAGGGCCCATTGACACACACCATGACTGTCAAACACAAGTAGGAATCTTCACAGATACCCCCCATCACACCTGCAGCAACAGCACCATTGTCAGACACACAGAAGGGTGTCAATAATGTCCAGTCAATACACAGACAAACAATCATACTCCCTGGGGGTATCCACAAACATTACACACACACATGAATGCCAGAACCAATGTCTGCACAAAAACCACAGCCAAACACATAACTCAACAAAAACACACACAGAAGCACAACAAGACCAGACATGACCTGTGCAGCCAAACTGTGGAAAGGCACTGGGAACACAGACAGAACAGGTGTACACAACCTCATGCGTCAGGAACAATGCACAGACAACAAACCACAACACAGACAAGAAGTGCACCATCACAAAACAATCATGGACACAAACTGGGACCAATGGGCCTACAATGAGACACAGACAGACATACCACACCACCCATCAAGTCAACATGATGTCACAGTGTACCACATGCCTGCACATGCACAAGAATGACAAGAGATAGCTCAAATATGAGAGGAGAAAACACCAAGGACGCACCTAACACAAGCACAGGAACTAGAATAGACCTAAGTTCATGTGACAGACACACAAGTAAGGCACACCACACTGGCAACACACATCTGATTGAAGCACACCACACCAACAAAACACACACACTGACATGCAAATAGAACATCTGTCAGCTGCAAGAGACAACACAGCCCATACACTGCACACAGCCACATCAAACACACAACAGATGCACATGTCAATACATCACATTGCAAACACAGCACGGCATCCGGGGATGCACACCAGGCAAGGACAAGGCATTATACACCCACAGCACTGCATGCACACCAAGCAGTGTGTGCACACCAAATATACCAGCCCCACACAGATATGAGTGACACACCATGAACACCCACGACAACAATCAAAACAGCACACTGACAACATCACACTCAGGAAGTGAAGCAGTACCTCAGAAAACACACATACACCTAACCCAACACCCACAGATACACAAGTCTGGGACACCAAAGTGGAAACAACCTGACCAGAGGACTGTGCAGCACAAACAGTTGAACTGCATATGAGCAACCATGACTGCTAAACAGTACAAGAAAATCACATATAACCAATTGGGAAAATGTCCTAAGTGGCACATTGCTCCTGTGCAAAGACCTGCACCACAAAGCACAGTGTCACAAATGAAGTGATTGGGAGGCGCACACACAGGCAACCCAAGGGGACAGCTGACATGAAAGTTAAGTGGTGTGTACATCAGTAGTGGACATGGCAGGAGTGTACCATACACAAATAGATGGAGTGCAGACTCACAAGGGGTAGGCATCTGAAGCACAGATAGGGGATGGTATGACACCACATGCCATACTGGAGGCAATAAAGCCCCATGTGACAGGAATGCATGAGAAAACACACCCACAATGTCAGTGTGGCTGAGCAGGTATGCACAGTGACCACAAATAGCATCAAGACACATGGATGATCAACAAAACACAACACTGACTTACCAGTCACATACTCTGCATACTCATAATTGCCAAAAACAACAAGTAGGAGTCAGCCAGAACTGCAAGGACACACCAACACACTGCACGGTGCACAACATACAACACCCACATGTGCACACATTCACAATCACAGGGCTGAACAATCACACAAACAGGTACTCCACTCCTGGGTGACACATGTGGGTAGTTATGTTATGTTATGTTATGTTATGTTATGGTGTTTTGTAAAGTGCGCGATTACCAAGTAGGTGTCCTGGCGCTGTCCACAAATCCTGAAAAATTAAGCTGGTGTAGTTATCAAAACAACCAAGTTTTTAGAGCTTTCCTAAACTGGAGAAGATTCTCCATAAGTCTCAAATGGGGAGGAAGTTTGTTCCAGAGCTTGGCAGCCCCATAGGAGAACCTGCGTCCTCCCCAACGGACTTTTTTTATGGTAGGAATGGAGACAAGTCCAGCCTCTGCCGAACGAAGGTGCCGGGCAGGAACATACCTGGTAAGATGCTTAATCAGGTATCCTGCGCCATCACCCTTCAAGGCCTTGAACACCAAGCACAAGGATTTAAATTGAACTCTCTTGTAGATAGGCAACCAATGTAAATCATGGATAGCCTTGGAAATCGGGGAGAACTTTGGAATGCCCGTCAGTAGTCTGGCCGCCGCATTTTGTAGTAATTGCAGTCTGTGCATCAGATTTTCCTGCATATTCAGATAAAGGCTGTTGCAATAGTCGAGACTGGAGGACACAAGAGCGGTGACCACCGTTTGTCGACTTTCGGGAGGAAGAAAAAACAGGATCTTTCTCAACATTCTTAGAATGAAGCCTGTTTTAGATGCTACTGCCTTAATCTGTAGTGACATAGTGAGTTTGTCATCCAGCACCATCCCGAGGTTTTTTACATTACTTACTGGGCTGGGACATGCTCCTAGTTCCTGAGGCCACCAGGTGGGAGTCCAAAAGCTGGGGTTATTTCCAAACAGCATTACCTCAGTTTTCGTAGAGTTTAGCCTGAGGCAGTTGCTGGCCATCCACCGGGCCACCTCAAGCATGCAGGCCTGGAAATTGACATCCATCCCCACGTCACTTCCGGGGTATAGAGACACGACGATCTGTGTGTCGTCAGCGTATGACGTGACACTAAAGCCATAAGATCTAATGATGGGTGCAAGGGAGGCAACGTACACATTAAAAAGTGTTGGGCTTAGTGAGGACCCCTGTGGAACCCCACAGGGCAGGGAGAAAGGGCGAGAGGTGAAATTTCCCAATGCCACTGTTTGACTCTGAGAGAAAGGAGTTCAGCAATTTCCATGCTTTGTGCCGGACACCTCCTTTCCTCAGCCGGTCCATCAACAATCCGTGATGGACCGTATCGAATGCGGCGGATAGGTCCAGCAGGATCAAGGCTGCTCTGCCGCCCTGATCAACTGCTAACCTGATCTGGTCTGTTGCCGCGATCAAAGCGGATTCGGTGCTGTGGCCCTCCCTAAACCCATGCTGGGATACATCCAGCAAGGAAGATGCCTTTATGAATGCTGTAAGCTGTGTGTTCATTGCTTTTTCCACAAGTTTCGCCGGGAGGGGAAGTCGGGAAATAGGGCGAAAATTGTTAGGGTCCGTCGCATCTAAACTCGGTTTCTTCAGGAGGGGGAGAATAGAAGCCGTCTTCCAGATGTTAGGAAAGATTGCTTCTTGAAACATCCCATTGAAAATGGGTGTAAGAAGGTTGGCTATCGGCCCCGGTACTAGTTTCATAATCCTTAGTGGACAGGGGTCATGAGGAGAACCTGAATTAGCTTTAGTGAGCAAATCCAAGGTATTTTGTATTGTAAGCGGAACAAATTCCTCCAGGGTAATGGATGACGTGTCCCCTTCAGTGAGTCTTTCCTCTGCTTTCTCCTCCCACCTGATTGAGTTGCTGAGGCTGGTAAAGATATTATTAACCTTGGTGGAGAAAAACGACGCAATGCTTTCGCAGAGCTCAGTGCTAGCCGAGATGGAGGTCGGTGCAGGAGAGGATAATTTTGTGATAGTAGTTGACATTGCAGGGGCACACACACATCAACACTCCCGACAAATTCACCCCCTTCACACTGCACACTTCTTGACCACCCAAGTGCACACATTGAGAGTAACCCATGTGACTAGGATGACTGACCATCACAAGATGACTACACACCTACACTGCTGGGAACACATAAAGTAAGATCACACAGACATGATGACCCTGGCCGGCCAGCCTGCCTGCAATCCTGTGGATAGAATCTCACTCTGTGCGGGCAGTGCCTCAAAACCTGACATGTGTACAATATAGCTAACATGAACAAAGAATGATATTGACAACAGTATTTCATCTACATCAACCATCATTGCACCCACAAGTATCAGAGTCAGGAAGAACTGAAGTCTCTGTCTCCCCTGAAAAACTAGAAAAAGTGAGACAAGCCATTGGCAATGTTGAAGTGGCATACAGAGCATGTGGCACAGTAAACCATACACACACAGAAAAAACTTTAATCAGTAAGGACACTGACAAAACAGACAACAGGAGCAACTGTCTTTATTCACATATTGCACAGATAGGCACCAATATTAGACAAGGGCAAGGCCAGTGGCCAGCACAAAGTGCAGAGTAGTTAGATGAGAAGCTGCACAGGCAAGTGGCAAACAGCAGTGAACAACAAGGCCAGTGGCCAGTCAAATGTGCAGAGTGAGTCCATGAGAAGCTGCACTGGCAAGGGGCAAACAGCTATGAACAACAAGGCCAGTGGCCAGTCTAATGTGCAGAGTGATACTCAAATGCTTTGGTAACCAGGTAATATTTTCTAAGGTGCTCAGCAAATTAAGGGTTAAGTCTAGCAACTAATATCCAAATACTCGGTGCTTCTAAGGGAGAAAAGATTGGTTACCACTACAACCTTAATAATCTCCTCTAGTGAGGGGAAAAATGCACAGTAATGACTTCAATATTCCAAAACCTATATTGCTATGTGAATGGTGTACGTCGCCGTGAACACGGATTTACCGGTCGCGGTAATGGGGACAGGTCACGTACTCGTGATTCGACACAGTTTATTATGCGCTTTACTTGGTATTACTCAAACGCCTATTTCAAGATGCACGGATAAGACTCATATTTACATAGCAATATAGGTTTTGGAATATTGAACTCATTACTGCCTGAAGTGTTTACCTTTTTGATGATTATAGAGGACCACAAGCAGACAGATTTTAGGCCCTGAAGAAGTCAACTGTGCATTATACTGCACGACGAAACACGTGTTGGCGTTTCTCTGCAATTCAGAACATAAAGAACAATCTGTGTTTAGAGACAAAAACGTACTGGTTGGACTATGATGTGATGTATAATAAAAACTGAAACTGGACCTGGACCAAGAGTCTGTTGGATACTATTAATTATTGGAAGTGTGCTCAGGGGGACTTTATATTAATGTGCAGAGTGAGTCCATGAGAAGCTGCACAGGCAAGGGCCAAACATCAGTGAACAACAAGGCCAGTGGCCAGTCTAATGTACAGAGTGAGACCATGAGAAGCTGCACAGGCAAGGGGCAAACAGCAGTGAACAACAAGGCCAGTGGCCAGTCTAATGTGCAGAGTGAGTCCATGAGAAGTTGCACAGGCAAGAGGCAAACAGCAGTGAACAACAAGGCCAGTGGCCAGTCTAATGTGCAGAGTGAGTCCATGAGAAGCTGCACAGGGAATGTGTGCGACTGTACCCTGCCATGGTCAGCAACACAGTCATTGGGGTAACAATGGGCAGTACAGGCACCGCTGTGGGAGAGACAGGTGTGTGATGGTGACTACCACTCAGACTTGGCTGTTAGTCGGACTGGGAGCTGGCTGTGTGTCGGGGACAGTTCGAGGACTTGACCGGGGAGAAAGAAGACCAGCTGAGGTAGAGGCAATAGTGGCTTGGGAAGCCGGATGTAGTAGCACGTGGAGGTGGAGTCATGCTGCTATGAGACACAGTGTGGGTAGGAGATTGTGGAGGGGTACCTTTCCACTTGGGGATTCTAAATGGATTCCCTGTCTTGGGATTAATGGAAAGCCGTGTGGACACAATAGGCACACTCACCACCAAAGCTGCATCAGGTGCAGACGGTGGCCCTCCTTCTGGGGACGTGT
This sequence comes from Triturus cristatus, assembly GCF_964204655.1. NCBI lineage: Eukaryota > Metazoa > Chordata > Amphibia > Caudata > Salamandridae > Triturus > Triturus cristatus. The sequence continues at coordinate 831,819,692 of NC_140584.1, read as the reverse complement.
TGGATCCAGTGGTATGCTTGGCCTGGCCTTGCCTTTGCTCCTCCATCCCCTGTTTACCAGGTGTTCCCCCTACAGTGCCCTCCTTTCCCTGCTTCACTGGGCTTTGGATGGGAGTCGAGGTTGTGGATGAATCTGCCTTGGAGCTCTTCTTATGTGTACTCTTAGCAGGCACCACCTTCTCAGTGGGCACGGAAACTGTCTGCTTGTCTTTGCGAGACGCTTTTGGGACAGGAGAGTCCTTGGTTGGGGATGCCTCTGAGGCACGTGACCCTGAGGTCTGCTTCTTGGCTTTGTGGCCCTTGTTGTCGCCTGACAGGCTTTTGTCTCTGCGCTCTGGTGTGGCTTTCGTTTTCTGTGGGGATGGTGTCTGCGCCCTGGACTGCTTGGGCTGCTGCTTCTGTGTGCTGCGTGTGCTTTATCTTGACCTTGAGGTCTGTTGTGCGTGGTCACTATCGTCAGATGTGGCCACTGGCAGGGGGGTGGACAAAGGGACTCCAAGATTGTGCCAGTTGAAGGGCTGCCGTCCCTGCGGAGGACAAAGACTGGACAGTCCGGTGTAGCCCACCCACGTCTGAATGTATGCCCTCCATGAAAGCAACCACCTGTGCCAACTTTTTGTCATGGTCTATGAAGGCATTGAGGAGAGCTGTCTGGCCCACACATAGCTGGCGCAAAAGGTCTACAGACTCAGCACTGATGGCAGCGGGGGTGACAGGGGAAGGGGCAGCAGTGCCTGGGGTGAAGGACACTCTTCCCTTCTTACTGGTGCGAACACGGTCAGCACTAGTGGAAGTAGCTGGGAGGGTGGGCACTGTATGCTGTGTGGTAGAGGAGGAGGCAGAGTCCCCGTTCCCTGTGCCCGCCAAAATGGATATGTCACCGCTGGCATCAGATGACTATGAGCTTTGCGTCTCTGGCTGTGATTCCTCCAGCAGACTCCTGTCCCCCCTCCGAGGCGCTGGTCACATCTGTGTCACTGTGCTTGTGTGCAGCTGTTGGGCTTGATGCCTCACCACTGGTGTCCGTCCCCTGTCCTTCCATGCCCAAAGGAAATGCTGCATGAGAGAGAGATGTAGGGTCAGTTCATTGACATCAACAGAACAAACATATGCCAGCAAATCATCACTGAAGATGATGAAATCTACATGTTGCACACCACCCTGTGCAACAACATTGTGCGACCTCAATTTTTAACCTGAACAGTGCGTGTCAACAAGCAAACCAGGCATAAGTGAGCCATGTGATGACCACACTGCACAATATCCTGGCGGTGGCTCTGTTCAACCAGACACACAAATAGTTCTGAGCACACCTAGGGCCCTGATGGGGGCAAGGATGAACCCCACAACATGTTGCCTCTGTCAGATCTGGATGGAGCAGAAGGTGACAATACAAATACAGACTCCAACATAACATTCCACAATGGCCATGAGCTCATGCCATCCACCATGTTGTACTTTGAGGCACAACTACTGTTGCACATTGGCGTCAGATGTCTAAGCCTCACAAATCTGAGGTCAGGCAATGCACGCATTGATGAAAGCACACTCAGACTAGGCACAACGCCGTTCCCTTCCATGTGACTTACCAGACTACCCCAATGCAGACAATACCTGAAGCCCACGACTCCGAATGCTATGTAAATGCCCAGTACTTAAATTACATTAGGAAGTATAGGTAGGGTAAATGCCTGACAGCTACAACCAGCACATAGGCCACTTACAAGCCACTGCATCACTCTACCAACATCACATAGCCCAGCGCAGATATGTCTAACAGAGACAAGAATGCATCTCACATGGTACATCAGCATGGGAGAGCCACACGTAAATGCATGCAGGTGTGAGGGTGGACACAGTACCTGCCCATGTCATACACATGCAGGATGCCAGCACATAAAGCCATGTGTAGTCTGCCCACAACTGTTCATTTTTAGGTAGAGCAAGACATACATTACATATCAACATATGTTTGGGGGTAGACTCACTGTGTCCAACACTGCGCAGCCCTCAATGTCCTTGCCCTGTAAGTGGCTCTCTGTGTCATGGATGTCACATTGAGGGACATGATCTCACAAACCCACACCCTTCTCACAAGCCCTGTCGTGTGCAATCTACAGAGCTGAGATGGCTCGTTGATGGAGAGTAAGGAAAAAAAGACACAAGTAAAACTCTGTATATTCAGTGATGTGTCCTTGTCAGATTGGGCGGTGTCTGTGCAGGCCAGGTGGGCTCACACTGAGAAGGACAACAGGGACCTACAGAGCCATTCACACAAGCAATCACTGTCCTAACTCATGCATTACATTATGTTATGTTAAATTACTTTTATAAGGTGCACAGCTACCCAAAAAGGGTTTCCCCGCGCCAGCCTGAAGAGTGGAAAAAGAAAGTAATGGTATTATTGGTTGAACAGCCATGTCATTAAACCCTTGCGAAAGTTTGCAAAGCTTGCTTCATGATGAAGGGATGCAGGAAGAGTGTTCCACAAAGTAGGGCCGAGAAAGGCAAAGGAGCAGCAGCCCATCCGTGAGAGTCTAACTCTGGCAACCAAACATTTTCCCTGGGTTGTGGAACGCAACAGGCGTGTAGGTTGTTAAGGCTGAGCTAAGGCTTGCAGATATTGGGAGCAGTGCCGGACTTGATCTTAAATAAAAAGCTCAAGGCTTTGAACTTGACACAGCTTTCCACTTTCAGCCAGTGAAGATCACGTAGATAGCTGGAAATGGAAGTAGCTTTAGGAATTCGCCATAGTAGTCTAGCCGCAGTGTTCTGTACCACCAGCAGCCTCCGTAGAACATCCTTGTTAGCCCCTAGATAGAGGATGTTACTGTAGTCCAGACTTGAGGTGACAAGCGCCTGGTTCTTTGGGTGGAGCAGGGGAGCATCCAGCCAATTGTTTTTAGCCATTTTAATACAGTAAAGCAGGTAGCTGCCACCTTTACTGCTTGCTCTTTCATAGACAGCTGATCGTCAATAATTAAGCCCAAATTATGGACTTGTTGGTTGGGCTGGGGCGGGGCTCCCATTTCGGTAGGCCAATGCTGGGGGCCCCATATATCTTTATTAATCCCCAAAATGAGGACCTCGGTCTTATCGCCATTAAGTTTGAGCAGATTAATTTGCATCCATGCTGCAATTTTTCTTAAGCCGTCCTGAAGAACTTATGGACCGGACACCTTCTCTGTGGAAAGCGAGAAGATAATCTGGGTGTTGTCGGCGTATGAAAAAAGGGACAACCTGGCATCCTCTGCAATGATCGCCAGTGGTTTGACATAGATATTAAATAGCAACGGGCTGAGAATAGAGCCCAGAGGAAGCCCGTAGGGAGAAAAGTGAGATTTGGAAGTAGCAGCGGAAGAAACAATTTGAAATGTACGATTGGTAAGAAAAGATTTTATCCAGTTCAGTGCTGAGCCAGAAATACCAAGGGTGTGAAGGGATTTTATTAACACGGTGTGAGACACGGTGTCAAAAGCGGCGCTTAAGTCGAGTAATATGAGGGCTGTTGTGTCCCCCATATCCAAATGATGTATCAGCATTTCCGTAACACCCAATAGGGTTGTCTCTGTTGAAAAGACGGCTCTAAATCCAGACTGGGAACCATGTAGGAAATTGGAAGATTCAACAAACTGGGTGAGTTGAGAATTTACATGCTTTTCCAAAATTTTGGAATATATCGGAAGTAGGGAGATAGGCCTAAAATTGGATGGTTGGGCAGGATCAGCGTTGGCCTTCTTCAAGAGCCGAAGGATCATAGCGTGCTTCCAATTGCTTTCTGTAAGAGAGAAGATGTATCAAGTTGTTGCAACACCATGGTAGGTAGAAGGTCACAAGGGGAGCCTGACTTGATGCTACCTAGGATTTTCTTGAGTGAATTAATATCTAGGAGTGACCAAGATTGCAGTTTGTTGATGGGTTCTGCCATATCAATAGACCCAGGACTGGATTTTTGCTGCATAGGCATGACTGTCTGAGAGCTACTAAGCATGGAGTGAATATGCTTTACTTTGTTCACAAAAAAATTAGCAAGGTCGTCGCACTGTGATCTATCTAGGGGAGGGCGTGGGTTGAGTGTCTGGGCCCGATAGATTTTTAACCATTGTGAACAAAGCTCGCGAACAGTTCTGTGCATTGGAAATGGTGGATGCAACATAACTTGCATGAGCAGATTTACAAAGGGCTTGATATTCTTTTAGGCCTTTTTATATTTTAATTTGGAGTCAGTTGCATAGTTTCTCCTCCAATGCCTTTCTAGGGTTTTACATTTCAATGTTTCTGTTTTTAGTTGCTCCGTAAACCAAGGGGCAGGGTTGCGATGATTGTGTGTCTTTTTAATTGAAATAGGAAGGCAGTCGTCAATTGCTCTAAGAATCCAATTATGGATTGTTTCTAAGGAAGAGGTTGAAATTAGAGGAATAGGGGGGCACTATCGGAGAGGAGCTTATGGAAAGATTGAAAGATTTCATATCCAATTTGCTCCATTCCTAGTGTTCCAGAAGTGGCTGTGGTCAGGTAAGCTGGGACAGTGCAATAGAATTTGATTGCATAGTGATCTGACCAGCATAAAGGGAGAGATGGCAGACATTGAATATCAGACAGGTTGGAAAATATAGGATCCAGTAGATGACTTGCCATGTGAGAAGGACCCATATTACAAAGAAGCAGATTCATTGCTGCAAGGTCAGAAATCAGTGTGCTACTGGTAGAGCATGTAGGGTTGTCCAGATGAATATTAAAGTCACCCAGGATAGGGAAGTTTGTTGCTTTAAGAAGATGAGGGGAGATTAACTCCGGAAATGAAGCAGCCCAAGGGGCAATCGGACCAGTGAGGGGTCATCACAAGTTTAAATAGGCCTGCCTCACATCCCTTGAAAGGGAGTACTTCTAATTTACATGAATAGGATTTTTTGAAAATTGTGGCAATGCCACCCCCTATCTTAAGTTCTCTATCTATCCTAACTATGGCGTAATTAGGAGGTAAAGCAGAAGCCACATCCGGGCCCGAGTTCGTATGCAGCCATGTTTCGGTTAGAAAAATGGCATTAGGCTGTTCACTACTTAGCAGGTCAAAGATGTCCATTTTATGTTTGGAAAGGGAACGACAATTAATATTCCAGAAGGTGAAAGCCATATTGGAAGACTTGCAGCACAGTGAGGAACAATTGTCCTATGGGGGAGAAGTGGTAGCAGTAAGTGAGCTACACAGCTCTCTTGGAAGTGGTTTACGAAATTTAAAACTGCAGCAAGAGCATTTAGTAACCTCATCCATTGGATCGAGTCGATCGCACTCAGACTGGGGCATACTGCGATAGTTCAGCAGCTGTGCGAAGGAATATCCTATTGGGAAAATATGTTTTGATGATTTTTGACCAGGGGTTATGGCCCCTGGTCCCGTCTGGGCGCAGACGGGCGCAGACAGGCTTGCCTTTGGCACACCTTTGGCAAGGCATCCAGTTTTATTGAGGAAGGTAGGGGCCGCTAAAACACCAACCTCCTCACAACCGGAAGTAGCCTAAATGCTTCCACAACAATCGGGAAAAACTTGCGGTGGATCGGGGACAAGGCAGTTTGTGAGGTAAGTGCAGTTTTTAAATCAAATTAAAAAGCATATAGACAAGAGCGCATATTAAAAGCCAAGTTTAAGCAAAGTTTGAGCACAAAAGTATAAAATAGGAAAGTTCTGACCAGGTTCAGGCTGTCAAGCCACCAAGTGCAGCGAGTATTTAACTTCCCTACGCGCGTCCGCTGCGTGTTCAGCATGGCATCTGGTTTTATCGAGGGAGGTAGGTGCCGCTAAAACGCCAACCTCCTCGCCAACTTGCTGCGTCACTGTATGGCTGACAAGACAATGCATGTCCCTCAAATCTTGATGTGCAGGCAGGGAAACATGTGAAATAGCCTACACACCTCTTCCCCCTGGAGGATGCATGCTAGGCAGTGCATGACAAAACACCACACTCTCAGGCACATACTGCAGCAGCTCAACTTCAAGTGTGCCCCCCCTGCACTCTCACTCACACTGTTGAAGACTTACCACGACATTTGGGGCACCATATAGTCTTGGATACTGTGTGAGCACCTCGTCCACCAGGACCTCCAGCTCCTCGCTGGTGAAGGGACTGGTCCGGATCTTCTCAGTTCTCGCCATCACTGTGGGCAGTAGCAGCAGCAGGTGAGGGGTCTCAGGCAGGATGCTCTGGAAGCTGTGGAAATGTGAGGATCTCTCCCACATATATATAGCCAACTGGGGCAGTTTCAGTGGTTCCAAGCAGCTGCAATTGGTGTTCCAGGTCAGCCTTTTTCAAATGCATCCAATGATCGGCTCCGCGGTGGCGGAGCACGCCTACTGGGATTTTCAAAATTGCATTAGGCTGCCGCGATTGCGGTTCCCATTGGCTGTAAGGGCACAGTCCATGGCGGTGACACGCCGCAGGGGCCTGGCGGGCGCTACCGCGGTGGTGCATCTTTCAATTGCGCCCAATGACCTGCCCCACGGTGGCGGAGCACGCCTACCGCGATTTTCAAAATTGCATTAGGCTACCGCGATTGAGGTTCCCATTGGCTGTAAGGGCATGGTCCATGGCGGTGACACACCGCAGGGGCCTGGCGGTAGCTACCGCGATTTGGGTGCCATACATTGATATGTGTGACCATTATTTGGGTGGCGGAGCATGCCAACCGCCATTTGAGCATGTGTATATGCCTATCACTACTGCGATTGGGTCTTGGGCATTGGCGGTGACACACCGCTGCTGCCTGGTGGTAGCTACCGCGATTTGGGTGACATACATTGATGTGTGACCATCGTTTGGGTGGCGGAGCATGCCAACCACCATTTGAGCATGTGCATATGCCTATCACTACCGCAATTGCGTTTTGGGCATTGGCGGTGACACACCGCTGGTCCCAGGCGGTGGCTACCACGATTTGGGTGCCATACATTGATATGTGTGACCGTCACATTTAACCCACTGCTAACTACACATGCCATGTTTGTGTACATTGGCATGTACTCCCTCACATGTCACTTGTTATATTGATGGGCATGTACACAGAACAGTGTTGTTATGGACTCTCCAATGTGTACACATGTCAATCTGTGGAAGTGCTGTGAAACTCACAGTGATGTATGTCTTAATGAACAATGTGAATATTTGACTGTCTTCTTCTCTTGGATCATGCACACACGTGTTGTTTACGCTCAGCCTGTGGTCATTGTGTTGTTGATGTGTGCCCTGTTCAACTTACGCCTTATGGTGTGTCAGGTACAGCAGCTAGGTATGAGAAGTAGTGTTGCAGTTTTACACATATGCTGGATGAAATACTCTCAGGCGTGCTCATGCTAGATGTGGCCATATCCCTATGCGCATTCCCATGGTCAGATGTTGTTTCAGAGGTACTAGTTGTGTGAAAGGGGACAAGTGTACGAGTAGTGTAGCTGAAGGTGTCCCTACATGTGAGCTGCTCTGTGACTCAATTGTGATGACAGTCATTGTTGGCGTTGTGTCAGTCAAAACGTAAGATGTTGTGCACATCTCATGGTGTATTGCATTGACATGTGTCCACTTTCATCTCAACTAGGAGGAGACCAAATCTGTATCGTCCATTCACAGTGCTGGCAGACATGGAGAATGAGGAGATCATCCGGAAATTCCTTTGTCTGGATAGAGCCACCCTACAGAACCTATGTGCTATGTTGAAGCCCCACCTGCAGCCTTGCAGAACATATCCAACAGCTTTCACACCAACGTCTAAGGTGATGGCGGCCCTGCATTTTTTTGCCACTGGATCATTCCAGAACATGTGGGATGCTGCAACCTATGTTCAGCATGGTGCTGCGTGATGTCCTGTCCGCTATGATGATCAACAAGGACAGATATATCCATTTCCCCAGGGGGCCTGAATTGGCGACTGTGAAAGGAGATTTTTATGCACTCGGACACATCCCCCATGTTGTTGGTGCCATTGACTGCACCCATGTTGGGCTTGTTTCACCAAAAGCATGTGAGCACATCTATAGGAATCGTAAACACTTCCACTCCATAAATTTGCAAAGTGTGTTGTGCCAGGCGTATATGATCATCTCTCACATGTGTGCCAAATTTCCAGGCTCAGCCCATGACTCATACATCATGCGTAACAGTATTGTACCACAGCTGATGGCTAATCTGCCTCCTGAGCGTGCGTGGATTGTGGGTGAGTATGCGAAGTCAATTAGCGTGCTGTGTGTGTGACATGCTGTCCTGTGCCACAGTTGTATTACAAAGTAGGTCTGTGTATCTCATACCTAGGTGACTCTGCGTATCCCAACCGTCCTTGGTTGCTGAGCCCACTGCGGAATCCCCGGACACCAACTGACGTCCGCTACAATGATGCCCATGGGAGGATCCGTCGTGTATTGGAGCGTACTTTTGGTCTCCTCAAGTCACAGTTTCGCTGCCTGGGCAAGACCGGAGGTGCCCTGATGTACTCGCCCAAAAAGGTGTGTCAGATCGTTGTCGCATGCTGCATGCTCCACAACCTGGCCTCGCGAAAGGAGATGCCACTGCTCCTGGATGGTGATGAGCAGCTGAGGCCTCCGCCTGCAAACCAACCCATGTCCAGTGACGAGGATAGTGGACAGGAGTAAGGTGTCGAGCTGCGACAACAGCTCATCAACCGCTACTTCACTTGAAGGTGAGTGGCAATGTACAACGGGGCCATTGTCTGCTGATGTTGTTGTTGAAAAGGTCGATGTGAGCTTTGTGACTGCAGCATATTGTTGACTTAGTGCTGGCTGCCAATGTTTAGGGAACAGGGTAGTTATGCACAGCTACAGGATGTCTATGTCGGTACTGTTGCTCATTGCATGTGTGCAGATTGGAATACCCTGATGACAAGTGTTGTGTGATGGCTTTGATGCCACAACCTGACTAGTGACTATTGTTCTGTTGTGTTTTCCTAGGTCCCTTCAGCCTCTCCTTGCCTAGGGACAATCCGTGCTCCTGTGACATTGTAATCATGGTGAGCATTGCACATACCGTGATAAACATGGAGCAGACACAAAAACATTGGTGTGTAAGGAGTGTTTATTTACAATGGGTACAATGGCTACTTACTTCCCGAGGACGCTGCGGACTGATTCAACTTCTCGCGGCCCCCGCTGCGCGGGTACAGCTCGTGGGCTGGTTGCTAACTTCTGCCGCTGATAAGCGCGGGGACGCTTTTGGGGTCGCTCTTGCCGGATTTCTGAGGACGCTTTGCTGATACCTGAGGGACCCACCGGGGAGGCTGATCGCACGGGACTGCGAGGACCAGGGTGCATACTGCCAACTCTTCCTGCACACCTGATTCCTCTTTCCGGCTCCGCCTCCTCCACGCCCTCCCACCTTCTAATATCCTCCCTGTCCCTACGCGCTAGCGGTACGCGCGCGGGACGTAGCCCAGGGCGAAGACCGGGCAAAGAGCGGGCCGTTTGAGGCCATTCGAGGACGGTCGAGATCGGTCTCGGGCAGTCACTCTGATATTACGCCCTCTTGTGCCTCCTGTCGCCTGTCTGTGGTCTGCCTTGATATTATGGCCATGAGGGAGACACGAAGCAAGACTCAGGGCGCTGCTGGGAATTCCCAATGCACCTTGGACGCGTACTTTGCCAAAGCTGGAACACTATTAATCGAGGACATTACCACGCTAGAACGACGCATCTCCCAAGAAATCGAATGGGTAATGAGATCTTCGTTGGGTCCTTTAGCTGCCGCAACATCTCCGACCCAGAGACTTGATGTCAGCCAACAAATGGACAGGAGTAAGGGTTTAGAGGAAATTACAGATTTGGCTAGATTGCCATCCCCTCTCTCACTTGGTACTCCCAATTTTGAATGTTCTATTTTATCACAGGCTGACCTTAGTATATTGTCTCTCCCCCTCCCCCAATCTAAGCCTCTACATTCTAAGACCAGTTTGAACACCCTAGCACATCGTAGGGAGGAAAACACCTTAGGGGCTACGTTTCATGATCACAATGGGGCAGGGATGAGGGAAGGAGCCATCCCTAAGCATAGCAAGAAGCCCCAGACGTCTCGGGGGTACAAACGCAAAAACGCTAAATTACCAAATGCGCCACAGACCGAGAAACCTGAGTCCATTAATAAACCCCAAACAACACAACAAACTAAAGGGCCTTTGTCACCTAATCTCCTATCGAAAAAAGCAGATAACACTGGTCCAACCTTGGGGGAGGAGGATATTACACTTTTAGACATTCACAATCTGATGAGGCGTCTTCTTAGCCCTTTGGTAGCACGTTTGGGGAAAATTGAAACTTCCCTAAATCGCGTTGCTAGCGAATTAACCAAATTAGCAACTGTTCGCGTAAAAGACGCTATTGCCCCAGTTACTGTGTCGGGTGGCACGTTAAACAAGCTACCCCCCCCAGCCTCTAATTTGAATCTTGCCACCATTCCCCCAAAACCTAATACCCTGCCGCTTCCACCCAAATCACCAGTTACTGATTTAGCACAAAACATAACCCCAAAAAGAAATTTGCCTGTAGGCGGCACCAAGGGCCTGAATAAAAGCTCTAGTGGGGAATTAATGACCATCAACCTACCTCCCGAGGCTAGCCCATGCACTGTAATTCTAGCAGGTATCCCTGCCTTAAAAGAACCAATCCAAGAGTCTGTTGAATCGCTCAAAAATAAGGTCATCAACTGGCTTACTATCAACAGACCACTCCCTGTTGGATTAAGTAGCCAGATTTTGATGGTAAGAAGAGTCCAATGGTTGGGTGGCCTAAAGAAATCAATACAGGGAGATTGTGTCTTGGTCAATTTTAGGGACCCTAGAACAGTCTCCCATATATGTAATTGGCCGTATCGTGACAGGGGAACCACAATCCAAGCTCTACCGCTATCTTTCTTCTATCCACCTCTAGCACAAGGGCAGGGAGAGGCTGATTGGGAACTTGTATGCAGTAGAGGTAGAAGGCGGAGCTTTGGGAAAAGGAGTATCCCGTACATGACTGACCTATCACACTTTGACTACTTCCCCACGCAGAACAGATTTGGGAGTTTAGAATGGGTGGATTGACTGACCCGGACAAGTAGTGAAGAGGAATGTGTCTCACCTGCTTTAACAAAGGAATTCATCCCTTCGAAGGTTGAGGCTAGGACCCTGGCAGATCACAATCCTTCATATCTAGATATCCCGCCGGCTGAGGTGGTAAATCCCATAGCTCCTGTCTCTGTAACGAGTACTCTTTCAATACTTGAGCTGGGTAATACCACAGATCCAGATGAACCCACTGGCGATACCAACCCCCCGCTCTTAAAAGTATTATCATGGAATGTGGCGGGCCTTGTCAACAAGTTGCATTGTCCAGAATGGAACACCTTCGTTAGGAGTAAGGACATCTGTATGTTCCAGGAAACCTGGGCTTGTGACGAGGTGACATATCTAGGATATGAAGCATTTACCATGTTAGCTAAATGGGGAGGAAAAGGTCGACCCTCGGGTGGACTGGCAACATGGATAGCGGCAGACTTGGGCTGTAGTGCTGCCCTACATCCGCTTTCCACAGAGGATATCCTGGTGGTAGTACTAAACTGGCCCAACTCTGAAAGACTTATGTTGGTTAATGTTTATTCCCACCCAGTAACTAACGGGCAGGAATCCCGTACTATAGAGGAACTCGCTTTAGTCCTAAGCGAAATCCCTGTGGGCACGCCCTATTTAATTGGTGGCGACTTTAATTGTCACTACGAGCCCCTCCTTGGCCTATCAGATGGTTTGGCCGACGAGGAGGATGCGCTCTGGTCTATACCCACTCTTGAGGCGCCAAGACCAAAAGCATGGACACCACTTGCGGTCCAAATCACGACACTAACTTTAAAATTTGGTTTACGGGCCTGTAATGGCAGGAAAAAGTCTGACATCCCTCCAAAACACACATACAGCAGGGGTGGGAGGGAATCTAAACTGGACTACATTCTTGTTCCCCTAGCATCCTGGTCTTCCATCAAAGATTTTAGGGATTTGCCAGGTGTGGATAGTGACCACCGCGCCCTTGAAGCAGAATATATTATCCACGATTATGTGGCTACGAGGGAGCAGACCACGTCCCTTCGGACGGGTCTAATACTAACCAATAATAGACGGAGAGTGAGATGGGAAAGACTACTTTCAAACCCAGATAACCTTCCCAATCTTTACGCCCGGGCAATTCATGTACTGACTAAGGCTCTGGAACTCTCTGACCAAGATGATTGTCCTGACAGTTGGACGGAGTGGGGGACACTCCACACGGACCTAACCTTGGCATTATCAGACATCCTTTTTACAACACAGGAAGGACCGACTAAACGCTTACCCATTCCCACCTGGTACAACTCCGCATGCCGAAAGGCCAAATCAAGCCTGAAAGAGGGCCATGGGACTGAGGCTATTAGGACTAGGCGTTCTGCATACAAACGCATGACGGGCTTTGCACAGAAGGAATGGGAGCACAGTAGGTGGGAGAAACTAAAAACTAGTTTAGCAAAAGGAGATTCTCGCTTATTCTGGCGCCTTGTTAACACAGGGTCAGACACATTACCAGACGCAATTGAACCAAATATCTCAGCTACTGCTTGGCGGAATCATTTTAAATCCCTATACAGCACATCAAATATAATGGAGATGTCCAACCTTAACATCGAGGTAACCAAAGTCCACTCCTTTACACTAAGGGAGGTACACGAGGCGATAGATAGGCTAGCACTAGGCAAGGCGCCTGGTTTGGATGGTCTGCCTGGTGACTTATTTAAACACGAACCACTTATTTGGGCACCATATTTGCTGTGCTTATTCAATTTCATTGTGGGCGGCATGGAGGTCCCGAATACTTGGCTGGGAGCAGAGATCGTCCCAATATTTAAAAAGGGATCACCTCTGCTCCCTTCCAACTATAGACCAATAAGCTTAATAGATGTCCCACAAAAAAGTTGTTTGGTAGACTGTTATTGAACCGTCTCCAAACCTGGATTGCAGAGAGGGACATATTGAGCCCATACCAGGCTGGGTTCAGAGAGGGCGTTTCTACAATAGACCAGATTTTCCGATTTAATTATTTATATTGGAAAGTTGTGACTGTGGGTAGAGGAACACTGTATACGGTCTTTGTTGACTTACGGGCAGCATTCGATCTGGTGCCCCGTGCCAAATTGTGGACAGTACTCAAAGATCTAGATGTTCCGGGTGACATTTTAATCATGCTGATGAGACTCCATCAGGGTAATTATGCTAAAGTTAGGTGTGGAAAGGGAGGCACTCTAACAGAGGATTTCCCCGTGAACATGGGGGTTAGACAGGGCTGTGTGCTCGCACCGACCCTGTTCTGCCTCTTCGTGAACGGTGTCATAGACTTTATGACAGGGCTAAGCTATATTGATGCCCCAGTGTTGAACGGCAGGAGGGTACCCGCAATTATGTTTGCGGATGATACCCTCCTGCTCTCAAAATCACCAATGGGACTCCAGAGAATCCTGGATGGATTCATCAACTTTTGTGAGCTTCGTGGTTTGGAGGTGAACGCGACTAAAACCAAGTTCATGACCTTCAACCCACCCCCTTCAACTCGCCCTAATCCCACAATTGGCAAAGAAAGTCTCGATCGGGTCTCCACCTTTGATTATCTAGGTGTCACCCTGAACCAATCCCTGACCTGGGACACGCATATCACCAGAGTAAATCTAAAACTTGCTCAACTTACTGGTGGTATAACCAGGATGATATCTAGGTCCACCTACAAGCCATTAGGCCCACCTCTTCATATCTACAAAACTCAGGCTAGAGGGGCGGTGATTTACGGGGGTGAGATATGGGGCTATGCTGCGTGCCAGAAGTTGCAGATAACTGAGAACAACTTCATTAGAAAACTGACCGCTTTACCATCAAATACCCCGCTCTTCCCGTTGAGATTGGATCTCGGCCTAAGACCAATTATTGAAGAACTGGGACTTAGGCCTCTGATGTACTGGCGCAGAGTTTGGAGTTCCTTAGAGCTTTCTAGTTATAGAGCAGAACTAGAAGAAATCATGCGCTTTCCTAAGGTGCTGCAAATACCCTGGTTTAAATACATCAAGAACACTTTTAAAATGATGGGGAAGCCAGAGTTGTGGCTTGACCCGCGGAGCGCCTGCACAAGGATCTCTCGTAGGTCACTGGCGGACGCATACCGCGAGTACAAGTTACAGGCAGCAATTGAATCTCTTCGCCAAGACTCGTTGTCCATACACTTCATCGCTCTCAAGGACCACTACTATCTGGAGCAGGTCCTTGATGATGTTGGCCCACAATTAACACGAAAACTTTATTTGCAGTGGCGCTATGGGACACTCCCGTTGAGGGCTTACACAGAACACTGGCTCAAAACCCAGAGCACACCTAATTGCCAGGTTTGCCCTCACACCCGAGAAGATGATTTGCACATGATTTTCTTTGGTCCTGCATATAATACGCCACGTAAATATTGGCTTGTTCCACTCCTTAGGAATCTCGGCTTTAAGGAACACCGTCCTGCATATAGAATCCTAAAATCTGATCTGTCTGCCCCTATTGTATGTGCCGTAGCCAAATTTTTAACTACAGCCTGGTTTATTCGTAATCGCCTCATGACTAGGTAAATCTATACTGTAAATATTTTTAGACTGGTTTTATGAGTCTATTACTCCATGTTAGATAATAATTCATCTATAAAATGTCTTTTTTATTGTGCACATTTTACTGTTCAATTGTTATTGTATTTATTGTATCTTTTATGGTCCACAGTGGCCGAAATAAAGACTTGATGATGATGACAATGGGTATATGTGACAGGGGAGTGCATATTTACAGTATTATGAAGGGTGGAGCAATGAGTTGTCAGTGATGGTAGATGAGACAATTGATTCCTCACCACATTGATGTGGTGACCCAGTCCAACAGACGGATGCCATTGACATGGCTGTGTGGCAAGGAAAGTTGACAGAGTCAATGGCAGGGTGAAGAGGTGTGGCATCATGGCTGGCTCCTTGGATGGCATTTGGCAGGTGCTTTGCCACGGGTTACTTCCAAGGATTTCTTCGGATGGCCCCTTGGTTTTTTGGCAGGGGGGCCACAGCTGCTGGGCCAGTGGGGTCTGAGGGAGTCACCCCTTTCCGTGTCCGCAGGGGAGAAGGGTGAACTGGCATCCTGCGTGACAACGGAGGGAGGTGGAGGTGTCTGTGCCGCAGGCCTGACCCTCAGTACCACCACTAGCTGGGCCAAGATGTCCACGATTTGGCCCATGTGTTTATCTATTGACCTCAGCAGCTGTTGGAGCTCACGGGCATCTTGATGAGCCTGACCCGTTTGTCCCTGGACCTGTTCATAGGCCCCAAGGTCTCTGGTGATGTTTGCCAGGGCTTCAATCCCAGGGTCCTGTGGTCTTTGACTCGTTCTTGGCCTCCCACCTGCCCTGCTGTCACAGATCTGTTGCCGCACCACTGTATGCACACGCCTACTCTCCCTGTCCTCCACAGTTGTTGGTGTGGGGTGGTCATCCTCTGGGGCAGTGCGAGTGTTGCAGCCAGCACTGGTTGTGGTGCTGCTGGTGGTGGTGGCCGCACAGGTCGTTCCAGCAGGGGTCAGCGTTGTTGTTGTTGTTGCTGAGGGGCCAGGATGGCAGTGGTGTCCTGGGACCTGTTGCACCCTGGCATACCAGATGGGCCGGCTTGGAGCTCAAAATCCTCAAAATCCAGGGAGTCTGCATCAGAGAGTCCATGTTCCGTGGGAAGAGACAGGCTCTGCAGGTTGGTGTTGTCGTCCTCTGCAGTCAGTTCTTGGTCACCTGTAGGACAGAGGGGGGATGGTCATTAACTTGCACCCCTCAAGCTTGCTGTTAAATGTCTCTTATTTATAGGTTATGCAACACACATTTAATTATTTCACATATTGTATATCTGCACAGTGATGTACATCATGACATGATGTGGGGGCACATACATTATTTCTCACTGGTGTGACATGTTAATGGATACCAGGCCCCACGTGCAGATTTTAGGATTACGATGAAAGGTTGTCATCTGACAACTGACAGATATACAACTTGATGTGAAGCATCTTTGCTGATTACTCTGACTGGCAGCCGCCGTTACATCTGCACGTGAACTAGCCATTGTCATCTCATGCATACCTTTGTCCTGTCCTGTGCTTTGATTTCTTTGTTCAACAGACCATGCTTGTTTACTTTTCCTATGGTCCTTCATGCTCAGCCCCCATGTAAGTTACAGGGAGCATTCGTTGTTGTGCATGTTTGAGCCCTGATTTGCTTCAACCTGCGATTTGGTGAGTCACACTTCTGTTGCTGTGACAGTTATATACGCTTAGCTGTATGCACACTGTAAATTGGGATTGTATCTGTGTCAGTGTTTGTGTTATGTGGGGCCCTGTGTTGTCATGTGTCTCCATGCTTTTCTTGATGAATGCTGGGGTGTATGCACTGTCTGCTTACCTGTCCTGTTGTCACATTGTGGTGAACTTTCTGGCACATGCTACTGGGTGTGGTAGAGGGCTCCATCCTGCTCAGGGATGGGACAGGGGTGCCTGGTGGGAGTTGTAGTGCAGGCGTCCCACCCCCAAACAGCCCTACCTGTGAAGATGAATACCTACCTGTGAGTTTGTTTGATGAGATACAATGGCTGCCACATGCTTCTGGGTGAGAGGGAGTGCTCCATATTGATGAGCTGGGAAACAAGGGGCATGGTGGGAGTTGTTGTACAGGCCTCCCACCCACAGACAGAACAACCTTGGTAAATGTCTGCCTACCTGTGAGTTTGTTTGTAGTGCTCTAATGGCTGCCACATGCTTCTGGGTGGGAGGGAGTCCTCCATCCTGCTCAGGGGTAGGACAGGTGTACCTGGTGGGAGTTGTTGTACAGACCTCCCACCCACAGACAGAACAACCTTGATAAATATCTGCCTACCTGTGAGTTTGTTTGATGAGATACAATGGATGCCACATGCTTGGGAGGGAGTGCTCCATCTTGGTCAGGGGTGGGACAGGGGTGCCTGGTTGGAGTTGTGGTGCAGGCCTCCCACCCCCAAACAGCCCTCCCTGTGAAGATGGCTACCTACCTGTGAGTTTGTTTGATGAGATACAATGGTTGCCACATACTTCTGTGTGGGAGGGAGTGCTCCATCCTGCTCAGGGGTGGGACAGGAGTGCCTGGTGTGAGTTGTAGTGCAGGCCTCCCACCCCCAAACAGCCCTCCCTGTGAAGATGGCTACCTACCTGTGAGTTTATTTGATGAGATACAATGGCTGCCACATTCTTCTGGGTGGGAGGGAGTCCTCCATCCTGTTCAGGGGTAGGACAGGAGTGCCTGGTGGGAGTTGTTGTACAGACCTCCCACCCACAGACAAAACAACCTTGATAAATATCTGCCTACCCGTGAGTTTGTTTGATGAGATACAATGGATGCCACATGCTTCTGGTGGGAGGGAGTGCTCCATCTTGGTCAGGGGTGAGACAGGGGTGCCTGATGGGAGTTGTGGTGCAGGCCTCCCACCCCCAAACAGCCCTCCCTGTGAAGATGGCTACCTACCTGTGAGTTTATTTGATGAGATTCAATGGCTGCCACATGCTTCTGGGTGGGAGGGAGTGCTCCATCCTGCTCAGGGGTGGGACAGGAGTGCCTGGTGGGAGTTGTAGTGCAGGCCTCCCACCCCCAAACAGCCCTCCCTGTGAAGATGGCTACCTACCTGTGAGTTTGTTTGATGAAATACAATGGCTGTCACATGCTTCTGGGTGGGAGGGATTGCTCAATTTTGCTCAGGGGTGGGACAGGAGTGCCTGGTGGGAATTGTAGTGCAGGCCTCCCGGCCCCAAACAGCCCTTTCTGTGAAGATGGCTACCTACCTGTGAGTTTGTTTGATGAGATACAATGGCTGCCACATGCTTCTGGGTGGGAGGGATTGTTCCATCTTGATGAGCTGGGAAACAAGGGGGCATGGTGGGAGTTGTTATACAGGCCTCCCACCCACAGACAGAACAACCTTGGTAAATATCTGCCTACCTGTGGGTTTTTGTGTGATGAGATACAAAGAATGCCACATGCTTCTGGGTGGGAGGGAGAGCTCCATCCTGCTCAGGGGTGGGACAGGAGTGCCTGGTGGGAGTTGTAGTGCAGGCCTCCCACCCCCAAACAGCCCTCCCTGTGAAGATGGCTACCTACCTGTGAGTTTGTTTGATGAAATTCAATGGCTGCCACATGCTTCTGGGTGTGAGGGATTGCTCCATTCTGCTCAGGGGCGGGACAGGAGTGCCTGGTGGGAGTTGTAGTGCAGGCCTCCCGCCCCCAAACAGCCCTCCCTGTGAAGATGGCTACCTACCTGTGAGTTTGTTTGATGAGATACAATGGCTGCCATATGCTTCTGGGTGGGAGGGAGTGTTCCATCTTGATGAGCTGGGAAACAAGGGGGGGGCATAGTGGGAGTTATTATACAGGCCTCCCACCCACAGACAGAACAACCTTGGTAGATATCTGCCTACCTGTGAGTTTGTTTGATGAGACACAAAGAATGCCACATGCTTCTGGTGGGAGGGAGTGGTCCATCTTGGTCAGGGGTGGGACAGGGGTGCCTGGTGGGAGTTGTGGTGCAGGTCTCCCACCCCCAAACAGCCCTCTCTGTGAAGATGGCTACCTACCTGTGAGTTTATTTGATGAGATACAATGGCTGCCACATGCTTCTGGCTAGGAGGGAGTGTTCCATCCTGCTCAGGGGTGGGACGGGGGTGCCTGGTGGGAGTTGTGGTGCAGGTCTCCCACCCCCAAACAGCCCTCCCTGTGAAGATGGCTACCTACCTGTGAGTTTATTTGATGAGATACAATGGCTGCCACATGCTTCTGGGTGGGAGGGAGTGCTCCATCCTGCTCAGGGGTAGGACAGGAGTGCCTGGTGGGAGTTGTAGTGCAGGCCACCCACCCCCAAACAGCCCTCCTGTGAAGATGGCTACCTACCTGTGAGTTTGTTTGATGAAATACAATGGCTGTCACATGCTTCTGGGTGGGAGGGAGTGCTCCATCCTGCTCAGGGGTAGGACAGGAGTGCCTGGTGGGAGTTGTAGTGCAGGCCACCCACCCCCAAACAGCCCTCCTGTGAAGATGGCTACCTACCTGTGAGTTTGTTTGATGAAATACAATGGCTGTCACATGCTTCTGGGTGGGAGGGATTGCTCAATTTTGCTCAGGGGTGGGACAGGAGTGCCTGGTGGGAGTTGTAGTGCAGGTCTCCCGGCCCCAAACAGCCCTCCCTGTGAAGATGGCTGCCTACCTGTGAGTTTGTTTGATGAGATACAATGGCTGCCACATGCTTCTGGGTGGGAGGGAGTGTTCCATCTTGATGAGCTGGGAAACAAGGGGTCATGGTGGGAGTTGTTATACAGGCCTCCCACCCACAGACAGAACAACCTTGGTAAATATCTGCCGAGCTGTGAGTTTGTTTGATGAGATACAAAGAATGCCACATGCTTCTGGTGGGAGGGAGTGCTCCATCTTGGTCAGGGGTGGGACAGGGGTGCCTGGTGGAAGCAAGCCTCCCAACCCCAAACAGCCCTCCCTGTGAAGATGGCTACCTACCTGTGAGTTTATTTGATGAGATACAATGGCTGCCACATGCTTCTGGGTGGGAGGGAGTGCTCCATCCTGCTCAGGGGTGGGACAGGAGTGCCTGGTGGAAGCAAGCCTCCCAACCCCAAACAGCCCTCCCTGTGAAGATGGCTACCTACCTGTGACTTTGTTTGATGAGATACAATGGCTGCCACATGCTTCTGGGTGGGAGGGATTGCTCCATCCTGCTCAGGGGTGGGACAGGAGTGCCTGGTGGGAGTTGTAGTGCAGGGCTCCTGCCCCCAAACAGCCCTCCCTTTGAAGATGGCTACCTACCTGTGAGTTTGTTTGATGAGATACAATGGCTGCCACGTGCTTCTGGGTGGGAGGGAGTGCTCCATCTTGATGAGCTGGGAAACAAGTGGGCATGGTGGGAGTTGTTGTGCAGGCCTCCCACCCATAGACAGAACAACCATGGTAGATGTCTGCCTACCTGTGAGTTTGTTGGTAGTGATCTAATGGCTGCCACATGCTTCTGGGTGGGAGGGAGTGCTCCATCCTGCTCAGGGGTGGGGCAGGGGTGACTGGTGGGAGTTGTAGTGCGGGCCTCCCACCCCCAAACCGCCCTCCCTGTGAAGATGGCTACCTACCTGTGAGTTTGTTTGATGAGATACAATGGCTGCCACATGCTTCTGGGTGGGAGGGAGTGCTCCGTCCTGCTCAGGGGTGGGACAGGGGTGCCTGGTGGGAGTTGTGGTGCTGGTTGCCTGGACACATGCCACCCTGTAAATGTTGTGTGGCTTTGGTGTGAATCAGATGGAGTGAATGTTACATCTGTGAGACCTGTGTTGGGTATTGTGGTGCAGATGGATGGACTTGGGCCTAGGAGTTGTAGATTTGTAGTTGTGCAAGACAGTACATAGCAGTGTTGGTATACATTTGTTTGTACTTACCAGCCTGCACTCCCCCGGCTATTCCTGTGAGACTCTCTGGATGCAGTATGGAAGGCACCTTCTCCTCCCATGAAGTGAATGTTTTTAGTGGAATGGGAGGGCCACCGCCAGTCCTCTGAGCCAGCTCACGGTTCTTGCTCCTCTTCACGACCTTCTTCAGGTCATGCCACCTCTTCATAATTTCATTTCTGTTGCGCGGGGTGGTCCCTACTGCATTGACCTTGTCAACTATTCTTGCCCACATTTTATTTCTGGTGGCTAATGGTGTCTGTTGGACCAGGTTACCAACCATAACCTTCAACTCACTCTCTGTGAACTTTGGCATTTTCTTTAGTGCCATGGTGTGTGATGTGCAATGGGTTAGAGGTGCAGGTGTGGAAGTGGTGGTTGTGGTGGTGATGTGTATGGTGTGTGATGTGCAAAGGGGTTAGATGTGCAGGTGTGGAAGTGGTGGTGGTGGTGGTGATGTGTGTGTGGTGTGATGATTTGCCTCTCCTTTGAGCTGTTGAGTTTGTCACTTCACTTCTGGAATATTGCAAAGGATTGTGGTCAGGGAAGGGGCTGGTTTTATACTCTGCTATGTGGGTGTGTCAAAATGGGGTATTGCTGTCAGGTGTGTTGTGTGGGTTGTCCTGGGATTTGTACTTTTTGATTTTGCCATGGGGGTGTGTCTTTGGGATGTGTTGGGTGTTTTTGGGGGCAGGACTGGTTTGCTGTGTACACTTGGTGGCCTTGTTGTGTATTTTTATTTCGACCGCCATTTCTTTCACTGAGTGTCCGCAGCGGTGACTATGCTGCAGCCCTTCCGCCGTTTCTCCCATTCATCACTGTTTTTGACCGCGGTGGTCGGAAACAGCGGAACGTACCGCGGTCACTTCGGAGATTTCCTAATTTCCCGGCCGGTGTCTCTGCTGTCCTGGCGGCAGGTTGGTGTGTTTCCGCCGTGAATCTGACCGCCGCTGACGAATTTTCGCCTTCTCCGCCTGCTATGGTCAGTTTTTCGGTGGCTCTTACCGCTGCGTCGCTTTTTTTTGGCGGTAGATCCTAATCGGACCGCCGGTTTTGCCGCGGTACCGGCGGGCGGTTGTTTTCTGCTACCATGGCGGTAGGGCTGGTTTTCCGACCGCCATCCTAATGGGCCCCTAAGTCCTGTTGTTAATCCTTGATCTCTTCTCAATTCCTTAAGTTATGCAGTGGTTGTCAGGGACATTAACTTCCATCTATGCCTTCTTCTTAAACTCATCCCAACCCTGAAGACTAAACAGGCGCACTTATTGTAACACTGTTTACACTGGGCTCCAAAAGAAACGTATTGACAATTGTAAAGGCTTAAAAATCTAAAAGATAGAATATGCTTGAACCCAAGGATGCACAGCTACATAAAACCCTTTTGGCCTCTTGTAGAGACAACTAGCATGATCAAATTCCTTTACACTGTATGTTAAGCCTAATGTGCTAACTGACTTAAATAGCTGAACAAGCCGACACACCACTACAGTCCAAACAGGTTCCTGTGTTCAACTACAGTATACTTAATTACCCAATGGTTCTTCAAATGCCTTAAAATGGAGGTAGAATATTGGGCGTCTTGAAATCCAAGCTGGCTGCAGAACACATTATCAGAATTGTAACTTGAAATCCGACTTCACTGTAAATTAGGATTTTAAATTAGGATTCCAGGGACACCAAGCATGAACTGACCAATTATTCCCATTTGGAAATTATACTTACAAAATGTAATAAGGTCATTTCAATCTTATCCTACGGGAGAGGTAGGCCTTGCAGTACTGAAAAACGTATTTAAGTTTTTCACTACCAGGACATGTAAAACTTAAAAGTACATGTCCAACCTTTTAAATACACTGCGCCCTGCCCTCTGTGCTGTTTAGGTCCTACCTTTGGGGTAACCTATGTGTATTAAAAAGGAAGGTTTGCTCCTGGCAAAAGGTTTATTTTTCCAGGTTGAAATAGAAGTTTAAAACTGCACACATGCAGGCTGCAATGGCAGGCATGAGACATGTTTAAATGTTAAGAGGGTGGCACAATCAGTGCTGCAGGCCCAGTAGAAGCATTTAATTTACAAACCCTGTGAACAGGTAGTGCCACTTTACTAGAGACTTGCAAGTAAATTAAATATGCCAATTGCGTAGAAAGCCAATCTAACAATCATAACAGGAGAGAGCAAGCAGTGGTTAGCAGTGGTAGAATACGCAGAGTCCTAAGGCCAGCAAAATGAAGTCAGCAAAAAATAAATAGGAGGAGGAAGGAAAAAAGTCTGAAAATGGCCCTGAATAAATGGTCAAGTCCAATGATAGTCATCATCTGCTCATGCACCATCAAAACATGCAGCAGTATAACCACATATTGTCAACTGTAATTGCCCATGCTGGTTGCCATCTCTCATGTTTCAGTACGGTGTTCCATTACAGCCTCATAAGTCTATTGCAGCTCATTATAGCTAAGCATAGCCTCAGATGTGCAGGGCATCCTCTCCACGAATAAGCATGTCCATGACTGCTCGATGCAGCCTTAACATCTGCAGATAAAGCTTGGAACACATAGTACAGCCTCCTCAAGCACAGCTTTACCACCAAAATCTCAGTGGACCATTACCATGGATTGTTATAGTCTGAAATGCCCAGTGCAGTTGCATGACGAAACATCGACCACAAAAATATTGTGGTGCAAAAATATTAAGTTTAAATACTTATTATGTAAAGTGGAAACCTTTGGTGATCAAATATATTGTGGTCTAAAATATTGACATAATGGCTCATATATGAATATTTAATTGTAATGAGCATTATCATAATTTATAAGTCCAAATATTATTTATAATACATATGTATATGTCTATACAAATTACTCTTAAATAAAAATATATAATAAAAACACCATCTAAAAATATAGGAGCCGATTTACAAAAGTAGACTTACTAGTCTCTTAAGTGTCAAAAAGCTCTTGAATTACATGTTTTTCAATAGCTTGCAATTCAACTAAACTGTGAAAGTTTTTCTTAAGTTTTACAATATTTATTAAGATAATGGGTTATATGTGTATCATTGCGTGATTTATGTCAGCTTAAATTTCAAAAATAAATTAAAAATACAAATCATTTTTTAAAACATCTTTAATGTCATATGTAGGCAGCTGGCTCTATATATACTATATCAAAAAGAAGTATAGCGTGCACAGAGTCCAGTGATTTCTCAAAGGTATGGCAGAGGTTAAAGTAGATAACACCTTAATCTCAAGTTAGTGGTAGCTGAGCTGAGCAGTCAGGCTTATCAGGGGATAGTGTTAAGCATTTGTTGAATCCAGACCAATAGTTTGTACTTTGTTATTTTTATTACTAGAACCAAGATTCACTTAGTGCAGGTAAGTTGTACAGTCCGCAAAACTGGTAACAATTTCCAAGAATACAGTATGGGTTTGTAAATGCAATAAATACTTTGCAGTATTAAGAACGCTTGCTGTACATGTCAAACAAATACAGTTTTATACTTTCCAGTGATAAAGATATGCAGTGTAATGTATTGGTGCAGTTCAATGTATTCCTATGGAGGAAAACAAGGTTAGTGACTCAGTTATGTACTTTAGTCTCGGGCTGGTAGCACTAACACAGGGCAGGGGACAGGTAGGTAAAGAGAGTGAACCCTCACCGGCACATGGGCGGCCAGGTGCAGAGGTCAAAGGAGAGGACGGAGCCCAATGTAGTGCTATGGTGACATGGGGGACTCTGAAGAGCACCGGTCACAGGTAGGTACCTGCGGTTTCTGGTCCAAGGCCCAGGGATCAAAGGTAGGCACAAAGTGGGCCACAAGTAGACACCAAAAGCGCACCTCCAGCGGCATTCAGGTGGCAGGGTGCAAAGTAGGCATTGGGCTCCCAATGGAAACCAATGGAGGACGTTGGATGTGAAGAAACGCTGTAGGCTCAGCACAGGAGGCCTGGAGGAGGGACCCAGCAAGTTGGAGTGTTGCAGGACACAGGGACACCATCGGTCGGGCACTCCAGGGCCAGTGGGCTGCAGGTGCAGCGGTGTCCTGTAGTATTTAGTTGTTCTCTTCAGATCCGGACTCTGTCAGGGGCACCCTTCAAGATGAGGCTGCAGGCGTTGCAGTGGAGGTCGGTGAAGATCGTTCAATGCTGGATCCCAGGTCAGGATCACCAGGGAGACCTCATTGTGGTGTTGGGCTACTCTTACTGAGCGGTGGGCATCAGGTGCAGATTGGTGCAGACACGCGGTTCCGTTCGGGCCCGATGGCTGGAGTTGGTTGTTGGACAAATCTGGTGTCCACTGGAGATCAGAGTCTTTCCATGAAGGCAGGGCTGGTCCCTGGGGTTCTTGGAGGCTGCTGGCTGCAGGACACGCCGGTTTTAGTTTGCAGTGGTTCTGAAGCAAGAGATAGGCCGGTAGGGCTGGGGCCAAAGCAGTTGTGATCGTCCTCTTCTTTGCAGCACAGCTCTTCGGTCCTTCTTCTTTTTATCTTGTCGAATCTAAGGAGCGAGGTTCAGGGGTGCCCCTAAATACTACATTTAGGGGCATGCAGGTCGAACCAATGGGTCTCTTCCCTGGGGTGTCTTTACCCCCTATTATGCCACCCTGCAGTGGGAGGGGGGCATATGCCTCATCCTGATTTGGGGGGTTCCCTCATCTTCAAGATGGAGGGGACTGAGATGTGTGCTACACTTCACCTCCCCCACCTGAGGGGTGGGGTTGGCAAAGGTGGGCACACCTCCCTTGATGTCTAGGTTTTCCCAACGATTCTCCCGCCCAAAGTGGGAGTCAGAACTGGTGGGAGCCAGCTGCTGATAGCAGCAGAGTCTTGGGGTATCTAACAAAGGCAGCAAACCTTTGAAGCTTTGCCTTCGTGGACCCTGTCCATCCTGGGGGAGGAGGCCTGACACCTCTGCCCGGGATGTGCTTTGTTTCAGGACACAGAGAGTGGGGGCTCTCTACCCAGGGGTCCAGAAACCTGTCTGGTGGTGGCAGATCGCTGGGATCCAGTCAGAAACCACACCAGTTCTGATGGGTTGTCAAGGCAAGATTAGTGTATTCTGATTCTTGGAGGAAAAAATTCCAATTCAAAGCAAGTTGATTTAAACGTGAGCTAGTCCTTTATTTGCACTCATACATAGGGGTGGGTATGAGAAAAAACCAAGGGGTGGCACAGCCAACACGTGTTTCGCCCCCTACATGGCCTATAGGCCTGGGGCTTCTTCAGGGCTGTTCATTTTAAGGGTAGGTAAAAAACATTTGGGATATGCGAATGCATATGACATGTTAAGCACAAGAGTTAAAGAGAAAACAGGCCAGTGAGTCAAAATGTAAGAACGTTAATGGGAGAAGAAAACAGAAAGAACAATAAGATACACATTTAGGAGTAATGTTTAACAGCGGAGAATTAGTAGGGAAAAGGATAGTGCGTTTTATAGAAGAAAGCCAAAGGAAAAAAGAAGGGGGGTTTGTTTTAATTATTTGGAGAGGTCACGTGAGGGTTAGTGTGGACGGTACAGTAGGTATCAAGAATAAGTAAGTTAAAGGTACAGTGTGTGACATATTATAGGATACAATACAATATTGTGCATGTCCATATTAGAGAAAGAAGAATCACAGGACGTAATGGAGGTCATCAAGACCAAAGAAGTCAAAGGTTCCATATGCCACAGATCATTCGAGTGTATAAACAGAAACATTGTCATATATCGAGAAAAATACGTTATTTGTATCAATTTACAGGGTAAATGTAATGTGATCCACATACGCGTAACGGTATGAAATTTTCGACAAGTCATAGATTTCATACCGTTACGCGTATGTGGATCACATTACATTTACCCTGTAAATTGATACAAATAACGTATTTTTCTCGATATATGACAATGTTTCTGTTTATACACTCGAATGATCTGTGGCATATGGAACCTTTGACTTCTTTGGTCTTGATGACCTCCATTACGTCCTGTGATTCTTCTTTCTCTAATATGGACATGCACAATATTGTATTGTATCCTATAATATGTCACACACTGTACCTTTAACTTACTTATTCTTGATACCTACTGTACCGTCCACACTAACCCTCACGTGACCTCTCCAAATAATTAAAACAAACCCCCCTTCTTTTTTCCTTTGGCTTTCTTCTATAAAACGCACTATCCTTTTCCCTACTAATTCTCCGCTGTTAAACATTACTCCTAAATGTGTATCTTATTGTTCTTTCTGTTTTCTTCTCCCATTAACGTTCTTACATTTTGACTCACTGGCCTGTTTTCTCTTTAACTCTTGTGCTTAACATGTCATATGCATTCGCATATCCCAAATGTTTTTTACCTACCCTTAAAATGAACAGCCCTGAAGAAGCCCCAGGCCTATAGGCCATGTAGGGGGCGAAACACGTGTTGGCTGTGCCACCCCTTGGTTTTTTCTCATACCCACCCCTATGTATGAGTGCAAATAAAGGACTAGCTCACGTTTAAATCAACTTGCTTTGAATTGGAATTTTTTCCTCCAAGAATCAGAATACACTAATCTTGCCTTGACAACCCATCAGAACTTTTGCTAAAACTAGGGGGATAGGGGTTTCCCCCTGTCATTGGGCAAGAACCAGTACCTCTCGACTAACGCTTATTACCTGGCGAGTAAGGGATAGGGGCCTTTCTCCCCTCTTCCGAAGAAAAACAGAAACCACACCAGGGCTGGTCGTTTATCAGGGGGGCATCTCTAAAATGCCCTCTAGGTGCATTTTACATTAAATTCCACACTGGAACTGCTACCAAACTTCCCAGTTTTTAGTGGAGCCATCATGGAGCTGTTGAGTTCATAATGACAGACTCCCAGCACCTGTACTCAAAATGGCTTTCTGCACTTGCAATGCCTGTGAATGGCACATACACTGTAGGGGCATATTGCCCATGCAGCTATGCCGTCATCAGTGGTATGGTGCACCCTGCCTTTAGGGCTGTAAGGCCTGCTAGAGGGGTGACTTGCCCATACCACAGGCAGTGTTGATGGGCTGTGCCATGTCAACTCTTCAGTATAGTCTGCACCAGAACACGCAGCCTACAATGGCAGTGTGTGGGTGTTCATGTGAGGGGTCTCTGGGGGTGGCATAATATATGCTGCAGCCCTCAGAGGCTCTCTCTGGTCACAATGCCCTTGGTGCAGAGGTACCGTTTACAAGGGACTTACATGTGGCCCAGAGCTGTGCCAATTGTGGAAACAAAGTTACAGTTTTGGGAAAGAACACAGGCCCTGAGAGCATGATTGGCAGGAACCCAGGGCACACTCAGTCAAGTTGGCATCATGTATCTGACAAAAAGTTAGGGGGTAACTATGCAAAAAGGGACACTTTCCTACATTATACATATTGTATGTGTTGCAGTACATTTGTAAGCCTTTTCATTTTGTGCTGCAAGTCGCTGTATATTATAGTTATAATGTGATAACTTATCCTTTCATATGATTTACAATTTACATCACTGCTAATATGCAATTTTAATTAGCATACCTCATTTTTAATGTATTCAGTTTGTGCGCATGCATGTATATTTTGCACCATTACATAGCTTATACCTGCATACATAAGTTACTCCTATAATTCATAGTTAATGTTGCATAAATTATGCATCTGTGCACAGATTACATCTACAAACATTATTGACAATATCAAGCTGTGTAATATTGATTCATAACAAGGGAGATACTAATGCTAATTTTGACCCAATGGAAATGCTCACTATTCATGAATAATGCTAGGAGAAATAATGTAAATAATAAGGGTGTTCATATCTTGTGATGGTGGATTTTCAGTCAATGCCCCTACTCTTCTAAAGTTAGGAAAGTTCGCAAAACATTAGAAATACATTTCTCGTTGGTTTTGTAAGCCCAAAGTTAAGTTTGGAAAATGCTGAAGTAACTGCATAAATCAATTGTAATCACCCTAAACGTTCACAGGGCACATGGAATAAAAATAGACTTGAAATTACAAAATGTATTTGCTTGATAGAAAAAACTATTCTTTATGCTCATATTTGTTTTCTAAGCTACTAATTGTGAATAGACTTCCATTAACATAAGCTACTCTTATTGCAATGCACTGATAATAGGAATAAATCTTAGGAATTTTTAAGTTACCAGCCAATGATTTAATCAAGTTTGTGAACTGCAATTTGAGGTAAGAATGATCTTAACCTTAACTTAAGAATATCATAAGTGACAACAATTTTGTAATCAACCACATAATTTACAATCATTTAAAAAAAAAAACATATTGCAAAATGTGTTCACCCATTATAAATTTTACTTTAAATTATATGGCAATAAATAATATTTTTAAAATACAAAAATAAATATGGTAAATATTTGTGAAAAACTTTCCACAATAAAAATTAATTAAAAAATTAGATATTCAAAAATACATAACAATTTAAATTAAATATGCTTAAAGTATCTTAGAAATCCAGGATAAAGTGATATGATGTAACAGAACTTTAATCCAGAGGCATAAAAAAATAAGAAATATTCAAATATACTATCATAACTAACATTCTGTAAAACTGGACAAACTTCATTCATTGGGTGGTTAAAAGTTACTATTCTAACCCCAGTCTAACAACTATTGTGGAAAGTGCATGTATTAGGAGGGCCGATTTACTATTCTAAGTACAGTCTTACAAACATTGTAAGTGTAGTCGTATTTATATAGGAGAAAGTGCATACATTATGGGGGTTCAAATACAGCAAACAACATATATAAATACACAAATACATAATCAATAAAAATAGTTTCATAATTGTAAATAAATTGTTTTAAAATATATTCTAAAAATATTACAATATATAAAAATAACAAATGTGTTAGAATTGCAAAACATTGGTTAGTTTAATAAATAAATAATAATTAAAATAACCTGTATCCCTCAACCAACCCCCAACATAACATGAAGGAAGAGTAATAACATCTGTTGTTATGCAAAAGTATTTCAAATCGTATTTAATTCAAATAACACTATTTTTATATAAAAATCCTACTTAATCATTTCTCCATTACATCCTAAAAATATTATAACATCATTAAAAATATTTAAAAATATTTTTTAAAAAATTAAAATATGAAACCTAGTGATAACTTCAAAAATAACAATGCCCATCTAAAACCCAACACACTACACTAGCTTAAAAAAGCACAAACCTCAAGTAGCTAATACACTTAGGAGGTAGTGAGAAAAGAATAAGGACTATTGTGCGCACTGCGAAAACACATTCAAGAAGTACAACATTTCTGGAAGAAACTGTGAAATCTCGTATAGAATTACCATTCAATATGTACTCACATAGGATGATGAACCCTCACTGATCTGGTGTGTTGTGCCTCATCAACCGGTTCCCCATCTAGCCGTAAGAAGCACCTGAGAGTACTTATGTTCTCTTGTTGCACAGTCTACTAGTTATAGGTTCTCTAGTTTGGGTAGGGTTACGTCCCTTAATTCGACATTCATGTTCTCCCTTTATTAGACTTTCATACTTATTTTAAAGTTGTTTTTTCTGGACCCTCCAAGATTAAAAGGAGGAGGGTCTAGCAATGTGCCCTGTCTCGCTTTTCTGCCAACAAGTTTTAGCACCCAAATGTGATCCCAGTAGGGACTGGTGCCTTCCTCAGCACTACAGGTCTTGATATCAAATATTGTAAATCGGCCCCTCTTTCACAGGGGATGTAATGCAAGTGCATTTAACATAGCCTTGTTTTTCAAAGGAAAAGTAGTGGAAACATGCCTTCTTCATAGAACAGGAACACCTTGGGCCAAGGCAGTACATGCTTCTCTCTTTCACAGGGCAGGTGCTGCAAGGCCAGCAGCAGTAAAACATTTTACCATCACATGGCACAAACACATTCGGCAGCAGCAGTGCAAGCTCTGCTTCCTTACAAAAGTAGTACACAATGGAACTGGGTAAGCGCATTTCCCTCTCTCAAAGAAGGCAGTTAGTGCAATCTTCCATCCCAAAGATTCAGCAGGGCAGACTAGTGCAAGAGTTCAGCACTCATAGAACAAATCTCTGGAGTGGGTGCTCAAATCACTGAGAAGAATGTATAGGCAGATGAGTGAGTGAACATGAGAGTACTGACACCATTCTCACTTTGGTGGAGTTCATGTCATTGTCCTGAAAGTCCTGCTGAAACTCATGTTGTCATCTGCTGTGGTCTTAGTGCTGTCGCCTGCTGTAGGTCTAATTGCTGCAATTCACATGCATATGTGTCAATGGATGTTAAATCCAAAGGCTAGACCCATGCCATTTCCATGGACACCTTCCCTACTCGTGGTTTGAAAGGGTATGGAGTGAGAGGCATGCACCCAGTTTGGCCATTTAAGGACAAAATGGCAAAAACAAACAAATACTTCTATGCAACTCTTTGGCTCTCCCACTGCCCTTTCCCATTCTGTTTCTGTATTCCCCCTCTTTCACTTTGATATTCCCCCTTTCTCTGTCCCACTGTCTATTCAATATCTACCTATATCCACTCTCTCCTTTCCATTAGTTTCTTTAATTCTCTTTCATTGTTTCCGTCCCTTTCTCTCCCATGTTCACCTTTTTAAGCTTAAATTTCTCAATCTTTTCTCATTTTCCTCTTTTTACCTTCGTTTCTTTTTCACCTCTTTAACTTACTCTCAACTGCTTCACATTCTTCACTCACACCTGCTTCTCTGTTGTCCCGTTCTATTCCACTTCAATCTATTATTCTTACCTTCTGTCACACTCTTCTCACTTCCCCACTCTCTCACCGCCTCTGGAGATCATGTACCTCCACTATTACTACTTCTCCTCTCCTACTTTTGCCACCCACTGCACCATTCAGGGCACCACACCATCCTACTTCAAGGTACATAGTTTTTGTACCACTCACTCCAGCAGTGGTACCACATTTATGGCTTACACTTTGTGATGGTGGATTTTTAGTTAATGCCTGGTGGTGGCAGCTAGGCATCACCCTCAAAAATGTTCTCTGTTCTCTCCTGTGTCTTACACACTTCTATCACCCACTTGAACTTTTTTTTATCATTCATCCTGCTTCCTCTTGTAGGCATTATCCTCACACTATCTCTTCTCATCCCCTCCTGCCGTTCTGTCTCACATACCCTCCTTTCTCACTTTCCTCACTTTTCATTCACATACTCATTTCTGTCCATTCACTGATATTGTGTGCTCTCTTTCTCACATCCCTCAAGTTCACCACATACACTACTCTTCCTTTACAGTCATCTCTCGTATCTCATACATTTATCACTTCTCCTTTGACATGTTTTCTAGCCTCACCTTCTTCTCAAACCCATCTCTCAAAGATCCTCTGTTCTGCCCCACACACTACCGTTCAGGCTCCCACGCCCTTTCAAACCTTAACCTGTCAATGAAATGCTCTTCTTACAAACACACATATATAATAGGCGAATTCACACATACAACGAACACATCTTTAAAACGTGTTCCTTTACCCCGCAAGTCGTTACATCGACTTGCCTTAAGGGAAGTGATGTTGGATTGGATCTCTACTGTTGCGCAGACTGGAGTTGGAATAGTAAATTATACTATTCCTACTCCAATGCGTTCCCTAAGGTAAGTCGTTGTAACAACTTGCAGGGTAAAGGGATGCGTTGTAAAGACACGTTCGTGGTTAGGACCACATTGTATAAGGCATGCATGAAAAATGCACGTGTGGTTCCGTCATACATCTGCCCGGGAAACAGCCTTTACTCCACTGATCGAACTGCACTATGCCTTTACAACATGGTCTGAACCATAAACGTGTCTTTACAATGTGTTCCTTTATTCCGCAAGTCGTCATACCGACTTGCCTTAAGGGAAGCGCTGTTGGATTGATGTTGGACTTTAAGTCCAAATCTTTCCGTATTGTTGCACAGACTGAAGTTGGAATAGTAAATTATACTACTCCAGCTCCAACGCTTTCCCTAAGGCAAGTCGCTGTAACAACTTGCAGGGTAAAGGAATGCGTTGTAAAGACGCATTCATGGTTCGGACTAAGTTGTTAAGACGGCAGGAAAAATGCTTTTGTGGTTCTATCAAACATCCACCTGGCCCTTGCTCGGGTGGCACCCGGGGAGAAATTAAATTTGGTGCCCTTGCTGCTGGTGAATGTGGTGAAGCAGCAGGGGGCCAATTTTGTGTTCATTGGTCAGTTGCTGGGTGGTTGCATAGGGCGGTGGCTGGCCTCCGGGCATGGGCATCCCGGCACCTTCCTCAGCTCGCCTGATTTACTCACACCTTAGCCATATTGTTGATAGGGTGGAGGGGGTCATTGGTGCATGGGTGGGGATGGGAGGTAAGTGTTGGGTTTTTCACCTGCACACAGATTAGCACAGGCACAATGCGAATATTGGCAGTTTGTGGGGTTGTTGGGCTGTTTTTAGGGCGTCAACTGTGGCAAGTAAAGAAGAAATGATTGAAAGAGGTTTAGTCTGATTAATTGGGGCCAGCTGGGTGGGATGCTGCTGACAGCTCCCTGCGCCCCTATGAAGATTGGCGCCTGGGCCCAGCTCACCCATTCCTAAAGCCAGCCCTACATGATGCACACAATCCCACCTTAGTGTTGTACCTGTTTAAAATTTCTGGGCGCCACAGCGTGTTGTCAAGCTATGTTGACATCTTAGCCGCGCTCTCCTACATACATCATTATTAGAAAAATGACATGAGTGTGACTGAGGGGGCTGGAAAGTGAGTAATTACTAGTCACCTGCTGTATCTCCGGGGGTACTCTTACTCCACTGGCCCCTTCATTCATACAACCTTCCTTCCATCCCCTCTGCACCTCCCATGGTGAGTATTACTATGCGGTACCGGGGAAAGACGTGGGTTACCGGAGTATTAGTTGCTTTGTGGGGATGGACCAAGGGTTTGGGTGCCAGT
Organism: Triturus cristatus; assembly: GCF_964204655.1. NCBI lineage: Eukaryota > Metazoa > Chordata > Amphibia > Caudata > Salamandridae > Triturus > Triturus cristatus. Next base: position 831,786,233 of record NC_140584.1, on the reverse strand, counting down.
TCTTCAGTGCTCTAAATGGGCCGGTACTGTCCGGTACTGAGTACCAGCACTTTTTTTTTATTTTGAAAGGGATAGTACCTGCACTTCTCAAGAGAGACGTAATACTTTTAATTGGAGAGTACCGGCACTTCTCAGAAACAAGCAGGTACTCTGGTACAGAGTACCTGCACCTCTATTTTTCCATTTCAGGCACTTCCGTTCATTTGAGTAATCTGGGTGAAGGGCAATAAAGTGCGTGCGAAACGTGCACTGATTCCTTCATGTATATGCCCAACGCATGCCGTGATATATTCCAGGCAAGGGATAGATGTTTTATTTTCCCTCTTGCACAAGTTTACTGCCAGCAGTTTTGGAAGCGCTGAGCGTGACATTTTGTTTAGTTTTTGATTCGGTGGAGTGTAGCCTTTAATACGCTGGATTGCCTGTTGCACATGCTTTGTGTCATAGGAAGAACAAAACACTTTGAATAATAGTGGTCACATGTGTGGCCCTATTGTTTGAGCTAACCCACACCCTTGCAGCCGCCCGCGCCCCTCCCTCTCCAGTAGGAGTGCTGCTGCCCAAAGGAGGGGCTCACCTGTCCCCCTCTTAGCTCTGCCATGAAGTTCTTGAGCGTGTCAGTGAGCTTACCAAGGTCTTCCCGCGTAGCGTACATAGATGTGGCTGGATTGTTTTGCGGGGTTGCTGGCCCCAAGGGCTGAGGGGTGGCCTGCTGGGGCCCTGCCTCCTTCTGCGCGTGCAGTGCCCTGGATTTGGCTGGCAGCGGGTCTGCCGGGAAGTCCTTTGACGTGGGCTTGCGGACCCGTTTTGATGCTCTTGATGGCCCAGCCTCAGAGTTGAGGTCAAGTTCAGGAGGGGGCAGCTGGCAGATGACGCCAGAGTCCTCCGATTCGACGGCCTTCAAGATCCCCGTGGCCCATGACAGGCCCTTCCCCTTGGCCATCTGTGTAAACGCCGCCCACTGTGCTTCCTGCGTGGAGTCCGGCAACGAATCGTCCACCTGCGACGTCTGCGTGAAAAGGAGTGGTGAGACCTGGCTATTCATGTCGGATCGTCGGTTCCTGTGTCCCTCAATCTACGGAGATAAAGATAGTGTCAGACAGCACAATACAACACCCTGGTTTGGCCAGGCCTCTTGCCGTTAGCTGCTGTGTCCCATCCCCGCTACCCGTAACCACTTACTCAGAGAAGATGTCAGATATGATTATGTGCGTTTTAGGACTGAACACGGCGATAATTCTGAGTGCGAGATGAAAAGACAAGTTAGCATAGCCCCCCGTTGCATCTTGCGACCTTCCTTGCTGGTCGCCGTTCATCCCGCGACCCCCTCCCAGTCCGTGTCTGAAACACACCATCCCCTGAAGCACCCCCTGCCCATATCTGATCCTGTTCGCCGTCAGCTCCTCTCCTATTGCTGTTTGAATACTTGTTCACTTAACTCTGAAATTAGAAAACAAGAGTTACCCTCCATCCTGAGCCTGGTTGTCCCAGACCCCCGCACACTGGCCCCAGTGTACTCTGAGCCTTGTATCTGTCGATGCCTCTGGTGGCCCCCAGGTGAGTTGGGCAGCGATCGGCGCTGTTCCTGCATTGGGACATAAGACATACATCAGACACCCTGCCCCCCCCCCATCAATACAACCACCGAATACTCTGCATGGAACGGGGTCCCAAATGCCCCAACACAGCCGCAAAATGCAAGAAATGAGGTTGCCCGCTGCCCCCACCCATCCCCACCCTCCCCCGGAACAGCCCCCCACCTCCCTGTGCCCGGCCATGGAACAGCCCCGGAGAGTATTTGCCCCGATCCAGGGAAACGCACCCCACCGCAGGCCAGGGGAGGTGCCCTCTGAACCTAAACCCCAGCCAAGACTGCCCTGGCGAAGGAAAGAAAAACGGCAGGAGTAGACCGGGGGGGCGAGACGGACTGGTGGGGGGAGCAAGCGGCGCAGCCGCTGGCGACAAAAGCCCCTACTGTGCTCCCCTCAGCAGGGCCTGGCCACGGCGGCCCGGGCCCCACCGAGAGATGAAACCCGCCCTCCCCCAGAGGGAGAAGGAGAGGAGACCGGCCGCGGCAGGTAAGGCCCCAAGCCCCGGCAGAAAGGGCCCAGACGCCCGTGCACACTGGAAGATACCCCACAGGCAGGCATCGCGCGCAGCCCCCTCCTAAGAGCCCGGCCGGCGGCCCGGGCTGGCAGGGAGACGCGAGCCTCACCACCCTACCCTAGCTGCCCCCACCCCAGCTAAGATGAAATCCCAAGGGGAAAGAGAGGAAGAAAGCAGGGAAAGGAACGCCCGGCCCCAGGGGAAGGGCCCGGGCGGGTAAAGCACTCACCTCCCAAAAACAGCATCAGGGCAGCCAGGCAGGAGGGGCACCGCCGTCTGGTCAGCAGAGAAGAGGTCGCTCTGAGGGCGGGAAAGGTTTAAATACCTTTCCCTCGCCTCCTCCCCCCCTCCTTCCGGAAGTGACGCCGCGCAGGGGGACTCACCCGGGTCCCCTCAACACTGCACTGCTGGCGAATGTGCCATCCTGAGGCTCTTAGGAGGGCCCCCTTCGTGGGCCCGGGGCAGCCTGGCAAAGTTTTCGGCCGTTATTGCACCTACTTAGCTCGGCGCCTGAAATGTGCAGGCTTTGATAGAAGCACAAAGAATAAATCCAAGGATACAAAAACCAGTAGAATGATTCTTGAAGCTTTATTCCAGTAAAATAGATCAACACCACGGGAGTGCGTCCTTCCTCTCCGAAGTATGAACACCATGTAAACCACAATCAGTATACTACAGCGCCCAGGGAGCTTTGAGCAGCAGCTGTCCCCGGCCGGGGACACTGTGGGCGTGGGCATGACAAGCGAACTCATCCCCTCCTGAGCCCGGTGTTCGGGTGACGGCCCATCTCGTGCATCGCTGCTCCCATCTGCTGTTTTGATGACTGTGCCTGTCTATGGCCTCATTAGAGGCAATTTACAGGCCTCAGCAGATCTTCGCACTTCAATAAGCAAAGAGAGCCCTGAGCACCTGATTATTTACTCTCCCCGTGTATTGAGCCTAAATGGATCCGTCCAGAGCACTTCTCCTATTGTTGAGCGCCGCACGAGGCCTCTCCTGGCCTGGCACCGGTTCAAGGCTTTGTAGAGTCACTATTCAGTCTCTGCCAGGGCTCTAGTGCCACAGTAACCAAGCGCGTGGCCTCTTTTAACCTCGCTCCCGCTGAGTCGACTAACCACGGCTACCTTCCACAGCCACTCACAGACATGTGCATGTGGACGCATAAGTGAAGCAGGGCACTTCCTGTGACCAGCAGCTCGTGGTTCAGGGCATGCATGTGGGTATAAAGGACGGGGTATCTAACTGTGCAACTTCACAGTTGTATGACACTGGTTCTTATATGAAGTGCACGGTATCTTCAGGGCAGGTTAAGGTGTGCACAGGCACAGGGCGTGTCTTGTATGTGATATTTGGGATCTGCCCCGTGGTATTTGAAATCCGTAGTCTAGATAAGGGAGTCTCTAGTTAATAAGCTCAATATTAGAGGTGTGTGCCTTGAATAGGAAATAAGGAGGTATATAAGCTCCGTTTTAAAGGCCTAAATCAATCAATCAATATTTGTAAAGCACAGCTTATCACCCTGGGTGGGGGTATCCAGGTGCCAGACCTTGAGTCCCTTCCTGAAGTCGGTGAGAGAGGGGAGGTTCGGAGGTGGAGTGTATCGTCAGAACACGTATGTATGTATGTATGTTACAGTAGGTATGTGTGGCGCTATTTCTTGGTTCTCTGTTTGTCATTCCAGCCCAAGATCTATTTCATGACCAAGCCCAGAATGCAGACGAGACACTCCTTTCTGCATGCACATGAAATGCCGTTTGATAACTGTGTTTGGAATTTTTTTTGTTTGTGTTTTTTTCTACGTTGATGTGGACATTTGATGTAGAAATTCTGTGCGCTGACACCATAGCAGAGTCATGCTGTCTTCAGGTACCCCAGTGGTGTCTTGTGTGTATCTTGTCAAGAGCCTAATTTACCTGTCTGTTACTGATGGTGACCGTCTGGGACAGACTTGTATTAGACAAAAGATGTCAAAAGTAGGTCCGGAAGGGACCAACTTATGCCAGATGTTCAGGATATCCACATAAAATATAGGGTAGGGTTCTATTCACCGAGACATCTTTGACACATAGAGCAGTACTCCAATAGTGCTGACAAATGCTGGTCTTTAATGCCTGGTCAGAGGCCTCTGCCTACGACTGCCCTATCTCTTATGTGTGGAGTGATCCGCCAAGAGTGTGGACAACTCTGCATGTGGAGATATCCATTTTATCATAGATGTGGGAGGTGGAAGAAGTGTGCCTTAAAAATGGGGGCTTTCTACTTTAAAATGGGTGGAGTAATGGAAATTTAAGGCGGGTTTTGGGAGTCCCATGCAAATACTAGAATGCTAACGGCCTGATTCAGAAAGGTAATCTTACACTTTTGAGTAAGTTAATGATTGTTTGCTATTCACAAATGTAGTCTTTAGGACTGTGGAGTCTCTGCACATAGAAAGATAGGACAGTCCTATCTTTTTATGTGCGGAGACTCTGCAGTCATAAAAATACTACTAGTAAAATACCTTTGTGACTAGTATACAATTGTAAACTTAGGCAAAAAAAAATATGTTTACCTTTGGGAAACAGGCACTAAAATACACCCACAAAAGAATAACACAATTGCTATTCACCAATGTTATATCCACCTCTACTCTAGCAGTACTACTGACCAAAGAGGCTCAAATGTACTCCAGCTAAGCCTTTGAGTAAGTTACACACCACACATGACCAATCTCTGCTACTGCCAGGTAGTCTTATAGAAATCAATGGAGGAAAGGAATACTATTACACTACATCACAAACGGGAAATAGGACAATAAATGTAAAAAAAATGTATGTGTTAAAATCGCATGTTACTAGTTTTTACAAAAAATAAATACAATGTAAAACAAGCAATGGCATAGCCAATAGGTCTCGCCTTTGGGACCTTATAAGTGTTTAGCCATGCAACAGTTGCATAACTAAACACTTATAAGGTCCCAAAAGCGAGACCTATTGGCTATGCCAAGCGGCCGTGCGGCCGCAAAAGTGAAAGTAATCGCGGTAAAAGTGGCGCGCGCGCCCGTGCACATGCACTGTAGCCCTAGGCTGGCCTGGTAGTACTTTTTGGAGCCCTCTCAGTAAGTCTCGCCAGACCAGCGCATGCGCTGGGTCAGGCGAGACCTAAAAAGAGTGCAGGTACACAACAGTAAACATAGCTACAATCAGTAGAGAAGCCCCCACCTTCCCAGATTACAGCGCTACGATCACTTTTCTACTCATAATAGGTTTAGAAACCTAGATATGGTAGATTGACTGAGTGAGACGGGGAGTGGGGAGGTCAGAGGTCATATGGGTGTTCTTGCCACCAAAATATGCCCAGCCATTCCTAGGGAGAAGGCCAACCTAGAGGAGAAATACACCAATGGAGAGGTACCTATAAGGCCTGCCTGCTCTCCATACATTGCAAGGGAGGCGATAGTGGCTAGCGATGGCAGCATAGACATCAATGCACCATTGGGGACGTACTTTAACATGGATACGCTCCCAAATTCACTAACTGAGAGCACCACCAGCCCTTCTTTGAAGATAGTATCTTGGAACGTGGCGGGCCTGGGCAATAAATTGAACTGCCCGGAATGGAGTTCCTTTATTGAGGGCAAAGACATATGCCTGCTCCAAGAAACCTGGGCGAGAGAAGAAGTCAATCATACTGGTTTTGCTGCATTTTCCATAAACGCAAAATGGGGGGGTAGGGGGCGACCCTCGGGAGGACTTGCAACTTGGGTGGCTAGTGATTTGGGATGCAGTGCCGCTGTTCTCCCACTGAGCAAGGAGGATATACTTGTTGTTTTGTTGGAATGGCCAAATTCACATAGTCTTTTGCTGGTAAATGTCTATTCAAGACCAGTAAACATCGCGCAAGAGTCGCGTACTATAGAGGAGCTTGCGGATGTCCTAAGGGAAATCCCGGAGGGTACTCCTTTTCTAATAGATGGTGACCTAAACTGCCATTTCGAGCCGCTCTCTGGCTTACTGGGCGGTCTAGCTCAAGATGAGGACGCGGTGTGGTCTGTACCTCCATTGGAAGCACAGGGCCCAAGAGCTTGGACGCCCCTGGCTGTACAAATCACACCCTTAACCCTGAAATATGGCCTTCGGGCACGTAATGGACGGATAAAATCCGACATCCCTCCAAAATACACATATAATAGAGTGGGTAGGGAATCAAGACTTGATTACATCCTAGTCCATTGGCATTGTGGTCACTTATCAGAGACTTCCGGGTGATCCCAAGGGTCGATAGTGACCACAATGCACTGGAACTGGAATGGGACCCTGGTCTTGAGGCTAGGAGGGAACAGATGGAGACACCTGAGGTGGGATATGGCCTCACGAATAATAGAAGAAGAGTGAAGTGGGAGAAATTAGCCTCTAACCCAGAGAAGATAGCCAGGCTGTATGCCCGAGTTATCCCCTCACTCGAAAAGGCCTATGCATTAATGGAGCTAGCCAGTACCCAGGACACATATATATTGTGGGGGCTGTTGCATGAGGACCTCATTAAAGCGGTGTCCGAAATCCTTTTCTCCACCCCAAAAATGGCTAAAGGACGTACTGTTTGTCCTCTCTGGTACAGCACCACATGCCGTAAGGCAAAAACTGATCTCCTGGCTTCAATAAAGGATGGGAAGGGGAGTGTGGAGATCAGGGCCAGGAGAACGGCATACAAGCGCCTGATTGGTCATGCAAAAAGCGAATGGGAGCATGAAAAATGGGTAAAACTCACCGTCTCCCTGGCATGTGGAGATTCTCGTAAATTTTGGCGCTATGTGAACACCGGGTCTGAGGAGTTGGCCCCTGCAATAGAGCCCAATATTTCAGCTAAGGCTTGGCAAGACCACTTCCAGTCCCTATATAGTGTAACTGATAGAGCACAGATTAATACTATTCAGCTTGTAGGTGACTCCCCGAAAGGGGTTCCATTTACATTATCGGAGGTCCGAGAGGCTATTGGACGGCTGGCATCAGGCAAGGCACCCGGTCTAGATGGCCTGCCGGGTGATCTATTTAAACACGAACCGGACGTTTGGGCACCTTACCTACTGACATTGTTTAATTCCGTTTTGGGGGGTTTGGAGGTGCCAGGTACTTGGCTGGGCGCAGAGATTGTCCCAATATTTAAAAAGGGATCGCCCCTGCTCCCAGCCAACTACAGACCTATCAGTCTTATCGATGTTCCTCAAAAGATTTTCGGTAGACTGATACTAAACCGCCTCCAGAACTGGATTGAAGAATGTGCTATTATGAGCCCTTACCAAGCAGGGTTCAGAGAGGGTGTTTCGACTACAGATCAGATTTTTCGATTGAACCTCTTATACTGGAAGACCGCGCTAATTGAAGGCGGCACCTTGTACACGGTCTTTGTGGACTTGCGAGCGGCCTTTGATCTAGTGTCAAGGGACAAACTATGGACTGTTTTAATGGAGCTAGGGGTTCCTGCTGACATCCTATTAATCCTGAGGAGATTACATCAGGGGAATTTTGCTAAGGTCAGGTGCGGCAGAAGGGGAGTTCTTTCGTATAGCTTCCCCGTTGACGCGGGGGTCAGACAGGGTTGTGTGCTTGCACCGACCCTGTTCTGCCTCTTTGTCAATGGGGTTATAAACCATCTTATCGGGTTGAGCAACACTGATGCCCCCAAGCTAAACGGCAGCAGGGTGCCTGCTATTATGTTTGCAGATGTCACCCTGCTGCTCTCTAAATCCCCCATGGGCATACAACGGGTGTCGGATGGGTTTTCGAACTTCTGTGAAAAGCGTGGATTGGAAATCAACGCTTCTAAAACTAAGTACATGATCCTCAACCCGCCCTCCTCAAGTCGCCCAAATCCCATGATTGGGTCCATTAGATTAGAGAGGGTCACTACGCTTGATTATTTGGGGCTAACAATTAATCAAACCATGACATGGGATTCGCACCGAACCAAGGAAAATTTGAAACTGGTTCAGTTAACGGGTGGCATATGCAGGATGATAAGTAGGTCGATTTACAAGCCATTTGGTCCCCCCCTCCAAATTTATAAAATACAAGCTGGAGGGGCCGCAACCTATGGGGGAGAAATATGGGGGCATATAGCTGCTCAGAACAACTTTATAAGGCAACTGGCAGCATTACCGCCTAGTACCCTACTCCTCCCATTGAGACTAGACCTGGGCCTAAGACCTATTTCGGAGGAGTTGGGACTTAAACCCCTTACTTTTTGGCGCAAAATCTGGAGCACGCCGGAATTAGCTAATTATAGAGCTGAGCTCGCAGAGATCTTGCGCCTATCCAAAGCGGTACAAATCCCATGGTTAAACTATATTAAGCAAACATTTGAAATGTTAGGAAGACCAGAATTGTGGGTTAATCCAGGAAACGCATGTTGCAAGATCTCACGCAAATCTATTGCAAAGGTTTATTATGAGCACAAGCTACGTGTCTCAATTGAGAGCACACCTGAGGGGTCCTTATCCAACTACTTCCTTGGATTCAAAGATTCATATCACCTAGAGCCCGTCTTTGATGATGTAGGCCCTCCAAATACTAGGAAGTTATACATGCAGTGGCGATACGGTACTCTTCCGCTCAGGGAATACACCGCTCGCTGGACCAAACCCAGCTTCCGGCGCATTGCCCAGCATGTGCACATCCGCGAGAGAATGATCTGCACATTATATTTTTCCGTCCAGTCTACCAAAGAGCTAGGAACTATTGGCTTGTCCCTCTCCTTAAAAATCTTGGTTTTAGGCACTATCTTCCAGCTTATAGAATTTTAAAGACAGATTTATCTGCCTATATTGTATTTGCAGTCGCAATATTCCTAACAGCAATGTGGCGTATCCGCAATCGTTGCATCAAGACTAATATGGTTTTATGAATATCTTCGATGATTTTAACCAAATTGTTTTCTGATTGTTTTTAACTCTTTCAAGTGCAACCTTCTTATTGTGTAAAGTATAATTGTATAATTGTTGCATTCTTTTATGGTCTAAACTGACCGAAATAAAGATTATGATGACATATTGCAACGAGGCTTCAACCACATTCAACACACCTGCTACTGAAAGGGTGGGAGTAAATATTCAGGACTCCACTACATTGATTAACATGTGTAAATCAATACAACATCAATGAATAACACACAGACTTCCCACATAAGAAGACAAGACACAAACCAAATAATTTACCCCCATGTCGAGGAATGCACTTGTGGACTTTTCTCTTGTTTTGAGGAACAATTACTTGAGGAGTAGTGAGAGCATTTGCAGGCTGAGAATTAACATCTTTGAGATGTCAAGGAACCAGTCATTGCTATATATCCCTTGTTTCTGGAAGTGATATTTGACATGGTTGCAGACTGGGAGAAGGCACTCAATTCAACTGCAGTGCGGTCCCTGGCCATTCTTGCCCACGCCAAAATATTGACTGCACTCCACTACCTGTATCTTTCCATACAATCAGTGGGGAGACAGTGGGAATCACACAGGCAAGCTAATAATGGTGCTTGCATCAGGAACGCAGATATATCACCAACTGTGTGCGCCAGTTCATTGCTATGCCACTGTCACTGGCAAAAAGGTAATAGGTGGCAGGGGAACTCTATGTACCTTAGCTACTTGGTGCCATTGATTGTATAATGTGTATTTGCAAAGCACACGTTCAACCAGAAGGGTGTCTTGGCGCTGAAGAACAGATGTTTATTATTACCCAACTCAATGGTACTCATTTTATCGACCTCAGAAGAATGAAAGGCTGAGTGGACCTGCTGGGATTTGAACCTGTGAACATGAGGTCAAACACAGTCCCCTAAAGTGGACGCATTACTCCACTAAGCCACCAGACCCAGCACCCCCTCGACCCTAAAGCAACCTGCCACAAAGAGCACCATTTCTACAATAGGTACTGTGGGGACTTCATCAGTGTGCAAGCTTTCGGCAATGCGAGAGGCTACGTCATTGATATGTGTGCTGCCTTTCCTGGGTGCACTGCACACTTAACAGCTACATGTTTGACTGTCCACTATAGCATGTCAGTGGTTGCTAGGGATTTCAGTGACTGCTAGGTAAGTGTAACCAAATCTCACAGGGATTATATGTATATCCAGGGAATTGCTTCACAAACATAGTCAATCATAACATTACCCCATCACAATGAACACACACAACACTAACAATGAGTGCATACTTGTATGGTATGTCTTTCTACATTCTGAAGGTAAGCCCATGATAAGAAATATCACGTCTCAGCCCATCAAACCACGTGGCCTCAAAAGAGGTATAACAGCACACATGGAGTGCGATTTTGAAATCCACAAGTCGCGCTTCACATGTCTTGGGTACATGGCAGTGCTCCAGTACTTAGAGTCGGGTAACCGCCGAACCAAACGAAGACGCGAAATACATGAGAGAGGAGGTACGTTTAGGTCAGGTCCTCAATGAACAGACTCTTGATGAATATACATAGCAATATATGTGATGGAAAGATGTAAATAGGATACAAGACTACACTTGATTTAGGGAGAATTGTAAGTTGATGTTGTTTTGGGAGATGATTCGCGTCGTCAGACTTTGGGAGGTTTTATAATTTACAGTGATACTAGCCTCAACAAAGATCGTATTTCGATTAATCAAAGACAGGGCAGGCTTTCAATCTAGTGCCCTCACATTTGAATTGCAGGGAGCATTCACAATCGGATTTTTAAGTTAGTGTTGTTATATTTGAATTATGGGGAACATAAACAAGTAGACGCTAATGCATACTTTATCCACATGAATTAATAAAAAAGAAAAATCTGGTAGATCAGTATGTCCTTTAGAGTTGAGTCTAAAGAGCAATAAGTGCAGAAGAAATACAATAAGTGATTCATGAATTGATGTATACATATTCATGTTATTAACCAGGCGGACGGATTAGGCTGTTGGACACGGAAGAAGCCATATTGCCGGAAAAGACGAAAAAAACGAAAAAGATCAATCATGATTAGAACAATAAGATAAGATTGATTCAGGTATGTGTATTTAAACATACGGGTTAATTACGGTAACTACGGGATATAATTATCGTTAAGTAAAAAAATGAAGAACTAGCAAGTTGCAGATGCAAGATATAGATTAGGTAATTGAAGCACCTGTAACAATTTAAATTATATAACCTGTGAGACCTGATATTAATTGAACATATACCAAGTGAGCTTGAAAGTCATCGGTATTAGCCTATAAAATACTAAACGTCTTTGAGCGGATTCTTTCTATATCGAATTACTATTGGCTGGTGTTTATAATATATCCGTTTATATATCTGAACCCCCAGATCCGATTCCTCCCTTGAAGATAGGATAGAAGTTGTAACCTTCTGCCATTTTTTATTGGATGCCATATTGATGTCCAGAGCATTACCTTTTAGCAAGTGAGTACTTGAGACAACGTATGGAAGAATGGTTATCATTCACAATAAAAACACATGTAAACAGCAATAGATGTGGACCATATACCTATCTGCCGCTCGATTGTGATATGTATATGCATCTCTCTTGTCTTTAAATTAGTAATACCGTAGAATATCAACTTTAAGAAGAACACATTTTGGGTTCAACTGACTAATCGAAGTAAAGAATTTGAACAGCAACACGAATCAGGGTTGGTATGAAAATGTTTTGAATAGATTAACCGATATAAACAGTATCCTGTTAGAGTATTGATGACACATATTTGCCTTTATCAGGTACAGATAATCGATATACAGATACATCCCATGTAGCAGCAGAGCACTTAGTTCTCCCACCAATAAAAGAGGTATGCAACCATTCTGGTAATTATAGCCTATGGATATGAACCGATGGGTTCTCTGGTGAAAAGATTAACTAGATTGAAAATGTCCTCTTAGCATCTTAAAGACAATCATGCTGTTAAGTCCTAATTTCCACCATAAGGGTGTTATTCTCAGTTGAATTTTGAGACCTTGGATCAGATCTGATAATTCTTATTAGCTTAATATATATTTTTATTTTTTGCAAATGAATAATGATTGCTATATTGACTCCTAATTTTAAGATTGGTTTTTAATTGGTATATGTTTCTTCTGTTATCATTTTTTATATGTAGTGTAAATATCAGAGCGGGTTCCTGACGAAGGCCTAGCCGAAATGCGTTGTGTCAACCTACCGCCTATGTGTCCATCTATCGTCCATAGAGTAAAAATCTGAAAAAGAAACTCTTGCACTGCTTTTTGAAAATTGTTATTGTTTATTAGATATTTGATGAAAAATAATCAGAGTATAACAAGTGAGAAATAATTGTGGCATAACAAGTATGCACTGCAAATTTATTATGAATAACTAATCATGTTCCAATCAGATTTCATATACATTACATAGGAATTAATTTGTATGTATATAAGTAGTATTATGATGATATATTGTTGCCCACAAATGTACATGTTTATATAGAGAAAAAAATTCATTGAAAAATCAGAAAACGAAATCAAAAAAATATTTATATTTTGTATAAATTAAAGAGACATACTATAAATATATTAGTTTGTTTGTTTTACTATATGTAGTCATATGTTTGTCAGGTATGCATGTTAATTGTTAGTCCAATTTGAGGTAATCTCATCAAACTGGATGTCAATTTGCAACTATTTTGTTATCTACACCGTGCCCGGTGTTTGCTTTTTCTCTATTAGTGCGCCAGTACTCCTCAGAAGCAGAGTGCAAGATTATTGTAGCCTGTTGTGAGTTACATAACATCACCATGCTACAGGGCTTACATGTAGAGCTTACCCCTGAACTACAGCCCTGCCCGGGTTCCCAGATGAGAGGTCAGGGTCTGTGGGACTGGGACCATCTAGTGGCCTCACATTTCACCTGAGCTGCGAGCCTGGTTGCTGCAGCACAGTGAGTGAACAGTGTTGAGTCAAAGATAAATGGCGAACCATGTCACCATCTACACATACCATCATGAAACACCCATGTTGCACTACCTTAATGTTGTATCCAAACTTGCAAGCCTCAATGTAATATGCATCCGCTAATACAACACTCACTCATGCAGCCAAATATTCCATCTTACTACTACATTAATCATTCACACCCTAGCAATTTTCACTCTCATGTTTACACAACATACATAGTGTACAGACAGTATGAAATAAGGCATATAGAACTACATCTAAATAACTGTATTCACGTGCATCAACTCCTATAGCATTTTAAAAAAAATTACAAATTGTTTTCAGGTATCACAAGGGAGACTTTTACTACTCCAAGCATGTTTATCGTTCCTTTTCTATGCATACCTATGTTCCACTTATGTAACAAAATTCTCCGCCTCTGCTACGTAGGCAAGAATTCCGGAGAAAGGGAGAGAATGTTTTGCCAACAGTGACAACAGCATATGACATAAAGAAATCCTCTAAATGGCCGAGAACCAACTAGGGAGGGCCCCCAGTTTCTCCAAGGAGGAATTGAAAATCATCAGGGAGGAGGACCTCCAGAAGTATCTTAGGCTTTACGAGAAACCTGGAATGTCGCTGACCAATGCAGTGCGGATAGAAATCTAGTAGGACTTTGCTGTGTGCTGCAATGCAGTGGGTGTTCACATCAGAAGAGCCAGTGAGGGCTGCAAGCACTGGGCGGACCGCCAGTGCTGGGCAAAGTTGAAGGCAGGGGATGTGCTTGGGGCAGTGGCGGCTCCTCCGCTATGGTGTAGGAGAGTCGCCTCACTGATTTTTGAGCTGTGCAAAAATAACAATAAAATGATAAAAACAAAATGTTATTATCATTTTCTTTTTCTTTGTGGGACTGGAGCCAGGTCGGGGCGGGCGAGGCTGAGCTCCTCAGAGTAGAGTGAGTATTGGCTTGTACTCCCTAAGTGCACATGACTGTTTGGCCGACCTTCTTGGGCCGGCCAGTCTTAGCATCTTCTCCACCTGGCTGTGTTGCACAGCCCGATGGAGAACATACCCAGGCACCAAGCCACTGTCTGAGCAGCCAAATAGGCTGCTCAGACCAATCACGATGCTGCTCATGCAACATTGTGATTGGTTGGGAGAGTCTGCTTCTGGTGCTGCCAGTGTAGACAAAGAGGACGGAGGAGAGGCGTACAGGAGGGCGGCGGGAGGGTAAGTTTATTTGTTTACTTTTTTGGTTCATTCCCCCTGCTCTACCACCCCTGTTCCTAGGCAGCCACCACTGACTGGGGGTATCCTTCCAGTCCCATATGCTCTACTCCAGGATGTCCCCATTGCACATGAGCAGCAAGGCAGTATGTCATACAATATAAAAATTGTACATTTTTATCTGTGGGTTGAAAGTTTCGTGGTATCATGTCTCAAGTTTAATTTGTTTCTGTTCATGTTGTCAGTATTATATGTTATTGTTTAGAATGTGGTGTTGAATGATTGTTATCAATGTAATGTAATGTAAACTTATATTTTTTAATTAAATCATTTTAATGTATTGTTTATTATGTTGACACACAAGAACTTTAATTTAAAAATTCATCTATATATTTTGTTAAGAAACGTTTAGCTCAACATTGTCATATAGCCTTATTTATGATAGTGAGTGATTTGCTAATGTTAAATGCACATAACACATATAATCTAAGTAAATTCTGTTATGTTGTGTATACATAATAGTGTGCAAGTCAGAAGTCTTTGACATTGCCTGGACGTGGGTACCATGCTCACTGTGCCACTAGAACCAAGCTACACCCGAATGACAAGTCCTAATCAAGGAAGCACCGGCCTTGGGTTGCTTATGTTTCGAATCAGGGAGGACCTGGCCTGGCAGTTCAGGGTAGACTGTGCCTATTGGAACAGGGGAAAGACTGTTTTGCAAATGGCTGGGTCCAAACTGAGGTGGCACGGTAGGCAAAAGAACGATGGGCAGGAATGCTAACCACACACCACCACAACTATTGCCAGTGGTTAGAAATATTGCAAACATTCCTCCCCCCACCTTTTGTGTGTTTGATGTACCACCCTAGTTGACATGTATATGCCCAGAAGTGGTCCTCTGCTCATTGTGCTACTGAAATCAAGCTACAACTGACTGACAAGCCCCTACCAGGGGTAAGCCTGTCTTGGGTTGCCTGTGTTTCGGTTCAAGGACGATCTGGCTTGGTAGTTTGGGCTGGACTGTTCTTACTGGAGCAGGATTAGGAATCATTTGCATATTGCTGAGTCCAAACTTAATTAGCATGGTGAGCTAAAAAACGGTTGATTGGAATAAGCATTCCTCCCATCATCTTTTGTGTGTTTGAGGTTTCAGTTTCTAGGTCTTGTATAAATTATAATGCTTACTTGGGAAGTAATATGTGCATTATCTGGACCCTTGGTAACCAGGTCTTTCACTTGTAAAAGTAGCATGTGGGAATTATAAATTGCATGGCAAAGGAAAGCAAGTTATACAGAGAGAAAGCAATCCCGTGCCTGCTGTCTCCAACTCTGTAACGCAGACCGCTCAGTGAGCATGTCGGTATGGCCATCCTAAGACAGCCGGCCAAACCGACATGCGCACTGATCGCAGTGCTCACCGTTCCCTCTCCATGCCCACCCCCACAACGGCTCTGTCCCCAAGACTCAGCACTTAGAAGTTGAAAAATAAAACAATAATAACATTGTTTTATTATTGTTTTATCTTTCAACTTGTGAGACTGCATAGTAGGGAGAGTGTCTCTCCTCCATCATTGTGGAGGAGCCTCCGCTGACTCTAGGTGGAGGCTCTGGTGATCACCAGGTGATGTTCAATCTGGACACCACATTCTTGAACAATGGGGCCTTCAGCTACACCCCTGTTGCACCTTCTCCAACTGCAAGTGCCCACCAGGAACCTCATTCAAGCATGAGAATAAAGCCTGACCTCCGTAAGCCCTGGCACACCCCTGGCCCCTGAGTATGTGACCATTGCCTCTTTCCAGGAAGTCATGAGGCGAATGATTGCTGATCAGCAGACACTCTTTCGAGATGACAGCGGTGGTTGCAGTGGTTGGGTACACCAATAAGTGCCGGTTGCTTGCACCTCTAGCTCTGCTGCCCGCTGTTCTCCTGGACTGCAGCCATTTCTAGTTATTCTGTCTCCCACTCTTCCCCTACTGGTGTTGTGTTCCCCAGTATGGCTTCCCGCTTTGTCCCTACACCTATACTAGTGTGTTTAGATTCTCAGTGGATGTCTGGTCCTGGCCTTCAACTCCAAAGGTATGCCTCTGTGGAGAAGCATTAGGTGGTCTTTCTGTCCAACGTGGATGATGGGCAGGAACTTTGTAAACTATCCGTCTGGGCTGGGGAATTGACTTTAATTTTCTTTTTTACTTTGAATGCTTACTTTGAATTTGGATGTTACTTTTGGACTTTGGTTAGGACTATATATTTTTGCAGAATATAATAAATGTTTTGGTATTATGCGAATTACAAATTGTATAAAGTCTGATTCCCTGATGTTCCTAAAGGATTTTTTCCATTACAGTCCTTCTTATCAAGTTAACTCTTCCCCTATGGACTCAGGCGCTGTTGTTGTTTATCCCCGTCCTAATCACACCTGATTTATCACTAAACCTATGCAGCAACTTTCTTGTTTTCTAATTTGGATACAAGATACATATACATTTTTATGTTGACGCTAACTTTATGTGTTATTATTCTTTTGTGGGCAAGGTTATAGATGTTTGTGGGTGTGTTTTTACAGGTAATGTTTATTAATCCAGTCTCCAACATAAAGACTACATTATTCTCATACACCCACCTTCTTGTCAAAACACACATGAGATAGCACACATGTATAAGGTAAGTAGGTAATTAACAATAAACGTTTTTCATATAAATCAAGAGTGTTGAGAAGTGTGATTAGAAAAGTTGAGGCATATTATCTGAGCATCGGCAATGGGTAAAATTGTTCATGTGGGTGATGGTTGCTGTCTATGCCTCGGGGTGGTGGCCATTTGCATGGCTATTCAATACAGGGCCAACATGAGGTTGCGGATCTCGCTAAGAAGTGGGAGTAGGTAGGTTTAGGGAGGGTGCACGTGGGTAATTGGTAGGGCTTGTCGGAGGGATGGGCATTGAGGGTTGGTGTTGCTCTCTAGCTCACTGAGAAGCATGACTTGGCCCTGCAGCTTGACATCTGTGTGATATGGCCTGTATCATCTGCATGCCAAGGCGTTCCACCTCCCACCCTCCTCCCCCGACGCACTTAGATGTTACCAGTGCAACTTCATGATGTCTCAGAGACTTTTCTCAATGCGCTTCAAGACAGGGATCTGTCTTTCAATCAACCTTGGGAGCTGTTCTATATAATGTCTGTCACCCCGAGCCCACTCAAACACTTCGTATAGATATCAAGGGTTCAAGGGACAGACAGACAAACTCTCTCCTAATGCTAAGGAGACCACACTGTGTTACAACTACTGTGTACCCCGGTCTTTATTCTCTAGCATAGTCGTCTACTTTTTTTTTTTTTTTTTTTTTCAAACCTTTATTTTCAAAAGTCTGGACACAGCTATTCAGCCGACAACCCGGAGGTTCGGCAGCTTCGATAAAGAGGAACAGAGACGCGTCCACAATACAGTGAAGGAGGAGTGCAAAGATTCCATTTTTTAAATAAACACAAAACACACAACAACCCCCAGCAAGGCAAGAACACTGAATGCCCATGGTGATAGCCCCCCAGGGGAGGCAGGACCCCAATCATCTACCATTTACAGTACTGTGAAAAGAGGAGGAAGGGGGACAGCAGAGGCCAAAGAAGTCCATTAACCATACTGAGCTGGAAAGAAGGTTAGGAGGAAAGCTGTTCCTCGGGGGGATCCAAATCAGGGGGAAGACAAATTCCCCCCCTGTATTGATTCCACCGCCCCCAGATGGCGTGCCACTTCCGAGGGCGGCCTCTAGCACAATATACCGTCTTCTCCCTTAGCATACTCCAGTCCATATTTTCTTTCCATGCGGTCAATGTGGGGGGCCCCACAGAACCCCACAATCGCGCTATATCTCTCTTAGCGACCATGTTACCCAGAGTCACCCATTGGGTCTGCGCCGCATTATGATCAGTGGGCCCCCAGACATTCAGGAGACAACACTGCGCTTCCGGCTGCATAGCAATGCCCGTCACCTCCCCCATCACTGCATGGACTCTCCTCCAGAATTCCATGATGACCCCACATTCCCAAATGATATGCAGGAAAGTACCCACCATACCACATCCCCTCCTGCATAGGCCGTCCTCCGAGAATCCCATGTGAACCAGCCTTGGCCCCGTCACATACACTCGATGCAGTATTTTAAGCTGCACCAGCCTCAGACGCGACGGGATCGCAACCTCCTTAGGAGAGGAAACAGCAGACTGCCAATCCTCGTCATCCAACTCGAGGCCATCCCTAGACCACTGGTCCCTCAACCCCAGAAGCATATCCGCCCGGACGTTGATCAGTTTCTTATAGATGAGCGAGATCGTGCTCTCGGGCATATGGCCATCAAGGACCCGGTCCTCCAAAGGAGAGGACTCGGGCACCTTCTCACCCTCTATGAGGACTGATCGGAGGGCGTGACGCACCTGAATATAGCGGAAAAACTCAGATGGCCCCAGCTCATACTCCTTCTGCAACTCTTCAAAGGACTTCACCCTCCCCTTAATCAGGACATCTCCGACCCTGGAGATGCCGATCAAGTCCCATTTGTCAAAGCCTTTTGTGTGCCAAAGCCTACCCAGTCTCTCAGATTCAAACAGCGGGGTAGCGAGGGTGAGCCTATCCTTCCAGCCCAGCGAGTCAGTTGCCATCTTCCACACACGCACCGCCACACCAGTGGGCCCCGTGAAGGACGAGTCCAGGGACCGCGAATACAATGCCCTGTAATAGTTACCACCACGCAGCAACCACCTGTCCATGGCATACCCCGGGCTGAGGGCAGGGCCATAAAACCCATGATTAATCGCACTCAGCTGGGTGGCCCAATAGTACCGTCGGATGTCTGGAAGCGCAATACCCCCGTCGTACCATGGAAGCGTCAACTTTGCAATAGCTATTCGCGGCCGCCCGTCCCACAGCAACGTTCGTTGGAGGCCTTCAACCTCCCGAAAGTAGTTGGCCGGTACCCAATCCAAAGTATTCTGCAGTGCGTAGAGGAACCGGGGAAGAGACATCATTTTGAACAGGGCCGCGCGCCCAACGAGGGAGAGCGGCAGCCTCCGCCAGCCCTCCATATCCCGCCTCAGGCGCGCTAGGGAGGGGAGCAGGTTCCTCTCATATCGCACGGCAGAGTCCATGGAGATAAAGATCCCCAGATACACGAAGCCCTGCTGAGCAACCTGGATCGAACAAGTTCGAGGGATCGGTGGAACCTCGCCACTAAGAACATATAAATACGATTTACTCCAGTTGATAACGAGACCCGAGTTCCTACCGAAAGATGTGAGTACGTCACAGACCACTATAAGTGATTTCTTGGGTGAGGCAAGATACAACAGGATGTCATCAGCATAGAGCGATATACGGTCCTCGTGTTCAGGCGACCATCTAAGTCCCCGTATATCCGGGTGCCAGCGTATCCACGCAGCCAGCGGCTCAAGGGCGAGGGCAAACAACAATGGCGACAGGGGACAACCTTGCCGAGTACCCCTCCCAAGCTGAAACGGAGTCGACGCCCGGCCATTTACCACCACACTCGCAAGAGGGCCCTCATACAGCAACCTCACCCAGCTCACAAAACCGTGGCCAAAGCCGAACTTGGTCAACACGGCCCACAAATATGCCCATTCCACCGTGCCAAAGGCCATCGTGGCATCGAGAGACGCCACAATAGCTGGTTCACGCAGCGTGCCCGCCCTGGCGATTACACCATGAAGGCGCCGAAGATTTAACGCTGTGTTACGGTGCGGGATGAATCCGGATTGATCCGGGTGGACCAAGTCACCGAGTACCCTAATCAACCGGGCCGCCAGGATTTTTGCCAGAATTTTCGGCTCTGCGTTAAGGAGTGAGATAGGCCTATATGAGGCGCACTTATCTCGGGGTTTGCCCTCTTTGTGTATAACCACAATCGTCGCCAGTCGCTGATCCAACGGGAGGGCCCCACTCCCCCGCGCCTCCACGAACATGGCGCGCAGGTGAGGGGCAACCCTATCCGGAAACAGCTTGTACAGGTCGACCGGCAAGCCGTTCGGACCCGAGGCCTTGCCCGAGTTCAACGCGCGGATAGCCCCCGCCACCTCATCGACCGTTATGTCACCGTCTAGATCGTCCCTATCTATATCAGAGAGACAGGGCAATGCGATATCACGCAGGAGGTCACGCGAGTCCTCGGGTGGCCTGTCCGACACTGAGGCATAGACCATACGGAAATAGTCCGAGAAACACTGCACAATCCTCCCAGGTTCCACAATCACCTCTCCCCCCTCTCCCGTCAACTCCGGCACTACTCTATTGACCCGTTCTTTTTTGTCCAGCCAAGCCAGGAGTTTCCCGGCCTTGTCACCAACATCATACAGACGGCCCTGCTGTTCCCTACCGAGGGTCTTAGCGGCATTCGTCACCAGGTCCTTATACTCGGATTGCTTCAAGCACAGCTCATGCAGTGAGGCCTCTGTAACCTCCTCCTCCAGCGCTCCCTCCAAAGCCGCGATCTCCTCCTCAACCTGCAAAACCTCGCCATCTCTCCGCCGCTTGGCAGCCACTACAAGGGAGAGGGCTTCCCCTCGCAGCACGGTCTTAAATGCTTCCCACAGCGACACTGCCGAGTCCACGGATCCCTGATTGTCCTTGAAAAAATTATCTACTGTCTTTACCAGCGCGCTGCGCATCTTGGGGTCTCGGAAATACCAAGGGTTGATAGGGGCCACCCTTCCCCCTCCCTCTCGACCCAGATCCAGCCTGACCCACACCGGCGAATGGTCAGATATACCACGCGCCATGTGCCTGGCCTCAGACACCAATGAGGCATGCGCAGCCAGAGTGAGTAGGTAGTCAATCCTGGAAAGGCTACCATGCGCCCCGGAGTGGAAAGTGTATTGGCTCTGTGTGGGGTGCCGGAGCCTCCAGCAGTCTATCAGGCCAAGCGTATCTAGAAAGTCTGGAAGCCACTTCTGAGCCCCCCCAGTGTCTCTGGGCGGGTATCTATCCAGCAGGCCGGAGCCAACAGCGTTGAAATCACCTCCCACTACAAGCATACCCTCCGGGAGATCCAGCAGGGCCCTACCCAGATCTGTGAACGTGGAGGCCTGCAGGGCCGGCGGGACATACACCGAAACTAAAACCAAAGTTCTTCCTTCCCACCGCCCCGCCACCGCCACAAACCTCCCCCTATCATCAACAATGGTGGAGTCCACCTCAAATGGTAGCGAGGCTCTGACTAGGATGCCCACACCCCTGGACCCAGAGGAGAATCCCGAATGAGCTATGAATTTATAACCCTTCCTATTCAGGGCATAGCACGTATTACCTATAAGATGCGTCTCCTGCAGCAGGGCAACATCCGGCAATGACCGTTTCAAGAATTGCAAAACAATCCCACGCTTAATGCGATCCCCCAAACCATTAACATTCCAGCTTATAACACTTAAACCCCTACCCCCCATCCCCAAACGTAAAGAGGCCCACCCCACACCCGAAGAGCCACCATGGAACAGTCCTGGAAATAATCACCTTGCGGAAACAAACCCCCCAACAACAAACCCAAAATCCCGGAATCCCCCCCCACCCTGCACCCCTGCTGCAGCTTACAAAGCCCCCCCAACTTGCAGTGTGCCTGTCGCCCTACCAAACCCAAAATCTACAAAAAGTACCCTAAGGGAGGAAAGAGCTCCCCTCGTCCTCCCACAACCTCCGTATTTACTGCAAGTCATTATCTAAAGTCAATCCGAGTCAGCCCGGTTCCGAAGACATCAACCTTGTTCATCCCGGCCACTGTCCCCGTCTACGGCAGTGTCCTCTTCCGTGCGTCGTCGAGGCAGAGCGTCCAGCCATTCATCCGCCATGGCAGGCGACTCAAAGAAGAATGTTCGGTCTTCAAACACCACACGTAGTCTGGCAGGGAAGAGCATGGCGTATTTCAGTTCCCTCTCCCGAAGCCTCCTCTTCACCCCCAGGAAGCCCTGCCGCTGCCTCTGCACCTGCTGGGTGAAGTCAGGATAGAAATTCACCGACGCGTTCTGGAAGGGGACCGGGCCCGTTACCCTCGAGGCCTGCAGGATAGCGTCCCGGTCTCGAAAATGAAAGAGCCGGGCGACGATCGGCCTCGGTGTGGCTCCCACCTTGGGCCGCCCACCCGGCACTCTATGGGCCCGCTCAACTGCGAAGAACTTCCCTAGACCCTTAGGCTGCAGATGATTGAGCACCAAGTCCTCCACGAGCAGGTCCACTGAAGTCTCATCCGAGGACTCCGGGACCCCGATAACGCGCACGTTGTTGCGCCTGGCCCGGCTCTCGAAGTCCTCCAGCCGACGGGCGGCGAGATCACTCTCGGTCCGCAACTTACGGACCTCGGTCTGCAGGTCCGAGACATCATCGGCGAGGCCCGTGGTCTTGATGTCTAGGGATTTGACCCGTTCATTTGTTTTGCCCAAATCCGCGCGGATCAGATTAACATCCACCAAGATGGTATCCACTTTGTGCGCCAGGGCATCAAACTGTCTCCCAATCGAAGTCTGCAGCCCGTCGAGTGCACCCATGACATCCTGCAGGGAGAGCTCCGGGGCCAAGGGTGAGGCTGTCTTCTGTGTGTCCGGGGACTGGCTCGGTGCACCCGGTGACCCCTTCTGCTGGGCATAGCGGTCCATGTTATTGGCTTGAGTGTAGGCTCCCCGCCTGGTGGCCTTGGGCTTCGGCCGGTCCACCTCTGCTTTGCCCGACATGGTGGGCTCAAGCAAGTCGGTTCAAACAGGACTGCCCTCTCTCAGCGAGAGAGATCAGGAGTGCTCCGTCTTACGATGGGTCGCCAGTGTGGCATGCAGAGCGTCCAAATGATAATAAAGCAGACGCGAGCACTCCCTGGGCTGGGCAGACAAAGGGCGAGAAAGTGAAAGTGAAAGGATAGGGACCTCCGTCCGGCAGTTCACACCTCGCCTGGCCGCTGTTGTTCAATTAGAGGCCGGGCATCCTGCCAACTCGAGCCCCTGGCATCCCTCGGAGATAGGCCTCAATCTTCCGCCATGCATAACTCCGGTTCCCGGTGGGCGATTCGACTTCGGGTGGCATCGATCGCCTCCCTGACAAGTCATCTACACGATGCCATGCATACAAACAGGATTATATACAGGATAGACGACGGAGGGCACGAGGGTCTCGGGAGCTCAAAGCTCACGCGGCCATCTTGGTCAAGCGCTAGGCTCCTCCTAGTCGTCTACTTTTTATATGTACGCTTTGATTTTCTGTCATTGTGTTTTTACTGTGCGATCGCTTAGGACACTAAACACCTTCACCTCTGTGTTTTGAATTTCAAGCATTATGTTATGATTTTTTTAAATAAAAATTCACTTTGACTTGCTGCTGTCTCAAACATTTTTTGTGTTTCGTAATTGGGTTAGGAAAGCCATTTTGTTTGGGGGTGTGGATCTCCTTGGCTAATGGCACATGTTCATCTAACTTTTATTTTGGTCAGTAAAAAGAATCTATAAAAAAAAGGTAAGACGTCTGCAGTTATTTTGTAAATTAAGCATGGGTGACCATTGTTGGCTATGTATATTCACAAAGGTAGGTAGACCTTCCGGTTTTTTTCTGAAGCTTGCCAGAGTGGGTGTAAGCCTGACGTCTGCTAGTAAATTATTATAGAAACGCGGTGTTTACATAGAAAACGAGTTAAGAAGGCTATATTTTGGAACGAAAAGCTTGAGCTCTGATCAACTACGAAGCTGCCTACAAGAAGCCAGCTTCTCGACGCTTGAGGCGCGGTGCTTGGGGCCTGTCCATGTGTGTAAGGCACAGTGCCTTGAAGGAAACACAATGTTTCACAAGAAGCCAATGTAAGGATCAGCGAGCTGCAGAGACGTGGTCCCTCTCACCTGGACAATTTTGTGGCCTTTCGAAAAGACTCTGCTATTCCTGACCAGAGGGCATTGCAATAGTGAAGTTCAGAATAAAACACAGCAACTACTGCCCGCACAGTAAAGGATCTGTGTGCGTTTGCAGCTGCTATGTCTGTGCGTTCTTTATCTAGCTACATCTGCTGTGTACTGAAAGTCTGTAGGCCAGGGTCACGAGGTCCTCGTGAGTAGAGCGAAGGGTGCACATGGCTGGCTTGAGCTGCACATTCATGCAGGCCTTTATGTCAGTATGTACATTCTCCTCCTTTTCTCCAAGTTCTCTTTGTATTCAGACAGAGCATTTGTCATTGTGTCCTGGGGAACAAGAGGATCCCTGCGAGTAGAGGCCAGTAGTGGTCCTTACTATGGTGATGCATATGGCGCCAGGCCAGTCGCGTGATGGAGCCCCTTCTAATGACACTTGTCACAGTAACCGAGCAGAAAGACCACCAACATCAGAAAGCTTGCACACTGTCAATGCCTTCCCTTCTCAGACCTTCTCTTTTTAGGCTGCAGCCTACCAGACAGCACAGCAGTCTGGGTTGGTAACGACACCTTGGGGACATTCAGAAAGTTGACATAGGAATGCATTCCGCTCACTGTTTACCATTGGCTTTGTGGTTTGTAACTGACATTTTCTGGCTTTCTATTTGGTGGCTTTATTTGCTTTAGACTGTCCAGCTCAAGCTCGTCCCTCCCATTGCCTAAACCTTGTTTACTGTATTCTTCTTCGAACCCGCTTTCTGTAAAAATGCCTTTAACTCTTGTTCTTATCTTGTCACATTTGCTGTGCATTCAAAGATAGAGGTCAAATATCAGGCTGTGTCTTCCAGGGAGCTTGGTGTTTATTTTTCTTTCTCTGACTTCAAAGTGAGAGGGTTTATGTGCCAATCATCCTGGCTACTGGGGGCTGCCTGAGGAATGCTGTACAATGTTATTTTTTTTCTTCTAGCACACAACAAAATTTAAATGTCTGAAATGAACTGTGCTGACAATCAAATCAATACATTGGGTGATGACATTTCCACACACTATTGTTTGTGCGCTGCATACTTTTAACAGTAAAACTGTAAGTGAGTGCAAATTTAATGGTAATTTCAATTAAATATGTGTTGTCTGTAATAGCAGTATGCTACCATACCATGCATACTCCATGTTACCCCACTCCACTCTACTGTGCACCACTCCATGCCATTGCACTCTACTCTGCACCACTCAGCACTACGCCACTCACCTTGGCACTGCACTCTTATCGGAACCACTTCACTCTGCGCCTCGCTACTCTACACCCCTTCATTCTACTCTATGCGAATTCACTCTACCCCACACTACTCTACTATGCACCACTGCACTCTTCGCCACTGCACTGTACACCACTCCACTCTATGCCACCCTGCTCTGCAACAGTGCACTCTATGCCACTGTACTCTACACCAATGCACTCTACTCTGTACCTCTACACTGTACGCCAGTGCACTCTATACCAATCTCTCCTATGCCACTGTAATCTACTTTGCACCACTGCACTCTACTCTGAAATAATCTACTCTACAACACTGCATGAGGCACTACTGCACTCAACACCACTCCTTGCTGTGCTACTGCACTCTATGGCAACGCACTCTAAACCATTTTACTCAACACCAATACACTCTGTGCCAATCTATTCTTCACCACTGCATTCTATACCACTATATTCTATGCCACTGCACTATGTGCCATTGTGCTCTATGCACCCCTAATCTACTCTACATCACTGTACTGTACGCCATTGCTCTCTACACCACTCTACTCGGTGTCACTGAGCTCTACGCCAATGCACTCCACGCCACTCTACTATGCACCACTGCACTCTATGACACTATACTCTGTAACACTGCACTCTCTGCCACTTTACTTTATGCTTCTTGACTCTGTCACTGCACTCTGTCACTCTACTCTGCATTGCTCCACTCTATGCCACTGCACTGTACGACAGTCCACCTTAAGCCACTCTAATCTACTCTCCACCACAGCACTCTATGCCACTCTAATCTATGCCACTGCACTCTACTCTGCACCACTCTATGCCACTGTACTGCACTCTATGCTCCTACACTCTACACCACTCTAATGTGTGCACCACTGCACTCTGACACTGCACTCTGTGCCTCCCCCACTCTGCACCACTCTACTCTGTCAGTGCACTCTACCTCACTCTACTATTCAACACTGCACTCTTTGCCACTGCAGTCTTTACCACTCCAGTCTAGGCCACTCCACACCTCTCCACTCTACACCACTCTATTCTGCAGCACTGCACTCTACGCCAATGCACTCTACACCACTACTTTATACCACTCCACTATACCCTGCACCATTCCACTCTACACCACTTCACTCTACCCTGAAGCAATCTACTCTACACCACTGCACTCTTCACCACTCTACTCCAC
Source organism: Triturus cristatus (assembly GCF_964204655.1). NCBI lineage: Eukaryota > Metazoa > Chordata > Amphibia > Caudata > Salamandridae > Triturus > Triturus cristatus. The sequence goes on along the minus strand of NC_140584.1, from coordinate 831,759,681 downwards.
TCTGCTGCACTTCACTCTATGCCACTGCATTCTATAATGTGCCACTCTACGCCACTGCACTCTGTGCTACTCTACTCTAAACCACTGCACTTTATGCCGACTCACTGTACACCACTTTACTCAAAACCAATGCGCTTTACACCACTGCACTCTACGCCAACCTACTCTGCACTACTGCACTTTACACCACTTCACTCTGGGCCACATTACGATTCTTCACGCCACGATACTCCAGTGGGGGATGGGTTTTACGTCGCAATCGAGTCCAGCTGACATAAGGGTGTTCAGCCCATACATCATTTACCCAATCATACCCCTATTAATTCATCAGTGTTTCCATCATCCACTGCATTAATCTGTTTATGCATACATCCATCCACCTTTCTAGAGACTCTTCCAGTCACTCATCCACCCACCCATCCCCCTCCAAGCATCCAGCCAGTAGACAATGAAGGCACTCAAGCCTTGGGTCAGGAGATGATTCTAGAAATGATAACACAGCACTACAGGGGATCGAAACAGTTCGACAATGCACTTAAAAGTGTCCCTTACTCAGAGAGGAGCCTGATGCCAACTTGTAATGCAAATTTCATTTGTCTAGGTCATCAAAAGGTAGACGCTCAGGGTTTAATTCATAGCATATGTCCTGCGCCAACACGCAGACCTTCCAAGGTAGGTAGGACAATAGAAAACTCATGAGGTGAGTATCAGCCCACGCTGGAAGTAACTATATAAACATTACTAGATGGCAAGCAGCGTTCGTGGGATGCATAGTTTAGGAAAAAGATGCTGTCAATTAACTATGTGCTGCGGGAGCAGTTCACCCCCAGTCAAGAGATCTGGGTTCAATCCATGATTCTTTTGCTCACTACGCCACCCAAATTTGGACCCAGTCATATGCAAATCAGTCATGACCCTGGTCCTCATGGGAAAAGTCCAGCCCGAACTGCCAAGCCGGCTCCCCCCTGGACCGGAAACAAGCATCCTGGGACCGGTTTCGGGGTAACACCCCATATCAGCCAGGATAGCTTGAATCCAGTTGAACAGCAAGCAAGGGACCCATGTCTGAGCATTCCCATCCCACTGAGGGCAAAAGGTGCTGCAGCAATTAACTATGTGACAGAATCCGTAACATGTTTTACGCTCCTTCTCCCCAAGCCCCGAGATATGTGCAGCAGCAATACATTCCAAGTTTCAGAAAATTAATAAAAAAGAAAAAAACACAAAGTGTAACTATTTGTAAGCCTACTAATGCGGTCCACATGTGGTCAGATTTTAGGGCACAATGTTACGTCTTACCTGTGATGAGCACCACCTTTCCTAGTGCTGGAAGCATGTCCTGTAAGCGCACACAAAGCGCTGAGAGCAGGCAAGCCCCGAACAAGAGAGGCAGCCCCAGGGGAGCCGGCAGGTGAGAGTAGGCCAGTAGGAAAATTTAAAATACGAGGTGACGGCTATTCCCAATCCACTCATGCACAGTGCCATCACTGGCGCTGTGAATGAGGGGAAAGCAGCGTCATCACGTAACCTTGTAGGAAGCATGACCAATCACTGTCTAGCATTAATATACACCCATAGAGGGATTGATCATGTCTCACCTCCGTGCTGCCTTCAAAGCCAGGCTGCGGGGACAAGTTATCCTCACCCAAACTAATCCAGGCTTCGCTCTCATGCATTTTATACTTAAAGCTGCATGACAGCAAAGCAAGGGTTGGTGGGAACAGGTGTACCAAGTGATCCAAAGGAGACCAGGAGGGCTGTGCTGTGTTGCCCCTTGCTCCATAATAGAGTGCCGGTCCAAGGACTGCAGTGCGCATGTCATGTTGGCCACAGTTCGAGACCCGTCCAACTTGACAAGCACACTGGATTTCAGCTGCCAGCATTGCCAAAAACCCATATTAACTACCCTCTTTAACTTGTTAACCGCCGCCTCAGGAGCAATCCTAATTTGCGCAGTGAGTAGGCAGGTGCCCAGTCCGAGGAAAGGATTTATTTAATAAATTAGGTACTGGGCACCTCACATGGGGAAGCAACACCCCTACCGCCCTTGAAGAGGAACTGCCCCAGCGATATTCCACTCTATGATGCTCTACTCCATTAAACTCTGCTCCACTGACACTCTATGCCACTCCACTCTACAGCACTCTACTACACCCTATGCCATTCTATGACTTTACCACACTCTACGACGCTCCACGCAACTCCTTCTATGCCACTCATGCTGCTTTACTTCATTCTATTCTATGACACACTGCTCCTCTCTAATTCACTCCACGCCACTCCACTCTGACACTCTATACCACTTTGCTCTACTCCCCTGTATATGCCACTCCACTCTATGACAACTAACTTCGCTCCACAACACTGTACTCTGCAACACTCTACTAGACTCTACGCAACACCCTCAATGCCACTCCACTCTGCTCTACACCACTCCATGACACTCTATGCCACACCACTCTACAACACTCTCCTCCATTCGGACAGTGTACTCCACTCTACACCACTCAACTCTATGGCCCTTCGACTCCACGACACTGTACTCTACTCCATGACAACCCACTTCACTCCTGCATGCCACTCAACTCTACTGTACACCACTCCACACCACTCCTTAACACTCCACTTTACTCCACTTTACACCACTCCACCCCTCTCTCCTTTACCCCATTACATTTTAGCCATGCTGAATGGCAGCCACTCTGGTGTACAACATTGCTAAAATATATTGGCAAAGCCAATAGCTTTTGCATAGGCGAAACCTATTGTCTTTGCCAATGCATGTTTTAGAAAAGCAGGGTTTGCTGAACCCTGGAGCATTGCAAAAAGGCGGGGGGAGCGAGAGAAAAAGCCAGAACAATGAACATGTGTCGAAAAATAGGTTGAGTGGGAGTTGAAACTTCATACAATGTCTGTGGGGTATCTGGGGAGGATATCTGTATCAGCCTCCATATCCCCGAGACAAATGCATTTAACACTGCAGGAAACATGGCTTGGACTCTAAACGTGGGTACGGTCTGTTTTAAGTTTGGAAAGAGCCACAAGTGAGAGCACCTTTAGATTCCGTCTACAGGATGCCTGGAATGACAGAGCCAGAAGATGCCACTGATTATGGACTGGACCATCACACCTCGTGACCTCAGCCACACCACACAACATCACAGACCTAAAAATACACTGCAGTACAACTTCAAAACACTCAATAGGGAAATGACATAATTCAAAATGGTACCTTGGATGTGTACTTGCATATTTTGGTATTTCTGAAGCGCAAACAGGGCTGATTAGCAACAGAATGCGGTAAAGGGGGCAAGCTCCACTGGTGATGCATGTTGGACAGGAGAAGATAAAAGAGGTAGCGCTGGTGAAAGGGGCGAGAAGTTAGCCTATCTGAGGTAGTTTTCCCTGAAGAGATGAGCTGTCAATTTGTTTCTGAATTGTAGAACGTTTGTGCTGTTTGTGAAGTCAGACAGGATGTAATTCCAGATTCTGGAGGTGCAGTCTGGAAAGGGTTGTTTTCATTTTTTCTCATTCCCCCAGTGCAGCAGATCTTGCAGGGAAAATCAGTGTATATCCTTTTGAGAGAGATAGATGTGGTTAGGTTTATTCAGTCTTTTAATGAACTGTGCTGCTGCATGAAGGAACCCTCTCAGGGGAGTGAGGGTGGCCTCTGGAATGCCTTTTAGCAGGCCGCTGCCTTCTTCTATATGAGAGAAAATAGGGCTTAAACTGTGATTCTGAAGTCTTCTCTTGTCAGAAAGGTTTTTTTTCAGGAGAGAAATTTGAAAATAAGCTTCTTTGGTCTTCTTGGCATTGTGCTCTTTGAGTGTGAGGTTCGAGTTGAGGGTGGATCCGTGGGATATGGCCTGCTCTGTGAGTTGAGGTGTGGCAAACTGAAGGAATTTGGTCTTTGTGGGGTTTAGCATCAGGTATTTTGTTGACTTCTAAGTTTGGATGCATTCAAGGTAGGCTTTGAGTGTCTGTGTATCATTGGTTGAGGAAATTTTGAGAAAGAGTTAGGTCTCATTAGCATACTGATGGATCTCGAAATTGCTGCCGGCAGGGTTTACACCCAAGGGTTCCATATAAATAATGAACATCATGGGTGACAGGAAGGAGCCCTGTGGGTTATTTTTCAAGATCCTTCCCTAGCCAAGCCTCAGTTCCCTAGACTACCCGGTGCCTTTCATTATAGCCAATGCCTGGCACAAGCCTTCATCGCTACTCACTCTCATAGTATGGACTTCAGTTACTAGTGTCCTTTGCGACTAGGCATCGCCCTACTCTCTCCCACCCTAAATGGTTGCTCGCTAGCATTTCCATGTGTGCTGAAGGGATAGTGGGAGCTCATCCGCAGCTAGCAAGATCATAGCAGGCCTTGCTCTAATCCGTGAACACCGCTCATTCTGGATACAGCATATTCAGGTAGAGAGTTGACAGACAATGCTCAAACTCACAACCTAAAAGTGCGAGCAGTATTTACATAAACTATGGTTTAAGAGACATCGTAGAAAAATGAATTTGGACCCTATACTCAAATCTATTATTCTAAAGGTAATTGGGTGGGAGCTCTGTGCCCAGTTGTTGTGAGTTAATAACGGGAGCCAGAACGATCAACTTATTATTAGGTTCCCTCCCTGTAGGGGTTTCCTGCTGCTTGACCCATTGTATTTGCGTTTCGGACCTAACCTTACAAACGTAGATAAAACCTCTTTCCCAAAATAATTAGGGTCTTTTTTAAGCAGTTCATTCAGAATCAGGTTGACCTTGCATCTCCATCAAATGTTCATCCTCTCTCAAGGCCGTCACCTTTGCAAGCCTCTTTCGCTTTCCCACATGGCACCTTTCCTTTTCACCACAGCCTGGCAGTAGCCGTCATCGTTGACTTCTAACTGTGCAGCACACCTGGATGTATCCCATCTCTGCTTCCTGTAAGGGCTAAATACTCCTCTCTTGAGGCAACACCTTGTCAAAATACAACCACCTCATTGCTGCAATCTCTACGGCGTTCTTCTCTTCAACCTTCTTGTCAGTGGCCCTGCTAATCCCATCCTCTTCCCTTGCAATCTCGACTTCTGGTCCCTCACTACCTCATCTGGTCTCCCACTGTGGTCATATCCTCTACCACTTCTCATCTTAGACCCCTCCAACTATTTTCCTGCCTCAAACTCCTCATAATTACGTCCCTCTACGCTAGTGTGCCCAGTGCCGACCTCTTGGCTCCATTGTATACCTTTTGCCTGTATGGCACACTGTTGCTCTGTCAGTATGCTCACTCACACTATATGACTCTCGTATATACATCTCCGGGGCTTTGGTGAAAGAGGCTTTAGACGTACCCCACTTTCCGACGGGTATCTTTCTGTGCTGCTGCTCTGATTTCTCAGGCTGTTTTCAAAGACAGCCAGACCGCGCCTCGCAGATGTTCAGCCCTTTAACAGTGAGTGGGTTCATTCAGTCTTATGGTCCTTCTCAGGAAGATCTCCTCCCCTCTCTCTCAGGGGCACTCTCCACCTTGTCCCCTGGGTGTCTACATGTTCTGTACTCTTGCAGTCTTGAGCCGGTTGGATACCATTGGTCATTCTCTGATATTACAATAATGTTATAAACATTATAAGGTTGTCAATCTTCCTGTGAGGGGCACTCGATGTCCATGTGATTCTGGTCAAGCGGTTGACGGCTTCACGGATTGTGCTTTAATTCTTTCAATTCTTCCTTCTCGCGCTCTCCTGGTGATGCTCAGCTGGGTCTGAGGGTAGCATCTGTCCCCTTCATGAAAGAGGAGATCTGCTGAATTAATAATCAATGAAAGCTAAGCAGGATGTGTTTACAGCGAGCGAGAAATCAATATGGAGATGAGCCTCTGCCTGCGCTGAGACCTGGCGGTGTCAGATGTTGTTTCATATGCACAGAATGAGTGTCATTCGCCTTACAGTGAAGGTGCTTACATACATGCCCTGCATCTGTGTGCTATCTGAGATCTTCTTGTACAGCACATGAAGACTTCTTCAGCAACCTGGCCTCACGTCTTCCATACGTCAAAGAACAAAATGCACTTGAGAGGCCAAGGAAGCATCTGGAGAGGAAGGGAGTGGGGGAAGTGGCCATTGCAGTCCATAGGACCTGCAGAGAAAAAAAAGCCAAGATTACAAAAGACTGACAAAGCAATGATCCACACAAGTAGGAATAAGGATAGGCATGAATCTAAGTTGGTGGGACTCTAGGGATTTGAGCAGGAAGGGCTCCAGTATCAGACCAGGCATGAACACAGACAGTCACCCAGGATCGGTAAGGCATGGATATAGTGTCTGTATGGTCTGCAACCATCCAGCGTAGCCAGAGAGATCAGAGAATAGTTCATTTTTAGAGCCAGAAAGGAATAATAGAGAATGTTTATGTAGAGAAAGGTCCCCTATAATATAATCTGGTCAATCAATGACAGTGAATGCAGAATCTGGAGACGGGCAAACCACTGCCCCTGAGAGTAGAGTGCTGCAGAATACGGGCCCTGCACGATACAGCCATGTGGAGTCGACTAGCATGAACATGCAACTCAAGCAACACAGGCGGCCATGTTGTTTGAAGTGCACTTGATTATGTACCTTACTTTCTGGCCAGTAGGTTATGTTGGCTTATGGAAACACCATGTGCTGAGGAGTAGTCATCTCCTGACTACTCCCCTGGAGCATGCTTGGCAAAGGGAACCGCATAAGTGGCCTGAACCCTATGTGGGTAACTGTGACACGTAGCACACGCTGCACAAGAAGCTCACTGGGAATCCTATTGCAATAGGTTTTGATACCCGCCTAAGCTTTTAAGTATGCTAAGAAGCACGTATGTCTAAATTACCCGTCGAAGTTTGCTTTTGTATTAGACTTTATTGTCCTTCATACTGTGTCTTTATATCTGTTCTGTAAGGCATGTTTGTGTAGGTGATGTATAATTTTTTATCTTTTATGTTCATTCTATATAATCATTATGACATAGATCTCTTGATGCATCACCGCCCAGGCTCTAAGTGACTCCTTCCTCTTCACAAAATGACCACTGAGAATTAAATTTACTTACATTCACCTAGGACTGTCCAAATCTAAACCTCTGAACTAGTTATACCTCTACAGTTTGCAAAGCTTGACCTGGTTCTTATGTAAATGGAATATCTGCATCACTCAGACTAACTGTATTAATGGGTTTTACTTTAACTTTAACAACCGAATCCATTCAGAGAGTTGTAGTCCTCATTTCAACTGGGCCATCTGGACTAACTTACCTGAAAGCAATAATTTACTAAAGGGATTGGCTATAATTCAAGCCCTGTGAACTGATGACAAAGATTTATCTCACAACCTAACTTATTCCAAAAGATAGAATACACATATATAAGTACACAAGGTTGCAGCCCATGGTTTGCTGGGAACCCACCCTCCTGATGTCCCTAGTGCATCCTAGTACTTCCTTCAGGAAGCTGAAGACTTGCTTTGACAACTTAACAAGCACCTATTCATTATTTATTTACATGTTATGAATACAAAGTTTGTCAATACATTCAGATACACATTTTGCATATTCAGTACATGACAATTTAGTATCATACAATCGCGAGTCTGGGCTGCCATAACGTTTGTGAAGTTTGCAATTCGATTATTAACCACCAGAGAATATTCAATGCGCTGTTCTTCTGTACCCTATGGGTTCTCGCGGGGGTGGCAACAGACAGTACCCCCCTCTTCTCTCCCTCCAGACCTTAATGTACCCGCAGGCGTCTTCCCCCTCCCTCTTCTACCTCAAGTCCATAGAAGCTCAACCAGGGGGACCAGATTTTAAAGAGCAACCATATACAGATCTAAGCTTGATCTCCATTCTGCAAGTGTCAGGAGATTGGTGGCGCCCTAGCATGGAGCCACCTCTCTCTTGGCCACCAGCCAAACTCCTATTCTTGATTGTTTTGCTGGTCTGCGTCTTGAGCGATGTACTCTGCCTAAACTATGCTGAGCTTGTACTTTGCAGAAAGTGTGGCTAAATGTAACTCTCATTTTTGATGTGGTTTTCATTGATAAAACGCGACCCTGCTCTTTCCCTTGGAGCTGAATCTAAACTGCTTGCAACGCGCCAGTTATTTGCTGTCAGCGGCTATGTTGATGTCACATGGCAATAGTGTCAAGGTTTCCATGGAGATGCCATGTAAAGGAGCCATATCTAGGACACTGAGCAAAGCATGTGACAACCGTGGGTCCATCCAGACGCTGTCTATAGCGGTGATACCTCCGTTTACCTAACTAAGGGGGATATTACCAAGAAATTGCGATAATTATCGCAAAGCGCGCTTAGCGCTGTTTTTTTATCGCTGGATTTCATCGCGGAGATAACGCGTTATTATCAACGCTTATCTCCAAGGCGATTGAAAATCCAGTGATAGCGGCGAAACCCAGCAATAGCGCGAGAAATCCAGCGAGAAATCCAACGCGCTAATGAAAAGCTTGCTAATAGTCAGGTGAGGACTTAACCTTACAATCCACCTCCCATTGACTAGAATGGTCAAGTCAGGTTTTTAGCAGGTGTTAGATTCCAGCGATATTCGCGGTTAGTGAAAAAAATGTTTGCGCTTCGCGGGAATTGCTAATAGGGGGAAGCCGGGTTTGTGTTTTCAGTCGCTTTCAGTTGGGAACGCCTACTTTGCATGTCATTAACGATATATATCGCTGACATGCAAAGCGGCACCAAAACGGTTGCTTTCGCCATAAGGCTGTCGCTAACAGCTGTTAGTGACAACTTGCTAATAGGGCGATAGAAATATCGCCGCTTTAGCGGCAAAAAGTAATAAGGCCCTTGCTAATATCCCCCTAAATTCCTTGGAAATACCGTTCCATTTCTTAAACATGCATTGTCAAAGTCAATGGGTGTGGCATTGGCTGCTAGCCTTTTAGCACTGCCAATGCTGATTTTGTTTTGCCATGGTTTTTATATAAAACTTGTTGTTGGAGCTGCCGGACATTTGCTAAAATAAAACACATCAGCTGTTCAGCATGGCTGAAAGTCACTAAAAGTCCAGAATCACAAGATGTTGAGCCGACGGTAAGTCTCTTCATCCCCATGTTGAATTTATTGTCCTGTCTTTTCAGTGACTTTCAGACGCACTGAACAGCAGATGTGCTATGGCTAAAAGACATTCACAGTGACAAGGCCAATAGTTCAGGCATTGCCAAGATCTATTGGCTTTGCCAATGCTTGCTCGGCATTGACAGGGTCTTTATTTATTTATTTTTTATTTTATTTTTTTAAGTTTTGTATAGCGCGAACATGACCCAAGCGGGTATCGGAGCGCTTTACATACGAGATGAGGACGACATAGGAATTAGCTGTGGGAGAAAAAGCATAAAAATATATACCAGGATAACAATAGTATATTGGCAGGCACATTGAGATCAAGCATATGCCATAGGTCCATAAGACCATAGGTCTTGCTGAACAAATGTGGAAGTGATAGTGAGAAACTGTTGAGGAGCTGTAAAGTGAAGCGAAGAATTGGTGTAACGGCCAGACCTGCTGACAGGGGAACTAGGGAACCAGGTTCAAATCTCGGGGTTGGCTGAACAATTTATGAATCTGGGCAAATCACTTACACTTCCCCCTGCTTACGACAATGAGTGTGTCATTGTGTAATGTAACTGGTGAGCACTGAGAGCGCTCCAATACCATCAGCTGGTGTTAGAACTATGGCAAGATGGAGGACGGAAAAAGCGCTCCAATACCATTGGTTCGTGCAAAAAAAAAACCCAAAAAAGCAGCAGTGAGGGGAAGGGATCAAGCAGGGAAGCAGCAGGGGATGGGGAGATGGGCAAGAAACAACGGGAAAAAAACCTTAATTGAAACAGGATCAGAAACAAAAATGAGTGTCATTATGTAATGTAACTGGTGAGCACTTAAAGTGCTCCAACTTGTGTTCGCGCTATGGCAAGACAGATGACGGAGCGAGCGCTCCAATACCATCAAATCATGCAAAAAAAAGTGCTGTTCCTGTTTTAACAACGTTTTAAGAAATGCATTTGTTTTTGTACACACACATGCATTTTAGTGCTATGTGTGTATGTGTTAGGCCTGGGCTACAATTTTGTTCCATTCGTGAAAATTGCGATAATTTGACATTTTCGCGCTCCGCGGAAAGCACGAAAATGTCAAAATTTCCGCATTCCGCAGCTTGGCGATAATTTGTTTCTTGCTCACGCTGTAAAAAAATACATTCTCGCGCGCGCGCGTTCGCCTTACCTGAATCCCTGCGTTCACCGACAAGTTTTCTTGATCCGGTCGCGTTCTCCATGAGATGTTGTATTGTTTTAAGCCATTTGCGCTGTCTCGCGACAGTTCGCGCCCGCAGTGACGTCATGCGTCGCGCGATCACGTCTTTCTTCTCGCGATCATGCACCGCGAGACAACTGAAAACAAGATGGCCGCGCCCGCGAGCAACCACATGGGTAAGTTGGCGAGCCGCAACCATGCAGAAAATCTCGCGAACATGCGGGAAAAAAACTTCCGCATCTTCGCGATATTTCCGCGTGTTTGCGATAATTTTTAACATTTTCACGATAATTTGCGAAAGTGGATTTCGCAAATTCCGCCCACCACTTGTATGTGTACAAGTACCTGGATACCCCCTGGGGTGAGAGACACAATAACAGACCAATGGATGAAGAGGGCTGGCTAAAACTCCCTATGAGTATACTATTTATATGATTTTAGTCAAATCAATAGATCATGGCTCACGCCAGACCTAAAAAGTGAGTGCAGGAGTCTACACATCTATGCAGATATTTAGCATTTTTTACATGAGTCCAACATGCATTATATAGACCTCAACCAAATGAGAAGGACAACAAATTATTCATAAACTGCCAGTTACCCTAATCGGGATCTGGGATTGTGTGAATTACAGAAAGTCTAGGAGAAAAATCAACTGGAAATCCCATAGGGTTGTTAAAATTGCCCTCACCCACTAAATAGTGGCATGCTTTATCGAAGGGCCTCTTCTACACCCTGGCGCAGACCAACGCTGTGGGTGGAGCACATGTATATTTTATAGAAAGAATTGTACCTGAAAGGGATCCCAATTGATGAAAGAGAAAAGTGTTAAAACTGTCAAAGCAGGTGCCCCTCTTCTTATTTATTCTGCCTCCGCCAACGGCAGGATTAAAAAATATTATTAGACTGGTGTATTAGAGAGACTATGTCTCCATCACCCTGTCTGCTAGTATCAACATGTTTCGGCCTGTTCCTATCGCCCTAGTGGGTCGTCGGCCGTCTTCAGGATCCAGATTTCTTGGGAAAGACATAATCCATCCTAGTTAACTACACTGAGTGGTAGGGATTGATAGACACCAATATGTGCCTTTTGGTAGACACACTCTTGAAGCATACCTCCAAAAATAAAGAATATAAATCTCATCATTAATTATGTATTCTTTCATCAGTCAGAATCACCTCCTTTAATGAAAATCGATCTTCACATTTAAATAATAAAAACCTGATTTACATAAACCTCTCACCATAATGTGGCATCCAAGACACTGTGAATAGTGAGACACTCATCTTGTATTCAACTGAATCCATCTACAGTCATAAATATAAAATACAAAGTTAACTTCCTTACCCGAGTCTCATTATTGCTGTTCCAAACCTGGGGCCAGAGTGGGAACGTCGCCATATAGTCAAATTCTGCAAACAAAGGCATTTAATAGAGAAGAACTTCTGTTTTTGAGTGAGTGATAGGGAATCCTATGCCTTGTGTCAGACTCCTTCTTTGTAACTCATGTCGTATGTTAATAATTTCACCTCTGTCTATTTGTGCATCTCCAAACCCAATCTTTTGCAATTTAAATAACCACTATAGTTCACCAGTCTCAAAGAGCATTAACTCGTAACAGTGGTTCAGAGCTTGGAGAGTATTGTGATTGTGATGCCTCTTACTCCACCTAGCCAGTTCATGTGCCAATCTATGGCAATCCAAATGGCCGCTGTAGTTCGCCGGTCTCTGAGAGCATTATATCACAGCAATGGTCCGGAGCTTTGGGAGTGAAGTAATTGTACTACCCCTTATTCTGCCTGGCTCGTTCATGTGCCCATATGTATAGAACGTGGGGGCATATCAGCAAGACAATTATTGCTGCTTTAGCGTCCGTTTTCGGCTGGAAAGCGGTGATAATTGTATCGCCCTATTAGCAAGGTCACGCTATCGCGTGAATCCTTGCCTCAGCGCCCTTTCCCTTAACGCCCAGCTTTGCATCTCTAATGAGATGCAAAGTGGGCGTTCCTCCCCAGAATAACGGGAGAAATGTCGCTAAGCGACATTTCTCCTATTATCAAGCTTCACGCTAAACTGCAGAGCGATAAGAAAAGTAGCGCTAACCTCGGTTACCGCTACTGTCCTTATGCCTGCTTTTCATCTGACTTAGCCATGATATCCTATGGAAGGTGGATATCATGGCTAAGTCTGTCCCTGCCCTATCAGCAAGCATTCGCCATAACTTGTGTGATTATCGCTGGATTTCCAGCGATAATCGCACATTTGGCAGTTTGCGCATTGATTTTTTACCGCTGTTGAGATGAGCGTTGCTGGTAGCATGCTATCTCAGCGATAAAAATCAGCATTAGCCGGCGATAATTATCCTCGCGCTAAGCCCGCTGAGAGATAATTATCTACGGTTCTTGCTGATATACCCCTAAGTATTTATTCCAATGTATACCGCGGTCCAAAATTCTAATTTTAGTGTAACTGCGTGTCCCTCCAAACCTACAAACACCCACGCCCCACATATTTTTTCAAGGTGCTGTGTCTCATACTTTTATTTCTCCTTGTTTTTGCTTTTTCTATGTGTGCTGCATTCTGCAGTACACATAGAAAGAGCAAAACTCCATTATTGATTGTATATGTATATGGACACCTTCCTGCACATAAACAATTATTCCCCACAATCCAGGCACCCTTGCACTATGGTGCAAGGGTGCCAGCATTGGAGCTAGGCAGCTAATTTTCCTTTCAGCAAGAGGGAAAACACAGGGGTGCGCCATATTGTTGTAAATATGGCACATACGCATACCTGCGTTTTAGAAATGGCAATGCGTGGCGCTGCCAAATTTGACACAGCTCCACGTGCCGACATTTAATTGTAAATATCCCCTAAATTATTTTGGGCAGCTTGCAGCTCTGCAGTCACGGCAATCTTCTAAAATGGTCCTAGTCTTTATGTCTGATAACTGTTTTCTCTGGGATAGTGCTGTCTTTCTGATGTCATGGGATAACGATCCAAAGCCACCGGACACAGACTGGGGCCCAGATTTACTGAGGGCTTGCGTTGCATCACACGGCAACGCAAGTCCTTTTAAAGAAATATATATATATTTTTATTAACATTTCGTGAACAAAAACAAGTATACAGTAGTTCACCTCACGTCTCAGTTAGGGTTGTTTATTACGCTTGTGTTGGTATTTAACATTAATATAGGTAAACACAGTATGAAGGCAATCATTTGCATGTTTAAAGGAAATGCAAGCCCTTAAATGGGATTTATTGGGCCACATGGCTATGCATGGTTTAGTAAATCCAAGGTAACGCGCTGCAACAAATTTCACTGCCTTGTGTTACCATGCGGCAGATATGCGCTCCATGGGTCCAGTGTGGGCTTTCTTATGCATGACCCATAGAGTTTGGCGCATTCTCAGATTCAGCCGCGGTCCGTGGAGGGAGTTCTGTAGGGCGGAAAGGCGGGGTGGAGGAGGGGCAGGGTGGGGGGAACTAAACACCGGAATATGGATAATTGGAGGTAAGTAAACAATTAAATAAATAAAACGAATTACGTAGCGCGCGCTGCATCACAAAATGCGATGCAGCGCGCGCTACGAAATTCGTTTTATTTATTTAATTGTTTACTTACCTCCAATTATCCATATTCCAGTGTTTAGATCCCCCCGCCCCGCCTTTCCGCCCCACGGAACTCCCTCCATGGACCACGGCTGCTCAGATTTACAAAGAGTTGTAAACCTGGGAATGCGACAATATGGTATGCCTCTCAGACCCAGGCATAATCAGGAAAAATATCTTTATTTTTCTGCTTTACTTACCTTTGCCTATGTGTGATATATTCTGCTTCCCACAATGAAAAAGGAAAATGCATTTAAAGATTGTTTTTGTGTAGGAAGATGCCCCTTCCTGCACAAAAACAGCCCTGCTCGTAATGCAGGCACCCTTGTACCATGGTTTAAGAGTGCCTGAATTGGCACTGGGCAGCATACAGTGTGCCAGCACAAGGAGGCAGCAGAAATGTGCCATCTTTGCAAATATGGAGCATTTTGATGTCCTCCATTGCATAAAATGTTAGTGAATCTGCCCCTCAGTGACTTAGAATCGTAGCTAAGTGAACGTTATCACCAGCATACCATTATGATATAAGCCGGATCCAAGAAATATGGACTTTGGAATATGAATATGTTTGATGAAGTTTGTTATGTTGATTCTATGGCGCGGAGAGGACTAGTTGTTAACCTTGACAGACAAATGACTACTCGTCTCCATGTAAGACTTCAGGGCCAGTCCCTGCTTAGGGCACATCCCCTGCAGGACATCAATGCAGGTAAACATGTTTCTAAAGCTGTTGTTGTTCATTAGTTCTCAAGACAGCCCTACAAACTAAGCAGTGAAGAAAAGGCCTTTTGCTGACCTTTCATTTGAGGAGGGGTTCTGGAATACTGTGCATATGTTTCTGTCTTTGCTGATTTCTGTTTATATGCACCGTGATTAGTTCTGTTTTTGTCACTGCACAGTCCCCCTGCATCTGCAGCCCCCGATTGCAGGGATCTTCTTACATGCCTGTGCTGTGCAGGGCCAACTTTAGCACTGTTGGCGCCTGGTGCAACAATCATTTTTGGCGCCTCCCCTCAGATTGCCTCATGACCCCCGGGCAAAGTGCCCCTCATCTCTCCATAGCCTGTCTCCCACATACATCTCATTTGTTTTAAAGCACTGATAAAGGCTGACTTTACTAATAAGAATGTCTAACTACCCAAACAAACCCTTTTCAGCAAGATTTGGAATACATAATGAAAGACTGGGGAAAAAACATAGGGCCTCGTTTATGGAAAGTGTTGCATCGCTGGTTGAAAACACTGATGCAACACTTTTCAGTGCGCCCTCCTTGCGACACGATGGATGCACCGTATTTACAGTACGAAGTCCATGTTGCAGGGATTGACCAGATACGTCAGGAATCCTGACATATCTGGTGGCGCAGTAATGATGCATTGCTGGAGTGTGTTGCAAAACAGACGCAACTCCAGCAATATGTCATTACACATGGGCGAGGCCCATGTAAAAGGGCCTATGTCAGTTCTTATGCCTGCTGGGAAGCAGGCATAAGGATTTGACGCACTGAACTCATAGAAGTGGCGCTATCATTGCGCCACTTCTACGAGCCTTTTTTATGGGGGAACATTCAACCTGACGCAGGTATAATGTAGTGCAGGGCTTTACAAAGTGACGCACCTGCCTAGATGCCTCACTGTGTAAATATGACGCAGTGTGGCGCATTGTTTACGCTGCCGCAGCGTCACTAAAAAGTGACGCAATGGTGGCATAGGTCCTCATAAATAAGGCTCATAATGTCTTAACCCATCTTATTCAGTTTGCATGCAGCTCTTTGATGACAGTCTGCAACAGTCACTGTGCTATATTAGGGTTTCATCTTATGAACTGCGGAGACAAAAGAATGTAATCGACTCAGTTATCCTCATAAAATACAGATCTGTGATCTGCACTGTGAGAGTTCTTTGCAGCAGGCATATATTAAGCCTCTGCACTACTTTATGGCAAGTGAAAACTCCCACTAGGCAAAACTCGCATCTCTTTCTCTAGCAGGAACATTATCACAAAAGTTATTTGCACAAGGAACTCTGCAGCAGGTGTTTTTGAATCATAGGTTATTGTAAACACCGCGCCCCCGCATCCCTGAGTTCAGCGCACCCTCCCCAGGTCAGCGCCCAGTGCTGCCGCACCTGCCGCACTGCCCTAAAGCCGGCCATGGTGCTGTGAGGGATCCCACTGTACCCAGCTGCTTCTGTGATCTTGCGCAAGCACTGGACGTCGGCCAGGAGCCGAGGGCTGCATTGAATCAGCAGCAAAGAGCCCCTGACTGCTGAGTGATGCACGTGTGCGCAGCAGGAGCCCAGCGCTGGCTGGAGGGGCGCTGCTTCTCTGCACGTCATCAGCTCGCCCTGATTCCATTATTTAGCGCGTGTTTCTTCCACGTGCAGGTTCAAGCAGCCACTGCTGCCCTGTCTCCAGTCTTGGAAAGCAGCACCGAGGGTCTTAAACACGCACTGCCTTCGTTACAGAGCGGCCTGTCCGTGCCTGACTTCAGCCCAAGAATAGGCTATAATTGGGGTTGAGTTGAGCCACATGGCCAGCCCTCGAAGCAAGGAGGCAGGCTGGATACGGCTCCTACATCGATGTCGACGTTTATCATATTGTGTATTAATTTATCAAATGTGTTATATGGTGCAAACTCCACCCACCCAGGTTCCATTGCATATGTACTAAAACTCAAATACGGACTGGCATATTATAGACAAATGCAGTGCAAGTATTCAGATCGTAGTGAATTTGGAAGCCAGGCAGGCATAGCCAATGAAAGGTACAGATACACCAAGATGTATAGGAACAAGTTAAAAAGGAATATTTAACAGTGGACGCGGGGATTAAGGAAAAAAACAAATATACAAGGAGTTATCGATGCCATTCAGCACAGGCAAGCTAAAGACGAGAAATATGGAGGAAAAGCGTGTAATCTATTTCTCATGATACATTGAAGCTTCTCATATACATTGAAGGGTTTTATTATGCCGGGCGGACTTTTTCTCGTAGTTCATGGTTGGTTGCATCCTTAAGTGCTGATACAGGGTTAGTAGCATTGAGCATTTCATAATGTGGCTGCTTGGTTTCCATGCATTGCGTGTTGGTCCCACAGATGCATATATGCATATATGCTACGGCATGTGTCTGTAATAACAGATCTGAGACTAAATGTCAGTCAATATAGTTTCCACATTTGGAGAGTACAAAGCAGCAGCTTCCTGAATATAAGCACACTAGGGGGGTTATTTTGAGTTTGGTGGACAGAGGGGCATATCAGCAACAGCCGGTGATAATTATCGCTAAGCGCGCTTAGCGCGAGGATAATTATCGCTGGATTATATAGCCGAGATAGCATGCTATCAGCAACGCTTATCCCCGATGCGATATATAATCCAGCGATAGTTGCAAAAAGTGAGATTGATAATCACACAGCGACAGGCGATACCTTGTTGATGGGGCTGGGTGGTCTCAGCCCTTTAATCCACCACCCATAGACTAAAATGGTTTAGTCAGGTTACAAGCAGGCATAATGAAACCTGCGTTAGGCGCGGTTAGCGCTACATTTCTCGTCGCTGTGAAGGTTAGCATGCAGCTTGTTGATAGGAGAAATGTCTGTTAGCGACATTTCCCACGTTATTTTGGTGAGGAATGCCCACTTTGCATATCATTAGAGTTGCAAAGCTGGGCGTTAGGGAAACGGGCGCAGAGGCATAGAAACACGCGCTAGAGTGTTCTTGCTTATAGTGCGATTAAATTATCGCCGCTTTTCGCCCAAAAACGGACGCTAAAGCGGCAATAATTTTATCGCTTCCCCTTGATGATATGCCCCAGAGTACTCTGTCAAAAACATGGCAGAGTACATGTCCATCAAACTTGGGGTTTCCTTCTCTGTGCCAAGCCAGAGGGACAACCGTGTTTCTGCTGGTGGATGCTAGGCTGACTCTGCTGGCGTAAACCGACTGCCGACAGACATTCGGCCATCAGTTAAAGTACCTCAGACCATATAGCCTACTTGGAGTGAACCTGCAAACATAAAGTTTTTCCTGTTCAGAAAGTCCTGAACAATAAATGAAACTCCCAGTATGTCAGGGCAATTTGTGTTTTTTGTTTTGCAATAACAATTCTCGTGCTTTTGGATTTTGTTATTGAAATGCAAAAGCTTTGCTGCGCAGGCAAAGCTGAGCCTTGCTGAAGGCACAGAGGTCACCGCCTGACTGGTGGGGATCCCTAAATATGGCGACTTTACTCCATCAGACAGGTGAGTGGAGCACATCCCTCACTGACCTCTTGCAATGGAGTAAACCCTTCCAAATACTAAACAAGTCCTCAGGTCAGCTGCGAATGTGATGTGCATGCTAAAACATGAGAAGCAAGTCCTGAGCTGCAGGAAGATAAGCTGAAATGTTTCTGCAAATGTAGAGGTTGTTCTGATCTTGCAAACACCTGCACCAAGATCACAGGTGCCAAGAGAGTTTCACAGCCCAGCTGGCTTGGATAAGTGAGGCAAATACATTGGCCTCTGAAAAGAATTGCATGGGTCATACAACTACAAAAACCCTTTTTTTAAAGTAAATTGTTGGTCTTGTACCACCCCGACCCTCCATGTACCTGCCCTCTTAACACTTTTTCCTATCCCAGGGGCACCAGGATGCCCTATTTCTCCTGACCTTTAGAGTGTGGTCCGATTCCATTGATCGATGCGGTTAAGACTAGAGTTCGGATGGGGTGTCATTTCTGATTCTGGAAATATTTGTACCATTTCTCTAGCACTACAGTTACAGCAATAGCCTCTACTTCAGACATCTAACACCTCAAACACAGCCTGTCCATCATCCTGACGTGGAGGTCCAGCGCCTACCTGAAGCTCAACCAAACCAAACAGAATATCTGTTTATTTGCCAAGAGCAACAACAAGAAACAGTACATACATGGCTCAGTGACATGAACTTTGACATGAACCTTGATCATGAACCCCAAATTTCACTGGATACCAGGTCACTTGGATTCACCCTGTTCACTGACTTCAGCCTCAAATGCAGAAAACGTTGCCAAACAAAAACGTGGCCTGGTACCAGGTCTCTCTTCTAAAGAAAGTGAAAATTGTTTCTTCCAGAAAGTGACCTCAAAACTGCTGTTCAGGCCCTCATCCTCTCACACCAGGATAGTGTAGCGCCCTGTTCCATGGCTTCCCAGACTCCACACTGGCATCACTTAAGGACATCCTACTCACCACAGCACATCATATCCAAGGCTAGAAGAAATATGATCGCATCACCCCACCGTGATGGAACTCAATTGGCTCCCTTTGCCAGTCAGTGCCACCTTCAAAACAAACTGCATCGTTTACAAAGCCAACGGGATCAGCATGCAGCTTATCTTGCGAGAAGCTTACCACCTCTGTTGGTTCTCAGCACACACAAACAGAACACCATCAGACTGCAGACTACTAAGTGTAAAAAAGAGAAAACCAAGGCAGCAGGCCTTTTCCATCTATGCACTTGTTGGAAAACGAGGCAGCATCTGTGAGGCCTGCACAAATAACATGACTACATTGTCCTTCACTGGGAAACAAACACCCAATTGTAGCGCCTGACTCTCAGAGGGTAGCGTTGCAGAGCAGTCTGAGGCTTACTCAAGGGAGGTGGTGTGGGCTAGTAATCGCCATTTGCAGGTGCACAAAAATAACACTCAATAATTGATTGTCCAGTCTGTACTTTGCTTTATAAAAGTAAGAGTACATTTATTAAACACACACTGTGAGAAGTTGGCCTGGTATATGATGCTCACTAGTTAAAGTGATCACCTTGTACCATGCCAAGCAACCCTTATGGTGTGGTTGTAAGTCAACCTTTTCGGACTA
Organism: Triturus cristatus; assembly: GCF_964204655.1. NCBI lineage: Eukaryota > Metazoa > Chordata > Amphibia > Caudata > Salamandridae > Triturus > Triturus cristatus. The sequence continues at coordinate 831,739,926 of NC_140584.1, read as the reverse complement.
GCTGCCCTAGTGGTAGCGTAGGCTAAGCAGTCTTTGAGGCTAAACTCGTGAAGCGTGTTAAGCCAGCTGTTTTACCAAATGTAACCCCCTTTTATACCAATGAAAGGACACCACACAGATCTATATTCAAAATATATATGTATTTATTTCTCAAAGTAACCCCTAGTCTCTTTATGAGCACAGGAGCACAAATCGTCAAACAAGATTATCACAGAATACACAGAAGTTGCACTTTATATGGATAGGCCCTGGTGGCCACTCGAACCATATACTAAAATAGTGGTATAAGTACCACGAACAGAAAAGGGAAAAGGCCTAGGGCCTCTAGAATCGCTGGGCCTACAAGGAGCTAACGTCAGTTAGTGACCAGGAGGTCCACGGGTGGCGTGTGCAGAGCAAATAGTCACACGCGTGCTCCCATAGGTTTCAATGGGTGCGTAAAAAGTACAAAGTTACTGCAAAGGAGATCTTCCGGGTTGACTAGGAACTTAAGATTTGGAACACAGGCACTAGAGATGTATTACTACACATGGGCACCGGAGTACCAGCTTTACCTCACCCACAGGAAGCGGGTGCATAGGCCTCAAAGTGCGTCGGGTTTCTTCTATCTGTTCCGTGGAGCTTGAAGACAAAGATGCTGCAGGCGGTCGGTCCGGGAGAGATGCAGTGGATCCAAGAGTGGATCGGAGATGTTGAAGACCTGTAAGCAGAGGGGACAGTGTTCACAGTCACTAGCCAGTGACCAGCGTGGCACCAGGTGGGTACCAGGCGATGTCGGGTGCAAACAGGTGACGAGGGGTAGCTTGTCTCCGCAGCCACGTGGTCCCTGAAGGTCGACGACGTCCAGGAGTCGGCTCACGAGCTGTCCCACGCAGGCTCTCGCTGTCGGCGGTGTCGGCGACTTGATCGAAGCAAACAAGCCTTGGCAAAAGCAATTGCAGGAGGATTCGGAAATCAGCTGTTGGTTCTGACCAGCAAGGTCAGAGGGATTGCTCCTTTGGAGGGGAGCAAGGGCCAGTCTGGAGCAACCAGACCAGCGGTGTTTGTCGTAGATTTCGTCGCCAAGATGGCCACTAGCCAGCGGGCCAGCAACCGGTTAGGCGCGTCGAGTGGCAAAATGCAGAAGGGCCCCACGCAGATCGTGGAGATGCTGGAGGGCTCACCTTTGGTGCAGATGCTGCTCGAGGGTTGGGCTTCTCAGGACCCAAAGCACAACTTGGAGGGAGCCTCGGTTGTTGCACTGGTCAGCTTGTCGTGGTCGTTTCAAGATGGCTGGCTCCACGTGTCTCGGTGCCTCCACGGGTCTCCTCTTTGCAGGGACTGTGGATCGGGCGGTGAGAGGTCTGGAGGTCCAGGTCTTGTCAGTCTCTGGGCTCGGGCTCCGGCGGGAGGCGGCGGCAAAGCAGACGTTGATTTGCTGGATGGTGCTTGCGTTAGCAAGGTGGTCACTCCCTGACCACAGGGGAGATTGGCTTCAGTCCTCTGTGCGGCAGAGCGTCGAAGTTCCCGTCTTCTTCTTAGTTTCAAGTTGATTCCAGGATGTCTAAAGTCTTAGGACACAGCTCCTACCTTTATTCGGATTCTAGGGGCCGGACTACCTGCTAGGTCCCTCCCTATGGGTGGGACCAGGAAGGGGGGTGGTTACACCCCCAATCCTTTGTCCAGCTCGCCCCAGGCCCGGGACTGGTGTGCCCCAGGACCGGTTTGAACTGGCATATGCACCGAGGCTCCTTGTGAGCCACAGGCATGTCTGGTTTCTTTCAAGCCCTACCTGACCAATACACAAAATCCTGTCTGGGGTGGTGCACGCACCTCCCCTGGCAGGAAACCCTTTGTCCACACCTCCCAAGCTGGAAGGACTCCCAGCAGCAGGAGGGCAGACTTGTGTCTGTGGTGGCAGCATCCATTTTGTGGAGCTGAGGCTATGTCTGATTTTACCCGGGTTTCAGGTACTGTACATGTCGTGTCCCTCTAGAAGGGTGGAATGCTAACCCCGTCGCCAGAACTGGCGAGGGGTTAGTATTCCAATTCGTATGACACCTTACTCGACATGTTTTGATAAAGCCAAACCAAAGATAGCATTTAACCGCGAGGTTCATAATGCACTTAAGAGTATATGGTATGACGATATCTGGAAACAGTAGAAGGAAGTTGTTCCGACCACTGCAGACAGGCTCAGCTCATGCCAGAGCACCATCTCACATGGAACCAAGCACTCTGCCTTCAGGATTGTTAAGGCCTGCTATAGGAGTGACTTATAGGTTACCAGGTGTCCCATTTAAGGTTAGGTATAGGTATACTACACCTAAGTAAGAGGTGATTACACCAACTTACCCCAGCTGAGTGATCAGCCAGTTGTGTCAGATTGTTAGGCCAAGCCTGGGGTGGCATAATACATGCTGCAGCCCTTGGCAGGCCTTGGGTACACCAATGCCCTGGGTACCTAGTGTACACTGGTACAGGGGCTGACAGGGTGATCCACTTCCAATTGGTTATGCACCTAGGGTGCATAGTTTTAATTTAGTAGAGAGAACAGCAGGCTGGGGGTCTGATTGGCAGGCCCACAGCCTCAATATGTCAAAAACCAGTGAAGCAAAAAGCAAAAATTTGGGGTGACCATAGGATAGCAGACCCTACTCTCCTACACAACCCCCCCCCAAACGCTGGGACATTAAACTAGCCTTGACCAGTCTCGTCTTCATGTCCTAAGTGGAAGTACCTGGAGAGACCATCTGCATTCCCATGGTCAGTACCTGGCCGGTGCTCCACTGTAAAGTCCATCCCCTGTAGGGAAATGGACCACCTAAGCAGTTTGGGGTTTTCACCCTTCATCTGATTTAGCCACAAGAGGGGCTTATGGTCGGTCTGAATCTTGAAGTGAGTGCCAAACAAGTATGGCCTCAGCTTCTTCAGGGCCCACACCACAGCAAAGGCCTCCCTCTCAATAGCTGACCAATTCTTCTCTCTGGGGGTCAACCTTCTGCTAATAAAAGCAATGGGTTGGTCTTGACCATCTACATTAAGTTGTGACAGCACAGCTCCCACACCCAACTCAGAAGCATCTGTTTGGACAATAAACTCTTTGGAGTAGTCAGGACTTTTCAGGATAGGTGCAGAGCACATGGCCTCCTTCAGGTCATCAAATGCCTTTTGACAGCTTACTGTCCACTGAACCTTTTTGGGCATCTTCTTGGATGTCAGATCATTAAGAGGAGTCACAATGGACCCATAGTTCTTAACAAACTTCCTGTAGTACCCAGTCAAGCCCAAGAAAGCTCGAACTTGAGTCTGGGTGGTTGGAGGGGACCAGTCCTTGATGGATTGTATCTTACTCTCCAGTGGTTGAACTTGGCCTCCACCTACAAGGTGGCCCAAATATACAACCTTACTCTGCCCTATCTGGCACTTAGTAGCCTTGATAGTGAGGCCTGCCCTTTGCAGAGCCTCAAGAGCCTTCTTCAGGTGGATCAGGTGATCCTCCCAGGTGGAGCTAAAGACAGCAATGTCATCAAGATATGCTGCACAAAAGTCATCCAACCCAGTAAGGACTTGGTTCACCAGCCTTTGGAAGGTGGCAGGTGCATTCTTCAGACCAAAGGGCATCACCACAAACTGGTAGTGCCCACCTGGGGTTGAGAATGCTGTTTTGGCCTTAGACTCCTCAGCTAATCTGATTTGCCAATAGCCAGCTGTTAAGTCAAATGTGCTCAAAAACTTTGCAGAAGCTAGTTTGTCTATGAGCTCATCTGCCCTTGGAATAGGGTGTGCATCTGTCCTGGTGACAGCATTGAGTCCTCTGTAATCCACACAGAACCTCATCTCTCTCTTGCCATCTTTGGTGTGAGGTTTGGGGACCAGAACCACTGGGCTAGCCCAGGGGCTCTCTGAGGGTTCAATGACACCTAATTCCAGCATTTTATGTACCTCAGCCTTTATACAGTCCCTGACGTGGTCAGGTTGTCTGTAAAGTTTGTTCTTTACAGGCAGACTGTCACCAGTGTCCACAACATGGGTACACCAGTCAGTTTGACTAGGTATCAAGGAAAACATATGTGAAAATGATTGTAGAACCTGTCTACATTCAGTCTGCTGATGGGCAGTGAGGTTGCCTCCAAGGGTCACTCCTTCAACTGAGCCATCTTCAGGGTTCTGAGACAACAGGTCTGGGAGAGGGTCACTCTCTTCCTCCTGTCCCTCATCTGTAGCCATGAGCAAGCCCATGTCTGCCCTGTCAACATATGCTTTAAGCCTGTTAACATGGAGTACCCTGTGGGGACTCCTGGGAGTTCCTAGGTCGACCAAGTAGGTGACCTCTCCCTTCTTTTCCAGGATTGTATGGGGTCCAGACCATTTGTCTTGGAGTGCTGCTGGGGCCACTGGCTCCAACACCCATACCTTCTGTCCTGGCTGAAACTCAACCAAGACAGCCTTTTGGTCATGCCAAGCTTTCTGTAAGGCCTGGCTTGCCTCAAGGTTTTTGGATGCCTTCTCCATATACTCAGCCATCCTGGAGCGGAGACCAAGTACATAGTCCACTATGTCTAGCTTAGGCTTTTTGAGAGGTAACTCCCATCCTTCCTTCACCAAACACAGGGGGCCTCTCACAGGGTGCCCAAACAACAATTCAAAGGGGCTGTAGCCAACTCCTTTTTGTGGGACCTCTCTGTAAGCAAACAGAAGGCAGGGTAGAAGGATGTCCCATCTTCGCCTGAGCTTTTCAGGTAATCCTTTGATCATACCCTTTAGGGTCTTGTTGAATCTCTCAACAAGCCCATTGCATTGTGGGTGATAAGGGGTGGTGAACTTGTAGTTGACACCACATTCCTTCCACATAGCTGTCAAGTATCCTGACATAAAGTTGGTACCTCTGTCAGATACTACCTCCTTAGGAAACCCCACTCTGGAGAATACTCCCAGCAGGGCCCTGGCCACAACAGGAGCTGTAGTGGTCCTAAGGGGAATTGCCTCTGGATACCTGGTGGCATGATCCACTACCACCAGTATAAACCTGTGCCCAGATGCAGTGGGAGGATCCATGGGACCCACTATGTCTATTCCCACTCTTTCAAAGGGGACCCCCACCACAGGTAGTGGTATTAGGGGGGCCTTTGTTGTGCCACCTGATTTGCCACTGGCTTGGCAGGTGACACAGGAGCGACAAAACTCCTTTGTATCTTCATTCATATGAGGCCAGTGAAAGTGAGGGACAAGTCTGTCCCAGGTCTTGTTCTGGCCTAGGTGTCCTGCTAAAGGAATGTCATGGGCCAAGGTAAGAAGGAAGCCCCTAAATTGCAGAGGTATAACCAACCTCCTGGTTGCACCAGGCTTGGGGTCTCTAGCCTCTGAATAAAGGAGCCCTTCATCCCAATACACTTTATGGGTACCTTGAGCATTCCCAGCAGCCTCAGCAGCAGCCAGCTGTCTGAGGGGTTCAAGAGAGGGACAGGATAACTGAGCCTGCCTCAAGTCAGCCCTTGAAGGTCCCCCTGTCCCCAGAAACTCAACCTGATCAGGTTCAAGCTCTTCAGGGACAGTTCCTTCAGGGTCCTCTAGATCAGCTTCCTGGGAAGGCTGATCATCACTCTGAGGCAGGGGGGAAGGCACAGCCTTGACCCTCCTGTTCTTCTTCTTGGTAGGTACTTGGTCCATTGTTCCAGGATCCAAGACCTGTGGTTCAGTGAGGCACTTTTTGGCCTGTGACCTGGTCACAGCAAGGACATGTGATGATATACCTAACATCTCTGCATGAGTCCTGTACTCCACTTCTGACCATAGAGAACTCTCTAGGTCATTGCCCAACAAACATTCTACTGGGAGGTCTGCACTAACCACAACCCTTTTGAGGCCAGTTACCCCTCCCCATGAGAAGTTAACAACTGCCACACTGTGTGAAGTAGTGGCATTGCTGGCATTGGTCACCAGGTAGTTCTCACCTGGTATGTACTGTCCAGGGTCCACAAAGCCTGGTGTCACCATAGTGACACTGGCACATGTGTCCCTGTAGGCTTGAGCCACTTTGTCATTAATTAAAGGAGTCTGTCTGTACTTGCCCAGGTTACTGGGGCTCACAGTCAGGGACAAATCAATGTCCCCATCACAGATCAAGACTGCCTGTGTCAGGGTTCTGTCTAAGTCAGAATCTCCTTCAGTTCCCATAGTGATTCCCACTACACCCTTTGTCTGGGGACCAACACTGCTAACAGCAGTACTGGGAGCAGGTGCCTTAGGGGCAACAGTGTTGGGGGCTCCACCCTTTTTGCAATCACTAGTCCAGTGAGTTGTATTTTTACAATGATTGCACCAGGGTTTCTTTTGACCTTCTTTCTTCTTCTTGGACTGTTGGGACCCACCCTCCTTAGCAGTAGTTTGGGGCCCTGTTGAAGACTTCTGGTCTTTAGGTTTCGGATCTCCACCCTTTTGGTCTGTTTTCTTCTGATCACCCCCTTGGCCCTGGTTCTGGTTCTTTTGCTTAACCCTGGTTCTGACCCATTTGTCTGCCTTCTTTCCCAATTCTTGGGGAGAGGTCAGATCAGAGTCAACCAAGTGTTGATGCAGTTGCTGGTTTTGACAGTTATTTAAAATCTGCTCTCTCATCATCAAATTATACAATCCTGTAAAATCAGATACCTTACTTCCCAGCAACCAACCCTCCAAAGCCTTAGTGGCACATTCAATGTATTCAGACCAGTCCTGAGTCTGTGTCTTTTGGGTGTCTCTGAACATTAACCTGTACTGCTCAGTGGTTAAGCCTAACCCATCAACTAGAACACTCTTCAGGACTCTGTAGTTTCTGACATCCTCTTCTCTAACAGTGAGGAGTCTGTCTCTGCCTCTTCCTTCAAAGGAGAGCCAGAGGATTGCTGCCCACTGATCTTCAGGAACCTGCTGTACTTTGCAGGCTCTCTCAAGAGCAGTTATCCACTTGTGGATGTCATCCCCACTTTTGTAGGGGGGCACAACCTTAGACAGGTTTCTATTGTCGAAAACCCTATCTTTGTCCTTGGGGACAATGCTGCCACCAGTGGGTATAGACCCACTCTCTTTATGCTGTCTAGCCTTGCTAAGTTTCTCTTCCATCAGGGCTACTTCTAGCTCCTGCTTCCTGATCCTCAGCTGAGCCTCTTGCATCTTGGCCTCATGTTCCCTTCTCTGAGGGGTGGTCATCCTTCTCCTGGAGTGACCTTGAGAGCCTCTAGAGCCATGGGAAGCATTGGAGTCACCTGAGCGATTCCTTTGCCTCCCAAGCCCTGTGTTAAGTCCACTGGGGAGATCCAGTGGGTTGAACCCACTGTCAGTCCCCAATAGCCTTGGTTTAGCTGGGCCAAGTATAATACTTGGCACTGGGCTAGTTCTCCCTTCATCCTCACTACTGTCAGTATCCTTTTCACTCTCTTCCTCTGTGGTAGGCATCCCATCTAAGGGGTGACTATTGGGAAGGGGTACTTCAGTGGCATCTTCAGAAGGGGGGCCTCCTGTTCCTGTCCCTAAGGGGGCTAACTGGGAAGCTTTCTTGAGTGCTCTCTGATTCTCATCATTCTGTAAGAGCTCTCTGAGCTCAGCAGAGTTTGGGTTCTTGGGCTGTTTAAGGCCTCTAAGAGTTGCCAAATGCCTGAGCTCATTCTGATTAAGGGTAGCAAAGCTGGATGGTGCCCTCTGGGGGTCACTCTCAACAGAGATGGGTACAGTGGACCCCTCTGCCCCGGCCATTGCTCTTAAGTGTGGGTGGATGTGTTGCAATCTACCTACACTTGGGTTTACCTACTAAACCTATCTAGTAGTTGTAGTCAGGGTGTGCTACTCCCTTTGCTCTACAACAACTAAGTTCAGTAGAACTTAAGTATATCTAATCTTGTTTTATATGTACCTACAGGTACCTATGTGATCTTTCAATTGGTAACCAAGAGATTACAATGGTAAAACACAGCAAGCTCAAATCCAACCGCTGCTCACCAATGTGAGAAGTTGGCCTGGTATATGATGCTCACTAGTTAAAGTGATCACCTTGTACCATGCCAAACAACCCTTATGGTGTGGTTGTAAGTCAACCTTTTCGGACTAGCTGCCCTAGTGGTAGCGTAGGCTAAGCAGTCTTTGAGGCTAAACTCGTGAAGCGTGTTAAGCCAGCTGTTTTACCAAATGTAACCCCCTTTTATACCAATGAAAGGACACCACACAGATCTATATTCAAAATATATATGTATTTATTTCTCAAAGTAACCCCTAGTCTCTTTATGAGCACAGGAGCACAAATCGTCAAACAAGATTATCACAGAATACACAGAAGTTGCACTTTATATGGATAGGCCCTGGTGGCCACTCGAACCATATACTAAAATAGTGGTATAAGTACCACGAACAGAAAAGGGAAAAGGCCTAGGGCCTCTAGAATCGCTGGGCCTACAAGGAGCTAACGTCAGTTAGTGACCAGGAGGTCCACGGGTGGCGTGTGCAGAGCAAATAGTCACACGCGTGCTCCCATAGGTTTCAATGGGTGCGTAAAAAGTACAAAGTTACTGCAAAGGAGATCTTCCGGGTTGACTAGGAACTTAAGATTTGGAACACAGGCACTAGAGATGTATTACTACACATGGGCACCGGAGTACCAGCTTTACCTCACCCACAGGAAGCGGGTGCATAGGCCTCAAAGTGCGTCGGGTTTCTTCTATCTGTTCCGTGGAGCTTGAAGACAAAGATGCTGCAGGCGGTCGGTCCGGGAGAGATGCAGTGGATCCAAGAGTGGATCGGAGATGTTGAAGACCTGTAAGCAGAGGGGACAGTGTTCACAGTCACTAGCCAGTGACCAGCGTGGCACCAGGTGGGTACCAGGCGATGTCGGGTGCAAACAGGTGACGAGGGGTAGCTTGTCTCCGCAGCCACGTGGTCCCTGAAGGTCGACGACGTCCAGGAGTCGGCTCACGAGCTGTCCCACGCAGGCTCTCGCTGTCGGCGGTGTCGGCGACTTGATCGAAGCAAACAAGCCTTGGCAAAAGCAATTGCAGGAGGATTCGGAAATCAGCTGTTGGTTCTGACCAGCAAGGTCAGAGGGATTGCTCCTTTGGAGGGGAGCAAGGGCCAGTCTGGAGCAACCAGACCAGCGGTGTTTGTCGTAGATTTCGTCGCCAAGATGGCCACTAGCCAGCGGGCCAGCAACCGGTTAGGCGCGTCGAGTGGCAAAATGCAGAAGGGCCCCACGCAGATCGTGGAGATGCTGGAGGGCTCACCTTTGGTGCAGATGCTGCTCGAGGGTTGGGCTTCTCAGGACCCAAAGCACAACTTGGAGGGAGCCTCGGTTGTTGCACTGGTCAGCTTGTCGTGGTCGTTTCAAGATGGCTGGCTCCACGTGTCTCGGTGCCTCCACGGGTCTCCTCTTTGCAGGGACTGTGGATCGGGCGGTGAGAGGTCTGGAGGTCCAGGTCTTGTCAGTCTCTGGGCTCGGGCTCCGGCGGGAGGCGGCGGCAAAGCAGACGTTGATTTGCTGGATGGTGCTTGCGTTAGCAAGGTGGTCACTCCCTGACCACAGGGGAGATTGGCTTCAGTCCTCTGTGCGGCAGAGCGTCGAAGTTCCCGTCTTCTTCTTAGTTTCAAGTTGATTCCAGGATGTCTAAAGTCTTAGGACACAGCTCCTACCTTTATTCGGATTCTAGGGGCCGGACTACCTGCTAGGTCCCTCCCTATGGGTGGGACCAGGAAGGGGGGTGGTTACACCCCCAATCCTTTGTCCAGCTCGCCCCAGGCCCGGGACTGGTGTGCCCCAGGACCGGTTTGAACTGGCATATGCACCGAGGCTCCTTGTGAGCCACAGGCATGTCTGGTTTCTTTCAAGCCCTACCTGACCAATACACAAAATCCTGTCTGGGGTGGTGCACGCACCTCCCCTGGCAGGAAACCCTTTGTCCACACCTCCCAAGCTGGAAGGACTCCCAGCAGCAGGAGGGCAGACTTGTGTCTGTGGTGGCAGCATCCATTTTGTGGAGCTGAGGCTATGTCTGATTTTACCCGGGTTTCAGGTACTGTACATGTCGTGTCCCTCTAGAAGGGTGGAATGCTAACCCCGTCGCCAGAACTGGCGAGGGGTTAGTATTCCAATTCGTATGACACCTTACTCGACATGTTTTGATAAAGCCAAACCAAAGATAGCATTTAACCGCGAGGTTCATAATGCACTTAAGAGTATATGGTATGACGATATCTGGAAACAGTAGAAGGAAGTTGTTCCGACCACTGCAGACAGGCTCAGCTCATGCCAGAGCACCATCTCACATGGAACCAAGCACTCTGCCTTCAGGATTGTTAAGGCCTGCTATAGGAGTGACTTATAGGTTACCAGGTGTCCCATTTAAGGTTAGGTATAGGTATACTACACCTAAGTAAGAGGTGATTACACCAACTTACCCCAGCTGAGTGATCAGCCAGTTGTGTCAGATTGTTAGGCCAAGCCTGGGGTGGCATAATACATGCTGCAGCCCTTGGCAGGCCTTGGGTACACCAATGCCCTGGGTACCTAGTGTACACTGGTACAGGGGCTGACAGGGTGATCCACTTCCAATTGGTTATGCACCTAGGGTGCATAGTTTTAATTTAGTAGAGAGAACAGCAGGCTGGGGGTCTGATTGGCAGGCCCACAGCCTCAATATGTCAAAAACCAGTGAAGCAAAAAGCAAAAATTTGGGGTGACCATAGGATAGCAGACCCTACTCTCCTACACACACACTACTCAATACTATGCACCAATTTACAAATATACATAAGCTGTTGGAATTACTTTGTGACATTTCATAACATCTCCACCCCTCCCGCAAAGGGGGGGTGGGGTCTAGTACCACCACTCCATTGTATGCACATCAACTTGCTCCCAATGCAGATAGTTGAACATAACCTGGAGCGAGGGCCCTGCGCACTGGCACCATCCCAGTGGCGACCCACCCCATTACCTCAAAAAGCATTAAAAAGGGGTAAACCTGCCTTGGTGACACATGACCTTGACTGAGCATCTCATACTGACCATAAAGTATGCACCTCTATATCTTAAGGGCTAGCAGTCTGGGGACTTCACCTAAGCGCAACAGCAAGAATCCATGTTTACGCACACTGTAGAATGACAGTACTCATCACCTTGGTTGATCATTAGAATGCATTGCAATTACAGCCCCTAAAGGCATCACAGATGAAATCACAGGATTGTGCATATACAGCCAGACACCCTAGCAGGACTGTCTGGCAACATAGCCCCACTTGGCTTATGACATCTCCTTACACATGTGACTTACAGTCCCTTCAAAAGAAGTACTCTTGGCAACTACCCTTCTCCTGCAGTGCGCCTCTTCACTTTGAAAGGAATCACAGGTAAAAGCATGGGATTATGTAAATACAGCCAGACCCCCTAGCAGGAAGGTCCAGCAACATAACTCCATTTAGCTTAACATCACTTTACACAGGTACTTCACTTTACACATGTGACTTTCAGTCCACCTAAAAAGAAATAACCAATAGTAAATGCATTTCGGTGCAATTACACCACTTCACCTCCAGGGGATGCCCTTCTCCAGACATCCCCAACTCAGCCCACCACTCCATGATGCACTTCATAGTACACCCTCAGCTGTAGAACATAAGTTCCAGCCTAGAAGGTGTTAAAGGCTGGCTGAGCCCTTGAGGGGTTATTCTTTCAGATGCCCCGTGAAACTTATGGGTGGACTGTTCTTCTTTATGCTGGGGGAGGCTGTGGTGCTCCTGCAGCACCCCTGCACCCCTTTTCACAGATGAGGGTGACCCCCTTCTCTGGGGGCCACTAGGCACCAAAACGGCAGATTTCTTCTTGCTGGGGGGGAAAGACTGCGATACTCCAGCAGCTCCCCCAGCACCTTTTCACAAGTGAGGGTGACCCCCCTCCTCTGGGGGCCACAAAGCACCAAAATGGCAGATTTCCAAATGCCTGGCGAAGCATTATGGGGCGCTTCATGCTCCTCTTTACCAGCCCCAGCCACTGGGAACACTCTCCTCTGCCCTCTGGGTCTCTGAGAGGGTAGATTCAGCAGTGTGCTGTCTTCACTGGCTCCCTGCGCCAGCCTTTCGCCAGGCTCTCCTTCTGGGTCTCTCTTCTCCCTGCGCAGAGGCCCCTGCTTCTGTGCACCAGTCCTGGGCTCTTCTTCTGGTGCTGATAGGGTCCTGGTGGCAGTTAGGGGGTCTCTCCTTCCAACTGCCCATGGCGCCAGGCTCCAGCACCTTCACACCCCAGAGAGCTTCTCATCCTGTGCAAGCACTTTTTAAAAGTTGAGTAGGGGGCTGGCAGGAAGTCTCTGTTGGTCCTATCAAACAGTGACACATCACGTCCCTGCCCCTGCTCCCTCCTTCTTGTCCAGCCTCTGGGCTTGTTCAAAATGGCGTCGTCCAGGGTTTCTGGCCACATGCCTCTGAAGCCCCTTTCGCCCACGCTGCCTTCCCTCCTTGGTGCAGCCTGGTGCCTGGCACCCAGCGACAGCGGTTCATGGATTGGCCTGTAGCCCCACCCATCTTCTCTTCGTGGAGAGGAGGCCCTAGCTTGTGGAAGAAAGGTTATCAATCCATCCAGCTGAGGTCAGCCCTCAGCCTGGGTCTGGTCATGGCTGGCTCAGAGAAATATGACAGTTCTGGATGACACAGTGGAGAAGTGTGGCTCAATGATTAGAGCGGCAGACCCTGATGCAGAGGTCTAGCCCGGGACCAGGGTTCAATTCCCCGCCTTGGCGGGTCTTGGGCTCAAAAATTCCACGGACCTGATAATTCTCGCCTCGGTGCCATTCCAATCATGGAGTTCCACTCTGCAACTCTGGGCAATAGCTTGCTTAATTTCCACAACGGCCCCCACAACGCTAAGGATGCCTGGCCTCCACCTTGGGGGTGCCCAGGAGTGGACGCCTCACAGGGAAAGCCAGGATGGGTTCCACAGCGGTATTCGTACAAGCGCCTTGAGACCCTGGCGGGTAAGTAGTGCGCTATACAAGTATCAATTTACATTTTTACATTTACCCAAAAGCAGTACAAATATGACTTTGGACTCTGCAGAATACTTATTTTCACATTCGCTACATTAGACTTAAGTGCGTGTCTGGAATCTGTAGGCCTAACGGAAGTTAATCTAGCCATGGGCCCCACATCCCCATAGGGGAATAATGAAGTGAAAACACAGTAAAACACACTGACTTTCCCTGGCATGTTTCTTTTCAGTGTATAAAGCCTATTCCATGTCACCACCCACTACTGCATAAGTCCTGCCACACCATTCACTTTGTGGCTGCTCCTGGACTGCGCACGCTAGGAATCTCCCCTGCGCAGCCCGTACACGTGTGCACACGCATGTACACATGTCTGCATGTAACCAGCCCGGTGTCCCTTACTCCAGCTGCTGCGCAGTGGCCTGGTCAAGCCAGGGGAACACCAGTAAAATCCCCATGCAGTCTCTTACATCCTGAGTTCACTGTGGGTGAGTCCCAACTTATGAGGCTCCCCCACAGTAAAAGCTCAACAATTAGGTGCTCAAAAAGCGAAAAATCCGGGCGGCCCATAGTGACAGAACCACCTTCGAACACACGCCGCGCCCAGCTGATTCCTACAGGGAAGAAGTAGCCACTCTACATGAGTACACTTCCCGTAGTCAGAGATAACTAGTTATAAGGGGTTCTGACCAGACCCCCCTTACTGACCAGTTATCCGCTTAGACCACCTACTCCTCCTATCCATGAAATCTCCACCCATGACAGGGATCCCAGACTACCCTAAAAACCCTCCGGGCTCTAGGTTAGATACCTCTAGGTCACTCATGGTCTACATGGACTCAGCCTAACTAGGCTCACCTTTGCCCTTGGGCATGCAACACTATGCCTACCACTTCTCCGGACAAGGGTCCAGTGCCTCAGCACTGATGCGGTCTTCTGGGATAGGTCTAAATCCCATCCCCTGGGTCACTAGCTGGTCTCCCTTCCAGAGTTTGTTCCAACCAGTACCCTCTCTCCGTTTGGTCCTTGCACCCCAAAGATGCAACCTCTCTGGACCCGCACCCTCAGCCTGCCGCTGAGGTCATTCTGCTGCCACCACCCTTTCGCGATGACTGTCTTCCCTAAAGAAAGCACAGCCACTTGTGCTTCCCCACACAGAAAAGCACCCTTTGGCCACTGGCCTGGCTCCCTGATAGGACCTCAGACCGGCCTCACCACCACACTGGCAGTGCCAGGGAGGAACACTGAGGGTGCCTCATCAGACATCCTACAGCTCATTCCCCCCGTCAGTAGCTCCACCCGGAAACTACCCCGGGAACCTAGACCCCTTCCTTGTTCTCCGCTGCGAGAACAGGGCCTATGTACCCTTCCCTCCGAGAGGTGCGCTCTCCTCCCGGAGTACCCTTAGAGAGCCTATGGGTCCCGAGTTAGCTAGACCCAGGCCCACCTCTCATGGCTCTTCCTGGTCTCCCTGCAGCGCCTTGGGAGACCGCCCAGGGACCTACAGGGTCCCTGGATGGCCTGCACCACCCCTTCTGAAGAGCAGGGTCCCTTCACTTAAGATAGGTCCCACCTGCCTTCAGGGTAGTACTACCACTCTCAGCCCGGGACCCTAAAGATACCGGCTAGGCCTGCACCACCCCTTCGCGAAACACAGGGTCCCTTCACTTAAGATAGGCTCCACCTGTGTTCAGGGTGGTACTACCTGGCAGAAGTCCACCTCCTATCTCGAGCTAGGGGAACACCCCATGCTCCTGGTCCTTGGGTCCAAGTCCCACCGGACCTACCTGACTGGTTACCGGCTAGGCATCGCCCCAGCCACCACTTCAGGTTCCCTCCACCAGCTCCTGGTCCTGGGGTTCAAGTCCCACCGGAACTACCGGACTGGTCACCGGCCACCCGACCCTGACACCTCAGGGTCCACTGCTAACCCTTTCCCTGGAAACTAGGGAGCACATCGCCCCCACTCAGATCTCCACTGGGTCAGTTACCTAGCCCACCTAGGGGCTACCACTACACACCATCACTATAGAACTACCGTCCTTGGGGGCCACCCACTACCAGCGGCCACCCCTGGGTTGCTCACCTCCCCACCAGTTAACCTGGGGGACCTGCCGGACACTCAACTCTACCACACCCTCCTCCCACAGTGGGAAAAGTTTCTTGGGGTCCCCCACCATGGGAACCCATGGGGTGCTACTACACGGGGTAAAGAAACCTCCTGCCCCAACCTTCCAGGGTTTTGGCCTGCGCCATTAGCAAGAAACTTCCAGTGGGGGAAGGATATCTGGGGTCCCTCCTGTGGAAACCCTCCCTGCCCTTAAAAGGCGCTGGAACCTCCCAGGACCCCTACTTCTCCTGTCCCCCTTGAAGGTCAATCCATCCCTACACCCCCACCTGTGATGTAGGTATCAGTTGCTGTCCCTATCTCGTGAGGAGACACCCTCCTCATGCAGGTGTAGTGTATGTAGTGTTAGGGTTCAAAGTTGTACAATATGGCTTAGAACATTTGTATGCAATCATTTCCTGGAAAGCACCATTCCGCTAGCACATTATAATCAACAAAGCGCGGTCATATCAATACAGCTTACATTTAAACCATAATAACTTCACATGACACATATGGGCACAGGGCTTTCCTTTCCCATACCTTTAGTTCACATAACCAAAACGTTGAACCTTTCTCAGAGCCTTGCGCTCTTCCATTTGCTCATTACTGCATAGGTAATGTGTGGCAAAACTGGACTTATCAAATGCTATAAATGCACACCAGAATGGGATACTATGTTTCCCGCCGCTAGACACCAATGTTGGAAAACGAGGCAGCATCTGTGAGGCCTGCACAAATAACATGACTACATTTGTCCTTCACTGGGAACCAAACACCCAATTGTAGCGCCTGACTCTCAGAGGGTAGCGTTGCAGAGCAGTCTGAGGCTTACTCAAGGGAGGTGGTGTGGGCTAGTAATCGCCATTTGCAGGTGCACAAAAATAACACTCAATAATTGATTGTCCAGTCTGTACTTTGCTTTATAAAAGTAAGAGTACATTTATTAAACACACACACTACTCAATACTATGCACCAATTTACAAATATAATATAAGCTGTTGGAATTACTTTGTGACATTGCATAACATCTCCACCCCTCCCGCAAAGGGGGGGGTGGGGTCTAGTACCACCAATCCCATGTATGCACATCAACCTGCTCCCAATGCAGATAGTTGAACATAATCTGGAGCGAGGGCCCTGCGCACTGGCACCATCCCAGTGGCGGCCCACCCGCATTACCTCAACAAGCATTAAAAAGGGGTAAACCTGCCTTGGTGACACATGACCCTGACTGAGCATCTCCTACTGACCATAAAGTATGCACCCCACAGCAAGAATCCATGTTTACGCACACTTTAGAATGACAGTACTCATCACCTTGGTTGATCATTTGAATGCATTTCATTTACAGCCCCTAAAGGCATCACAGATGAAATCACAGGATTGCGCATATACAGCCAGACACCCTGGCAGGACTGTCTGGTAACATAGCCCCACTTGGCTTATGACAGCTCCTTATACATGTGACTTACAGTCCCTTCAAAAGAAGTACTCCTGGCAACTACACTTCTCCTGCAGTGCGCCTCGTCACTTTAAAAGGAATCACAGGTAAAAGCATGGGATTACGTAAATACAGCCAGACCCCCTAGCAGGAAGGTCCAGCAACGTAACTCCATTTAGCTTAACATCACTTTACACAGGTACTTCACTTTACACACGTGACTTTCAGTCCATCTAAAAAGAAATAACCAGTAGTAAATGCATTTCGGTGCAATTACACCACTTCACCTCCAGGGGATGCCCTTCTCCAGACATCCCCAACTCAGCCTACCACTCCATGATGCACTTCATAGTACACCCTCAGCTGCAGAACATAAGTTCCAGCCTAGAAGGTGTTAAAGGCTGGCTGAGCCCTTGAGGGGTTATTCTTTCAGATGCCCCGTGAATCTTATGGGTGGACTGTTCTTCTTTATGCTGGGGGAGGCTGCGGTGCTCCTGCAGCCCCCCTGCACCCCTTTTCACACATGAGAGTGACTCCCTCCTCTGGGGGCCACCTGGCACCAAAACTGCAGATTTCTTTGTGCGGGGGGGAAAGACTGCGCTTCTCCAGCAGCTCCAGCAGCTCCACCAGCACCTTTTCACAAGTGAGGGTGACCCCCCTCCTCTGGGGGCCACAAAGCACCAAAACGGCAGATTTCCAAATGCCTGGCGAGGCATTATGTGGCGCTTCATGCTCCTCTTTACCAGCCCCAGCCGCTGGGAACACTCTCCTCTGCCCTCTGGGTCTCTGAGAGAGTAGATTCAGCAGTGTGCTGTCTTCACTGGCTCCCTGCGCCAGCCTTTCGCCAGGCTCTCCTTCTGGGTCTCTCTTCTCCCTGCGCAGAGGCCCCTGCTTCTGTGCACCAGTCCTGGGCTCTTCTTCTGGTGCTGATAGGGTCCTGGGGGCAGTCAGGGGGTCTCTCCTTCCAACTGCCCATGGCGCCAGGCTCCAGCACCTTCACACCCCAGAGAGCTTCTCATCCTGTGCAAGCACTTTTTAAAAGTTGAGTAGGGGGTTGGCAGGAAGCCTCTGTTGCTCCTATCAAACAGCGACACATCACGTCCCTGCCCCTGCTCCCTCCTTCTTGTCCAGCCTCTGGGCTTGTTCAAAATGGCGTCATCCAGGGTTTCTGGTCACATGCCTCTGAAGCCCCTTTCGCCCACGCTGCCTTCCCTCCTTGGTGCAGCCTGGTGCCTGGCACCCAGCGACAGCGGTTGATGGATTGGCCTGTAGCCCCACCCATTTTCTCTTCGTGGAGAGGAGGCCCTAGCTTGTGGAAGAAAGGTTATCAATCCATCCAGCTGAGGTCAGCCCTCAGCCTGAGTCTGGTCATGGGTGGCTCAGAGAAATATGACAGTTCTGGATGACCCAAAAGCAGTACAAATATGACTTTGGACTCTGCAGAATACTTATTTTCACATTCGCTACATTGGACTTAAGTGCGTGTCTGGAATCTGTAGGCCTAACGGAAGTTAATCTAGCCATGGGCCCCACATCCCCAAAGGGGAATAATGAAGTGAAAACACAGTAAAACACACTGACTTTCCCTGGCATGTTTCTTTTCAGTATATAAAGCCTATTCCATGTCACCACCCAATACTGCATAAGTCCTGCCAAACCATTCACTTTGTGGCTGCTCCTGGACTGCGCACGCTAGGAATCTCCCCTGCGCAGCCCGTACACATGTGCACACGCATGTACACATGTGTCTGCATGTAACCAGCCCGGTGTCCCTTACTCCAGCTGCTGCGCAGTGGCCTGGTCAAGCCAGGGGAACACCAGTAAAATCCCCATGCAGTCTCTTACATCCTGAGTTCACTGTGGGTGAGTCCCAACTTATGAGGCTCCCCCACAGTAATAGCTCAACAATTAGGTGCTCAAAAAGCGAAAAATACGGGCGGCCCATAGTGTCAGAACCACCTTCTAACAGCACTGTGGATCTGAAACAACATCCCTGTATCCATTTGGACCACACCAAAACTGCTTCACTTTTGGTAAGTGTTGAAGACTCACATCTTTAGAGAACACACCATCACAGTGCATTCTTAATCCACAAACCAACAACATCTACTAGCTGATCTGAAGCTTGTCTCTGACCCTGACCAGCGCTCCTCTGTCTTTTGGCCTAGCTTGTACTATAAAAATGCCACATGCATATAAACATCTTCATTGGTAGTTGATCCACAACTGTAATGTCTAGTTCCCAATAGGATCTGGTGAAGACGTGGGGTTCAGTGTAGGCCTCCGTCACTCAAAAAGCATGAGTGCCACTGGTAGGGTGTGGGACAACGGCCCCTAAAGAACACCTCAATGGATACTTTACCCACAGCTGCATTTGTCTTCCCTTTAAAAAACTACAAGCCCTTTTTTTTTACCTTAACTTGTCTTAAAGAAAGCTGTGAACTCTATCCCGCCCAGATACCCCCAAACACTTAATCCTACTGACTTGGACACTGATACCTTAAAGCCCTGAAGTGTATGATTCACAACAATGGATGGGACCCTTGTTATTCGAGTTGTAGGTTTTTGGGTTCAAGGATTTTACTATTTTTGGTTACTGGAAACTCTGTACCCAGAGCCTCAGCCCACTGAGTTCGTCAGTTTTGTGCCTAGAATCATTGAAACAGAGGCTCAGACATGCAGCACTGCTGGGACGGTGTATCATTGTTGTCTGCCCTTTGTGCCATTGACTGAAAGGTCAAAGAATCTTTGTGGACACCGCAGGGGGAAGATGAAACAGGTCCTAAGTGACCCAACCATGGTGATGGTCTCCAGCCCTGCCGCAGGTGACCCGGTCTTGGAGGGCCGGCCTCCAGTAATCCCGGCTCCGAATACTCACCGTAGAAGGCATTGGAAATCTGGTCCCCCTGCTTGATGCTCAGGACTTGAATTTCGAATGTGGGTTAACAGCTGAAAGTGGCTTACGCCCCCTCCTCCTCCCGTGCTATGCGGCATTAAGTGCCTAAAATGAAGGCCTCTTTCCAGAGACAGGTGGCGGCTGGACTTTATAAGGGGTGGCAGATGTAGGATTGTGTATCTCAGCCTAGCAAATGAACGCTAGTGTAACGATAATTGTCTGGACTCAGCTTTTTTCCAATATATTTAAGCGTTTTAATTGTTTATTCTAAAGCGCAAACCTACCCCTAAGCGTACTTGAGTGGTCTACCATGAGGTGAAAAAGTAGAAAACCTGTATCAACAGTTCTTCATCTATATTACAAAATAACCACATTTCAGGAATGAAAAAGACATACAGAAGGCACCTGCCAGTCTGCAGTCTCTGATCCGAAAGCATGGTGAAACCTGCCCTTCCTTGGCCAGGTCACGAGCAGTCGTGAAATTCCACATCTCCTTGCAAGGAATGAGGAAACTGGCCTGAATGTGAATGAAATCTTCAGACAGCAGGAGCCTCAGAAGGTAATTCAATCCTCTGGGGGATGTTCACCAACACTTGACATTCAAACTCGCTCACTCACACTCAGGAAAGATTGGGAACCAAAAGCAGCCCTTGCAAAAATGTTCAAACCAGCTCCCTTCTCTCTTTTTCCTCTATCCCCACTAATCCTGTTTGGGTTCTGGAAAAGAAACTTCAACGCCTTATCAGGGGTAGGAAGCGCTATATAAATGCAAACCCTTCTCTCGTCTATCCATCCACCATACTTTTTCAATCCAAATAGCAAACTCTCATGTCCACCACTGAAATTAATTTAATATCTCCCTATACTAATCAAACACTAATCCTTTTTCGGTTACAGAGTAGCGTGCTACTCGCCGAAAAAGCACCTCAATGCCTCACAGGGGTAGTAAGCGCTATATAATTGCAATTACAATTACAATCTCTCCTAAAGCATCCGCTGTGCCAACCTGCAAATAGCCTGGGGGAGCTGAAGTAAATAGCAGAAGCTGCATGTGTCCATTTGCCTTCAAAAATCGGTCTCCAAAGATTCCAGACCACAGAGGAAATGCCTGATGGAATAAAAAGGTTGTACGGCGCTGCCCACAATCACTAGTACTTCACATCCGTTCCCAAAATGACCCATCCTCAAGATATACCTGAGCCTACCTTCCCACTGGCATTTGCTACTTCCTTACTGGTACAAAGGGGCAATTTCACCAACTTTTATTTTGGTGCAAGAAAGCACTACAACCAAAGTTGCTGTGCAGCATTGCGTCAAAGGAGAGGATTTGGCATAACGGCCAGAGCTGCCGACTTTGAAGCTGGGGAACCAGGTTCGAATCTCGGCGTCGGCTCAATATTCAGTAATTCTGGACAAATCACTTAATCTCCCCGTGCCTACCAAAAATGAATGTGTCTTTGTGTAAAGTAACTGGTGCCCATGTAAAGCGATCCAATACATTCGGGTTGAGTTCCCGCTATATAAAACTACAACAACAAAAACAAGCATTTGCAATGCAATAGGTCTCGCATTTACGAGTTTGAGGTATTGGCATTGTAAATAACAATGCCTTTAATATATCTGTTTTTTTCAAAACAGCACATAGTAAAAGGCATTGTCATTTATGATGCCAATAGCTTAAATTCTCGCAAATACAAATCCTATTGCATTGCAAATGCTTGTTTTGTTTACATCAACGGAACACGGCCTTGACTTGGAACTCCAACATACAATTAGTCATGTTAGTTCGTATGTCAGCTGCTGCTAGGTATGAAAAACATAGCCCTTGTATGGTCAAACTGCCGTGTCTTCTAAATTGCCGCTTAAAGTAGAATGACGGCAGTGGAGCGGGCGGTCAACATAAGACTCACATGAGGACTGAGGCAATTAATGTCGGGCAGCTGGAGACTGTTACAACTACGCTCCACTATTACAACTATGCTCTTTGACTTAACTGGACAGGACCCGAGTGTCTGTCGAGGGTTAGAGGTGAGCTCACTGTAGACAAAGAAACCACAGACAGTTGCAGGTTTCCATAATTTGGAGTTTCAACCAGGACCTCTGGTCCTGCCATCGACGCGGGCCTTTTGGATGAAGGGAAAGGGAGCGGTTGTTAAAAGCACCAAGTACGTTCAGGTGCCACACAAAAACAAAAGAGCTGAAGAGGGAAAACACATATCCACCCCCAACAGCTGAAAGGTCCGTCATTAAAAGGGGCCATCGTGCTGACGTTCAAGAAATGAAGCGGCCCTCCGACCTCGACACCAAGCACCGGAGGGGAGGGGGGGGGGGGCACGGATACATAGAAAAACACCCTTAACAACTAAAATAGTGTACTCAATATAGCCAGGAATGAAGCAGCGGTGTCTAGCGTGGTACTCTGCACCTCTCTCCATTTCTGCTTCATTATGCAAACGCTGACAGCAGCGATTTAGAAGCAACGTTATTTTTTTTCCACCCAGTCGGTGTCCCTCATTTCACGATTCCAGAACTGCCGTGGCCTCGAGGGTAAAAAAGCCTGATCTTTAGAATCTCATCTAAAAACAGAATAAGCATGCTTGCCACGTGACACAGAGAACTGATCAAAAAGCTCACGCCACAATCCAATACAAGCATTCACAATGCTATAGGTCTTGCAATTGCCAGTTTTTAACTTCAGCCTTGTAAAAAAGAAAGAGCGCGTTGTCCCTGAAGCGGGCGCCGGGTTCCGAATTAAATGCTTCATTAATATAGTCCATCATCCCAGAATTCCCGATGCTAAACGATCGCAAGCTGTCTCCGTGGAGCCGATGTGGGTAACGGAAAGTGAAAGTGTATGAGGCTGCTGAGGACGGAAGGGGGACAGGAGATGTGCACACCGCGTGGCTGTGCGTGCGCGTACACAGGCTCCAATCCGCCAAAAGCCCTGCGTGTGCCCATCTCCTGTCCCACTTCCGAGGCAAGTCAGCAACAATAGATCTCGCTGGCGACCTAAAAAGGTAGAGAGAAAACTTCTATCTTCTAAGTTATGCCGCTGTTTACACCAATGCAAACTTCCTTGTACTCTAGCATAAGGGTGTGTGCCTTCTGTTAATGCTTTTCCAACATTATATGTGTGCACACACTCACTCAAAGTAGGAAAAATGAGTAGAGTTTTAAAAACTTCCTCCACCTTCTTGCCTGCCTCGTCATCTTCACACATACCTCGAGGAAGTATATATTTTTGATGCAAATCTCTGTCTACCAATGTTAGTAGATAGAGATTTGCATCAAAACCCATGAGTGGCTCCATGTGACCGCCCACATACCACCTTGATGCACATAGCTCTTTTTTTGCATTACTTTAGGCAACTTTCCAAAGCACATCGGAACCCGCATTGAACAGTAAATCCCAACTCAAGATTTTGCTCTGTATTTTCATCACTTTTGTTATGCAAACTCAGTGCAAAGTGTTAGTAAATTAGACCACAGTGTTTTGCCCCTGTGCTGGCGGATCTTCCAATTTATACTGGATTTTCTCTGCTGCAGACAGTGCATCAGTCCCAGAGGAAGAAAGAGTTGAAGAGACAGAGCTGCACAGATATTTTCAAGAGGCGCACAGCATACATAAGAGGAGTTCTCTTTCAATAACAGTTACCGTGAGTGTCACACACTCCAGAACACTCCAGAACTATGACCCAGATTTACTAAGGACTTGTGTTACCCTTGCATCACATAAGGTGAAACATCCCTTAAGTCAGATTTACTAAGCCGAGCAAAGCCTACTTGCTTGGCTCTGCATGGCTTAGTAAATCTAGAGTAAAGCAGCACAGCGCAAGTCACTGCTCTACATTACTCTGCATTGAGAAGGAGTTCCGTGGGTGGAGCATGGGTGTTCCCAGGCATCCACCCATCGTTTTTAGCGCATTCCCAGATTCACTAAGGTGAGTAAATCTGGGAATGCATCAAAATAGTACACCATCCCAACAGGCGTAGTGAGAAGAAATATATTTATTTCTGCAACACACGTAGAAAGTGGAAGCTGTTCCTTCATTGTGCCAAATCTTAGTAAATCTGAGTCTAGGTTTTTACCTCTCCCTTTTTCCTAGAGCTGTACAACACATGCATAATTTGAGCTGGTGGTTGCCGGTGAGGCCCACAGCCATTCTGTTTTGGGTGCTGGTTACTTAATTTTCTGCATCAGACATTTACCAAAAGCAAGAGGGAAAAGCAAACAAAGCGGAAAGACGGAGGAAGAGAAAGACGGAATACCTTCATAAAGGGAGACAGCAGAAACCTGCAAGAGAGAGATAAAGGGGCAGCAATGTCTGGTAGTGGATTAAAGAGGCATGAGGTGGATTCAAGACAATGCAGCCTTGGTGTTGTTCGAGCTGAATTTTAATGGCACCGGCCGCAGGCTTCTGCGCATATCTTTGGGCACTGGCACTCAATCTTTCATAAATTAAGCACTGCGCATAATTGTACCGACAGAAGGGCAGCCCCAATTTGCTATGTCTCAAATCCTGGCCAGAGGGGACAGGTAGGCCATGTAGACATTGGGAAGAGAGCAGAATGGCTTCCATAGCTTCGCCCTGCAAAGGAGAAAGGGTGGCACCAATAATTTTGCCCTGCGAAGGGGAAGGGGTGGCTCCGTAACTTTGCCCTGCGAAGGAGAAGGGATGGCTTCCTTAACTTTGCCCTGCGAAGGAGAAGGGGTGGATTCCTTAACTTCGCCCTGAGAAGGAGAAAGGGTGGCTCCCATAACTTTGCCCTGTGAAGGCGAAGGGGTGGCTTCCGTAACTTCGCCCTGCGAAGGAGAAAGGGTGGCTCCCATAACTTTGCCCTGTGAAGGAAGTGACCAGAAAAGGCTCACCTGGGTCACTTACAACCACCTTCTCTGCCTTCTTACAAATGAAGAGTCGGTCAGACAGTACAGAATACAAACCAGATTATTTATTGATTACACTGCAGCAGAGGCCCTGTCTGACCAGCCTCGGGGGATGGCTGTCAAGGGACTGAACCCCGTAAGCATACAATTACATTATGTACGTTTGCAGAGTCCACAAAGACCCGCCTGCTATGGAAAAACACTAGCATGTGTCGTAAGGCAATGGGGGTACAGAGCATAAGTTTCGATTCTACAGCTGGACACAGGCTATCTATTGCCCAAGGTTGTCTGGCCTATCCTCCCCACAAGACAGGTAGGAGGAGGACTCCATCTACCGAGAAAAGCATGCACTAACTAGAACACTTACAATTATATTGAGAAAAAGCTCGACCTTGGAAAACGAAACTTACCAAAGACCGTTTTCTCGAAAACACCCAAGCACCAGTTTTGATTATGATATAAAATGGCGTCCGGGTTACAAGACGGTTTCGCGAATGCTAAGATATACAGACATGAAGGCCCTTCAGTATTAACGAACCCTCCTGTTAGCATGAGCTAACGATCTACAATCGGAAAGCAAGCCAAAATATAAATGAATAATAAAATACATAGCCTTTCTATGCACATGTAATGTCGTTAGCATTAGGAAGATGTTCCGAGAGAAGAGAGGATGTTTCGAAGATACCCTCATCTGTAACCATCATTTCATCTATCTCTTTCTGCAACATTATCGCGGCATTGGTATCATGAATCGATATCTTCCTCTTCGGATTCAACAGAGAAATGCAATATGTGCAACACATTGGAAGGCATTGAATAAGGACACAGCAAAGTATTAATACAGCAACCAGATATATTGCTTTTTCTATTAACCAAGCCCATGTTCCAAAAAGGGACCAACTCCAGTTACCTGGTTCCATGCCTTTGACATTCTCAATAATGTCCAGAATATGCTTAGCAATATTCTTTTCCATATTAGTTATTCCCACTATGCACTGATTGACAATAACTGTGCATGCACCACCATTCTTTGCTAAAATAAAATCAACTGCTTATCTAGTTTGTTCATAATAGATCCTCATACTCTCCAATTGAATGGTGAGGTCACGTAATGCTGCTACTGTGGTATTGGACAATATCTGCAACTTACAGCCAAAGTATTCCCGGGCCTTTTCAGTCCTACTCATAGCCATTACCCCCAACTTGAAGATAGCAGACAGGATATAACCAAAAGCGACACCATTACTATAACTGTTTATCTCAATATCTGTCACTCCTTCGCAAAATTCTTTTGTGAGTGTTCTCTTCACCCATTTTACCTGCCTGTGGGCATATTTACAAGGGACCTCCAAGGGCAACACCATCCCAAGAGCTACATCATTGGTGCCATTATAAACATTTGAATAAGTTCCATTAGTTAAAAAGAAGATCCTGGGATGGGCATAGATCGGTCTGTCATAGTACACAGCTGAATAGCGAGAATTACCTGTAATGGTGCTAGAACCTTTTGAATCTTTCAAAGGGAATGTCTCTTTGGATATAACCGCCCCTGAACAATTGATATACAATATGGTATCAGTACTCTTTATGATGGGGCAACAAGCAGGGTAATAGCCAGCTTTTCGGGGAACCATCACTTCTTTATAATGCCAACCCACCAATGTAATATTTTGCTCTTCTAAATAGAAGTTATCACTATAAGTATTATTGTCACAGCTGGGATAACCTGTTCCTGTGGGCTTATGATGATACAAGCATGGTCCTGGATAGCCAACCCGAAACTCCCCTTTTACCTCAACAACATTTGTCGCCTTGGAATACGTGTAATTTATCAGAGGCAAAGGATAAGCAGTACATAGGCTAGTCACAGATTCAGTGGGATAACAGGCGACACCATTGCCAAAAAATCTTTTATGAGTGTCCAAAAAAACTTTATTAGAAAGCATTCTCTTCCGTCTTGGTGTGAAAGGGATATCATTGTTAGGAGTTAGCGAATTACAGGCATACTCTAGCGCCCCAAAAAAAACACAAAAAAGAATCATCAGCAGAATAGCAGAAAGAAGGAATATTACTCTCTGTTTTTTGATCCACGATGATCGTGGCAAAACAACAAGATCTAATGGCTTTGCCTCATCAATAATTGGCCTGCCAAAAAGATGCATGATAACAGAACGAAAAGATACAATTAAGATAAACTCAATAAAACCAAGGAAAACAATCTTCTTTCCAGCGTACGTTTTTCTTCTTCCTTGAGGCTCGCTGGCAGGCGCCTATTGTTCATCTACGGTGGTGCTATTGAGCACTTCTCATTGGAGCTGCGTTTTTGCAACCCTTGGTGAGAAAAATCCACTTCTCTCAGGATAGAGTACCCTCCCTCCTGGGAAGACCACCCCAAACTTATCCTGTCTAGTGTCTTGGACAATGCACCAATCTCCCTATCCTTACTCTATCGTCCCTACGCTTCATCCATGATGTCCATCCCTACTAATCTGACTTTTCCTTTGGTGCACTGTCCTTCCGTTGTGGACGCAAATTGTACCTAACAACTCCAGGAACAGAGCGATCAAGAAACAAAGGCTCACTTTCAGCGGAATTGACCGACTCAGGCTCAGACACAGATTGGCCAGCCAACTGAAACTCTTGGGTAGCCTTAATCTCCAGGGGCATTGCCTCATTCAAAACTGCATCGCTCTCCTCCTCAGAAGGTGCCCACATTACTCTGGCATCAGAGAAAGGAATGAAACGGGAAACCTTCTCTGTCTCGGAATCCCTAATGCCCTCAAGCCTCTATTTATTGTAGGGCAGAGGGAGCGGCATCTTCTTGCAGTGCGTTGAATGAATCCAATTCTTCCGACCGTCCACCTTTACAGCTGTATGGGTTGCCAGGAGGATCTGGAAAGGCCCCTTCCACCGGGGCTTGAGGCTGTGTCTGCGCTGAAAGTGACGGACCAAGTCATATTTTCCAGGCTGGAGGTCGTGGCCTAGACCCTCTGTAGCGGATGGCAAGGCCTCTTGAATCTGCTGATGAACAGAACGCAAATTGTTAGTCAACTCACATAAATAATCTATCAACAAAGGGTGGCCTGTCTCAGAAAAGTGACGGGGTCTCGGAACGCCCCAGACATTAGGGGGCCAACCGAAAACAACTTCATAAGGGGACAACCCTATTCTAGTATGTGCTGTAACTCTCGTCGACAGCAAAGCTAATGGTAAAGCATCCAGCCACTTCAATCCTGTACTCTCCTGAATTTTGGCCATCTTTAATTTGAGAATACCATTGTACTTCTCAACCAAACCTGCTGACTGAGGGTGATTCACAGCATAAAGCTTTTGCTTAATGTGCAGGACATTGCACACCAACTGGATGACTTTCGAATTAAAGTGGGTGCCGTTACCATTCCAAATCAAACGGGGCAAACCAAAACGAAGAAAGAACTCCTTTAAAAGAGCCTTCGATGTTGACAAAGCTGTATTCTCCTTAGTAGCATAAGCCTCAACCCATTTACTGAATGCACAGACCACCACCAACACATACATCAGAGTATTCACCCGTTCCATCTCAATGAAGGCCATGTGAAGGACTTCAAACGGGAAAGAAGGGGGTGCAAAGTTACTGGGAGGTATGGGAGTACCCTTTCCAGGATTGTACAGCATACACACCATGCAATGTTTTACTAAATGGGCAGCCGTCTTTGGGATATTATCATTCTGCCATACAGGGTCCAGCAACTTACAAATTCCTTTAGCACTAATGTGGGCTGGTCTATGAACCATAGTGACTACAGGGAGAACATATGCATCTGGCAGCATCCACCTCTGCATCCCCGACTTGTCTATTCAGCACCCATCATCATCCAATCGCACTGTACTTACCTGCCATATAGCCAATTCCTCAATCGTCACCCCACTCTGTATCTCCTTCACATTATCTAAGGTGTCCTCAAACATCATAACTTCTGGCACCCATCTAGCAGGACCTACTAAAAACATATTTTTCATCTTAGATCGGGCCGTTTCCTTAGCTGTTTGATCTGCAAAAGCATTTCCCCTCCCTACATCATCAGTAATTGCTTTGTGAGCGCTACACTTCACTATTGCCAGTTTCTTGCACAGTGTTAAGGCCAACAAAAGTCCATTTATGAAAGGGCCATGCTTAATCTTCGAACCATGGGAAGTAAGAAATCCTCTCTCTGCCCAGAGCTGCCCAAAATTATGAGTGACTCCGAAGACATACTGGTTGTCACTATAAATATTGACCGCCAATACCTGACTCAACTCGTAGGCTCTAATCAGAGCTACCAACTCTGCAGCTTGGGCTGACTGATAGAGAACTCGGGATGTCTCAACTATCGTGTGCAGTGTTGTGATTGCATAAGCAGCAGTTGTGGTGCCATCCGGTAATTTAAAACAAGAACCATCAACATATAGTTCCCCTTGGGGTCTGATAAGGGAACATCAGTCAAGTCTACCCGTCCCTTCATCTCCTCTTCCGTCCAAAACATACAATCATGTATGTCTATTTCCTCACTCTCCAAAGGGAGGGGTAGTAATGTGGCAGGGTTCAGAGTGGCATATCTTTTGATCGTAACATGTGGTGCAAAAAGTGTTAGCTCATAGCCAGTCATATGTGCACTGGTAAGGTGCTGTGTCTTTGTTCTGTTCAAAAGTGTATCCACAGCATGAGGTACCATAACTGTGAGATCAGTGTCAAGAACAAGCCCTGCCGATTGTCGAGTAGAGACAGCCACAGCCGCGGTTGCTCTTAAACAGCTCGGGAGGGCTTTCGCGACGTGATCAAGCACAGCAGAAAAGTACGCACATTGCTTCTGCTTACCTCCAAAGGTCTGTGTTAAGACAGAAAGTGCACAACCGGCCGACTCGTGTATGTATAACACGAACAGCTTGTTGTAATCAGGTGTGCTAAGCCCGGGGGCCGAGCAAAGTGCAACCTTCTATTGCTCAAAAGCTTGTTGACATTCAGGCGTCCAAGGCAAAGGTTCATGCACATCTTTATTAGTTAGCTAGAGCAAGGCCTTTTTGTAAAGGAAAGTTCGGTATCCAATGACGACAATAGGAAGTGATACCAATGAAGGCTCGTCCATCCCTTTGGGTCTTTGGAACAGGCATGTTAACTATGACATCAATACGCTCAGGAGTTAGTTTCCGACCCTCCTTCGACAGTAGGTGACCTAAATAGGTGACCGCCTGTCAACAATATTATAATTAGGAAAGAGACACTTTGTGTCCATTTTTAGCCAAATGCAGCAACAACTTTACTGTAGCCTCTTTACAACCTTCCTCAATATCGGACGCAATCAAAAGATCGTCCACATACTGCAACAATACATTACCTGGGGGAAGGGTGAGGGAGTCCAATTAACCCTTCAAAGCCTGGCTATATATGCTAGGACTCTCAGTGTACCCCTGAGGAACTCGACAAAATCTAAAACTGGATGAACAGGGATGCTAAAGAAGGCATTCTTTTAATCAAAACCAGAAAAGACCTTAGCAGAAGAAGGATTCATAGTCAAAAGAGCAGTAATGTCAGGGACCACGGGAAACTAACTAACTTCGCGCAGATAAATCACAAAACGATAAACATCAGCAACACCATCAGAGGAACCCGAAGGTGGCCTCTTAAGAACAGGAAGGATGGGGCTATTACACACATTCTCTGCTTTCTTTTCTACAACTCCTGACTGAATCAAATCTTGTATTATGCGCAACAACGCCTGTTCTCCTGCATGCTAAATTTTATACTGAGGGATGCGAGGCAATATGGCATTTTCTTTTACCCGAATAGAAACTGGAGATATCTGCAAAAGCCCTGCATCTGTATGACTTGTGGCCCACAACGTAGATGGGATAGACTTAAACTCAACTGGAAGCGGGGCATCTTTACACAAACATTGCGCAGTACCAACCACAATCTGGCCCATTGTCATATTAGACATCATCCAGGGAACAGTAAATAGTAGCATGTAACTTCTTCAACAGATCTAGCCCCAACAGGTTCTCTCCGCAATTTGATGTTAATAAAAATGGCGAGTCAACAGTGAAAGGTCCTATAGTCAAAGCAAGAGGTTTGGAGATGGGGCTTATTACCGGCACACCTGAAAAACCAACCGAAACATTGTTATGGCCAGACAGGGCTGCCCCAGGGACCAGTGACCTTTAATACTTTCGTCCCCGAACATCATCAAAGTAATTTTTATTAGAACGGCCCAGTGATGTCCCAGTAGCCTGATCCCCATCTTGACTGCATGCTCCCCGGCCTCTCCCTCTCTCACCCCGTCCTCTAGGAGCCGCAACCTTCTGCAACAAAACTGGGCACTCGCAGCACCAGTGCCCCTCCTCCTTGCAATACACACATTGATTTGGGCCCACTGGCGCAGCATTTCGACTCATACGAGGAAACTGCCTTGCCGGTCCAATACCTCGACCCCTTCGCTGTCCTCTAGAGGCCTGCTGCATCAATACCTTCGTCTTCAGTTCCTTTGTCTTCTTTTCTACCTTCTCTTTCTCCTCGTTCTCTCTGTGCTCATAATATTGCGCCATACTCAATATCACCAAAGGGGTAGAGGTAGTCCACGTGCTCTCAGCAGCCTGCAACCGCGTTGCAATCTCTGGGAGCAAATTCGTAACAAAGCTGTTGAGAAACAATCAAATACCCCCTGCCAAAGACAAATCCTGACCACTAAAATACAAGAACACACCTTCGAACCGAGTAAAGAAATCAGCCACATTTTCATCTTTCTTCTGATGACATGCGGCCAGCTTATCCCAGTCTACCTTCCGAGGTAGGATAAGAGAGTGCATATACGTAATAATGCGATCTGGCAAGTCCAAGATCTCGGCCTTGGGTTTTTCCCCAGGCTTCCTCTCCTTATCCCACGTCCTATTCTCAGCCCACGTACCACCCAATTCTAGGGCATGGTCCTGAGTATGATCCTGTCGCCAAATATCCACAGGCACCAACCAACCAAAAAATATTTCAATATCTGCCAATGTCATTACCGACGATGCAGAAGCCTCTGTCAATCCCTTATAGTACGCAGCAGGATTCTTTCTAGAGTCAGATAACTGGGCTTTAATTGTGAGGACTTCACTCCTTTTCCATGGAGTATAAACCCACTGTTCTTGAAAACAGGCCTCTACTCGTTGCATAGTTACCTAATTGTGCTGCTCACGTAGCTCAGGTATCTCTGGGTGACAAATGGGGTGTACTTCCCTCATCGGGAATTGAGATATTGGCATCTGGCATTTCTGATACAACCTACCACGGTATCCAATCAAAGTGGTAACACTAGCAAAGCCTCACTGGGAGCCATCCTCATGGCATACACTTGGTCTTTAATATCATACACAACCTGAGGTGCAACACTTTTAAAACAATGTTCCCATAGTCCAATCAAGGTAGCCGACATGTGCTTGAGGGCATGTTGCTGAACAAATGGCTCATAGTCCTTTAGCACACTCCATACATCTTCAATGCCCTAAATAGGATTACGGGCCCACTCGGCAGCCTGATTGGCCACCATATTTTTCTCCATATCTCCCACATCAGATCAAATCAAAACCTGCCCCAATCGCTCCTTTGCAACTGCCCCATCATCCTGGCCACACACCAGTGTCTTAGCACCTAACAAGGGGGCAGAAGAGAGAAGAGGGAACAACACAGTAATCGAAACGGGGTCACCAAAGTCAACATCGGCTGGGTAGTAGGTGTCTGTGAAGGAGAGAGTGACGCCAGAACAACAGGAGTGGCAGGAAGACTAGAAGCCATGGCAACTGTGGGGAACAGAGCCAAAGAGAAAGCTGGAGATGCTGGAATCAAAATACTTTCATCAATACCAGACACAGCAGGAACAGGGGGGGCAGTGGCAGATGGCAAGGGCTGTGGACCGACTGGATATAGTCTATGCGGGCATAAGGGGAAGGCGGTCTGTCTTCCAATAGTTCTTCCACAAAAGTGTCTGCCTCCTCCCTAGCAACATAGGACTTCTCACATTGCAGTCGAAACCTCCTATCGGCACATTCTATATCCTTCTCCACTTTTTCTTTATCATGCACCACTGCTTTCTGAGTCAGCGTCTGTGTCCTTTCCCTCCATGCCTCCCTTTCTGCCCTCAGCCATCTCTGTTTAGCCACCTTTCTCCATACCTGAAGATAATCAAACTTCAACTGCCTACTACATTTAGCAAACAATTTTTCTTCCAAATAATTCAATTTCTGCTCATCAAAGGTGCCTATCGACGGCCACTGCAATTCAGCATTGTCCCTCATATATTTGTGCCATGATGTACTAAATATAATAGGGCCAAGACCGTATTTGACATACATGTCGTAATCGGAGTGTCCTCCGTAGGTGCGGGCTGTCTCTCCTCCAACGAGCATCAGCAGAACAACAACGACACCACACACAACACAACTTACTCCAACAAGGCATTCTGTTCACACAAAGAGACACATTCACCACACAATTACACCAAAATGCACTCGTGCCTTTACCAAACAGCTGCTTCCGCGGATTGCATCAATCACGGATTAACAAAAATGGTACCATATTTCAAAAGGTATTCAAAATAAAATGGAAGCGCTTGTCTAAAACTGATTCCTAGACCAACCAAAGTTCCCACCAAACAAAAGTCATGACGACAAAAAACCAAACAAGCTCATTCCCTTGTGCACACAGGTCAAACAAATTAATTCTCCACTGCTGACTCTTCGGACCAAACTGTCAGATCCAAGGGTTTTGCCATTCAGGACCCCAGTCAGGATGACCACTGGGCAGGGCACCGCCCGATCAGACTGGCGGCTCAACTGCGAGTACAAAACTCTTTCGAGCAGGGATCCACCGATCCACCTATCTAACCCCACGTGGCCCCATCCTCCTCACCCGTCGGTGGGTGAGGACAAGGTCACCCGATGGAGTCCGTGTTCGGGCGCCAACTGAAGGAAGTGACCCGAAAAGGGTCACCCGGGTCACTTCCAGCCAACTTCTCTGCCTTCTTACAAATGAAGAGTCGGTCAGACAGTAGAGAATACAAACCAGATTATTTATTGATTACACAGCAGCGGAGCCCAGTCTGACCAGACTCCAGGGATGGCTGTCGAGGGGCTGAGCCCCGTAAGCATAGAATTACATTATGTACGTTTGCAGAGTCCACAAAGACCCACCTACTGTGGAAAAACACTAGCAGGTGTCGTAATACAATGGGGGTACAGAGCATAAGTTTTGATTCTACAGCCGGACACAGGCTATCTATTGACCAAGGTCTTCTGGCCTATCCTCCCCACCAGACAGGTAGGAGGACTCCATCTAACGCAAAAGGCATGCACTAACGACAACACTTGCAATTATAAGGAGAAAAAGCTCGACCTTGGGAAGCGAAAATTACCAAAGACCGTTTTCTCGAAAACACCCAAGCAGCAGATTCGATTAAGATATAAAATGGCTTCCGGGTTACAAGAAGGTTTCGCGAATGCTAAGCTATAGAGACATGAAGGCCCTTCCGTATTAATACCTGTGAAGGTGAAAGGGTGGCTCCCATAACTTTGCCCTGTGAAGGAGAAGGGGTGGCTTCCATAACTTTGCCCTGTGAAGGAGAAGGGGTGGCTTCAGTAACTTTGCCCTGTGAAGGAGAAGGGGTGGCTTCCATAACTTTGCCCTGTGAAGGAGAAGGGGTGGCTTCAGTAACTTTGTCCTGCAAAGGAGAAGGGGTTGCTTCTATAGCTTCGCCCTGCGAAAGAGAAGGGGTGGCTTACATAGCTTCGCTCTGCAAAGGGGTGGCTTCCCTTTGCTGTTCATTGCCCAAATACATACACAGGTCTGTCTCGACACCAAAACAAGGAGCCATGTGCCACAAGGCCTGAGAGTATAAGATGGTGTGGACTGCCATGGGGAAGAGTAGCCTCTAACACCTCCTTCCGCGGCGTAACTTTCATGACTGCCAGGGTCCAACACCAAGAGACGATTCAGCTCACACCGAGCCCAAGATGAAAGTCTGCTATACCTAGCACACGAAGCAGGTCATAGGCTGGATAATTTAGAGTAGTCACAAACTTGTACTTTTACACGTTACTGAGCTGGGTGTGAATAGCTATACATGACCTCTGATCCACCTGTGCCCGTGCTTGCTGAAAGAGACATTGCCAGACACTGGTGTGGTGCAGAGCCATGCCATGCTGAGGAGTGGCCAAAGGAAATGGATTGCTCTTTGGCTCTTGAAATCTCTATTTATAAGCCCAGAAGATGCCCCTAAAATACGCCGAGTTCTGGGTGAATCGAATGGATTGTAGAGGCATTCGAGACAAATCGCAGTGTGCACTCTATGACCCAGGTGACGAGGGACTAATAACGTGATAGTGTGTTGTTTTACTTCCTGTCTCTGTTAATCCCTGTGTGTCCAATGATGACTGTTGGTCTCTGACTGTTTGTTAGTGTCTGCTGATATATGGTGTTCTCTGGATATTAAGTGGTGGCTTGTGGTTCACTTAAAAGCCCCTATAGGCAGAGCTGGTGTCTGTTGGTCTATCTTTCAGTTTGTCTTGGGATGTTTAAATGCATCACCATGTCTCTGTCTGACAGTGTGTCTCGGTCTCGGATTGCCTCCGTTGCTCTTTGTGCCTCTATTCATGAATGTTATTCTGTGTGTCTCAGGGGCTCACAGGGTCCAATATGGTGCACTGCTTTTTTTCCACCATCGTCGGTATTTTCCTAATGCGGAGACAAAGGGAAGTCAATTATCGTTTTGAGGAGTCGTCCTCGGTAGATTAAATACTTCCTTATATTCCAACCAGTAAAAAACACAAATGTTTCCCTACAAAGGCTGCTTCAGTTACTCATAGATCATGTGCTCTTCGGCCCCTTGCATGATTGTGCTTGTTCAGTGTTCAGCCTGTGGACACTGACCCTGTACTGGATGAGCCCCTAAGGCCTGCCTCTGCCAGTCTTAAGCTCTGCTGCTGGGCATTCCTTTTAAACACTTTGCCAGTCGAGTTCAAGCCTAATGGCTAGAGCGGTCGACCTCGAAGCTGGGGAACCCGATTTGAGTCTCGGCAATGACGATCAACAGCTTGTGATTCTGAGCAAATCGCTTAATCTCCCCGTGTCTAACAAAATTAATGTGTCCGTCTGTCGCGCAGCCGGTGCTCATGTAGGTGCTCCGATACCTTCGGGTCGAGTTTGCGCTATATAAAACTCCCACCAAAAAAGCGCTGTTAAAGGTATTTGTACATGAGATAATCTTGGTTCAGGTGAAAAAACAGGATGACCCCCCCCCCCCAAAAAGACTATTGTTTCTAGTGCCGTGTACCAGTGCCATCCTCATCATTGCATACATGTGTTTGGAGGTGAATCTCTGCCTGTAACTGTTGCAGTCTTCAGCCTGTGGTCACTCACTCAGTGCACAGCATCTATACATTGCACAAGGTCACTTGATGCTGCTGACTTTTTTGGTTAGCAGGGTGCTGCTGATTGTGTGTTTCCCACAGAGGGTGGCCTGTAGGAGTGTTTAGGTCTTGCGACCACCCATAATATCGCTTTAATTGTGGTCAATGGGACATGTATCCAGTCATTAACCTCTCCTTACATTGTGGCCTTGTGTTCATGCCGGGGTCCCCCTACCTCAGTGCCTATGTCAGTACTTACCTGGCCTGAGTCTGTGTCTCTGAGCCTTCTGGGTCCTGGAGGTCTTGCCTCCTGGTGCCAGCACCTGTGCTGCTCTGCCTCAGGTCAGAGTCTCCTTGTCCCCGTGTCTGTCTGTCTCCTAATGCTCTTCTCGTACTGTCCTTGTCTCACCGTGCCATATCTGTGTGACTGACCTTTTCATTGCCTTGATTCCTTGTCTGCAGCAGAAAAGGACTCAAGGCAATGAAAAGATCTTCAGGTTCTGACTCTCCTCGGCCCTGTGCCTGTGTCTGTGTTTTTGTCCTCATGTCCTCGCCTCACTGGTTCATTTCTTCATCTGGATGTCTGTCTTGACCTTGTACTGCCTTGAGTCCTTGTCTCCTTGCCATAATTCAGGTTCTGACTCTCCATGCCCCAGTACCTGTGTCTGTCTCCATGTCCTGTTGTCCTTGTGTCACTGGTCTATATCTGGACCTGGTATTGCCTTGAGACCATGTCTCTTTTCTAAGCCTGGGCGTTGAACTACGCTCCGTTCGCGGAGCTTGCGAAGTTTAGGTAACTTCGCGATTCGCGTAGAGCGCAAAGTTGCAGATTGCTACGCAATCTAGCGCGTAGCGTAGTAGTTTTGCTTCCTCGTGCGCTCAATATTAATTCTCGAGCGCGCGGTAACGTCTTACCGTGATTCTGCGATCGCCAACTTGCTTTTCTGTCCGTTCGCGAGCACCACGAGATTTGTAATATGGCTGCCCAAGCCCGGGAGAGTGTGCGAACGCAAACAGGTCATTCGGGCGCGCGAGCTGACTTCCGGCGGCTGTCTTGGTAAGATCGCGATCCCGAACATGCAAAAACTACAATCTGGCGAAGAATATCTCTCGAGCTTCATAAAACCTTCTCTAAAATGATCATTTTGCTCAGAAAAACTCCTCAGATTGTGATTTCGCTGTAGTCTTTTGTGTAAGGAGGAGTCCTTTAAATTTTTTAACTCTTTTTTTCAAGAGGATGGAAGTGCCCCTGAGTCTACAACTTCCTGTTCCTGTCCAGCAGGCTCCTCCCAGTGCTTTGTGCATGTGTTGTTCACTTTCATTTGGATTTGGAGCTGGAAGGATCACTTTTTGTGTCTGTCTGCTGCATCATATCATTGGATTGGATTTATTTGAGGACTTTTTGATTTGAGATTTAATTTACTACAAGTAAGTTGGAGAATTGGTGTGTTTGTTTCATTGGGGCTTGTTTGTACCGCATAAAACAATTATTAACTAATACTAACAAACTAAACCTAGTATCCAATATCCATCCACCACTATTTCACAGTAGGACAATGGAAGGACTAGAGTCTCTCTAGCAAATCGCAT
This sequence comes from Triturus cristatus, assembly GCF_964204655.1. Lineage (NCBI taxonomy): Eukaryota > Metazoa > Chordata > Amphibia > Caudata > Salamandridae > Triturus > Triturus cristatus. Next base: position 831,702,638 of record NC_140584.1, on the reverse strand, counting down.
TACCTAACTTCAGTTCTGTAAAATAAACTCTTACATAATCAGCACAAGTTAGCGCAAACTAAGTTGCAAACAAGTAAGAGTACCACCGAGCACCTGGGTCCTTAAATCAAAGAAGATTTTGCTTTTTGGAACGTATTAATTTACCAGCAACACTTGGCACGCAGCAGTAATCTTGTTGTTCGTCAAATTTAATTTATACACAATAAGTTACTCACCAAGCCCGACGACCTTGACACCTAGCAGGTCCAACAGGTCCTGCTCCCGGTCCAGGATGTCGGACCACCGGTGGGCTAGCTGATTGTGGGTGCGCCGGACCCCAGAGCACCGGAACACTGCCCGGCGCACCTTCGCCCACCGACGGTGCCGCTCCTGGGTAGCGTACCCGGAGCCGGGCCTGCTGCCAAGGTCAAGGGGAGGTGGCGCTGGATGAAAAAAACAAGGGCGGCCACCTCCTACTCCCCAAACAGTTGCCGGGCCTGCACCCCTGCAGGACGCATTCTGCCGCAAGGCAGGCGGACCTTGCCTGCTGCTCCTGCAGGTCCCTTGCCCTTGGCACTAGCTGTGCCATTGCCCATGGTTCTGGGGTGGGTGGGAGGCGGAAAAGAAAAGTTAGAAGGGGAAAAAAGTTAGGGGGAAGAAGAAAGAAAGAACTTTATAAAAGTAAAAAAAACACAGTAAAAGTAGAAATAAAATGCAAAATATAAATTAAAGAGAGAGATAGATGATAACTAAAAAAAATTTCAGAAAAAAGTCTTTAAAGACAAAGGATTGCAAAGATAAGGAAGGATAGAAAAGTAGGCCCGGAACCATAGCATAGAGTGAAAAACAAGATGGGCGCGCTAATTCGCGACCGCGTGTGTAAGTTTGCGCGATATTTCTCGCGAACATGCACTATTCATCGTGAACAAGTAAAATGCGCTCCCAAACACGTCAATGCACATCGCGAACACGCTATCCGCGACCCAGAACAGAAAATAAGGCATCGCGAGCGGGCGGGACAATTGAAAAACAAGATGGCCGCGCCCATTGGCGACCGCATGGGTAAGATCGCGAGATATTATCCCCGAGCATGCAAACAGCTCCCCGAACACGCTCACCGCGCTCCCGAACAAGAAAAAGCCATCGCGAACGGGCGCAGCAAGCAACTACGCAAGCTCGCGAAGCTTCGCGTAGCTCGCGTAGTGAAAGTACATCTTCGCGAAGCTTCGCGAAGCGCGACTACGCGAACTACGCCCAGGGTTACTCTTTTCCTTGGTGTCTGTGTCAGTGATTCTCTTCTAGTGTCTGGCTCTCTCTGCACCAGTGTACGTGTTTGTGTCTCCCTACCCTAGAGCTGATCAGTGTTTCCCGAACTCAGAACTAGAGACTTGATAACCCTTTCTGAGCCTTTGGCATCCTCAAGTGTTTGTCTCCTTGTCCAAGACACAGAGACCATGTGTCCCTTGCTCGGTTTCCAAGTCTTCATGTCTCAGTGTCTGTGCCTTGTTCCTTTTGTCCCAGTGGCTGGGTCTCTTTGCTCCATATCTGTGACTGAGCCTTTTATTTCCTGAAATCATGGTCCCCACCCCGTGGCCAGGAGTCGGCTTTGCTGTTTCCCCTGCCCTGGTGTCCAGTTCCTTCTGTCCCTTGTGCACATAACTAGGTCTCCCGCTCAATATGGCGCTCACCAGCCTAAGTGTGGTGCTCAGGGGGGCCCCTGGATGTTCCCCCCCGCATCGCGGGGGCCTGTGTTACACCCCTGACTGCTGTAGAGTTAAAAAAACAAGCATTGGCATAGCCAATAGGTCTCGCCTTTGGGACCTTATAAGTTTTTAGCCATACAACAGTTGATGTTCTTGCACCAAGGATATTGTGCTGCATAACTAAATACTTATAAGGTCCCAAAATGCGAGACCTATTGGCTATGCCAATGCTTGTTTCTTATGTTATCCTGTTTCCTCTAGAAGTGATAACAGTGAAGGCATTTGTGTAAACTCTTGCATATGTGTAAGTCTTCTATATTGACTCCTTATGGACTAGGCCACCTATTATTGGTACTGAATTATGGCTTCAATCGCTCAGAAATTTAAAAAATTACATGAGATAGAAAAAATGCACAGGAAAACCTCCTTCGAATCCACTTACATGGTTAAAATTGTTCGGTCTGTTTGAAAATTTAATAAAAAATGATTTGCAATTTAAAAAGACCCCAAACTTAATGACCCCCAGAAGAAATGCTTGTGCGCACATCAGACGTACGCTCAGAAGCGGTGTAAATATGTCAATAGTGGAAAAATGTATGTAAATAGGATTTCCATCCATTTCTGCTCTAGTGGTGATTAAGAGCTGGGCAGAAATGTTCACAGACGGGTACGAGAGCAGTGCACTGGCACTGAACGGCAAGCGCCAGGCAAGTGAAGCACGGAATGAAGCACAGGACGAGGGCACAGCTCATAAATGGTACTTCCCCTTGTTTGCCTCAGTCTGTGACTCCAGCACAACTTACCCGATATCCATACGGTCTAAACTGGGGCAAGAGGAGGCGTCAGGAGGCCACCATACCTTGTACAACTCATCACCCCTGCAAGCACTGCCAGTGACAGTACCAGTACAATTACTAGCCATCACACTGCTACAAGTGTGACATTTCAGATCGTTCGAGGCCTCAAAGCTATAAGAATGGCTTGGGTCGCTGGTATTAGTTGTTTTTGATGTATATTGAATTAATAAACAACTGTTCTTCTGCTCACCTTTTAATTGCATAAACAGCACCACCATGTGAAGTTCTCATAAGTGCTGGTGTTGACAGTAAAGTGCTGGTGCCGAGCAGCAGAAACCTCCGGCTCAAATTAAGCACTGCTGAATAGTCTATGTAAATACAATATATTTGGTCAGCTCTGAACTTTTTTATGCACAAAATGCGACCTCCAGCGTGCTGATGGATACTATAATGCCGCGGGGTTCTTTTGTAACGTCATGCTTGTGCCCCTGTACTCCGTGAAGAAGCACACACCCTTTATACTTCCGATAAGCGCCTCGCTGAAGTCTCGCCTCACAGCAGCGCCCGCCCGGCTTTTCTCGGCAGCTGCTGCTCTGAAAGGCTGAGCGCACGTGGCGGATCCCGGCTCTCCAGTGGCCTGCTGCAGATTCTGAATGGCGGGCTCCGGCCTCGCTCGGCACAGCCCCCAGTCTTGCTCGGGGCAGCCCTTCAGAGGCTATGGCTGCCACGGCTTATTGTTCAGGCTACAAGGTCTGAGAAAAGAAAACATTTCAAATACCAATTGACACTGTTGTTTCGCCTAAGAGCAATAAACAGAGTTGCTCTCTAAACCAGATGGGCTCCCAGCCGCCGTTCACTTTCCCCTCTCCTGAGTCATCATGGCGTGTACAACCTCTAGGCGCTGTTGTGTGAAAGGAAGGGCTCAAGACATCCCAATTAATGAGCCGAGGGCTAGTATTTCGTTAGCAACTTCAGAGAAAGTACGATTAAGTACTCCACACACACCCAAAAAGAAGTTTTCCAGATGTACTGCCAAACAAACACCATGCATGAAGAGTGACCTAGGGAGGATGGGATGTGCCCTCATATAAACAATAAACAAGGAAAAAAACGCACGCAAAAAAAAGAGCTGGCCAGTCAGCCACTGTTTATTTTTGCATCGCACTGTCACTTTAAGCGCGATGCAAAAATAAACATGCGGCCTGCTTTCCTTCTGCCATGAAAGGTTTCTTGTCTTTATGGGGCCATATGTTTGAAACACAAGGCCCCATAAAGATAAGAAAAGCTTTTACCACAAACGTAAAGCAACCGAGCCAGTCCAACTGGGACGACTCTAAAAAAGAAAACTGTATGTCACTAGACGCTCTTTTCCAATGGCTGGCCACCGTTTAGCATAAACAGTGACGCCAGCCAATGGAAAAGAGGGGCCGGGCTTCAACCCTGCCAGTGAAATCTACCCTAACTCATTAAATCTCGCCAGCGAGACTGCGCATGTCTACACAGTCTACGCCAGGCGAGACCTAAAAATCACCCTGAGGGTGCAGGCAAAAATGGAGAGCCCGATAGGGACCCGTCTCAGCACCTGCTTTTTTACAATTGCCGGTACTGAGCACAGGCAGGACCTGGCCCACCTAAAGCCCTGCCTGTGTGTAGCTGTACTAGCCTTCATCTGTGGTTACTGACTCTATATGTGCCCATCATTAATTGCTCATAGTTGGGAACCCCAGGTTTATTTGTGGCTTGTTCAGTCTACAGCTGAGACTACTCTCACTAACTCTAGACTGAGTTTCTTTCATTTAGTAAACAGCACTGCATCGCCTTGTTTGAAAGCAGTGCAGACCTTGGCAGTGCTTAATTTGCCCTAGAGGTTTTCTGTGTTTGGCACTGGTACTTAATTGTTAAAAACTGCAATTATGACAGACTGCCATATGGTGGCAATGTATCTCTAATTTAGAAATGAGCACAACAGCAGTTATTAGTTCGATACACATAAAAAATTACTAATACCCACCGCACAAGACATTCTTATAGCTTTGGGGAATCAAATAGTCTGAACTGTCACACCTGTAGGAGTGTGATTGTTAGTAGTTGTGTTGGTACTCTCAATGGCAGGCCTTGTAGGGGAAATGGGTGGTGCAAGCTGCAGTGGCCTCCTGATGATGCTTTGCCATTTTGGATTTTTTTGTTACAAATTAAGCACTAGCTTGGATGAGGGTTCCAGGGGTACTGGGAGGTTTTCTAGTACATTGTTTGTACTTGTTTATTTGATCAATAATCCTCTCATTGGCCTTATTCACCGTGAACTTAATATGTTAGTTTCAGGACCTGGTGTGTGCATGGTTTCCATCTGCGGCCACTTGTCTGTGGTTGGCTAGACATTAGACTGGCTTCTGGGAAGGCAAGACCTACGCCAGGATTGCTTTTCCCCCTAGATACAGTGACATTCCCCCTTCCCATGACAATGTGGCTTGATTTTATGCCATAAAGGCCAATGTCATTTGTATTGCTGTAGTGCAAGCCTGTTGCGGTGTGTCGTATCGCTGATGTGTGTCTGTATTCCCCTATGGCACAGCACAAAGTCCCCTGGAGGCTGCTAACGCAAAGGCCTCTATGGCTGTGTGGGGTCATTTTTATGCCCGAGGACCTTTGACCAATGCTTCGAGGCAGTGTCCTGACATGAGCGTCAGACTGAACCCTTCCAGGATCACTGTCGGTAGTTTGAAGTGACGAATGTGTTAAATACAAGTATGTTATGTTGGTTATGCCTATATTGCTTTGGGCCATGCTATGGGCTGCTCCAAGCGCTGAGGGGGACATTGGAGGAGGAATAAAAGGGCACAGGAAAGAGGAAAGGATGACACGGGTATAAGGAATGGGGTGGGAGCTTTGTGGCAGGAGCCTTCTTCCCCCTGCAGGGTGAGAGTGCATTTTGTTAGCCAGCATCAGTCATCTGAGTGACAAAGGAATGGGGAAGTGAGATGCAAGAGAGATGGGTGTAGAGGTCAGGGCTGCTAAGGGGTGACAGTGAGTGGAATGAGGGCCTGGCCGAGTTAGAGATCATTGGACTCTGATGGAGAGATAGCACAGCAGGTGAGACTGCCCCTCCCCTTTCACAGTGTCTGCGGTTAGACTCATTATACAACTTTTTTAAAAGTATTTTTTAATGCAACACCTTCTCTTAAAACAAACACAGGCATGATGGCAGGCAATCGTATTGAGGTGCAATTTGGAACCTATCTCGTGAACATTGATGAAGTATATCAGATGGAGTCCCACTGCGATTCGAAGGTTTGTGAAGCAATCTGTTAGGATGTAGGCTGTCTCACTAAATTCCACACTAATCGGAAAGGTACAGGTTATAATTTGCAATCGGTATTTGCGTCCCGTGTTTCTCACATCTGACCCATAGCTCCCAGGACCTTGCCTGGCTGACTTCTCTGGTAAGGCCCTTGGGCTTTTGTTAGGTGAGAAGTGAAGTTTGGAGACTGGTCCGGAACGCATGGAGGATGCTGACTTCAGAAACCCGCCTACTTTGTTCCAGGATCACCAGGGCAACTGCAGGCGGAGTCGCAGGAGCCTAACTGTGTAGTGAGTGGCCTGCTTGAACAATAGTGAGCAGGGCACAAGTCGGGGTGCACATGGGTCCACGGCGTCCACCCACTATTTTGACAGGGTCAACGCCGTCCACCCTGCGGGAAGCTAGTCCCCACTGAAATATGATGAACTTGTCCTGGTGTCATTTCCAGGCACCAGGGCGCATTCAGAGGCGCCTGCACGCTATCTACCTTCTTTCAGAGCAGGCAGGCAATAAGGGGGCTTTCGTATTGCAGACTCCAGCTGGGCCCATACCAAAAGCCGAATCTAAGGGGCCATCAGGCCTCCTTTTGTTCCACTCTCCTGCCAGGGAGCTATCTGAAGTCACACCTAGATGCAAAGGTTCAGCATCTCTTCACACATACTTAAGAGAGGAGTGTGTTTTACTTTCTTCAATCCCTGTATATAAGGGAGATGCATGCACTGTAAGAATGCCAAATGTGGGGGTCCGTTAGTATCTACGCAAATAACTTTTTTAATGCAATTATTTTATTTTTTAATAGCCTTAAGATAATTTAAAATGTGGACTTTGCCACCAATTAAGCAAAACAGGTTTACTGACACGTTTCTCCTTGTTGCCAGTTTCTTTGTGGAAGAGTTAAAAAAAAAATGTACAAGTTGATGCTCACGTGCGTCAGGATGCCTCACTTTTTGGCACAACCCCGACTCAAAATCTCATTTGTTAAATCTTGTAATGAGCTGTAATGTACTCATAATAGACCTGCGAAACATATGTGTAAGGTCAGTCAGTCAGTCAAAATAGTCTTTATTCGATTTTTGTAAAAATCATAAAAGCATTTAACAACACAATATATACAATATAAAAATACAAGTCATGCCTAGAGTCAGGATGCTGTGGAAATATGGATTTTTCTGATCAGTTATGTCCCCTATCTTGGACCCCAACGGTTTCATGTATGAATCACAAGTACATGTATGTTCCCTCCAGTTCCAGTTATGAAGACGCAAACACATGTGCGTCCACCGTCAACATGTCCTCTTTCAGATCCGCCATGAATAGGCTGGATATTCCATTCCTAAGTATGAAAGGCCACCGGCTTTATATGGTTCACTTATGCCATTTTACAGTCCAGGCAGATAGGCCCTGATTCTGTCATCAAGCTTTTCTTGCCTTCTGCCTCTGAAAGCTCCAGTCTGAGCCTGCATCTGTGACCATGAACTTTGTCTCATTCCCTGCGCGGCTCACGATGCCTGACATCAGCCTGTTGCCTGCCAAAAACTGTATTTCACCTTCGAAATTATCTGCTCCGCTCCCTGCCCTACGCATTCCTGTCTAGTAGTTTAAGTAAACATTCTTCCAGCTACCGAGCAAAGGCCCGGCTTCTCTGTCTTTGTGCAAGTAATTCATAGCCCTATTATTATGGAAGACTTCTGCCCTCGCATCTAGTGTAGACACTTAGACGCTTGTACACGCACTAACAGTCAGTATAGTCAGTATAGAATAAGATTCTACTCTAAGAGACCTCTCTTTTGGATAACATAGTTCTTTAAACATAGGATGTTAGATATGATTTGGGATTAGGTTGACTTGACCCTCCAGACATCTGTCGCCACATGTAGAGCTAAATGTCAAGTCCCCTTCACCCCCTAGTTGCACGTCAATCACACGTCATGCTGCTGTGCGCGCATTTCTGCCAAGTATTTCTGCTGACATTGCGAAATTCCTTCATGGAACCACCCCATTATGACGTCACACCTGATGACGTTCTTTAGTTACACCCAGTTACGCCTACTTTTGCTACGCATGTATCTTTTATCTTCACTGTCAATTGTTACGCCTCCTGCATTTGCTTCACTGTAATGTCTATTGTATAAAAGTGTTTACTTATCGATAAAGTACGTACTCCACTTCTTGAACCTCCGTGGTGATGGAACTTGGAGTCAACGATTCGAATCGTCCATTGGAATAAAGCCCATTCCGAACCTCTAATACCACGGATTCTGCCTCTTATTTTACTGAGCTATTTTTATTATGTTTCCGTATCAAATTAAGTCCCGGTAATTAAATTATTTACCACATGAATGGCGCACGAACAGGGACACTTTCTCATCTCACGTGCCGGCGGTGCGTTGCAGGCCCGGTCTCCTGCCACAGCTGGACGGACAACAACGCGTACCAGCAGGATTTCCTGTATCTCCCTCCGGTCAAGCGGGGGCGACTGAGGCTGCGATCAACACCCAGACGAGGCGGTGAGAAGTGCGAAGTATCCCGACCAGAGCCTAGCTGAGAGAGCAAGATCCGAGGTATACAGAGGCCCACCAAGTTCCGAAGTTCCGAAGTTCCGAGGTTTCCGATGTTCCGAAGTTTTCGAGTCGAGTCCAGTCCAGTCCAGTTCAGTTCCGTTCCGAGGCCTTCCGTTCCGAGCTACCCGGTGAGTACCATTACTGGGGAGGCGTTCTGACGTGCACATAACCTGTGCCGGTCAAGACGGGTTTGGGTACACAAATCCGGTCTGCACTGTTTTAGCAGTGTATCTGTACTGTTTAGCAGTATATCTAGTATATCAAGTATATAAAGTCCGAATATTTCAGTTAATGCCGAGTATTATGTTTAGTGATTAAGTTTCCTTAGATCGTCATCATCATTGTTGCTCATTTATATGTTAAATGTTAAATGTGTTAATACGTCCTGCATATTGTGGTATGAATGACTGTTCATTATTGTGTTTATTGTATTAAGTTTGTTCAAAATCCAGTATCAGATCAGTTCTCATTAAGTTTTGTTCAAAATCCAGTATCAGATCAGTTCTCAATATGCCGCTCTTTTCGAAATTAAGACAGATCACAACTAGAAAAGGGGTACTCGAAGAAGCTGTTCCTATTCCTCCTAGGGACACTCCAGGGTACTTCATGTATCATAAACACGGCCTAGACGCTATATTATTTCTTGATTTATGGGTAGACTACACCAAGGAATTACCAGAAAGTCAGAGGTGGCCCGCAGCGGGGACCTGGGATGCAGAGTGCATCATGAAAGTAGAGGAAGAGTTATGGAAAAGGAAAGCTAGACAGTCACAGAAAGACGCCGTTGAGTTATGGCGCAAAGAATCTCATAGACGTACAGAAAAAGCACTCCGACAGGAGGAGAAAAATAAGGAGAATTCAAATAAAGTCCGAGAAAATCTATTAATTGAAGAAGGTACACGAGTGAAACCAGAACAAGTAGACAGACAAAGAAATGCCCTTATGAATGGTATGTATCCCCTTCTGGCCGAAGGATTACCTAAGGCTACTCCGGAGATACCAAAAGACTTGCCACCCCCATTATTTCCAATAAAAGTGCATCCTAAGGGGCATCCTAGAACCGCAGAAGATGTTTTCCTTTCCTCATATTTAGATGACGCAGCTCCCGAGTATGCTAACACCGCCCCCCATAGACCGTCTGCCGGGGAAATTCAACGCCAGGATCCTGTATCTGTATCTCTACAGCAACAGATCCTGACACAAGTTCCGGCAAGCACATCTGTTTCCACATCTGTCCCTACAGCTACTTCTACAGCTGTGTCCACACCTATAGTTGCTGTATCACGTTCAACGAATCCTTTCACGCCCGATACCCCAGACGGGGCTACCGGAGGTGCTATTAACACTTTTTCTACGCCACCCAGAATAAATAAACTTACTTTTCAAGAATCAGCGCATCCACGTACCCCCAAACTCATAAATTCCCGTACGCTTAAGGAACTTCTTGTAGATTGTAGATATGACCCGGTGCCCGGCAAAGAGGACGAAATGATCCTGGCATCATTACGTATCAGACGAGCTGCGGTGTATTTAGGGAAGTTACCAGGAATGACTATGCATCTAGATAATATATACCATTTTGTCCAAACAGGGCGAGATTCTGAATGTATTAACAGAGCTATGGAATACCAGAAAGTGGAGATACAGGGGGAACTGTTACGTTTCCTCATAAATTGTGTGATCAGAAATCAAGACCGACCGGGGGTAGATCCGGAAACAATGGAAACTCTTACCAGATGGAGCCAGAATATATCAGAAGGGAGACATGATAGGCAAAAATGTATAATAGCCATGTGTCGAAAGATCCGTAAAGAAATAGAACGCCTACACGAAGAGAGATTAGCGGTAGACCAGTTTGAACAAAACGAGGAGGAGGAAGGATCAGGACTGTCCACAGGACAGTCAGAAACCATAGCCTATGTAGGTAGAGGAAGATCCTGTAATAGTATTAGATGTTCTACTGACCCGATACGTCCGATATGTCCAGATAATAACAGGAATTTCCAAACACCTATAATAAATATAAGGTCACCCGAGCATTCGTTCCAAGCCGCTGACAAATTACTCCGAGAACGAAGGGGTTACCATTTACTCGATTCTATGGATGAACAAGAATTAGCCAGGTCAGCCGTTCATTGGGTTGACAGTCCCGGAAAATATGGTGATGATACAGTAGCACACACATTTCTGAATCTCACCCCAGATGAACAGCGTTTAGCTGGGATTTATATGATTCAACAACTTCTTATACTATATAAAAGCCAACATTCAGATCCTGGTCCCTTACCTGATATATTGACTGAACTACTCACGAATAGATGGAGAGGTTCAGGTACTAAGTTAATTAGAGAAATACTAGAATCAAGAAAGCAGTACATTCTTTCCGTATGCCCAGAACATGTCTCACTGCCCATTAAGGAAAGAACGACGTATTACATGGACAGACAGAATCCCTTACGAGAAGTACACCCAATAAAGGGCGAGGACAATGAGTTTAAACGTGTATTTGTATATACACCCATATCAAAAATAGAATTGTTAGAAATGAAGAAAGTGGTACCCAGTCATGACAAAGACCCAGCGGATTTTCACCGTGAAATTAAAGACATGTTACTCATGGGAGAGTATACCTATCCCGACATTATGACCATATTAAAGGTATTAATGCCTGCTGGCATTTATGAAAAACTTAAGGAAAAAGAGTGGGAGGTGGGAGACCAAAAGATAGACTGGACAGCATTAGAAAACGAAGAAAAAGCTCGAGGTCCAGGTTCAGGGCTTGGGGATAAAACTAAAGCGCTACCAGGTTTACTAGTACAGGTACTGCCACGTTTATTAACTACGAAAAAGGAAGACTGGGGTGCAATCTCAGCCTGTAAACAAAAGCAAGATGAAGACACTAGTGATTTCTATGCCCGATTTGAAAAATGTTTTGGTATAAATAGTGGCATAAAGGCAAGTAGCGAATCGTATCCACATCTGTTTGTGACCAAATTAGTTGAAAATTCCTTGCCCCAAGTGAAGAATAGAGTATTCAAATTCGAGAGTACCTGGCAAGGTAACACCCCATCACAAATGTTACAAATGTTACAGTATCATCACAATAGAATTAGAGAGGAACAAGAACATGAACAAAGACGCATGAAAGACACAAAAATGAAAATGCTAGTCTCCCAGACAGTTCCAGCTGAAGGTCATAAAAAGGGTACGACACAGTCCAGTGATTCAGCAGGACCTGTAAAAGGGACATGCAACTATTGTAAACAACCAGGTCATTACATACACGATTGCCCAGTCCTGAAGCGTAATATTGCCACAGGTAAAACACAGGAAAGACCACGGCCACCTAGACAGGATCAGAATGAACAAGGAGCCCCGCAGCATGCACAATCCATGCCAGCTCCACAACAGTCTATACAGTTTGTGCCAGCTGCACCAGCGCTGCCTGTTGCTGCCACACAAACCACGACACGACAGCTGTACCAGATCGCATAGTACGACTATCCTGACTATCAACGATACGCATGAAGCAGCCTAGAGAGGGAAGTTGACTTACCCCTTATCGAGGTCCCTATAGACCAAGAAGGACCTTATGTACATAGTGAATTATTAGGCCAAGATAGAAAATTTTTACTTGATACAGGGGCAAGTCGAACAACCATAAAACGTAGTGAAGTTCCAGGGGCACCCCTCTCAGGCTTACAGAATATTTCCCTTGGTTTTTCAGGAAAACCTATTGTTAATGAAGTATCACACCCTCTTCCACTTACGATAGGACCCTTGACCAGAACTACAGATTTATTGCTTACCAAATCATGTCCAGAAAACTTGTTAGGTATAAAAACACTGAAAGCTCTAGGAGCTATAATATGTTGTTCTCCGGAAGGAGTAAGATTGTTTTTACGTGATTTCAAAGGTCACTATGTGTCTCGAGACATGGATTCCCGACTGCAGACTTTACCTACACATTTATGGGCACAAGGCCCTACTGATGTTGGTTGCATGAATATTACACCATATCGAGTTACGCTAAAGGCAGGAGTGGTACTACCACGAATGCGACAATACAAGTTACCACCAGATGCTGTAGTGGCTTTACTACAAATCATTGACGAGCTCATTGCCCAAGGAGTGGTTGTGGAAACAGACTCCAATGTATGTAATTCTCCGATAATTCCGATTCTTAAACGAACAGATCCAAAAGCCCCGCCAGTATATCGATTGGTTATTGATCTGCGGGAATTGAACAAATGCATTGTGCCACAATTCCCTGTGGTCCCAGATATCTCGTCATTACTGACAGCTATTGATTCCGAGGCAACATTCTTCACTGTAATCGATCTCAAGAATGCCTTTTTCAGCGTCCCTATAGATCCGGAAAGCCAATACTTGTTCGGATTTAGTTTAAATGGACGTAGCTTTAAATTCACACGCGCACCTCAAGGATTTGCAGAAAGCCCCAGCATCTATAGCCAAGCACTGAAACGAGAACTTGACAGTATCCACATGCCAGTAAACACTGCCCTGCTTCAATATGTCGATGATCTGCTGATCACCGCTAGAAGCGAACCTGAATGTGAGAAAGCATCATTGACAGTTTTACAATTTTTAGCCGAAAAGGGGCACAAGGTGTCCCCTTCCAAGCTGCAATTCTGTGTCCAGCGAGTTGTTTATCTTGGACACTCGCTGTCCAAGGAGGGAAGGCAGCTTACACCCGACCGCATTCAGTTAATAGCTAATATGCCAATACCCAAGACACAGAAGGAGGTGCGGGCTTTCATAGGCCTCACTTCATATTGTAGGCAGTGGATCCCTCAGTATGCATTTCTAGCAAAACCACTCATTCAATTGACAACACAGGAGGCAGCCACATCGACTGTTCTCCCTTGGACTCAGGAACATGCACAAGCTTTTGAAAGCCTAAAGAGAGCCTTATGCCAAGCACCGGTTTTAGCAACACCATGTTACAGTAAACATTTTACGCTCTTTGTTACAGAACGCGAAGGTACTGCCTTGTCAGTACTCACACAGGAACAAGCAGGATCACACAAACCATGTGCTTATTTTTCTAGTACACTAGACCCCGTAGCTCAGGCTTTGCCTGCATGCCTAAAATCAGTGGCAGCAACAGCTTTAGCAATCAGACAAAGCGATGCCATAGTGTTAGGACATCCATTGACAGTTGAAGTACCACATACAGTAGAGGTTCTTGTGAATCGAACGCAAACACAACACTTGACTATAGCACGACTCACTGGTTACGAATTAACATTGTTTCAGCCACATATAGAAATAAGACGTTGTAATACATTGAATCCTGCCACACTTTTACCTGTAAACGGAACAGACCCACTAGCTCATAATTGTATTGAAGTTATTACAATCACGACGAAACCCAGACAAGACTTGACAGATGTCCCATTGTCAGACCCAGACCTGACGTTGTATGTAGATGGTTCATGTATGAGAACAAGTACAGGAGAGTTAGTGGCCGCTTACGCAGTCACAACAGACACTGAAATCATTGAAACAAATTGCATAAATACCTTGTCAGCTCAGGCCGCAGAGCTCGTCGCTCTGACACAAGCCTGTATTCAAGCCACAAATAAAAAAGTCAACATATACACTGATTCACGTTATGCATTCGGAGTTGTACATGACTTCGGCGTGCTGTGGCGAGAGAGAGGTTATTTAACTTCTCACGGTGCCCACATTCAGCACGGACCCCTCATTCATGCCTTATTAGATGCAATACACCTACCCACTGCAATATCAATTATGAAATGTAAAGCTCATACGAAAGTTACTGATATCATTTCTCAAGGCAATGATCTAGCTGACAGAACAGCTAAACAGACTGCTCAAACTCAAACATCCGACATGACAAAGACAATAGTCCCGACGCCAACACATTGTATGACGGTTAAAGATCCCGCTCTTGACGTAATTGACATACAGACACATGCTACACCAGACGAAATAGGGAAATGGACTGAATTAGGAGGGATCCAAACGGATCAACGATGGATGACGAAGGAAAAATCTGTGTGGTTCCTCCCTGATTCAATGGTCCAAGTCATTATTAACACTGTACATAGTCCAGCGCATCTAGGAGAAAAAGCTATGCTAGACAGCATTCAACACATTTGGTTTAACAAACATTTACGAGCAGCAGCTAAACAAAAGGTCCGTACCTGTATGATCTGTTGTCAGTTTAACCCAGGAAAAAGCATTCCCGTAGAACAGGGTGGATTTCAGCCTCCTGATCACCCTTTTGAAGTCCTCCAGATGGATTATATCCAGATGGAACGATGTCGAGGATTCAAATATGTTCTCGTAGTTGTCTGTGCTCTTTCCCGTTGGACAGAGGCATACCCGGTTTCAGATTACACTGCCCCGACTACTGCCAAACAGTTGGTTCGAGAATTCTTCCCACGATACGGTTTACCACGTGTTGTCTACTCAGATAACGGCCAGCCGTTTTCATCCGAACTAATGAAACACGTTTCACTTTTGTTAGGCTATCAGTGGAAATTCCACTGTGTCCGACACCCCGAGGCAGCAGGTCTCGTGGAAAGACATAATCAGACCCTGAAAATTAGATTGTCCAAAATATGCAGGGAGAAAGGTGTCGACTGGGTAGTAGCGTTACCAGTTGCACTCTTTTACATGAGAATGGTAGCACACTCTCGAACAGGGCTATCCCCGTATGAGGTGATCTTTGGCAGACCACCAAATATGTGGGGGACGCCTATACCACGCAAAATAACTGATATTGACTGTAACATGCTGACAGATTACTTGGCTTCCTTGATGTCTGCACTACAATCTTGTCGTTCACAGGTAGCTGCAGCTTTTCCCGACAACACTGAGGTGAAACCCCATGACGTAGTTCCGGGGGACCTGGTCTTAGTGAGGAACTTTGATCGGAAGTCTCAGCTGGATCCTAGGTGGAGGTCACCTCAGCTCGTACTGCTCACCACAAGGACAGCCGTGAAGATCGAAGGCAGGAAAGGCTGGGTACATTCAAGTCATATCAAGAAATTTCATGGACTACCATCGGATGTAAATACCACACCTCGTGCGTTTTCACCCATTGACTCAAAACTTCCTTTGGTTGAATCAAGTAATCACGAACAATACAGACTAAAGCTCAGGTCTAACCAGTCAGGCAATTTGATTGTTTAAGTCCTCTCCAAGGTGAAGCGGTTGAATTTGTCTCTGACATGTATCCCTTAGACCTGAATAGAGAAAAAACCCGAAAAATGTTGAAACGACATGCGTACTGTAAATCACTGCGTAGTCATTGCACAGTGACGTTATTAATTTTGTTTTTCTTAAGTCTTTTAATAATTACTGCAAGTATATTGTTGCACATATATTATCCTATTTCTAGACATGTTTATAATATTACTGCTGAACATTCTTTTAGTGAATTACCTCCGCATGAGTTGTCTTATAGATTTGCGCTGCGCAATAACACGTTTATTAGTATGTTACATCATTCCCATCAGGTTAACAATGCTACAAATTGTTGGATATGTGGCCGACTCCCTCCCTATCAGAATTATAAAGGAATTCTACCTCTCTTTCCATACCCGTTCACACACAACGGCTCCTGTGGAGCATGGTTTAGTTTAATTAATTCCCTAGATTCGAATTCTGCAGTTCATCAAGACAACGGGGTATGGGGAAATTTGAACTTAGTTTTACTTAAAGCCTGCTACCCTAACAAGGAGGGACTTCCCAAAAGAACAGGAACTGATCTAGAAAATGAAGTGTATGGATTAGGTAATTTTACACTTAATCTTATGATCCTAAATGTCGAATCCGAAGCTACTCCAATTTTGCCCGCTATGTCAATATTCCCAGTAAAAGGTGAATTATGTGTAAGAAAGAATGGTTCCATACATATGGGCCATAGTAGATGCACCACTGTAATAGAATTTAGTAATCAAGGCAAGTCTACATTTAGAGCTTCCCGCCATTCCTATTTCATATGTGGTCAGACGGCATATGTACGTTTACCTCTAGATTGGGATGGTACCTGCTACATCGGATTCCTTTTGCCACCTGTTTTCCTAGCTCCTCCTGATTATCACAGAAATACTCATTTAGTACACAATAGAGAAAGGAGAGATCTCCCAATAGTCGATTACACTGAAACAGCATGGGAAAAATACACAGATTTCAATAAAGGTCTTTTTCCCTATATAGGTACCGTTACTAATAGTAAGCTGATACGTAGATTAACTAGAACCCTTGAAGCAGTAGTGAACGAAACTATTTCCGCCTTAGGCAATTTAACAGAAGAGCAGTCTGCTATGCGGATTGTTGCGCTTCAAAATCGTCTTGTCCTTGACGTCATCCTGGCCGATAGGGGCGGAGCTTGTAGGGTCATCGGATCAAGTTGTTGCATTTTCATACCAGAAAATTCGCCATCTGTGTATAAAGCCATAACTCGCCTTCACAAGATTGTAAGCCAGATACACCAGAATCCAGGCACCTGGACTTGGTCCGGTTGGTTTTGGAGTGTATTATCTACCTTTGGATGGAAGGTCCTATCCTTCCTAGGTATTGGCTTTCTCATACTATTCAGTTGCTGTCTATGTCTACAATGTGGACCAGCGATCTGTGGTCTGTGTGCCACATCGTGTATTCCACCACCAGGATTTCACTCATCCCAGAAGAAAAAAGACGAACAAATGATGTTATATGAACAGATCAACGGATTGATGAAGATTGATATCTCTTAACGGGCAAGTAGGGGACAAGGAGGGAATGTGGAAATATGGATTTTTCTGATCAGTTATGTCCCCTATCTTGGACCCCAACGGTTTCATGTATGAATCACAAGTACATGTATGTTCCCTCCAGTTCCAGTTATGAAGACGCAAACACATGTGCGTCCACCGTCAACATGTCCTCTTTCAGATCCGCCATGAATAGGCTGGATATTCCATTCCTAAGTATGAAAGGCCACCGGCTTTATATGGTTCACTTATGCCATTTTACAGTCCAGGCAGATAGGCCCTGATTCTGTCATCAAGCTTTTCTTGCCTTCTGCCTCTGAAAGCTCCAGTCTGAGCCTGCATCTGTGACCATGAACTTTGTCTCATTCCCTGCGCGGCTCACGATGCCTGACATCAGCCTGTTGCCTGCCAAAAACTGTATTTCACCTTCGAAATTATCTGCTCCGCTCCCTGCCCTACGCATTCCTGTCTAGTAGTTTAAGTAAACATTCTTCCAGCTACCGAGCAAAGGCCCGGCTTCTCTGTCTTTGTGCAAGTAATTCATAGCCCTATTATTATGGAAGACTTCTGCCCTCGCATCTAGTGTAGACACTTAGACGCTTGTACACGCACTAACAGTCAGTATAGTCAGTATAGAATAAGATTCTACTCTAAGAGACCTCTCTTTTGGATAACATAGTTCTTTAAACATAGGATGTTAGATATGATTTGGGATTAGGTTGACTTGACCCTCCAGACATCTGTCGCCACATGTAGAGCTAAATGTCAAGTCCCCTTCACCCCCTAGTTGCACGTCAATCACACGTCATGCTGCTGTGCGCGCATTTCTGCCAAGTATTTCTGCTGACATTGCGAAATTCCTTCATGGAACCACCCCATTATGACGTCACACCTGATGACGTTCTTTAGTTACACCCAGTTACGCCTACTTTTGCTACGCATGTATCTTTTATCTTCACTGTCAATTGTTACGCCTCCTGCATTTGCTTCCCTGTAATGTCTATTGTATAAAAGTGTTTACTTATCGATAAAGTACGTACTCCACTTCTTGAACCTCCGTGGTGATGGAACTTGGAGTCAACGATTCGAATCGTCCATTGGAATAAAGCCCATTCCGAACCTCTAATACCACGGATTCTGCCTCTTATTTTACTGAGCTATTTTTATTATGTTTCCGTATCAAATTAAGTCCCGGTAATTAAATTATTTACCACAATGCAACCAACAAATCATAGACTAAAGGTGCATAAACAGGAAAATCAGCAAATGCATGATGAGGCAATTAAATAATCACGTTACTTGATTGTTGGTCTTCAGGCCTCCCCCATAACAGGCAGTAAGAAACTGCAAAAAGATTAATGCTGGCCTAACTTGAACAAATCCAGCATCTTTTAAAATAGGTAACAAATACTTTTTCCTAGGAGACCTATAGAAACTTCAAAACATTACAAAATGCATGGTATCCTGAGTGGAAAAATTGTCACACTTACACGGAGAGCCCTCTTCTGGTTTACACCACTTATGAAAACAACCTAAGGTATAGGGGATAAGGTTGAATCTGAATTTAATCAACAGATGTCTATGGAGGGGCTTTGTAACAATAAAGAGATATGGCTCCATGGACGGGGAGGATAACAACATAAAATGTGATCGGACTGTAGATTTAGTCAGTTCCTGTTCCTCACGGGCCAATCTCGCCCTATCCAGAAAATGTTTCTTAGTACAAATAATATCCCCTTTCCTTATAGAAGAAGGTAAAGCAAATAGGTTCGGGCGACCAAGGTTAAAAAAGGAGTTTTTTACATACTCCAACCATGAAATTTTGTTCATATGATCTAATGACATAACGTCCTGCAAAATAGCATGGTTGAGAGATAATTCTTGGTTAAGCCAAGTTTTCAACCAGCAGATTAGAGGTGCTAACCCAAGCTTGTCCGTAACATAGTCTAAACCCACCTCACTATGGATCGAATAAGTAGGAGTAGACTGAGGAACGGACAAAAGATTTCTTAAAAACTTATTTTCCACTCGTTGGATAGGTTCTTGATGGACAAACCCCCAAAGAGACGAATCATACATGGCTATGGAAATGCACTTTGCATCATATATTTTCAGAAGGGCCTCCATAGGCCTAGCGCCCAACCTATTGGAGAAACCCAATAAGGCCGAGGAGGCTCTGGCCATTGAGAGGCACTTTACCTTAATCTGCGGTCTCCAGGTGCCCCTTTCATGAAATGTTACCCCCAAATAGGGAAAGGAGGCAACCCTAGAGACTACCTCGCCATTGCAGAAAAAGGAGATGTTTTTACCTTTCTTGACATGGCGAGTTGCCACCATCGTATGAGACTTGTTGGTGTTAATTTTCAAGTCAAGTTGGGCCATAAAGGTCCCAAAAGAATCCAGCAAACGTTGGAGGGCCAGCCCGGTGCGAGCCAGTAGGACTGCATCATCTGCGTACAGGAGGGCGGGGATCCGTATCTCTCCTGCACGCGGGACATCACCCTCCACGGCCTCGAGATGTTTACCGAGCCCGTTTATATAAGCGGTGAACAGGAGGGGAGCCAGGATGCAGCCCTGCCGGACCCCTCTAGCTGATTTAAAGTTGCCAGTGCATCTACCCTCCTTTGTAACTCTTACTTTGGCAGAGAGGTCCTGATGGAGTAAAGCTAAAAAATTCACAAGGGGCCTATCAACTCCAAGTTCTAAAAGAATAACCCACAATTTTGACCTATTTACTAGGTCAAAAGCCGAGGAGAGGTCCATGAACGCCAAGAACAGGGACCCCTCCTTGGCAACAGTATATTTGGAAATCAACATGTGGAGATTTAGGCACTGATCCACAGTGCCCCTATGTTCCCTGAAGCCATATTGCAGGTTTGAAAGGCCACCTCTACTCTCAATGTTGTCTGTGAGTTGAGACAGCAGGACTCTCCCTAAAATCTTAATAGCGGAGTCTAGGAGCGAGATGGGCCTGTAGCACCCCGGATCGTCTCGCTGGCCCTTTTTAAAAATTGGGACAATAACAGATGTAGACCAACTACTAGGAAAAATGTTACCATTGGCTGCCGTAAAAACATGGGACAAAACCCCTGCCCAAAATTTAGGCAAAAGCATATAGAGATCCCCTGGGACCCCGTCTGGACCCGGGGCTTTGTTTTTAGATGTCTCTATAATGGCCTTTTCCACCTCAGCAGGTGAAAAAACAAGCGGGGAGCAGTCCAAAGGCACCCAGCCAGTGTTATCAAAGCTCGGATCACTAGCGCCGTAAACTTTACTGAAATGATTAAACCATTTGTCATCAGGTATGACGCAGTCCGTTATATTATTGTCTGTGTCGGAAAAAAAGGGCTGGTTCACAATGGCCCAAAACTGAGAGCTGTTGCGCAGGACGTCTCTAGTTAAGAGGCTCTCTCAGGCCACCTGTTTAATGGCGAGCTTTCTCGCCATAATGGAGGCCTTATAGGCCTTCCTAGCCGAGATAACCTCAGTTTTGACTCTCGGAATACGTTTCAAGGCTATTGATAAAGTTTTATGTGCTTTTGTGCATTTAGAGTCAAACCACCTCTGCTTTTTGTCCCCCCCGTGGGTACGTTTAACCACGAGAGCGGAAGACACTTGAGCGCAAATGCTTTCGAACGCCCTTATAACAGCATTGGCTGGGGAGCCCTCATTCTGACAGATCTCAACAAACTCAGTTACTTTGGGCATCAGGTCCTGCATAAAGTTTTCTGGCACCACATTTGCCCATTTCAGCCTTCTCCCTTGATCTGTTGGTTGTAGGGCTGGGCCCGGGTTACTGGGAGGCGTATTAGAATTGAGCCATTCGTTCCATTTTACTGTGAACAAGACAGGGTTATGGTCACTATATGGGGAAAACACGGCCCCATAAAACACCCATCTTGACAAAAGGCCTGCACTCACAAAAATATAATCAAGTGTAGTGCCTGGGGTTGACCCTTTAAAGGTAATAACTCTTTCACCAGGTGCCGGGATATCAGATTCATACAAATTATAATTGGCAAGGAGCTCTTCAAGGAATTCACCTCCTTTAGTGTGTTCAAAATGAGGGATCTGAAAGACCATCATGTCCTCATGGTCTCTAGTCATACAGAAATCATTACAAGGGTGAACGTTAAAATCACCTAATAAGATCAAATCTTAATTCATATGATAATTTTGACTGATCGTGGAAAGAAAAAACTCTAAACTATTTAAATGGCTAGTTTCCGTCGCTCTATCCCATGAATTATAAAAATTAATAATAAAAATGTAATAATCTGAAGAAACGGCCCATTCAACAATTAGGAGATTTAATGAGCCACTGTCGACCTGTCTATAAGAGCCTTTCAGGTCTAAGGAAAATAAGGACATAAGGCCACCCTTGGCCCTACCAGAGTTACTGGGAACCGCAGGGATGGCAAACGACAAATATCCATCCACCCAGAAACTTGGGGAAATATCCCAAGTCTCTTGACACACTATGATGTCATATAAACTAATAAAATTAATCCAACCTGCATCATCCTTCTTAGAACCTAATCCAGCGATATTCCAGCTTATAAAGTTACAAACGTTGGATTTCTTTTGGGTGGAGGGCTTGGAGGTAATACCATTAGTTGGGCCTAGCTGTAAAGGACTCGGATCCGCTGGATATAGGGCGGGGCTGTTAAGCACTACACTCCCAATAGCAGGGGAACAGACGATAGGGCATGAAGGAAAAAAAGGGGGAGTAGATAACTCACCAACATCAGAGACTAATGCAGTGTTGATAAGATTACCATTAGTAGAGGTCCATGACAGCGGTGTGTAAAGGCGCTCCCGAACTTCGGGACGGGGGGGTGACTCGGTCAAATGATTAGTTTGTCTGGCGCAGATAAAGCTGGGGGGGCAAAAAGCCCAAGCCCCCAAGGACGTTGCCATTCTCAGCCTTGCTGCTATGACTGTCAGGAACCGGACCCAACGGTGCCCTGGGGACAGAACCCACCCGGCAAGGATTAGGAAATGGTCAATCAACCCCATCCAGATTACTCAGAGGGCCATATTGATTACATAGGGGGAGATGAAAATTTGCACCCTGCATTCTACGGGAGCCCCTATTTACCCTCTCCCAGCCATTTAACCAGGCATTGGATGGGGGATTTGGATCGGGGGGATAAAAAAAAGACAAATCCGTGGTGGTGATTCCAGAGGTACTTGCGGTCTTAGGATATGTACATATATGTCTCACCACCATAGGGTCTCTGAAATTAATAAGCACACAGTCCCCTTTCACACATTTAACACTGTTACCCAACCAGCGCACCCTGCGGACAGTAACTATTTCTGCACAAGATGAGAACGGCAAGGGCCGATTACAATTTAACCAGTGGGTAACCTTATTCCTAAGCTCACTATGAGACTCAGACTTGCCATGTGCGAGAATTGGGACATCCACCAAAACAACAGTATATGGGAGAGACTCTGGGCGAAGATTTATACAGGGAAATTTTAAAACAGAGCCATCTTCTACAACAGAAGAATATCCAATGGTGGGGTCACCCCTGTTGGTGAGTACAGTACTGGGATTGACTGAAGGGGGAATAAGGCTAGGATGCTGATTCACAGAGCTGCCAGAAGGGACTGGTTGATCAAGGCAAGCTCCAATCGCTGTAGTCATACCATTAGAGACACCGGCTGGCTCTGTAACAGCAACCGAAGTTAATGTGGTGTTGGAGGTAGATGAAGTCGCTAAATGCCTCTCTAATAAGGCCGTATTGGTTTGTAACATGCCCTCAAGTTTATCCAATGAATCAGAAAGCTGCTTAACTTTCTCATAGAGCGGTAATAAAAGTGAATTGAATATTTGTTCCAGGGACTCAACGATATCAGAGGTCAAAGAAAAGGAGGTAGACAAGATGGCAGGGGAAAGTGGTGGCACAGGACTCGCGTGGGAAACAGAAATACCAGGTGACATGTGGGAATGTTGGGCGGGGCGAGATGTTGAGGGTTTAGACAATTTAGAGTCTTTACCTCGTTTGCCCTTAATAGGCGCTCCCCTACGTTTATTCTTCCCCTGTATCAGTCGTGTCTTAACAGCCGGTATCGAATTGGCGGTACTCATCAAGTCAATATGAGGCTGTGGAAGGATATCAGTGTCATTTGGTAGCAAACCACAGGGAACATTTATATTCATGGTAACTGGAAGTGTATCCAAGACATCAGGGGCAGAGCAAGCCTCTAAGCCTAAGTTACTATTGACCGGTTGGTTAAGAATAGGTTGAGGTAATATACACACAGGGGACTTAGCTGACATAAGGCCGCCTAAGGATGATCTTTTGGCGGCAAGTTCCATAGAAAGTCGTTTTTCAGTTAAGACTATTTCATGGTCAAGGACCCGAGCTGCTCGAGTGATAAAGTTATCCAGAGTGCCCGAGACACAGCCCCCGACACTATCCCTCGGGATCTTCCTGCCCGACCTCAGGGATGACATGCCTAGGACACTAAACAAACAATAACAGTCAATATCTGGAGAAATGAACAGCTAATAGACTACGTTGTGTGTGGGACAAGCACTAACTACAGTATTACAGCCAGCCTCACCCGGCCTCGCCCGACCACAAACGGCCACAAACGGCCACAAACGGCCCGCTCTTAGCCCGGTCTTAGCCCGGTCTTAGCCCGGTCTTAGCCCGGTCTTAGCCCGGTCTTCGCCCCGAGCGTCGTCCCGTGCACGTACCGCTAGCGCGCTAGGACATAGGCAGAGTTAAGCCCGGGGGAAGAGTAGGGGGCGTGAACGGGAAGAGGAACCAGGTGAGCACAGTTAGTGGAGCGCAATGCTCCGTGGTCCTCGCAGTCCCGTGGGTGAGTCGATCTGCATCCAGCCCCCAACAAACAGCGTAGCGTCCAGTACGGTGAAGAGCAGCAAAGAGTCCCCCTGTGTAAGGTATTAAGATCTGATGTCACTTCCTGTGAGGTAATGGGTTGTGATGTCACTTACTGTGAAGCCGCACCAGGATGCTGCGCTGTGATTTCATGTGTTATGAATGTCACTTGCATACTCCCTAACTTGGTTAGTCCCCTCAACTCTGTTTTTTAGGACTTGTGCCTTGAAAGTGAGAGTCTCTTCAACATTTAAAAGGAGAACTTGGCGGTAGAGATATACAGGCAATAGGAATGGGACAGGGTTCAAAGGATTTTGAAATCTTTCCTCTTCTACCTCAAATGGCTCCTCATAGTTGATCAAGCCCTGATCAAATGTGCCAGCGCTGCATGGTTTATAGCACCTTACAAATATCTTTGATTTAACTTGAGATCTGAGCCTTCCAATACAACATAACACAATGCAAAAGACTTTCTTGGCATGACAAGTCAGACAAGCTTGATCTTGTGTTTTCTTTCTGGTGCCTACTTGCACCTGTTACTCTGTTTTCGGCAGTGTTATTGTCTAAGTGATCTCTGAAAGTGACATCGCCCCATTAATGAGTCTGACAGAAGCTGCTCGCATCCGCTGACGCTGTGAGGATTGCCAAGTGTGTTTTCTTGGCATTCCCAATTGCGATGGTGAATTCCTTTCCCCTGCCTTTTCACCTTGTGGCACATTCCACCATTTGCTATTGAAGGAGCTGACAGACAAAGCTCCTCTGACTATTGATTTGTTTTTTTCTTTTTGATGTCGTCCTATGTTAGGGTGACCAGGCGTCCTGGATTTGCCAAGACGGTCCCCGTTTTTCACCAGCTGTCTGGGCAGATTTCGAGAAATTTAGCTCAAGTCCCGGTTTTTGGAGAGGGTCGACTAAAAATGGGGGGGGGGGGGGGTTATAGTCCTTCTTCTATTTTTGTGAAATGTCCCGTTTTTTTGCTTTCAAATTCTGGTCACCCTATCCTATGTGAGATTCTCAAGATGCTGCCGGGCAAGGGACGCCTGCACGGCACCTCTGCGGTTGTGTGTGTTGATATTGTTCAGTATAGTAGAATGATATATCGCATCGTGCTCCTTACAAGGCGTGACGCGCTGTTTCACATAGTGTGGCCTTTATGAAGGGCTTAGTTGTGACCAAGCTCCAATCATGGTGCGATGAAACGCTCGCGCCACGTGCGCGTGAAGAGTTGCAGAACGGTGTGAGGATAGACGTGTTTGAGCGTCTGTCAGAGAAGTTGAGGGCGAAAGTGTGTGTGTGATAGAGAGAGAGACACACAGATGGAAAGAGAGAGAACAGCATTGTGATGATTGTTAGGATTTATGCCTAACCGTTGCTTTCCCCTTCACCCTTCTTCCTTTATATCCTCCTTTCTTTCCTTTCTTTTTTTTCCTCTCTCTCTCTCTCTCTCTCTCTCTCTCTCTCTCTCTCTCTCTCTCTCTTTCTCTCTCTCTCTTTCCTTTGGGGGAAGAAGTGGTATGATTGTCTTGTGTCCACTTACGGAGACCGCACCTGTGCTCCCTACGTCACCAGCTGTCATCACTGGAATGTTGACAGTTTACAGTTAGTGGCCGGCTGAGCGAAGGCGTTTGTTGCGCTCTGAATTCTTCGGAGCCTGTGTTGGTGCATTATAATAAAGAAGTTCACCACAACTCAACAAGGTGGTTGGAGTTGTCATTACAAGCGTGTGTAGGAAAGAAAGAGAGACAGCGATCGCGTGAGAGTGAAGGAAGGAGAAAGAGAAGGTGTGTGTGAAACAGAAGGAAGAGAGATAGAGATAGATAGAGAGAGAGAGAGAGAGAGAGAGAGAGAGAGAGAGAGAGAGAGAAGCTGGGAAGTAGAGAGGGAGAATGACAGACAGGGACAGAGAGATGGTGTGCTGGTGCTCTCAAAAATGTGCGTTGTTTTTGTCTGTGGAAAGGCAGGCACGGGTCCACTTGACACCAGACTAGCACCAGAGATTTCTCATCATTCACCTATCAATTATGCCTCTCTTTATAAGCGAGGGTTACGTTGTTGGCCCAGATTTTTATATCACCAATACTGCCTGTTCGTTGTATTTTTTTGTTTGTCTGTTACTGAATTACTGAATTTTCCGGGGCGGGACCTCCAGTTCCTGCCTGTTGCTGGTTTCTGGGGGCGACAGTTGCTGCAATACCAGCCTCAAAGAGAAGATAACTGTCAAGGCGCTCTATCTTTTCAATAAAGATGTTTGTATCTGTCTCCAAAAAGTGCATGTGGTCGTGTTTAATCTTTGGGGTGCTATCTCTGGGTAGTTCTGCTCATCTCTCCCTCACACTGCCACCGACCCTGTCACCTTTCCCTCACACTCCCACTGATACCTCTAATCTCTCACTCCAACTGATCCTGTCACATCTTCCTTGCAATCACACCACCATCTCTCCCTGGCACCCACACTGCCCCCTCTCACCCCTCCCTCACACTCCCTGCCTCCTCTCTCTGTTGCCTGCTCACCCATGCTGCCGTCCTGCAGCTCCTCACGCTGTGCATTCATCCACCTCTGCCCCCCTCCCCTCCCCTCTCTCTCTCTGGGTGCCCCTCCCACTCGTCTGGATGCTGCTCTCACATACTCTGAAACTGGAAGATGTGCTCAGCCCGTCTCTTTCTGTGCTTCCCTGACAGCTGGAGGGCGGGCATTGCCTCTCTGAACACCTGTCTTACTTTGAGGTCAATAAGGTTTCTTTCGGAGGAGCGGCCAGCCCCCCCCTCTCTCGTACTCTCCCTCCCACCTCTAGCTCTCGCCCACACTCTTCCCACCTCTCATTTCCTTCACCTCAGTTCTTCAAGGTTTTTGTCCCTCACCCCCACGCTCTCCGCCTCTTCTTGGGCCCCCCCTTTCTGCGTCTTTCGCCTGCTCTCTCTTTCTTTCTCACTGACTCTCTCTGCTCCTCTGCGTGGAGTTTATTCAGTGCTTAGCGCACAAACCACCCTTTCCTCTCTGTCTTCCTGTCTCTGCATTCTGCGCAGCTCACACCCCTATCCTCCAGTGCCCTCTCCTCACAGTGTACGCCGTGCGTTCTCACGCTCCCTCCTCGCTCTGGCTCCCAGGGCCATGTCTGGGACCCCAGTTCCAAAGCCCGGCTGCGTCGCCGCCGTCCTTGCCATCGCTGTGCTCTTCGTCATCAGCCGCCTGCTCTGGTCGTGGACTGTGGTGACTGCCCTGTTGCTCCTGTTTGCCATCCTGTTCCTGCTGCTCCTGACCGATGTCCTGCCTCTCACGGGCCTCATCCAGACCGGGGTCGGCGCGCCTGGCCAGGGCCCCTCCGCAGAGCCAGTGCTCAGGTGCACGCCTTCCGCCTTGGCCAGCTACCTGCTCGTGCACTGCCCCAGCTTCCGGGGCCCCAGCTGGAGCGGCTGGCCCTGGTGGGCCCTGCCTTCCCTGCAGTCCGCGGTGTCCCTCCTGGGCCCCCCAAGCAACAGAGTTCACTTCGTTAGGGAGCACCTGCAGCTCAGAGACGAGGGGCTGGTGGCCCTGGACTGGGCGGTGGGCCTCGGCGCGCGGAGGCGCCGGTCATCCTCCAACTCCAGCACCCCAGTTCTGCTTTGCATCCCAAACTCCTTCGGGAAGGTGACCCGGAACTTCACGGAGGTGAGTTTGTGGTCAGTGGGGCCTGGGTGATGCTGGTATGTGTGTCACTTGTTGTGGGTTCCCGTGCGTCACTGCTTCCTTTGGTATAAAGGAGACTGGCTAGCACAGAGTACCCGGCAGTGGTGTGTGAACAGAACGGGGCTATTCACCTCACTGAAGGCATGGGGGTATTTGACAGCACGTCTTTGAAATAACACCAAATGCTGTCGGGAGAAAAATATTTGAATATCCCTTTAATGTGCCTTGTTCTTCTAAACCCCTCTGCACAGCGCCTTCCGCACCCCCAGTTCCTGCGCCGCTGGTACCTAGCGCCTAGGCTTTTTATTTATTTTTGAAGGTTTTTATAACATGGAGTACGTCGATGCCAAGGACAGAACACTTTACATCGAGTAAGACAAAAACGAGGAATCCTTTCAAACCAACATTCACGCGGGTCTACAGATAAGAGCAGCACAGACAGTAGAATTCAGCGCGGAGCCGACAGATGCACACAGCGGCCTCATCCTGCTAGCTAGCAGGCAACAGTGCAGTGGTAACGGAGGAGATTTTCATCTCACGGCTTCTGTAATATTATTTTACAACTGCAAAAGCAACAGTCCACTCGGGGTGACAAATGCAAATCAAGCTATCCTGGCTGAAGAGGGGTGAAACCCCGAAACCGGTCCTAGGATGCTTGTTTCCTGTCCAGGGAGGACCTGGCTTGGCAGTTGGGCTGGACTGTTCCCATGAGGCACAGGGTCAGACTGATTTGCACATGGCCAGGTCTAAACTGGGGTGGCAGGGTGAGCAAAAGAATGATGGCTTTAACCCAGATCTCTTGACTGGGGGTGGATGTTTTGATTTGTTCTGCATTCCATCCATAAATTGTGTGTCTTTTGCTTTCTCGCCCTAAGTGCGCCAGGTATGCCCAGACGTGGGTCCTGGGCTCACTGTGCTACTGGAATCAAGCTATCCTGGCTGAATAGTGGTGAAATCCCAAAACTGGTTCTAGGGTGCTTGTTTCTGGTCCAGGGAGGACCTGGCTTGGCAGTTTGGGCTGGACTGTTCCCATGAGGCACAGGGTCAAGACTGATTTGCATATGGACAAGTCTAAACTGGGGTGCCATGGTGAGCAAAAGAATGATGGATTTAACCCAGCTCTCCTAACTGAGGGTGAAAGTTCTCATTTGATCTGCATTCTGTGGGTCCTGGGTTCACTGTGGGGGTGAAACCCCGAAATTGTTTCCGTTCCTGGGCTCACTGTGCCACTGGAATCAAGCTATCCTGGCAGAAGAGGGGGCTCGACTGTTCCCATGAGGCACAAGGTCAAGACTGATTTGCATATGGCCAGGTCTAAACTGGGGTGGCATGGTGAGCAAAAGAATGATGGATTTAACCCAGATCTCTTGACTGGGGGTGGATGTTTTGATTTGTTCTGCATTCCATCCATCAATTGTGTGTCTTTTGTATATTATTTTACAACAGCAGTAACTGCAAGAAAATGTCAAGAACCCAAGGCCCTTATTAGGCGTCTACCAAAGTCCTGTGCTTTGGGGGAACTGTTATGTTTCTTCCAGCAGATTCTCTGCTGGTGGAAACCTTTGACCCAAGGCTCAGCTCACATCAGTCCATCATTCTAAGCGGCATATTTACAAGCCCTACCTCCACAGGAAGATCACTTTTAAAGACGTTCCTGTGGCAATAAGGCCTTTGCCTTATTTGCAAGGCAGTGTTAACTCCACCTTGTAAATAAGGCACCCTTTCACGCTATACATATCGCTGCCCCTTATTGACAAGAGTGGTGTAAGTGGGCGGCAGTGCCAAAATTAAGACAAAAAACCTGGTCTTAACATGGCGACGAGGAGAAATGCTTTATTTCTTAATGCTTTATTTCTCCTAGTTGTTGCTGTTTCTATGTGTGCTGCATTGAGCAGCACACCTGCAACAGCAAACCGCCATGCATGCTTGTTTATGTGCAGGAAGGTGTCCCTTTCTGCCCATAAACAATCATTTTTAAAATGACGAGTTGCAACTCCTATCTGTACTGCACAAAGCAGCACACCTAGAAGTTACAAAACGCCATCTAAGAACACATAAACAATCATTTCCCCAATGCAGGCATTGCACTTTGGTGCAAGGGTGCCTGCATTGGCGTTAGACAGCTGAAATTAGCGCCAGCGCAGGGGGAAACGCAGGGCTGCACCGTATTGTTGTAAATACGGTGCAGCACTGAGTTTCAGAAGTGTTGGATCACTGCATTAAGCCGAATACCAAGGCTGCTAGTGCTGAATACACCAAATGCCTATTTAATTAACCACAAGACACGCCCTGCCCTTTTGTCTCGCTTTTGCGGGTTCCTACTCAGTGCTTAATTTGAAAAAAATATAATGTCAGATTAGGAAAAATAGGTGCCAGTCCCCAAAAATGAATGCCGATGACACCCATCGAAACCACTGGCTCTATGGAGGACGTTCCTCTGTCCTTTTTTCCTGTTTTGAACCACTAGGTGG
The DNA here is from genome assembly GCF_964204655.1 of Triturus cristatus. Taxonomy (NCBI): domain Eukaryota; kingdom Metazoa; phylum Chordata; class Amphibia; order Caudata; family Salamandridae; genus Triturus; species Triturus cristatus. The sequence goes on along the minus strand of NC_140584.1, from coordinate 831,672,552 downwards.
AGCCTGCAAGTTCCAAACAGGAAAGCAAACAAATATTTGTAGTGCAATAGGTCTCGCATTTGGCAGAGTAAGAACTATTGGCGTTGTAAATGACAATGTCTTTTATCTGTGTGTTTTGGTTTGGAGTTTAGTAGATGTATGAGCAGAGACACAGCTGCAGCACCGCCTAGAGGGCTTAGAATGAAGAATTACCACTGGGACCAGAGAAGCAGCTGCAGCACTGTCTAGAAGATGTAGGATGAGGAATTACTGATGAGACAGAGGACCAGCTAGCGGCACTGTGTAGCGGATTTAGAATGAGGAATTACCGACAGGACCAGAGAAGCAGCTAGCAGGACTGTCTAGAGGACCTAGAATTAGGAATTACTGACAGGACCAGAAAAGCCGCTAGCAGCTCTTCCTTAGAGGACTAAGAATGAGGAATTACCACCGGGAACAGAGACATAGATGGAACACTGCCTAGAGGTCTTAAAATGTGGCAATGTCTGACAGTACCAGAGTAGCAGCTAGCAGCACTGTCTTAAAGACTTAGAAGGAGGAATTACAGACGGAACCAGAGTAGTAGCTAGCAGCACTGTTCAGAAGATTTAAAATGAAGAATTACCGACAAGACCAGAGTAGCAGCTAGCAGCACTGTGTAGAGGACTTAAAATGAGGAATTGCCACTGGTACCACAGAAGCAGCTAGCAACACTGCCTAGAGGACTTAGAATGAGAAATTACCGACAGGACCAGAGAAGAAGCTAGCAGCACTGCCTAGAGGACTGAGACTGAAGAATTACCACTGGGATCAGAAACAAAGCTACAGCACTGCCTATAGGACTTAGAATGTGGAATTACTGACGGATCCCAAATAGCAGCTAGCAGCACTGCATAGAGGACTTAGAAAGTGGAATTACACTGGGACCAGAGTAGCAGCTAGCAGCTCTGTCTCGAGGACTAAGAATGAGGAATTGCCACTGTGACCAGATAAGCAGCTGCAGCACTTTCTAGATGCTTGGGATGAGAAATTACCACTGTGAACATAGACACAGCTTCAGCACTGCCCCAGGATTTAGAATGAGGAATTGCCGTCGGGACCAGAGTAGCAGCTAGCAGCACTGCCTAGAGGACTAAGAATGAGGAATTACCATTGGGGTCAGAAAGGCAGCTACCAGCACTGCCTAGAGGACAAAGAATGAAGAATTACCGCTGGAACCAGAGAAGCAGCTGCAACGCTGTCTAGAGGACGTAGAATGATGAATTACCACTGTGACCAGAAACACAGCTGCAGCATTGCCTAGAGGACTTAGAATGAGGAATTGCTGTCGGGATCAGAGAAGCAGGTAGCAGCATTGCCTAGACGACTTAGTATGAGGAATTACCAACGGGATCAGAGAAGCAGCTGCAGCACTGCCTAGAGGACTTAGAATGAGGAATTACCAGCGGGATCAGAGAAGCAGCTGCAGCACTGCCTGGAGTACTAAGGATGAGGAATTACCACTGGAACCAGAGAAGCAGCTGCAGCACTGCCTAGAGGACTAAGAATGAGGAATTATCACTGTGACCAGAAACACAGCTGCAGCATTGCCTAGAGGACTTAGAATGAGTAATTACTGACGGGACCAGAGAAGCAGCTAGTATCACTGGGTAAAGGACTAAGAATGAAGAATTGCCACTGGGACCAGAGAAGCAGCTACGGCACTGCCTAGAGGACTAAGAATGAGGATTTACCACGTGGACCAGCACTGGCTACAGGACTGAGGGTGAGGATTGGCCACTAGGAATAGAGATACAGCTGCAGCACTGCCTAGAGGACTTAGAAAGGGGATTTACAACTGGGAAGAAAGACACAGCTGCCACATTTGTGACCAGATAAAGAACAAGATTTACAGCCCTGTTTACAGAAATGGAGCAACGAAGCTCAGCGCGAGTGAAACATAATTAATGCTAAAAACAAAGGATTGGGTGACGCTAACGAGTAAAGTCAAATTTCTAACATTCTAACTTTCTGACTGCTCAACTCGCTCTTCAGTGACCCGGAAACTCAGTAGATCATATGTGAAAGCTAAGGTGTGAAGGGGAGAAAACACGAAGAAACATTGGGTGGGAGTGGAAAGCGGTAACTCTGGGCAGCTGCCCGCATTTGCAACATTTCCAGAACACGAGGCAGACAATAGGAAAAATAGTGCATGAAACAAACTGAAATGGACAGAAGCATAACGAGCCCTGAATAGGGCCAGTTGCTATGAGAGAGAACTAAAGACCAAATGGGTATGATTTACCATTCAAAAGTAAGGAATTTATAAAGGCACCAGGAACAACCAATGCCAAGCGATGGACCGGCTTGAAGCCCATGTATTGAATACATCATGCCTTGCAGATCAGTGCATGCGCACTGGGAGGCCTGCCCTAATAAATGACCTCCTCAGGCTGGGAGATGTTTCTAGTGTAACAGGTTAATTTTTTTTCAAAAACAATATCCCACTTCGAGAATTTGTTTTAGAAAAACAAAACACCTTGTTGGGCAGGCAGACATGGCACCCGCTTAGAAAAGCCTTAGTGTCATCAGCGAGCTTCTCTAAAGGTAAAGATGTTTATCAGGCAGGTGGAGATCTCTAAGTATAGCGGGCTATAACCTGCCAAGACAGAATAGTACATGCCTCCACTGCCCTGGTGGGACGGAGTCCAGCTCGCAAAGGGCTAAATAAGGCCCGTTGTCTTCAGGAAAGTTATAGTTGCATTATATAGATGAACCCTAAATCGGTTGTACATAGAATAGTGTGACCTAAACAAAATAGTAGCCACTGCCTATACTGTAAAGAAGCCTGTGTTACTAGGTGGGAGGATTTTTTCTCAGTCTCTGGGAAGCTATATACGAATTTGTGTGGCTTGGCAACCTTGGAGAATCCATCATTTGTTTGCAGTCAAGCAGTCCATGGAGGCGTATTTGGGAAATCCCTCATTTGTTAACAGACAGTCATTCCATGGAGGACTACAATGTATCCTGACACACTGGACAGGTTAAGCACAATAGTTTCTTAAAGTCTTATAGACATTTTCAAGGAAGCTCAAGGCAGTTTTTTTTGCTAATTTACTGTTTTGGGCCACATGTATTATTCAAATACACTGAAATACAAGTGTTTCTTTGATGATCATGGGCTTCTGCAGTCTGAATTGTTTTATTTCATTGGTGCCCTGGATACTCTCCTGGGGTTTGTCACCGACAAATAGATTAAAACTAATTTGTTCTGGTGCCTCTGGACTGGTCCTTGTCCTCAGAGTTTGGATACTGGACTCAGTTTACACCATGTATCAATCAATCAATCAAGCAGGGGTTTTCAAAGCGCTCTATGCATCCGTGAGGGTCTCAAGGTGCTGGGGGTGTGGGGTAACGGGGTGTGCAGTTCCAGATCAGTTGAAGAGCCAGGTCTTGAGGCTCTTCCTGAAGGTGTGCAGACTGGGGGAGCGTCTGATGTTGACTGGGAGCTCGTTCCAGGTCTTTGCTGCGATGTAAGAGAAGGTTCTTCCACCTGCTCTGGTTCTGTGGATGTGTGGGGTCTTTGCCAGGGCAAAGTCGGCGGAGGTTCCTTTTGGGTACGTGGAAGGAGACTCTTTCGTTGAGGTATTTGGATCCGATGTTGTGGAGGGACTTGTAGGTATGGGTGAGTAGCTTGAAGGTTACTGTCTTCTCAATGGGGTGCCAGTGGAGGTCTCGTAGGTGTTGGGTCATGTGCTCATGTCGTGGGGTTCCGAGGACGAGTCTGGCTGCGGTCTTCTGCATGGTTTGGAGCTTGTGTAGCAGGGACTTGTTGATTCCAGCGTAGAGGGCATTACCGTAGTCCAGTCTGCTAGCTATGAGTGCGTGGGTGACGGTCTTTCTGCATTTGGGGGGATCCACTTGAAGGTCTTGCGGAGGATGCGGAGGGAGTTGAAGCAGGTGGAGGCGACGGCGTTAATCTGACAGGTCATGGTGAGGGAGGAGTCTAGAATAATGCCGAGGTTTTGGGCATGGTCTGTTGGGGTGGGTGGGTTTCTAAGGGCAGATGACACCAGGTGTTATCCTAGGCGGTGGAGGAGGGTCCAAGGATGAGGACCTCTGTCTTCCCCGAGTTGAGCTTAAGGCAGCTGTTGTTCATCCAGGCTGCAACGACTTTCATTTCTTCCTAAAAGCTGAGTCTGATGTTTTCGGGGTTCTTCGTGAGGGAGAGGATGAGCTGGGTGTCATCGGCATAGGATACTATGCTGAGCCCATGCTGTCTAACGATGGTGGCGAGGGGGGCCATGTAGATGTTAAAGAGCGTGGGGCTGAGCGAGGATCCTTGGGCTACTCCGCAGTTGATCTCTGTGGGTCGGACGGAGAGGAAGGGTGGGAGTCTGAACCTTAGGTTCTGCCCAATCACTGCCAAGAATTTCTGGAACCCCAGGGGTGACTTGGATGTCAAGAGCCTAATGGATAGTGCAGAGGAAGAAGTTACTACACAGCCTTGGTATTTGGCACCCCAACCTTCGATAGCGCTGGCTGTGGGATACTGAGCAAAACTTTGGGTCCTGGCACTTATTCTTTTAAAACATAACCACTGCTCTCCAGGTTACTTCAGTGCTACTCTAGATAATGCAGGGCTTTTTTTGTTTTAGTTCTTATCAATTCAGAGCCAGCCAGCCAGCCAGGAGAGAAGGATGATTTGTGGGGCTTCATCGGACAAAATTCAATTACCCTGTTTGAGTACGAATGGGATTCAAATTCCACACTTAAGCCATGCTTATTTGGGGTATAGGATATTCAAAGTGGCTAACGTGGAAGGAATCAGTCTCACAGATCTGGCTCACATGCTTGGGGTTACAATACCCCACTCAAGCATACTTACTGATCTGAGCCATTTATTATGGTATTCTCACTACACACTTTAGGGAGTAAGTAAGGTTCACATTATGGGAAAGTGCAGGGATAATGACCTGAAGACCTCACCCACAAGGGCACAGTAAAAGGCCAGTCACCTGGCTATGTGAGTTGCAACCGACCAGCACCACCTAGCCAAGCCAGGCAGGTTCCTTCTCGGGACTGAGAAGGAGAAAGCCTCCTTTTTTTAACAGAGAAAATTGGTAGCAGTGGTATAAGGATGTTCCGCACCTCCCTAAGACAAACACATGGCATGTAAGGACAGTTTTAACGTTGAGTGTAATCTACAAGCTAAACATTATGCCTACATAATAGTGTACAATATACTTGAAAAAGAAACCTTCTTCACATAACCATAATTGCATAAATACACCCAGAGCCCTACAAATTGTTTTGAAGGTCTGCTTAGGAAGCCGGTCCAATTTTATTGGTGAGAGTTTAGTGACCCAGTATGGATTCCATTTTGTACATTGGAAGACAGCTGACATGTGTTTAGTCTTTGACAACATTTTCAAGGCTTTAAGTTCAATTAATACGTAGATCATTATAGATATATTTTCCAATAAGAGAGGTGCACAAGGGCCGCCCACATGCTTTCGCTAGAATTGTAGTATTGTGGGAGACATTACGTGATCAATCAGGATCAGCAAAGTATATAAACACGACCACAGCTACAGGTGCTAGACCACAATGAGACCAAAGTGTAATGTTGTGATTGTCAAAGAGTGTGAAAACAACCACTTCAGTAAAGAAAAAAAGACCTGTAAATTTCAGATGCCAGTTATAAAAGAGACCAAAGCTAGTGTAGAAAAAAGAGGAAACATAATAGTGTCGAAATAGTGAATTAAAATCTAGAACTATTAAGTTGTGAACTCAACCATAACATTCATAAAAATTGCAAGGCTGTCAGTCTGTGTCTTGTATGTTTTATGTGGTGTGAACCACGAAAGTTGGTAAAGTATCTGAATATCTAAGACTATCTGGACAGTCAGAAGAATCTGCAAGGGGGTTATTCTTCAATACAAAAAGAAGAAAATAAACAAAAACAAGTCTACAACTTTAGCTTTGTTAAGTATTCTAAGGACTTTTCCCCCTTCCAGGGTGTGAGATCCACAGTCTCCCACCGTAGGCGCCCATCGTAGAGAAACTGCAGACCCCTCGGCGCCCTAAAGCCCCATGTTGTCACTGACAATAAAAAATTAATCTTCGTCCTTGAACTTTGTCACTATCGTCCAAATTACAATGTGCATGTGTCCTACGCACCACCAATGCTCAAGCTTGAAAGTTACAGCCATCCTCTGCTCGCAGTTATTTTCTCTGCCTTTGCCACTTCAGACAGACCCTTTTCTGTTTCCTGACCGAATCCAGGCAGCTCGCCCAACATCCCCTGCCCATGTGCAACTTTCAAACCACCACTCACTGATGTAACATGAAAAGGACACTGGTTTATTAAAGTGTACTATGCGTGGAACCATTCATCAAAATATGATGTTTTCTTCAGTCAAGACGTCCACCCGCGGTGGAAATTCCTTTCTTTTGACCAATGTTGTCCAGGCAAGGTCCTGCAACAGCTAAACCTTGTTTCCACTGACCATGACGGGGCTTTGGCGTCTGGCCGATATGATCATTCCTTTTTTGTGTGAAAGAGGACATCTTTGCTGGAATGTCTCTGGGGGATTTACTCCGTGGCTGCCCCCTGGGGCGCACTCTACTGACCGCATTGTTTAATTTTTAAAGAGGCTTATGGATTGCGTGAAGAGCAGTTTCAACGCCTCACATGGGTCATTTTAATTAGAATCAGATCATTATAGGCTGCAAACAAACAATTAGAGTGGTCCAACTCTGGCAGCTGACTTTATAACATACTCTTTATGCATTATGTGATGACCCTCGGGCTGAGGAACTGTCTGGGCTAACATACAAATAAACACAGGCGTGAATAAAAGTTGATTAGAAGCTCTAGAATTAAAGTATTTAATTGTGGAGTCCCCGAATAAGATAAAAACATACAATCAATAATAGAGGTAATACCAAAACATACAGCCCCATGTAGGGTGGCCTGGGTTATTCCTCCAAGATCTACCACTTCATTCTGCCACATTCAGGGCAGTACATGAGCTCACTAGTGGAGAACCTTAGAATGATATATCTGGTTTAGTACTGGTGGGCAATGTAGTTCGCAAGACGTGTCTAACTCCATATGACCATAGCTCTTATATAAAGAAAAATACCTTTAAGCCCTGAACACATTCACTATGCAAGCCACAGCAATTGGGTCATTTGCCGTTATTAGTATCGCCAGACCCCATTTGGTGCGGCTAGTCACCAAGCAATGAATAGAAGCCCACGGGCACATGGCTTAATGTCCTCCAAAACAACGGCTTAAATGTCAAGACAGTTGATTCTGCCAGAGCTATGGCATTTATTCTTGATTTAAAAAAACTCTGCCTGGATTCACATGTCCTACATTTAGCCCAAATCTGTCTCTTGCCAACTAAGACATCGCAGACAATGTCAGCCTTTCATCAGCAAAGACCACATTAAAACAGGAGCCCATTCCCTTTTTTCCCTCATAGACTATGGAAATGGCCTTCTAATCAACCTCTCCAAATAACTAACAGGATCATAAAAAGAGTTCTACACGTGGCTTTCCTCTTAACCACTAACAAGCACAAATGCAGCCATTTTACCCATCTATTCCGCTCACTTAATGGGTTACCTTAGGAAGCAAGATGCCCCTTCAAGACAGCATGCCTGACTCACAGCGCCATGCATTTTAACTTACCCACACCCCTAGCCTAAAGAAGTAGGACCTCAGGCGGTAAACTGAATCTAAGAAGCAAAGGAAACCTCAGGGAATCAGTCCCAAGGTACAGGGGGGGAAACAAACACACCACAACCCAGTAATGCATCTAAAATGTTGGAATTTCCGACCCACACAGGTGAGGCTGACATCATCTTTGTCCCTTTTCAAGCGCTTACTGAACAGGGCCAGCTCCTAACCAAACACCTTATTATGAAAACCTCTTAATCTCTCCTTAACCTCCATATTTCCGAATTACAAAGTTTATTGCTCTTCGAGAACATTAATAAACTGCACAATTACTTCCCTATGGTTTCTGCTGGATTTACATTTCTATACAACTATAAAACTACCTTTACTGACATTATTTTCATTTTCCTGGGACTAGTCCATGCTTTATAAGTACAGACAAATACACACATGCATTTTACTCTCATGTCACATGTGACACAATCACGTTCACAAAACCATCAGATAGTCCGAATAGATACATACAAGTTGACGTCCAAGAGTCCTCGCAGAAATCAAAGCAAATTGCAGGCACCTAGCCAGATCTCTGCTCATAGAAGAGGAATAAAGTCAAACCACTCTGACCACTTAGTTATCACTAATATTTCATGAAAGGCATTGAAAAAACAACTACAAATGCATTCACTCACACACACACAGCTCAGGTCCACTAGATGTCAGCACGACAGAGTTACATGTACATTAATTCCCAACTTAAGGTTTTATCCTTTGTTTTCTGATTACTTTCTCCAGCAATATGTGAACACGCATTAGCAATATGCTTTGTAAAATAAGATCGTCTAGTCAGAATTTGTCATACGCATTTGTTTCACTGTATTTGTACCAGTTGTAATATTTTGGTTATTGGTTCCACAATAAATGGGTGGGATTTGGTTGCTGGTTCAGTTGGGTATACTGGGCTGAATTGTTGGTCAGTACCCACTTGGGTGACCACTGGGGTGAGGTGTTTTATGAAAGATGCCTGAAATTTATTACTTGATGAGGATTCTGTTTTTGGACTGGGACTAAGGTTTCTGATTGGCTGAACCCATGCAGATTACTTAAATTAACCTCTACCATCCCAGCATGAGAGGCTCCACCTACACGTGCTTGAGGGTCCCGATTGTGTGAATTTAAATAATGCTAATGATATATAAGGCCCTTCCTTCCATATATATTCTGTATGGGTCGCATATTGGCCTTCTGCATGTTCCGTGCCTCTGGGTGCTGGATTGCAACCCTCTCCCTCTGAGCTCATGGGTCACTCTCCTGCAGCATGGGTGGAGGAATCACTCTCTGCAGCGGAGTGCCAGATTCACTCTCCATCCACGTGATGTGATTCACTCTCCTCACCACTGACTGTAGGAGTCGCACTCCCTCCCACTGACAAAGGGATGCACATTCCATCTCTGTAAGGATCAAGACACACTCCAACCCCCCTACATTGCTTGCTCTCCTTCCCAATCAGCTTGAGGTTCGCTCCCACTGAGTGCTGGATTCCCAGACCCTGGACTGGGGGTCAGCATCCGCTCACTTGGCCCCTAAGTACATGGAGGTAGATTTACAAGCCCTTTGCGCTACTTTTGCGTCATTTTTAACATAGGAAAAGTGACGTAAGGGTGACTCAAGGGGCTTGTAAATAAGCCCCATGGTTCATACTCCCTCTTTCTGAGCTCGGGGTTCCAGCCGCATCCTTCCACTTGAGCTCAGGGTTCATTATTATTGTCTCTAACGCCCCTCTCTGAGTCTCTGAATTTTGGGATCTAAATTAATAATCTGCGCACTTTCTTTTCCAGCTGTGCCAGCTGGCTCTAACCCGCGGGTACCACCCTGTCATCTTTAATCGGCGCTGCCACAATGATTGCCCTCTGAACACGGCCAAGCTGCAGCCCTACGGTGACCCCTGTGACCTTCGAGAAGCCGTTCAGTACATCCGCCACCGGCACCAGGCCTCGCGGCTCTTCGCGGTGGCAGAGAGCACCGGCGCCGGCCTCCTCTTCTCCTACCTCGGGGAGTGCGGCTCTTCCAGCTACGTGACGGCTGCGGCCTGCATCTCCCCTCTCCTCTGCCCACAGGAGTGGTTCGAAGATGGCTGCCCCTGGATCTGGGAGAAAGCCCTGCTCCTGTATCAAAAGTTCACACTGAGCAGGTGAGTACACACCTCCGAACCCCATTTCTGGTGCAGAAATAGAGACAAACTACTTTAGGCGATTGACACTTTGATCCTCTACTGTAGAGGGGAGTGGGGGGAAGGGGAGGCGATAGAGGTGTCACACCCTGCAGCTTGAGCCCAGGGTCATGTGACCTTCATCTGCAGTGAGTTGTGAAGGGGCTCAACAATGGAGGAAAGTGGTTGGTGCTGAGAAAGAAATGATGCTGCAAAGAGTTGAATGTAGTGTGATAAGGTTGGGGCTGTGGTGCACAACGCCATAATTGCCTTGCACACGGATACCTGGGCAAGAGTTAAGTTGGGCAAAGGGTTGAGTACAACTGCAAGTATCCAGACGCAAAGCGGTATAAAACAAGGCTGCGTTCTAGCCCCCAGTCTATTCAATCTGTTTTTATCCGACATTGCACCTTATATTGAAAAACCAGAGTCACACCCCCCGAAAATGGTCAATGAGCCAATTGCCATATTACAATATGCGGATGATATTGTTTTGTTGAACCAAACCCCTATTGGCCTACAGAGATCGATAAACAACTTAGTAGCCTACCTGAACAAGGAACAACTTGAGTTAAACAAAGAGAAAACAAAAATAGTGCGCTTAGTGGATCGCAAGAAACTCAATTTCAAATGGACGGCTAAGGGGGCAACTGTTGAAGAAGTTAGTTCGTATAAATACCTGGGCGTAACAATTGGGCAGGGTACAACCCATAAAGAGCACAAACTGGCACTAAAAGCAAAGGCCCATTCATTAATTTATGCATACAAATTATTACGCAAAAAGATGGACTGCCTAAACTTCTCTCACTTGCTTAAAGTAATGGCCGCCCAAATACAACCCAGCTTGTCCTATGACCTGGCCCCTTGGTACGGCAAAGAAGCGTTCCTACTGAGTACACTGCAGACAAAGATCTACAAAGCAGTCTTCGACTTGCCTAATTCTGCTTCGCCCTCCCAGGTCTGACTGGAATTCGGCCTCCAGCATCAGAAATTCCGAGGAATGAGCTGTTTTATTAAACTTTGCCACACGCTCCACTCTTCTGACCCGGACACCTTAAATAGCTTATGCTGGGATGAAATTAAGCTCCAGGGGGATTTAGAAACACCTAACTCCTGGGGAAGCTTTCTGAGAGAGTCCTTGGCCGAGATGGACCTACAAGCAGCATGGGCCAACAGGTTGGACAGAGGAAGCTTTGGCAAAATAGTAAACAGAGCAGCTAAAAAGAAATCCTTGTGGGCCGACAAACAAGCGCTCTCTAAACGGCGGCACAGGTGGACAGTTATAAACTCTTATAGATCCTTGAGGCCACAACCTTATTTATCCGCCCATTTTAGCTCACGGCTAAAAATGACTTTTTTAAAGTACCGAATGGGTGTGCATGAGGCAAAGGACTTATACCCCCAGTGGAAAACGCCATTTGAAACAGAGTCCTGCAGACTATGTGGTTTTAAAAAGGAAACTTTAATACACCTGTTATGTGCCTGTACAGCCATTCTAGACCAAAGGAGACAGTATTTGAAATCTATCTTCAATGAGCTGAACATTCGCTCCAGCAGGCAAGCGGTGATTTGCTGGCTGGAGGGTACCTCGATTATACTGGCATGCCGTGGAATTAAATACATGAACTTAGTCAGCAGACTCTTGCAGCGTTGCTAATGTAAGCGTTTTTAAACTTAAATCTTACTGAATGTGCTGTCAATCAATCAATCAATCAATCAATCATCGCATTTATATAGCGCGCTACTCACCCAGAGGGTCTCAAGGTGCTGGGGGAGGGGGGTCCGCTACTGCTCGAACAGCCAGGTCTTGAGTTGCTTCCTGAAGGCGAGGTGGTCCTGGGTCAGGCGGAGGTGGTGGGGAGGGAGTTCCATGTCTTGGCGGCGAGGTAGGAGAAGGACCGTCCCCCTGTGGTGGCTCTTCGGATGCGGGGGACGGCGGCGAGGGCGTGGCTGGTCGATCGAAGCTGGCGTTTGGGAGCGTAGAAGTTGAGGCAGCTGTTGAGGTATCCTGGGCCTTGGTTGGGTAGGGCTTTGTGTGCGTGGGTGAGGAGACGGAAGGTGATTCTCTTGTTGACCGGGAGCCAGTGCAGGTCTCTCAGGTGTCCGGAGATGTGGCTGCGACGGGGGATGTCCAGGATGAGTCGTGCTGAGGCGTTTTGGATCCGCTGGAGTCTCTTCTGGAGTTTGGCGGTGGTTCCGGCGTAGAGGGAGTTGCCGTAGTCCAGACGGCTGGTGACGAGGGCCTGGGTGACCGTCTTCCTGGTCTCGGTGGGGATCCACCGGAAGATCTTACGTAGTATGCGCAGGATGTTGAAGCATGACGAGGAGACGGCGTTGACTTGTCTGGTCATGGAGAGGGAGGAGTCCAGGATGAAGCCCAGGTTGCGTGCGTGGTCTGTTGGTTTGGGTGCGCTGCCTAGGGTGGGGGGCCACCAGGAGTCGTCCCAAGCGGCGGGTGAGGATCCCAGGATGAGGACTTCCGTCTTGTCCGAGTTCAGTTTCAGGCGGCTGTTCTTCATCCATTCGGCTACCTCTTTCATCCCTTCGTGAAGGTTGGCTCTGGCGGTGGCGGGGTCGTTGGTGAGGGAGAGGATCAGCTGGGTGTCGTCGGCGTATGAGATGATGTTGAGGTTGTGCTGGCGTGCGATGTCTGCGAGGGGGCTCATGTAGACGTTGCTGTGGATCTTACTCAGAACAACAAGGTTTTAGTTTATTGTAATATTTTATTTGCTCGGGGGGGGTTTGTAATGTTTTTGTAATGATTTTAAGTAATCAAACAATAAAAACGAACTTGAACTTGAACTTGTGGAGGGATGTGGAGAGTACAGGGTAAGGTCATGGGTGGGCTGAGAAGGAAGAGGTGTTTAGGCTGTGTGTGCAAGGCGCTCACTGAGCTCTACTCTTCTGATGTTTAAAACCCATTCAGGATAGTTTTTATTGGATATTTACTGAAAGCACACAACTATCCAGAGACAAAACACGTGCTATCAAACTATTGATCCTATGTTCAATTGATGGCCTTCCCAGATATAAAGAAAAGAGTGCCTAGATTGATATTGTGCTACACAGCCATAACAATAGTGGGCACCGCATAAATGACACAACAACATCTGAAACTTTCATGCACTTCTGCCCAGAATACCTTCCTTTCTTCTCAGTCGGGGATCTGCTTACCCATTTTTTTCGGTACACTCTGCAATACAATTCATAGTAGATTTGGTGAGAGCACCACACACCCCATCTCGAGGTGTGACGGGAAGAATGTGTGATAGGAGCTAGTCAGATAACATGCCTTAGCACAACCATTGCAATGCCTAGCTACTATTTTACAAACAAAGACATGACACAAGGTATCCATGAAGCACCCTTTGCCTTACTTTATTGGTTTATCAATAAACAGTGGTCTCTTTGGAGGAAGCCAAACTAGCCTTTGCTTCCTAGGCAAAACTCATCATGAATCCAATAATGATTCTCTGCTACTTGATTTAATGAGATTGCACATAAACATTTAACACAGTAAAATACATGAACTTCATCATCATAAAGACGGTGCTCCAGTAAAAGGCACAATGAATTGTGAAAAAAGTGAGAACAAGTGGGCAATAAGTAATACCAAACAAAGGTAAGATCATCAGGTAGAATTATCCACACTAAGTTTAGTCCAAAACCGATCCAAATTTGGAGTATAGTACACAGTGGTCAAATGCTTTAGAGTCTGCGTTTTGACCTTTTTATTGATCATATTTCCTCGGGGTCTTCATCAGGACAAATAGGTAGCAACTATAATAAGACAAAGACATAATATCTCTGTTGAAGTTGGTACTCAACAACTTAGTGGTCCTCTGTTAATCATCTTTGTATGTGTCGTACTTACTAAGAACCATAAATGTTCTAGGTCAGAGAAATGTATCAACCACCTCCTTACCTCATCACAATGCGATTTAGATTATGGGAACCAAATTAAAGCCAAAAAATATGATTGTCTATTGACCATTTTGTATGTAGAGATACTAATAATTTCCTGAGGTGAACCTCTAGTCCAGGCCAGTAGTACTGACACCCAAATTATCAGAATGTTATGTGCAAAACCTTATTAAAGAATGGTGTTCAAAATGTAGACGCACAATCCTGTTTTCGTGCATTGTAGTGCCATAGTTGCTCAAAACTGGAAGACCTCATTGTGTTTTATCGATAGCCAACTAAATGCACCATACAAAATATATTTAAAGTCCTATGTACTTAAAATGAGGACTGGCGTAGAGAACCGTCGGGGTATGCTCCAGACATCACCCTCACCCAGAGCGTTGTGGACACAAGCAACATAGAAACATTGATCTCATACAGAACGAAACCATTATTGAAAACACCACAGAGATTAGAAACCTATGCTATGCAAAAGTTACCACTGATCTGCAGAATCGCTGATCCAAGCAAAGGGCCATTACTTCACCCGTACACTAACAAACGTCCTATCATCGGTGTGCCAATAGGTTTCTGGTCTCTGGGGTGTTTGCACTCCAACTTGCACTTGAATTCCGTATGAGATCGATGTTTCTATGTTGCTTGTGTCCACGTCGTTATGGGGGCAAGTGAAAGAAAGCATGTCTGGAGTATACCCTGATGATTCCCCATGTTGGTTTTCACTTTAAGTAGATAGGATTTTAAATATACTGACTTTGTATGGGGCAACCAGTTGGCTGTGGATAAAACACAACAAGGTCTTCCAGTTTTGATAATCTATGACATTACGAAGCATGAATACACACGTTTTGTGTGTGTCTACCTTTTGAACACCATTCTGTGATTAGGTTTTGCACACTAAATTCCAATAGTTTGGGTTCCAGGACTATTGCTTGGATTAGAGATTCACAGGTTTTTAAAGGTATCTCTACCTACCATAGGTTGTTTCTTTCTTTTGTTTCCCAGAATGTAAGTCACATTGTGACAAAATAAAGAGTTGGTTGATAAATTTCTCTGGCCTAGAACATTTATAGTTCTTGGTAAGTGTGCACATATACAGATAATTAAAAGAGGATAACTAAATTGTTGAGGACCAACTCCAACAGGGATGTTGTGTCTTTGTCTCATTATTGATACTACCTGTTTGTCCTAATGAAGGCTCAAAGGAAATTAAATCAATAAAGGGGTGAAGACCGCGATGTAACGGATGTCTCCCAGCATCAGTTTACTACCAACAATTTTTTAAGTAGAGTGGAAAATGCTCTTATTGGGTCCAACAACGTCCTCAAATCTACCAGACTCCATTGCTGGTAATTAGATCCCAGATACACTTTAATAGTCTCATAAGAGAATATGTAAATATTTATGATGATTTGTTTTACCGTCCCATAGATTTTAGAGGGTTTTCCTAGGGAGACATCCGTTACATCGCAGTCTTCACACCGCAATACGTTTACAACGCAGGCATTACGTTACGACTTGCGTTGGATGGTGCTATACACTACGGAAAAGTATGATTTACTATTCCAACACCTTCCCTATTGTTACGTAGGCTGGAGTTAAAATAGTAAATCATGCTATTCCTAAGTCCAACGCCCTCCAGCGTAAGTCGTTGTAAGGACTTGCGTTGTAATGCCTGCGCTGTAAACGTATCGCAGTGTGAAGACCGTGACGTAACGTCATATATTCACTGATGCTAGATGCTGGTGATGGTCTTTGTAATTTCTACAGCTTGGCGCCGGCCCTCATTATAGCACACCTGCGATGAATGAATATCTCCAGGTGAATAAATGTGCATCTGGTTGCCAATGATGAAATGTTATTCTCAAACGTGGGATAGCACAGGATTAACTAACAGTTTCCTTTGTTCTGGATTACAATGAACCTGGATGCACCCCTAGTTTTGGAGGATTTTGAATGAAGAAATGTGAGAGTTCTGCTCCTTTCTTCACTTTCATCAACAGGCTTGTTTAGCTTTTATTAATAGTAATCGCCCTTGACCTCCTCTAATTCCAGGCCATCCAAAGGGCACTAATCCTGCGATACTCCCTTTCCAGGGTTAAGTGATGAGTCTTTAGAATTTAAATAACACTGGTCCTCAGGAATCCTAAGCTACAGACGTCTTTACGCAAGATCTAATGATTTGACATCATCTGCATAAAGGCGGCATGGATGCCCCTATATTTTAACAATGCTTGATCATTACTAGCATCTTTTTTGCACTCTACCTTTGCTACATTTCGGTATTGGGGATTTCTCATCTCATTGTACACATACTGTAAATCTCTCCCTCT
Source organism: Triturus cristatus (assembly GCF_964204655.1). Taxonomy (NCBI): domain Eukaryota; kingdom Metazoa; phylum Chordata; class Amphibia; order Caudata; family Salamandridae; genus Triturus; species Triturus cristatus. Next base: position 831,656,441 of record NC_140584.1, on the reverse strand, counting down.
CTTTCTATCTAGCTGTCTTTTTGGTTCTCTGTCTTTTCCCAACTAGCTCCTCTGTCTTCTACCCATCTTTATTGTCTATCCTCTCGTCTACAAGCCTATTGTAGTCTGTTTGTTGTTTGTGTAATTTGTTTCCTATCCCCCTTCTCCTTGTACTATTCCTTTGTGGGTTCTCCTTTCCTTGTGCAAGTTTGTTTGGCATCACTTCTCCACATACACTTCTCCTGTATCCCACGTTTTCTATATACGTTTATATGGCCTCTCTTTACCTTTTCCTCACATTATTTGTTCCCATATCATCTTCTTCTAACCCTTCCCGTGGTTTCCCATGCTACTCTTGTACCTTTCTCTGGCCTCTTTCCTTTGTTGTCTTGCCTCTTGCTCGAATCTTATCTGGCCGGTCTTTCATCCTTGTGCCATCCTGCTATTGCCTCTTCCATCCTCCCATCTCCCTTCCTCTTGACCATGCAGTTTGAGTTTACCTTTCACCTCTCTGCTCTTTGTGCACGTTTTGTACTCTTTCTACTGTTGTGAAGTCTTTTGTAGTTCCTCTCCTGTTTGTTTACATGTCCTTAACATCTTTCTTCACTCTCGCCCTCCACCTTTTTGTCTGGTGCCTTTTTCCCTACGTCCTTCTCTTTAGGTGTGTTGTGACAACTCCCCTCTGTATGTACACACTCTCTGTTCTCCTTGTACAAGTCTTTAATTACCACTGAGTACTCCCCGTACATGCCTAGTGCCCCTCTCTCTATGCTTCTTCTAGTCTCAAGTAATACCACTGCACCATCATGCTTGTACAACCAAACGGTGGTCTCTCCTTCTTCTAAAGATACTTTGTGTCCTATGCCTTCTCCTCCTCACACTCATTGTTTTCCTTGAAAAAGTTGTTTGTACCCTACAGCCACTTTCGCTCAATCTCTCATTGTGCAAATATTCTGTAACCTCCCTTTCCTTTCTGTATGTGCCTGTTGGGCCCGCTTTCTTTTCTCGTTGTTCAAGTCTATTGTGGTCTCCCATTTCTCCTTGCAAAGTATCTTTTGGTCTAATGGCGATAAAAAATATCAATTTTTGAAAGCTCCCTTATAAAAGTAGGGCTAAAAAAAAAAAAAAAAAAAGAGTATCTTTTGGTCTCTATCGCTCGGTTCATGTAAAAGGAACTAGTGGTCTCCCGTTCTCTTCACTGTGAACTATTACCTCCTTCTCTTTGTCCTCTCTTATTTTCATACATACTTTGCCCTTTCTTTCTTTTCATTGTGGCCTCTTTTTGCTTCTCGCTCGTGGGTTTGTGGCCTCTCTAGTCCTTTTGGAATCTTTCAAGGCCTTCTTTCAACTTGTTTAAGTTTTATATAGTATTTCATCTTGTTTAGATTGGGCTGATTTAGATCTCAGCGGATGGGTTACTCCATCACAATGATGGACTTCCCGTCTTCAGAAATATAAATCCCATTATATCCTATTCGATTTATATTGCGGCAGACGGGATATCCCTCACCGTTGTGACGGAGTAACCCATCTACCGAGCTCTAGATCAGGTCCACAGTTTCTGACCTCTTTTTACTCCTTGTATAGTTGTGCCATGGCCCCTCACCACTTTTTCTCCACTTTGCAGGTATGTTACTGCCCTCGGGGAGGCAATCAACATGGAGAAGGTGCTAAGAAGCAGTTCTCTCCAGGAGCTGGAAGAGTCCTTGTTCTGCCAGAACGGGGCCAGCACTAGTTCCTGGGACTCATACTGGGAACGAAATGACCCACTTCGAGACGTGGATGAGGTGGCCACCCCAGTCCTCTGCATCTGTAGTCATGATGACCCCATCCGAGGGCACCCCGTCAACACTTTACCCCTTGGTCTGTTTGAGACAAACCCTCATCTCTTCCTTCTCCTGACGCAGCATGGAGGACACTGTGGATTTTTGGGAGCTGGGCAGACAGGCGCCCCCTGGAGCCATGAAGCTCTGCTGGAGTTCTTCAAGTCCACAGTGGACTTTTTCGTGATGGAGGAAAAACTTAAGGGGTTGGCCGACAGGAAAAGGGCAGGTCCTGGGGCTTCAGATAAGGCAGCAACGGGGGCTGGTGCTTGCATACAGGAGCCAGTCTGCACCCACACCATGCATCAGATCTACAAATGGCAGCGGTCCTACACCAGGTGACAGCTGCTATAAACTGTAAGATGTGCATTGACCAGCTGAGTGTTCTTAGAGACCTGAGGGAACTTCTCCATGGACACAGTGTGTCACAGCTTAATTCTCCGTGTTGACCTACGAGCTGAAGAGAGCAAAGATGGGAGCGAGTATAGAGATGACATATATCTGAAAATTAAGTATTCATAAGTATGGCTGCGTGGTGTGACTGCAACACAGGCACATGTGAAGTCTCAAGAAGGCACCTGTGTGTTGTATATTGAAAGTTAATAATCAAATGGGTTCGTATAGCTTTGAGCTAGGAGTTTCAGTCCAACAGGAACGAAAGAGAAAGAACATATTTGTTATCAAATGTGGACTCTGATTTAAGAGTGTTAGGGCCTCATAACTATGCTTATTTAAAGGACTATCCAAAGCAGGAAGATATACCTCAGTCCCACTTGCTGCTTGCAGACTTTGATGGAGCTCACGCCACTCTGTTCACACAGACTAGTCTGAGAAAAGTATAATAAAGTGTCTCAGTACCTAGTTCATAAGCTAGCCACACATGCACTGAAGGTAACCCCATCAGTTCATCGGCCAAAGAAAGAAAGTTCTGCACAACAATTAAAAGCAAGTCATTGGCAAGAGACTGTCAAATGTCTTACCAGAACTGTGGACTTTTTATTTTTATAAATATATGGACCCTACAGAATTTTTGCAAAAATTAAATGTTACTTTTTTTGTTCATGATGTTTACGCTATAGATGCTGATTTACTCAAATCCCAAGGATATCCGAACCGAGAACATGCGCCCCTTGACCACCTGTAGACATCAGAGGGTTGACCCTCTGCACCACATTTATGCAGATAGTGGCCTCCAATTTGTTGCTATGGAATTGGTGGAAGGAAAAGAAATTGAAAAGGAATAAATGTTCAATGGATTGGAAGAATGGGCATCAGGGCCAACCTTCTATAGAAAACATATGAGGTTCTGGCTTTAAACCCATTGAAATGGGGATTGCTGAGGCACGCCACGAGCAAGAGAGCTCACCCTATTTGCAGTTTGATCATGAGTAATGGATAATGAATTGATGGCGACTGATTAGCTCTGGTATCATTTCTTTCATCGCCTTAGTTTTGATCCAAGTGGCATGGAACTATTATGGCAGCCTTCTTGGTCTTGTTTTGCCCTTGGGTGACATTAAAGCATTGTTGTTTTTAATGGTGAGTTTAGCGTGCTCTAGCTTTAATGACTCACAGTCTAAAACCTAAGGAAAGATGTTTTTGTTTGGCCTTTCCGAAACCGAGGACAGTCTTTGAGATGGCTTTAGATAGTGCTTCGTATATGGATCTGGAGATGTCATTGTTTTGGTGCAGTATACACTTTGCCACTATACATGTATTCAGGTTGCATTTCCCTTAGACTTTGGACACGTTTGTATGGTTCTCTTTGTCAATGATGGGTTTTCCTTGCAGATCATTTTGCATTTGCAAAGATGTAGTATACTGTATCTTATCGTTAGTTGGTGAATTTCCCCTCTCAAGGTTAGAAACGTTTTTTCCCTTGCCAAGTCTTGAGTAATGTAGATCTTTCAGCAGTTCCAGAGGAGCTCTTTCCTTTCCTTGGACAGATTGAGCAATCATATCACCTGAGAGTATTCGAGGAGTGTAAGGTGATGTGTCTCGGATGTGAGTGATGTGTGTTTTTTCTAGGCCTTGACCTGTGCATGCATTAAATGCTGTTGTTTGCTGTTGCTCGTAAACTCCAGGAGATTTGGTAGAAAGTTTCCAAACAATTCGGTCGCACAGGGGGGCGCGCCAAAGGCAAGTCCACCTGCGCCCGCCCGCGACTTGACTGCGGCCAGCACCAGGAACCTTGGATCTCCGACCATCCAGCGCTACGACGCAACTATCCTCCTCGCACTCAACCCTGGAAGAAAGAACAACTGCCAGCTGTTCATGCCAAACACGACCCACGGCTAGTTCTCCTGCTGCCACTGCCACTAGACCTTCACCACCGCTCCAGCCGCCAACACTGCCGACGCCTACACCGGCATCGTCAACACCGCCAACGCCAAAGCCGCCGACGCCCTAAGATGCATTCGCACCGGCACGCCGTGGAAATCTGGAGCCTCCTGCACTCGCTCTCACCCGACGTCGCCTTCTTCATGGAAACCTGGACCAATGCCTCCTCGGCCCCAGATGGGTACAAGATCCAAAGGAAGGACCGCCCCAACCACCCGGAAGGAGGCATCGCCATCACACACAAAAACTCCCTCCACCTCACCACCTCCAGCGAAAAACTTCCCCACCGCCGAGCACTTGCACTTTCAGGTCCACACCAGCCCTAACTCTACACTCTGCAGCACCCTCGCCTACAGACCCCCCCTGGCCCCTGACACTGTCACTGACCTCATCGCACCCCACGCCATCGCCGCCACAGACTACATACTCATCACAGAGCTGAACCTCCACCTCGACAACCTCAGCGACCCCATCTACGCCGCCCTCCGTGACAACCTCGCCAACATCGGACTGAAACAACTCATCACCACACCTACCCACAAGGCAGGCTACACTCTCGACCCCATCTTCGATGGAGGTAACAGCGCTCACTTCAGCCACACCATGCAGCCCCCCTGGACCGACAACCACTGCGTACACTTCCTCATCAACAAACCCAAGCCACCCGAACCTGCTCCATGCGCCGTGCGTAGGAACTGGAGCAGAGTCACCGAGGAGAAACTCAACTCCACCCTCAACGACAGCACCCCCTCCGCTCCAACCAACGCCAACCTCGCAGCCATGGAATTCCAAACTTGGATCTCCAACGGCGCAGACAAACTCGCCCTGCTGCGCAACCCCGACAAGCACCGCCCCAGGAAAGCGCCTGGTTCACCACCGATCTCCAAGAAGCCAGGCGCACCTGCAGATGCCTGAAGAAGAACTGGAGAAACAGCAAGACACCCGAAAACTACACCACCTACAAGGACGCTATGACGGAATACCATCAACGCATCAGAACCACCAAAAGGACCTTCATCCACAACACAATCCTCGCCAACTCCAGCAACTCCAAGGAACTTTTCATCGTAATCCAGGAATTCACCAAGCCCTGCAGCGAAGCTACGGAAATCACCCCCTCCCAGGATCACTGCGACAAACTCGGATCCTACTTCCACCTGAAGATAAAGAACCTCTATGACAACTTCAACAACCACACGCCTGACCCCGCAGTCAACCCTCCCTGATGCAACACAAGCCAGACCACCATCTCCGCCTGGACACCGATCACAACCGAGGAGACCGCCGCAACCATGAAAGGTATACACTCTGGGGCCCCCACAGACCCCTGCTCACCTCACATATACCCCAGAGCCACCACCACCATCACACCTGTGTTACACTGCACCATCAACACCACCATCGAGACCGGCTCCTTCCCCGATGACTGGAAATGTGCAGAAGTCAGGCCCGTGCTCAAGAAGCCCTCAGCAGACCCGACGGACCTCAAGAACTACCGGCCCATTTTGCTCCTTATTTTTGCAGCAAAAGTCACCAAGAAGACAGTGCACGCAGAACTGACAAGGTTCATCAAAGACAATATCATCCTCGACCCTTCTCAGTTCAGATTCCGAAGCAACCACAGCACTGAGACCACCCTACTCGCAGCCACCAATGACATCCGCACCTTCCTCGACCAAAGCCACACCACAGCCCTGATTCTACTCGACCTGTCATCAGCTTTCGACACCGTCTCCCACCGCACACTCGCAGCCAGACTACATGACACCGGCATACAAGGCACCGCCCTCTACTGGATCAGATCGTTCCTCACTGGCAGGAGCCAAAGGATCAGGCTGCCACCCTTCCTCTGCGCACCCACGGAAATCAACTGCGGAGTCCCACAGGGATCATCACTCAGCCCAACCCTCTTCAACATCTACATGGCTCCCCTTGCCGCCATTGTCCAACAGCACGGCCTCAGCGTAGTCTCCTACGCCGACGACACCCAGCTCATCCTCTCCCTCAACAATGACCCCGCCACCACCAGACTCAACTTCCAGGAAGGAATGTAGGACACCGCAGCCTAGATGAGCAGCAGCTGCCTAAAACTAAACTCGGAGAAGACAGAAGTCCTCGTCCTCGGTATGGAACAACACCTGGTGGTCCACAACCCTCGGCAGCCCTCCGACCCCCACGGATCACGCCAAGAACCTCGGCATCGTACTCGACTCCTCCCTCTCCATGAATTTACAGGTCACCACTGTCACCTCCAGCTGCTTCAACACCCTCCGCATCCTCCGTAAGACCTTCAAATGGATCCCCCCGAGGCAAGGAAGACAGACACCCACGCACTCATTACCAGCAGGCTGGACTATGGAAATGTCCTTTACGCTGGCATCAACAAGTCTCTACTCCGCAAGCTCCAGACAATACAGAACACCGCCGCCAGACTTGTTCTCGGGGTCCCGCGACACAAACACATCAGACAACACCTACGCAAGCTCCACTGGCTCCCCGTCGAGAAAAAAGGCACCTTCAAGATACTCACCTACGCCTACAAATGCCTACACAACACCGGACCCAAATATCTCAATGACTGAATCTCCCTCCACGTACCCAAATGAAACCTCCGCTCCACCAACCTCCTCCTCGCCGAAATCCCTTGCATCCGCAGAGCCATAGCAGGGGGAAGATCCTTCTCCTACATCGCGGCCAAGACCTGGAACGAGCTCCCCACCGACATCAGACGTGCCCCCTCCCTGAATACCTTCTGGAAGGCTCTGAAGACCTGGCTCTTGGACTGAAACGGATCTACTGACACCCCAGCCCAGCGCCTTGAGACCCTCACGGGTGAATAGTGCGCTTAAATCCCTTGATTGATTGATTCATACATATTGTTCTTGAACAGTGCATATGCACTGTCTGTGAAATTGTTTGTCAACAAAAAAAAGCTTTAAAATAGGCTGGGAGCCCACCCATTTCTCACAGTTGCTTACCATTGGTTGGCTTCCAAGTCACTCTTGTTTCCTTGATTTCTATGGTTACCTACTCCTGAATGCCTCCAACTTCCTGCTGAGCCTGCAATTGTTTGTCCCTGCAGTGGAGCATGGATGAAGTACAGTTTTCTCTCGGCAGCCAGTGTTCTTCTACTGGCCGCAAGCGCTATATACGAGTGCATGTGTCTCCAGTTCCTCCCTCACCCCACTGTCCATGCTTTCGTCACCAACCTCCCCTCATACCCCCACACCTCCTTTGTGTTTCTTGCCCCTCCCCCACATCCCTGCCCCCATTGTGTTGCTGCTCCCTCCCCCCTGTGTTGCTTGACCCCCTGCAGTTCTCTGAACTCCATCGTGTTGCTACTCACTCCCTCCCTCCACCTACACACCTCACTCGTGCTATTTGAACACCCCGGCCTGCCTGGACCCTCTATGGTGTTGCTACTACTTTCCTCCTCCCTTACACCTCCTTCATGTTGCTTGACCCCCCTCACACTTCCCACCCTCCGTGGTGTTTCTGCTCCCTCCCTCCCTCCCCCACCCCTCCTTCATGTTGCTTGTCCCCCGCCATACTCCACATGTTCATTGTGTTGCTAGCCCCTCTCACAGTTCTCCCTGCTCCCTCCAGCCCTTTTGTGCCCCAGAAAAAACATTAAACAAAGCCAAATAGCTCTTGTGGATGTGAGTATTATTTGTCTTTAGTTGTTATTTACAGACATATTGCACAGAAAAGCAGGCTGCCATGCAAAATGGCTTGAAGAAAAAAAAAGCTCTGTAACATGTTCAACGATGGCCATATCATAGCACTTTTTTTTTTACTTTAAGGTATGTTGTAATGTACAGCAACCCACGCTGCTGGGCAACATTTCGAAAAAAACATTGACAAAGCCAATAGATCTTGCATAGGCGAAACCTATTGACTTTGCCAATGCTTGTTTTAAGTTAGGCATTCTAGTATTCTATTTCTTGTGTTATTGGTGGTATTTGTTCCAGTCTTTGAATCTGTGTTGTTTAGTTCTAAGCCTGGTTTGCTAACGGCATCTTGGGGACATTCGGAAATGCATTCTGCCATTGCTTACCATTGGCTTTTTGGTTTGTAACTCACTCTTGCTTGCTTTCTATTTGCTGGCTTTATTTGTTTTAGGCTGTCCAGCTTGAGCTTGTCCCTTCCGGGGCCCATACCATATTTACTGTACACTACCACCAGTGCTGGCTTTCTGTAAACAGGCCTTTAAATCTTGTTCTTATCTTGTCATATTGGCTGTGCATTCAAAGGCAGAGGCTAAATGTCAGGCTCTGTCTTCCAAGGGAGCTTGGTGTTTACGTTTTTTTCTATGACCTCAAAGTGAGAGGATTTATGTACCAATCATGCTGGCTCCCAGGGGAGTGCTCGAGGAAGGCTGTACAATGTTATTTTTTTTCTAGCAAACAACAAAATGTAAATGTCTGTGAATGAACAGTGCAGATATTTCAGAATATATCAGAATTAGGAAAGTATGAACGAAGTACATTTTTTGGTGATTTAAAGTGTGGTGGAAACAAATATTTGAATACCATCAAAACAAATCAATACAGTGATGACATTTTTGTACATTATCATTTGTGTGCTGTATACCTTTATTGGTAAAACTGCATCCCTATGCAAATGTAATGGTCATTTCAACTGAAGATGTGCCGTCTGTAATGGGATGTACTATCACACCATGCATACACCACTTTACCCCATTCCACTCTTCTCTACCCGGCTCCACTCCATGCCACTTCACTTTACTCTGCACCATTCCACACCATGCCACTCCCCTCTCCGCCACTCCACTCTATGCCACTCCACATTGCATCACTGTATTCTACTCTGCACCACTCCACGCTATGCCACTTCACACTATGCCTCTCTACTCTACTCTACTCTTCACCACTCTATGCCACTACTATGAACCACTGCACTCTACACCACTCCAGTGCAGGCCACTTCACTCTACTCTTTACACTCCATTCTATGCCACTCTACTCTGCAACACTGCACTCTATGCCACTGCACTTTATGCCAATGGACTCTACTCTGTACCACTCCACACCAAGTGCATTATAGGCCAACCCACTATACACCAGTCTAATCTACTCTGCACCACTGCCCTCTATGCCACTCTGCTCTACACCACTGCACTCCATGCCTCGGCACTCTACTCTTTACCACATCACTCTCCTGGGCACCATTCCACACCACTTCACTCTACTCTGAAACAATCTAGTATATGCCACTGCACTAAGTGTCACTACAATCTACACTGCACCACTTTGCAACACTCTACTCTGCACAACTCTACTCGATGCCACTGCACTCTGCGCTTACCATTGCACTCTACACCAATGCACTCTACACCACTTTACTCAAAATAATACTCTATGCAATCCTCTCTGCACCACTGCACTCTATGCCACTATACTCTGCTCTGCAACACTCTACATGATCGCACTAAATGCCACTTCATATCTTCTCTGCACTACTGTACTTTATGCCACTGCTCTCTACGCCACTATACTCTGCACCACTCTTCTCTATGCCACTGCGCTCTACGCCACTTATACAACACTGCAGTGTACGACACTCTACTTTGCAACTTTGAACTCTCTGCTTCTGAACTCTACGCCACACTACTCTATGCCACTGCACTCTCTGCCACTGCATTCTATGCCGCAATACTCTATTCTGCACCAATCTACGCCACTCTACCCCAGTGCACTCTATTCCACTACACCCTATGCTACTCTACTCTGCATCACTCCACTGTAGGCCACTGCACTCTACCCTGCACCACTTCACTCTACTTTACACCACTCCACTCTACTCCACTTCACTCTCCCCCACTGAACTCTACGCTACTCTACTCTGCACCACTGCACTCTAGGCCACTGCACTTTACTCTGGTCCACTCTACTGCACTCTACATCAATTCACTATACACCACTACACTCTATGCCATGCTACTCTGCATCACTCCACTCTATGCCACTGCACTCTACTCCAAATCACTCTAAATTACTCTGCACCATTGCACTCAGTGACACTTCACTTTATGACACTCTACTCTATGCCACTGCACTCTCTGCCACTTCACTCTACTCTGAAACAATGACACTCTATTCTACTCTGTGCCATTCCACTCTACGTCACTGCAATCTACCATGTGCCAATCTACTCCACTCTGTGCCACTCTACTCCACTGCACTCTACGACACTCTATTCCATTGTACTCTACACCACTTTACTCCAAACCAATACACTCTATGCCACTGCACTTTATGCAAATCTGCTCTGCACCACTGCACTGTACGCCACTATACTCTACTCTAAAACACTCTATGCCACTGCATTATACACCAGTCTACTCTAACACGTTGTACTCTACGTCACTGAACTATATGCCAGCAACTCTGTGCTACCCTGCGCCACTGTACTCTATGCCTCTGTGCTCTACGCCACTTTACTTTGCACCACTCTACGTTATGCCACTGAACTCTACACCAATGCACTCTATGCCACTCTACACCACTGCACGCGACGACACTCTACTCTGCACCACTGCACTCCCCGCCGCTGAACTCTACGCCACTCTACTCTGCGTCACTGCACACTATGACACTGCACTCCACTCTACACCACTCTGCACAGATGCACTCTATGCAATGTTCCCTATGCCAGTACACTCTATGCCACTACACAATACGCCATTACACTTTAAGCCAATCCACTCTACTCCAATCCACTCTAATCTACTGTTCACCACTGCACTCTATGCCACTTCACTCTACACCTCTCTACTCTACTCTACTCTCCACCCCTCTACTCTATGCCAATGCACTCTACTGTGCACCACTGAAGTCTTCGCCACTGTACTCTACACCACTCCAGTCTAGTCCGCTCAACTCTACACTGCACCACTTCACTCTACTCCACTCCACTCTAAGCCACTTTACTCTGCAACACTGCACTCTATGCCACTGCACTCTACCCTGAACCACTGCACTCTTCTCTGCATCACTCCACTCTATGCCACTTCACTCTACTCCACTGCACTCTATACCACTGCACTCTATGCCACTCTGTTCCACTATGCGCCATTCCACTCTACGCCACTGCACTCTACACCACTGCAATTTATGCTACGCTTCTCTATGCCACTATACTCTACTCTGCACCACTCTACTCTGTGTTACTGCACTCTACACCACTCCTCTCTAAACCACTGAAATCTACGCCAATGCACTATACACTCTACACCACTTTACTCAAAGCAATGCACTCTTCGTCAACTACTGTACACCACTGCACTCCACACCACCATACTCTACTCTGAAACACTCTGCGCATCTGCAAATTACCCACTGTACATCCTTGAGCACTGCGTCTCTGCAGTTTACGCCACTCTATTCTCCTCTCTACCACTGTACCCTATGCCACTGCTCTCTACACCACTCCACTCTGTACCACTCTACTCTACGCCAATGCACTCTACGACAATGTAATCTACACCACTGCATTCTACGCCACTGCACTCTACAACACTCTGCTCTGCAAGACTGCACTCTCCGCCACTGAACTCTACTCAACTCTACTCTGCACCCCTGCACGCAATGCCACTGCACTCTATGCCACTGCACTCTACTCTGCACCGCCCAACTCAACGCTACTCTAGGCACTCTACGCCAGTGCACTCTACACCACTACACTCGATGCCCCTCTATTCTGCATCACTCCACTTTACGCCACTGCACTCAACGCCACACTAATCTACTCTGCACCACATCACTCCACGCCACTGCAACTCTATTCTACACCTCTGTACTCTACCCTGCACCACTCCACTCTAGCATGTACCACTCCACTCTAAGCCACTTCACTCTACTCTGAAACAATCTACTCTACGCCACTGCAGTCTACACAACAGTACTCTATGTGACTCTACTTCACTCTGCGCCACACCACCCTCTTTCCACTTCACTCTACACCATTGCACTCTACACCACTGGAATCCACGCTGCGCCACTACACTCTACTCTGCACCACTCTACGCCACTGCCCTTTACATCACTCTACTCTACGTCACTGAACTCTATGCCAATGCACTCTACACCACTTTACTCAAAAACAATTCACTCTACGCCACTGCACTCTACATCAATCTACTCTGCACTACTGTACTTGACGCCACTTCACTCTAGGCCACTCCACGATACTACATTCTATGATGCTCTATTCTATTAAACTCTATTCCACTCCACTCCACTCTATGCAACTCTACCCTACAATACACTACTCCACTCTATGCCAATCTACGACACTACTCCACTTGACAACGCTAGATGCAACTCCCTCTACGCCACTCCATGCCACTTTACTCCATTCCATTCCACAACACACTACTACTCCACTCTACGCCACTCCACTCCACTCTATGCCACTCCACTCTATGACACTCTACGCCACTCCACAACAATCTACTTCACTCTATGCAATTCCACTCTACTATACTACTCTAGTCTATGCCACTCCACTCTATGACAATCTACTCCGCTCTACGCCACTCTTATCTACAACACTAAGCTTCACTCTTTGCAACACCCTCTGCTCCACTCCACTCTGCTCTACGCCACTCCATGACACTATGCCATTCCACTCTATGACACTCTACTCCACTCTAGCACTCTACTTCTCTCTATACCACTCAACTCTATGATACTCTGCTCCACTTTACAGCATTCCATTGTAAGACACTCTACTCCCTTCATGATACTCCACAACATTTTAGGCCACTCCACTCCACACCACTCAATTCTACTCTACACCACTCTACGCCACTCCACGCCACTCTACGCCACTCCATAATACTCCACTCTACTCCACAACACTCCACTTTATGACACTTCACTCCACGCCACTTTCCTTTACTTCACTAACATTTACTCATGCTGAACAGCTACCAGGTTCGTGTACAACATGGCTCAAGCATACTGCCAAAGCCAATAGCTTTTGCATAGGAGAGACCTATTGGCTTTGCCATTGCTCGTTTTCACTGGTTTTACTTCGAATGTCCATAGCGCACTTTTTTTTCTGGATGCTTCACATTTGAAATGCGGTGGTTTTCATGAATGGCCCTGGTCCTAACACCTCAGTATTGACACGAAGGAGGGTTTGTCACTTTGCTTGATGGGTCTCAGAATATCGCTTTTCATCTTCCAGGCTTGATTTGGTAACAGTAAGAGGCTCAGGTTCACTATGTCCTTGTTCGAGGCAGCTACTGTTCACTCAGCCAGGGGCCTGTGAGGGGCCAGTGGTGCTGTTCAGTCGTGCCATCTCCTCTTGCATTGTTTTCTCCAGCAGAGTGGACCCAGCCCCCCATGGATGATGGCGCAGAGGCGAGCGGAGGCGCAGGATTGGGTCATAGTTTGGCTGTTTTACTGATGCCGGTGTTGCTCTCAGATTGTTTGCTTGTACACAGGCAGTTGCTAGCACTGGGGTACTGCTATCAGTGCAATGTTTACTATGTGCTTCCTGAGTGTAGTCTTCTAGTGGTTTATTGCTTTATACCCCTGTGTTTGCTGGCTTGCTGGCCCTTATTAAGCGGCGTTTTATGGTAGACTATTTTACGCTCCTTTGCCCAGGTTTTGCTGTACGGCCAGGAGGTTTTACGTGTTTTCCTGTTGTTTTAACTAATGTGAGTTGATGAATATTTGCTGAGTTATTTCTAGTTTTGTTTGTAATGAATTAATAAGAGCAGCTGCTAGCCACCTTTCCCATTCATGTACCCCACAGCCGTTACCCCTCCGGCCCCCCAGTTTTGTCTCTAAATTTTCACAGTGAGCTAAATAAATTGTTTTGTTTTGTTATATCTCTCTGCGTTTTGTGGCTTAGACTCCTTGTCCTGTTGTCTATATGACCAAAAGTAAATTCATGTTGTTTTTGCAGCCTTTCAACTAAAACTCGTAAAGAAAAGTCTTGCGTAACTTTGTGTTTTCAATTCGCCCCAGGCATGTCAGAAGTGTTTGTAGGGCCTAGGTCAAACATTGAATTCCCATTCTCCCCTCTCCGCTCGCACTCCCCTATTATGCTCTTCCTACAAGGATCACCTCAATCTATACAGATGAAAATGTTTTTCTTTTCTTTTTTTGCTGAGAAAGTTGATGTATACCAGGTAGCTCTAGTCTTTGGTGCCATCTAGTGGTGCAGATGGTTTGCTGCCTCAACATGACTGAACCGCTGCTTTTATTATGGTCTGGCTTGACAGCGCTGCTGTCCCGAGACAATTATGTGAGCATCACTAGACTAGAGTGAGGATTGAGCTCACATGCAGGGCGCGAGGAGTCCCTGCTTTGACTGGGCAGACGCTGTGTGCTGCCACAAAAATGTACTTGCCCTCCACACAGCTGTGATTATTTTGTTTATTTATCCTGATACCCGAGGTTGAAGTCGCAGGGGCACACATGACGTTGTAATGCTATTAAAGTGCCATTTATAGTGCTTTTCTCTGCCAGCGGCAGTGATGAAGGGGGGGGGGGGCATTAATTAACCTACATGGATTTTGCAGTCTGGCTTGATAGTGCATTCATAAGCCAGACCATTTGGCGTTGCCATTGCTTGTCTATACTATAAATGTATTTTCTAGCAGGAGCGTCAGGCCCTGGAATGCACAGGGCATGGGGACCAGAGACCTTGCTGCCCTCCCCTTACCACAGCCCGCGTTCTGCCCCTTTCTGACTTCATTCGCTCTTTGCTTCTTACATTAAACTTTGTATAGCAGCACCACGGATAGCAAAAAAGAATAGTATGCATCCTTTTTATAATCCTTGTTAGGTCCTTCATGATGTATCTTGGAAAATGCAGCCACATTTGCTCGTGTGTAGCTATTGTCTGGGCCGTCCCTGGTCACAGCTGCTACCTAAGGTAGATAAGCGAGGTGCACATATATTTTATTTTATTCCAGGAGCTTCCGCTGACAATGAGATGAACATTTCTTTCTATATTGGTGGTGAGTTTTGAAAGTCGAGAGGCTGCTGTCAGTGTCATTTAAAGGATTTTGGGGGCCTTAGGCAAGAAATATTTTGAGGGAGCCTGTTTGGAACAACTTTGAATGTATTACCTTAAAAATTCGAATTATACCTTGGAGGTTGAAATACACAGAGATGAGCCAGACAGAAAATGTACTTTACCCGGGGCCTCTGAGGAGGTGGGGGCCCTGGGCTATTGCCCATTTTGCCCGTGCCTTAAACGTCTCTGGCTGTCATTGGATGCAGAATAGCTGAGCACAGCTAACTGCTGGTGATTTTTCAGACAACGAGAATCGGGCAGGCACCATGCTCACCCTGAGGAAGTAGGGGCGAGAGCTGGCTTCAAGGCACTGCTAGTGGCAGTGATGTATACAGCGCACTAGGTGCCTGAGCGTAGGGGAGGTTGAAGCAGAGGGCGCTCGGTGAGGGGGGTGTGGTGAACAAGAGCTGGGTGGGAGGTTCTAGATTGTTTACTATCAATCTAGCACGCTGATCCTTTTTTAACACCTGAATCAAAACCAGAACCCATCCCCTCTTGGAAGTATCACATTTGAATTGTCTAATTATGTTGGGACTGCATAAGAGGGAGGCTGCGACTATCTTGCCTCCATGCTCAGGTTGAATGCAATTTGTGATGACGAATATGGTTTTTTGAGTGCAGGAACAAACATCTCCATTATTGTTTAACTTCATACAGAAGGGCAAGATCTGTGACTCAAAGGGGAGTCGTCCCAAGCTCCCATGCTCCCATCTTGTGTTCAGCGTTTCTCCACGGATTCACTGCGCGGATGATGGCTGGAACTCAGGTTCCTGAGTAGGGCTTTCCTTGGTTCTAGGCGATGATTGTTAAATTATAAATAGCATCATCACTCGTAGGGCGTCAGAGCTTAGAGGAGTGCAGAAGATGGCGTCCATCTTTGCTGGAATGTAAGCCAACGTTCGGATGCCAACAAACAAACACGGCTCTTAAAGCCTTGTGAACTTTCTCATCTTGCATCTGCCTTCATGACTCCTCATGACCTCCGTAACTATGGGCAACATTGGCAGGGCCACTGGTACAATGGGCAAGCTAGGGGCAGCAGCTCCTACCTCTGGCTACTCCTAATCAACATTGATGGGTTACCCACTCTTACCCCGCACAGTGTTCTTCTTAGTTTGAACTGTTTTGTTGTTTTTATCACTATGGTAAGGGAATGACTTCATAACTAGGGTGCCAACCTCAGTACTTGTTATCATAAACACTTTCCAATCTGGGACTTTTCACCTACAAATCATTGCTGTCAAGTGCATTGAACTCTTTGTTTAAATGTTGTTTTCTGCAGCAGTCAAGCAAAAGCCACAACGTGCTACAGTCTTTTGACATCCTAACCCCACATGAACTGGGTTCTGAAAGATACATACTCTCATACAGCAAAGGCAATACCATTTTTAAGGCCTAGAAGAAACTCAAGAAAATGCTTTTGAACAAATATCATGTGACTCCTATTGCTGTCGGGTACTTTATCACAAGAACAGACAAAACCACCACATCTTCTCTTGTTCACCAAAGACTTTGAAGGATGGCTCCAGAGTGTCTTGCGCAGCATACCTTGACTAAACGAGTCGGAACCACAACCATCAATGACTCTGAGGCAGATGGTTTCTTCATCATTGAATTCATTGAACTTGCAATGCGTGAGTCTTTCGGCAAACTCATCCCTCGTTTCTCCAGCATGCTGCCTCGCTTGGTTGCAGACGTACGTTTCATAGTCGTCGTTCGGCATTGGATTGAACTTGAGTTCTAATGCTGCCTTAATCTGACAGTGACATATTTAATCAGATTGGGATATTTTTTTTATATAGCTTCTTTCACTGCATCACCTGCAAGGTTCTTTAAGTATTTGATGATCTTTTTGTCATCTGCTTCTGCTATCGCGTCAATGAAATCATTGAATTTTTCAAACCAGGCAGTCGATTTGGCACCAATTTTCAGCTTTTTTTGCAGTATCGAATGGAAGAAGAGGTTTCAAGAACATGGTGGCATCATGTGGAACTTCCTGCTATCCAGAGGATCTGGCGATGTTGGCTGCCCATTTGGACCTGCATCTTCTTAAAGCACTATTCGTGTGCTGAAATCTGGGTCATCGCACCTGATCCGAATTTGTGAAGCATCAACTTCTTTAGCAGTGAGTAGCAGTTTTGTCTCCTGTACATGGTCGTCACCCTTCTCAACCTTCTGCATCCGACCTGGTTTTCACTGCCTTTAATAATAATAATAATCATAGTGGCATTTATAGAGCGTGACAGCTACCTCATAGAGAGGTGTCCCGGCGCTAAGCGGAAAATACAGCTGCGAATCAGGTCCAACAGAGAAGCTATCCTTGTCTAAAGAGCCAGGTCTTCAGAATCTTCCTGAACTCAGGTTCTGATTCAACCAGGCGCATGTGGGAGGGTAAGGAGTTACACTGCCTAGCGGTCCTCACTGTGAAGGACCTGCCTCCCATTCAGAACTTATCATAGCAAGGTACACATAGTAGGTGCTGGGAATTGGATCTCAGTGTGCGTTTTTGTTGAAATGGGCATAGCCTACACCTGAGATACCTGGGTTCTTTGCCATGCAGAGCACGAAAGGCCAGGGTCAGGGACTTGAACTCTATTGTTTTTGCTACCGGGAGCCAATTAAGTTGTTTGATATGAGGGGAGAATTGATGACGGAACGACACCCATCAAATTAATCTTGCTGCCGCATTTTGTACCATCTGAAGTCTGTTGATCAGATAAGAAGGTAGCCCTAGGTACAAACTGTTTGCATAGTCCAGCTGAGAGGTCACAGTAGCATGGACTATGACCCTACAACTTTACTCCAGCAATAGGTGGAGGAATTTCTTAGCTTCCTGAAGCAAGATGAAGATATGTGTTGAACTTGGGCCGAAAAGGAAAGGTCCATATCCCATTTGATGCCAAGGTTCCTTGCTGTATTAGCTGGAGTCGGTGGTCAGCCCAATTCTTCTGGCCAACACAGCCCTGCAAACGGGGGGAAGCCTGACCAAAGAACAGGACTTTCGTCTTGTCCGCATTTCATTTTAGGCTTTGTTTATCCAGCTCACGATGTCCTTCAGACACCCCTTGAATCTGGCAAATTAATCAACCAAGTGATCCTTTAGTGACAACACCAACTGGATGTCATCCGCATAGGAGACTGCCCTCACTTCCCAGGAAGCAACAGTGGCGGCTGGTGACATTTGAAAGTGGTGAGGCGTAACATTGTCGTACTGCACTGCGGCGAGTGAGCGTAGCGAGCGAGCTCGAACAACCTATGGGGGGTTTGGGGGGCTTACACCCCCCAAGAAAATTTTGAATAAAGAGTGGACAAACGGTGCATTTTTAAGCAAATTTGAGGAAGCATGAAGGTTAATAAAGCAATTAGTGCTGGGGCTAATAAACAGATCGGTCACTGCACCTCCCCTCCCCTCACTTCACACAGCTTTGCTCTTGTACCTTCACCCAGCTCCACAGAGACCCATGCTCACTATATGTGTACACACACCTTTCTACTGGGGATTGCGAAGTAGACAGACAACTAACAAGCAGACACATCTCAGTCTTGAAACTGTAAAGCAGAGACACCCAAACGGATCTTATAATAGGAATTATAATGCAGACAAATAGTCAGACACTAAGCCCCCTCCCCCTTCCATCTCAAATGTTCAAGCTTGTACCTCTGAAACACCACACTGCTTTCTAAAAGCCGGGAAGTAGTTAGGGGTATGAGGCATTAAAATGTTTAAATAAATACAACCATTACTTTTCCATTAACATATTGCACGTTTTATAAAATGGTGCACTGTTAAACAGTCAATAAAGGTATAACCCCTTAAGTCTGCCTATTTCCTGCCCATTCTCTGCTACAGGGTTATACCAAATCACTCCACAAACACTGGCAAATATGAAACATTATGCGATGCGATTGTATCAGGATCACACCTTGCATCAATGGGGACTGAGATGGTGTTGATGTACAAAGAGGAGAAAAGGGAAAGCAAAGCACTGTGTCCCTTACTCCCATATGCTACGTGAGCCTCCGTGCTTCTGCTGTGACACAAGCACTGCAATTTTGGAGCAGCTGCAATGCCCACAGATGACTGCTTCTATCTTTTCTCTGTATACTCCCCCGTCCCTTCGATCAGAGGCATGGGCTCAGGGGTTTATATCCTTTTACCTCATGCACCTTTGGAGGACAGATTATGCTGTCGTGTTTTTGGGACATCGCTCAAGGAGCCTTATTAGCATGGTTCGTGCGCACAGGTCTCTGTGGTGGGGAAGAGACGTCCACGTGACACAAAGCACAACACTCCTACCAGGAGGAGAGGTCTCTGCGCCGCTGCCCCATGAACACATTCAGGGCTGGATGGAGACGCCAGGTGCTCCTGCCAGAGGAAGGCGAGAGTGCTAACCGGTGCTGCATGTCTCACACATTAATAACTGATAGAAGCAAGGCGTGTCATGTAACTCTAGTCTGCACCGGAATTCATGCTTTACATGCATGTAGACCTTTCACCTAGTGGCACAGATACAAGCATGCTATGGTGGTGTTTTCACATATGGATTTTCGTAAATATCCCATAAAACACTGGATTTTAAAATAAAAACTAATGTGAGGCCTACTTACAAATGAGGGGCATTTCAACATGACACTGAAATCGTTTACACTCAGGGGGAAAGTCTGACACAACGGGCAGGTTTACAACAAAAGACTAACACTGGGTTCTTAAACAGTTGTGGTACAGTGCTGCTAATGCCGTTGAAATAGCACAACTGATGATACCAATTCGCTCAATGACGGAAGAACAGCGTGTGTGAGTACAGGGAACAAAACTGGGAGCAGAAACAGCAACGACGCCTTCAACTTGGTTAAAGGGATTTTTGTCTGAACCTGGTCCAACAGTCACGCTCCAGGGAGCATGCAAGAAGAAATAAAGTGCTATATGGCTATGCTACCAGGTTCAGCAACCTGCTGCCAGTAAAGCAACCCAATAAAAGTCCTGCTAACTAACCCTGCACCTCACCACAGCAAGAGCCCGGCCACCAGAAGCAGTGACCACTGTGCGAGATGCTCTCCGAGCCAGCACCCCAGAGAGAGGCATGAAAGCCCTGATACAGAGACTAACAGTCCGTTGTGTGGCCCACGACCAAAGCTATCAGTCAACAAGTGACAAGATACCGGGTAAAGCACCCCAACAATTCGCCTGCTCCTATGTCAACAGCAAAAGGCCTTAAAGCCATTGTGACCACTGCTACTGGGATTAGCCACAGAGGAGCAAACCCTGCTATCAAACCATCAGCAAGGGATAGCTGTAAAAAGGAACCAAGCGCTCAGAGCCAGGATTAGAAGCACAGGAGTCTGGATTAAATTACGAGCAAACTATAGGAAATCCTGTTACCGTGACCAGCAGCTCCCAGGACGCAGGAAGCTCTGCTACCGGAACCGACTGCCTATATAAACAAACACCAGGTTACAGTGGCAAACTGTGCTCTACTTACACTAAACGTGTTAAATCAATCTCACATATGTTGCTGGCAGCTGTCTTTAGAACCGACATGCACAGCACCCCATGCAGCCTGCGCACGAACCCACGCAGCTACTGTTTCACGATCCCAACCCGTAAAGTGCAGTAAAAGACACAGAAGCGCGAACACAGTCACACTCACACATGTCTCTCCTGTTAAGATTGTGCCCTGGGTGACCCCCGCAAGATGCAGACAGCCCTCAGCAGCTAGTGCACGAATCCACCGAGCTATTTTTCAAAGCTGTACCTTGTCCTGTACACAGAGAGACGATGGTATCGGGCACACCGACCTCCGGCTCTCTTCCACAGGTTCAAACTCCTGCCCTGCAGGATGCGGACACAGTTCTCCACAGTTGGCACATGAGCCCACTCTGCTGTCTGTCATACAAGCACAGCACACAGACCTATAATAACTGCAGGTTACACATGGGTCCCTCCAGCAGGCACACTAACCGGCCCTGCTACTTACCAGGCTCGCCCACCCCCAACTAAAGACACGGATCTCTGCACTCTCTGCAGACCTATCTTAAACCGGGTCGAACACGTACCCTGCACTGCACGTGCGTGCACGCACACACACCTCTGCAGCTGGAGCAAGAACCCCCTGAGCTGCTTGTCGTCCACATTGCCCAGCACTGCAGTTTGCCCCTCCGGTAGAGTTTTCCGCTGCCCGGGTCCCGTCCCGGACATAGTCCATGGGGGGCACGGGAAGGCTCCTCACTGCAGACCCACAGGGGGCCCCCAGCCCCAGGCAGACCCCGTGTACAGACTCAGCATGGCAGGCCCTGTCAGCACCTCGCACTGCTGATTAGCAAGAGAGCTGTACTATCGGAGGAGGGTGAGGGGGGGTTGGGGGCCAGGAACGTTTAAAAATAAATTATAAGAAAAGAAACTTACCGGTCTGCTTGACTGCTCCTCCTGGGCCGGGGTCCCGCGCGCGCTCTTCACAGAACAGGAACAGCCGCGACATCACTGCCAACGAGGAGGTCGCCGGGGGTGGGGGAGGTGGGGGGGGGGTCCCGTTGGCGCCTCTTCTAATGATTGAACAGCACTGGTTGGCAACCCCTCTAAGCCAATACTGACGCTGCTCCAGCAGCGCCAGCATTGGCTTAGAGCAGGGTGACTCACCGCCCGCCTGCCCATTAGGAGACCGAGGTTTGAGCCTTTGCTCAACCCTCGCTCTCCTAAGGGGCATGCGCCAGCCACAGCAGACAGTAGTGCTCATGACTGGGCACGGAGCGAAAATTCGCCTCCTTCACCCAGCATGCGCACTGCTGCCTGCTGTGCACTCTGCGCCACCCCTGGTCTGCTGCATGTCAGTCACTCAGCAGCATGACGTCGGACAGCCCTCCCACTTCAGAATCTGAAGGGGGTGGGCAGTCCGAGTTCATGCTGACTGTGACTGACATTGATTGCGACGCCGAGGGAGCTGCCGGTGCGTGCGGCTTGTGGGGCAACGCCCCAGCGCCCTTAATGGACGCACCGCCACTGGGAAGCAATGAGTGAAAAGTGGCACTAAATAGGTGTTACAGAGCAGAGGGCTTAGGACAGAGCCCTGGGGCACACAGCACCACAGTGGCGTGGGTTCGGATTGATGCAGTTGGAGAAAGACCCTTTGAGAACGGTCTGTAAGGTAGAACTGAAACCAAGAGAGTACTGTCCCCCGCAAGCCCAGCTGTGTGAGTCTGTCCAATAGAATTGGGTGTGCAACCATGTAGAACGCAGTAGACAAATCTAAAACAACCAGCATCACAGATGCCCCAGAATCTACAGTCATTCTTACAGATTCCGCCATCTCCACCAATGCTGTCTCGGTACTGTATCCCAACCGAAAACCGGACTGAGTGTCATGCAAGATGTCATGCGCATCCATGAAATTGGCGAGTTGTTGTTGCACCAGTTATTCCAGCATTTTTGCAGGTGCTGGCAGCTGTGAGATCGGGCGGTAGTTACCGAGCTCAGCATTTGTTTTTTTTTAAAGGGGGTTTTAGGAATGCATGTTTCCAGATATCTGGAACAATGCCAGTGGATATTGAGGTGTTCCAAATGTGATTTAATACTGGGTTAATCATGTGAGACAGAGACCTGAAAAGCTTAGGTGGGCAAGGGTCCACAGGGGAGCCAGACTTACATCGTAGGATTTCTGACAATGATTCCTGCAAATTTATACGGAGAAAGTTTGAGAAAATGCCAATTGGATTAGGAATTCCAGACGGTTGTGGCTTCACCGTCGCCTCTCCAATTGTGAAAGAGGCATACACATTCTGAATTTTCCCCTTGAAGAAGTCAGATCAATTCGTTCACAAGGAATATTTCCCTCAATTGTGGATGGATTGGTAAAGGATTTAACAATTCTGAAAATGTCCCTTCCCGAGTTCTCCGCACTCTCAATACACTTGACAAAGTATTCCCTTCTAGCCGTCTCCATCAATTTGCACAGCTTCTTCAAGGCTTCCTTATAGGCTAGCTTGGCCGCTGGGCTATAATCTTTCCTCCAAAGCCGCTCAAGGCTTTTACACCTACTTTTTTCTGCTTGGAGGTCTGCAAGAACCAGTGGGCAGAAGGAGACTCTCTCGGGGACCTAACAAATCTCATCAGTGCCACTGAGTCAAGGGCGGAAGAGATCCAACAGTTAAGTGCGACAGCATCGTCATAGGGATTGCCAATTATCAGTCGTCCCCTGTCCAGAAGCACTGGGCCCAAGTTGTCAGCCGTTGTCTTTTTCCAGTTCCTTTTAAACACTGTACGTTTGCCTCCACTCTGCGGTGATTTCCCTCGAGTGAATGAGAAGGGGACCAAGAAATTATCCGTCCAGACCATATATTGAGGAGCCTTTAAATCAACAATATGACCTGCTCTATGCGTGGGAGCATTTACGTGCTGTGTAAGGTTAGCTCCATTAAGAGACATTAATAGCTGAGAGGCCTGGGGGCAACTGGGATCATCTGCATGAAATCACCTAAAGCTGTAAAATTGGCATATTGCACTTATTTCTGTGCAATAAGATTACATAGTTCGGGGGTGAAAATGTTTGACCAATCAGGTGGTCTATAAATCAACAGCCCTGCAAAGGAGAGTGTTGGAGAAATCTTTATACAGAAATGTAAGCCCTCCATATTGCCTAATTTGCTTAAGTCCGTTGTGGAAGTCTCCCAAGATTCTTTCAATATAATAGCCACCTCACCCCCTCTTTTATCACAGCTCCTATTGGCGCAAATTATTCAGAAACCTGGGGGGATGGCAAGGGTCAGGACCAGCATAGATTACCCCTTCAACCAAGTTTCTGTCAGGAACATCACATCCCAGGTGTTATCCATCAGAGATAACCTTATATCTTCAGCTTGTTTGGGGAGCGATCTAAAATTAATCGAGCAGGCTCTTACCCCATCATCTGACACCCCCTAAGAACTGGGGAACCTCCCCCATAGTGAAATTGCATTCCTTACAATGGTTAGGGAGGCCAATGTTCTCTAAGTTAGCACTTGGACACTGGCTTCTCCTTAAAGCCAAGATGGTATCTCAAGGCCAGGTGATGCACTTACCGCTACCAATTTCTGCAGTGTGGCTGGCGCTGGCTGTGATCTGGACACGGACGGGCGCAGATGAGCTTGCCTTTGGCACATCCACTGCGTGTGTCCACTGCACACCGGCGTAACAGTGTGCATTAAGTAAGCACCCGGGAGCAGTTCACAAAAGCTTTAGTGTTTCTTGGCACCGGATAATTCTGCTTTTGGTGCGCTTTTGCACCTGGCTGTTGCAGCCCTCTGTGCTTCTCTGTACCTGGTTGTCTCTGCTTTTAGCGCTATCGCACTGTATATATGTTGACTCTGTGTGACGTTGCGGTGCAGTACCTCTTCTGTTGACCTTCGCCTTCTTTGAAAGCCTTGCACCGGCTTGAGTGGCGCTTTGACTCCACATACACCAAACATCGACTGCTTCACTTTGACTGAGGCACATATGGCACACACAAGCAGTTTGATGGACCTCAGCAAACTCTCAGTAAGGGCACTCTTGTTTCTTTGGGTTGCAGATCCCCTGTCTCATTGCCAGTTGTAAGGTCCTCCACAGCCCGGTGGCATGCAAATGACTGTGCCACACATGGAGCTCTGTAGTGCACGTCTTTATTCCTCAGAGTGCAATCGTTAACTGTATGCAATGCGGCATGAACTTTATTAAGTCCATCAGGGACCATAAGGGCCTGCTATTGATACTTACAAGACACTACAGTGGCTGTCTCATTCCATTTTATCCAACACAATGTTCCAGTCTTGTGCTATTGTGTGATAGCGTAAAACATCCTCAATGATGTAGTATTATTCATTTATTTATTGGTGATTTATTAGCCAACAAATGTCACCTGTAGACTTCACTTTATTGCCAAACAACAGAAGTTCATCGTACAAATTTGTCATTGGGGGATTGCATCTTTTGCTAGATTAGCTATTGTGATTTCTTTTTTAAATCTTTGATAATTCAGTCATTTTCTTCCTTGCCTCTCTCAACAATTTATTGTAGCAAGCTTCTATCGACAGATTAATGCTATCTAGTAGCCCATCTAGTGGTTGTTTCACTTTGTTTTGTCCTTCTACAACCCAGATTTCCCCCATTTGCATTCTAAACCAGTACTGTGTCCTTTCAGGAGATCCAGATCTGTGTTGAGGCACTTATTTGCAGCACTGAGGAAACATTCGAGTTTTCTTTCAAATATTGGGACCACAACATCAAGGGTTCCTATGCGGTCTTTGTGGAAATTGTTAACTTTGATGAGACAGATTTTCCTGGTTGTAAGAAATATACGGCACTGCTGCAAAGTGTGAAGAAGATCCCACTTAATAGACTTTTTAGGGTTTTGGACAACATAGCTTCAGGAGATGGGTGGAGAGTGTTCTTCAGTTCTCCCCTCCTCAGGTTTTTCAATTTGGCTGGTTATCAGTAAGTGGTCCGACCAGAAATGAGAGGTGATGGTTATGCC
Organism: Triturus cristatus; assembly: GCF_964204655.1. Lineage (NCBI taxonomy): Eukaryota > Metazoa > Chordata > Amphibia > Caudata > Salamandridae > Triturus > Triturus cristatus. Next base: position 831,630,760 of record NC_140584.1, on the reverse strand, counting down.
CCCGAGCTCCAGACCGATATGGAGGGAAAAAGTTCTAGGGCCAGATTTACTAACGGTTCACATAATGCAACGCATCAAGGAAACTCGCTGCGGTCCGTTGCGTCAAACATGGCAGCACAAATCACCCTGTGTGTGACTTAGTAGATATAACTTAAGGACTTACCTTGCCTCGACTTGCGTGACACAACAACATCACAATTCCTTCGTAAATCTGGGTCCTAGTGCATGGCCTAATAATTGTGCATGTCCTTAAACCAGTTGTTCAAGCATTGAGTCTATTAGTGACAAGGGGCTTTATTTAGAGTTTGCGGGGTGGGATACTCTCTCACGAACCAGATAGATTTCCGGGCTGCTGTATTACAAGTTCCATCGGCTATAATACATTTGGAATACGGCGGGAAGGATATCCACCAATTTGTGACAAAGTATCCAGTTGACCAAACTCTAAATAAAGTCAAGGGTCTTGAGCATGTTTTTCAATAGGCCATCAGTTAATAAATTAAAGTCTTCTGAAACTAGGAGTCTCTTTCGGCATCTAACACATATATAAGATGCTGTTTATAAATGTATCCAAGAATTTGAATAGTAGATTAGAGGATGGTAAATGAGTATCATGGTGAACTAAGTATTACTACACATCATGCATTTTGGGGCTAGGATTTCAACAGTAGTTGCTTCTTCTTGTGGATTGTTGACCTGTTCTCAGGCCAGGCCACTCGCCCCACCGCTCCAGCGTTCCCTGCTGGTGCTGTGTCCTCTGTCTGCTGCCCCTCGCTGCTGCTGGGAGTTCGAGGCCCTCCTCCACCCGCAGGCTCCCGCCTGCGCCTCATCCCTGGTGGCCCAGTGGTGGGCTGTAAGTATTCGGTCTGATCTGCTGCCTGTTTCCTGTATTTGTATTGTATTTGTTGCCTGTTTTCTCTGTGCGCTGCTTTAGTCACTGTTGCCTGTATTTGTTGCCTGTTTTTCTGTGCGCTGCTTAAATAACTGTTGCCTGTGTTTTTGTTGCCTGTTTCCTTTCTGCTGTGCCTCAAGTTCTTCGCCGCCCCGCTCCCTGCACTCCCCGCATTCCTTTCCCGCCGCTGCGTCCCCTGCGGCCCCGCCCCCCTCCTCTCCCATTCGCTTCCCGCCATCCGCCTCCCAGTTGCCCCTCCCTCCCTCCACCCCTTCTTAATGCAAGACGCTGCGCGGCCGGAGGCGCACCAGAGTCAAGCCCGTCTGCGCCCGTCCGCGCCTGGACAGCGCCCCGCACCAGAACCCCTGGACCTCGCGCACCCCACCGCACCATACCCAGCCTCAGCTACGATGCCGACTCCCTCCACGCCTCAACACCGGCCGAGACCAACGCTACAACCAGGCCGCCACGAAACGCACCCATGGACCCTTTTCCTGCCACAGCTGCAGCTTCACCTGCGGCAGAACCACCAAACTATCAAGGACCAGACCCAACCACCTCCGCTGCATACTCCTCAGCACCCGCTCTGCACGCAGACACGCCATCGAGCTCTGGGACCTGCTCGATGCCACTGCCCCGGATGTAGCCTTCCTGACCGAGACGTGGTGGAATGACTCCTCTGCACCAGACATCGCCATTGCCATCCCAGACGGCTTCAAGATCACCCGCAGGGACCACGCCAGCAGCATCGGAGGAGGAATTGCCATCGTCCACAAGTCCACCCTCAAGGTCACCACCCACGCAGACGACACCCTCAACACCGCCGAACACCTGCACTTCCGGATCCACACCGACCCCAACACCACCCTCAGAGGAACGCTCGTCTACAGACCCCCCGGACCCCAGGCCCAGTTCAGCGACTCCATCGCCGACCTCGCCAGCACCCACGCACTCGCCTCCATGGACTACATACTCCTCGGGGACCTGAACTTCCACCTCGAGAACAACAACGTCAACTCCACCACGCTGATCGGCAACCTCGGCAACCTCGGCCTCAGACAACTCGTCACTGCACCCACCCACGCCGCCGGCCACACGCTGGACGCCGTCTTCTCCACAAGCACCCACGTCGCCTTCAACCACACCACGAACCCCACTGGACCGACCACCGCTGCATTCACTTCAACTTCAAAAAACCAACCACGCACCACCGCACCCAACAGCTGCCTCGCCGCGGCTGGAGCAAAGTCACCGAAGACCAGCTGCTCACCACCCTCTCCCAGAACCCACCCACCGACCCCACCAACCCAGACGCCGCAGCCCGCAACCTCAGACAGTGGATCGACGACTGTGCCAACACCCTCGCCCCACTGAAGAAACCCTCCAACAGCCACACCAGTAAGAGTCCCACCTGGTTCACCGACGAGCTCCTGGCCTCCAAGCGCGCATGCCGGAAACTGGAGAAGAAATGGCTCCACGAACGTACACCGGACAACCACGCAGCCCACAAGGACGCCACCCGCAGACACCACCACCTCATCAGAACAGTCAAGAGGTCCTCCTTCAAAGACCGCCTGGATAACAACGCGCACGACAGCAAAGAGCTCCTCCGCATTGTTAAGGAACTCTCCAACCCCAGTGCCAACACCAACGACATCCCACCCTCACAGGAACTGTGCGACTCACTGGCCATCTTCTTCCACCGCAAGATCGCTGACATCCATGACAGTTTCAACACCACGACTGACCCGACCATGCCAGACTCCACCTCTCCTCCGAACACCAACAACGCCAACCGCCTTACCTCCTGGTCCAACGTCAGCAACGACGAGACACGCAAGGCCATGAACTCCATCCACTCAGGATCTCCGACAGACCCGTGCCCACACCACATATTCAACAAGGCAGACGCAGCCATCGCCCCCCAACTACAGAAGGTCATCAACATCTCCTTCAAAACAGCGACATTCTGGAAAGCTGGAAGCACGCCGAAATCAACGCCCTCCTCAAGAAGCCCAAGGCGGTCCCCAAGGACCTCAAGAACTTCCGGCCCATCTCCCTGCTCCCGTTCCCAGCGAAGGTCATCGAGAAAATCGTCAACATGCAACTGACCCGCCACCTCGAAGACAACAACATCCTGGACCCGTCCCAATCCGGATTCAGACTAAACCACAGCACCGAGACTGCCCTCATCGCCGCCACAGACGACATCAGGCGCCAATTAGACAACGGCGAAACATCAGCCCTCATCCTCCTGGACCTCTAGGCCACCTTCGACACGGTCTGCCATCGCACTCTAATAACACTCCTCCAAGAAGCTGGTATCAAAGAGAAGGCCCTCGACTGGACCACATCCTTCCTCTCCGGCAGATCCCAGAGTGTCCGCCTTCCATCCTTCCGATCCGAAGCCACCAACATCATCTGCGGCGTCCCCCAGGGCTCCTCCCTCAGACCAACGCTGTTCAACATCTACATGGCCCCCCTCGCACAAGTGGCCCGCCACCACAACCTCAATATCATCTCCTACGCCGACGACACTCAGCTCATCCTCTCCCTCACCAAGGACCCACGCACCGCCAAAACCAACATCCATGACGGAATGAAGGCCATCGCCAACTGGATGAGGAGCAGCCGGCTGAAACTGAACTCGGACAAGACGGAGGTCCTCATCCTCGGACCCAACCCCTCGGCCTGGGACGACTCCTGGTGGCCGACCACTCTGGGGACAGCACCGACACCCACTGACCACGCACGCAATCTAGGATTTATCCTCGACTCCTCCCTCTCCATGTCCAAACAGGTCAACGCCATCTCCTCCTCCTGCTACAACACCCTCCGCACGCTTCGCAGGATCTACAAGTGGATCCCGACCGAAACAAGAAGAACGGTGACACAGGCCCTCGTCAGCAGCAGGCTGGACTACGGCAACGCACTCTACGCCGGAATCCCAGGCAAACACCTACGACGACTACAGCGCATCCAAAATGCCTCCGCCCGACTGATTGTCAACGCCACCCGCCGCAGCCACATCACCCCCACCTGACTAACCTACACTGGCTCCCCGTCGACAAGAGGATCACCTTCAAACTCCTCACCCACGCACACAAAGCACTCCACGACACCGGACCAGCCTACCTGAACAGCAGACTCAGCTTCCACACCCCCACCCGCCAGCTCCGCTCCGCCAGCCTCGCCTCGCCGCCGTCCCCCGCATCCAACGAACAACCTCCAGCACCAGATCCTTCTCCTACCTCGCCGCCAAGACCTAGAACACCCTACCTACCCACCTACGGCAGACCGAAGACCTACTCGCCTTCAGAAGACTCCTCAAGACCTGGCTCTTCGAGCAGTAGCAAAACTCCCCCCCCCCCACCTCTCAGCGCCTTGAGACCCTCACGGGTGAGTAGCGCGCTTTACAAATACTATGAGTGATTGATTGATTGTGGGCAGAGTAGCCGAAATGGGTGTGCCAAAGCTATTCTACGGCATGTGCTATTCTTGGAAAGAATCCTATGTTGTCTAGTATAGTGGTATCATTGTCAGCAAGCCAGGTTAGAAACAGTCCCAGGAGCTTGTTGGTGTAAAATATATTGCCTGTATATTTTGCCATAGGCTGGACATAGGTCAGGCCTATTTAGAGGCCTTTTTGTTTTCCCGAAAGCAGACCCATGGTGACTCTCCATGTTGTCTAAAACCATGTTGCACTTTCAGGTTGTGGTATTTATTGCTGTCTTTTGGGTTTAATGGGGTCTTCCAATAAGGTTTGCTACACTTAATCAGGTACACTAGGTCAAGCTTAACTGATGTTAGTTGAATTCATGTCATAGGTCTATAGTTGGTGAGCTTCCACCAATAGTGGTTGTTGTTTTGTTGGGAACTCAGACCTGTGTTTGATTAATATTGAGATGTTGTAGGTTTGGTGGTGTTGTTTCCATGGTTTGTAACCTGTGAAGTCACATGAGAAAATCTCCAGATCTTGGTCAATAACTTGTATTCTACCTATGCCATTGTTATAATACCTATAGAATATGTTATGTTTCCCATCAATAGCCTGATTGCTTTGAGCGAACTCCTTCCTGAATACCTATGCAGCTCATAGTCAAGATAAACATATGGGTCCTGGCTCATGGCTGCAAGAGCAAAAGACAGTGAAGATCGATAAGCTGCTGATATGGAAGCTGGAGTAGTCCATAGTGAATCAGGATTGAACATGAAAAGTAAGCAGAAGTGATGTCACCGAAGAAAAGGAAATTGTGTTTCCGATGCAGATTCTCCTTCCTGCACGAAGGTAAAGGTACCGCGATTGGCTAAATATACAAAGGCTGCCAGAAAGAAAACCATTTTATAACAGTTTGCATAGTGAAAGAGAAACCAACTGCAGCACGTCGAGAAGAGAAAATTCATGCCAGAAAGTTCCAGAAACCATCTAGCCATGCCCACAAGACCAAACAGCAACACCACTTGAGGCAAGTGGAAACTAAAAGAGGTCGACCATCATCAAATTAATCTTCCAAATGTTCTTCAATGTCATTGTCGAGCCACAGTGAAGAAGATGGCTGTGCGATGATGATGTTGACTAGTGAACGACGTGAACACGTGGATTTGGCTTCCTGCAGTGAGTCCAAGTGAGATCACCACGTGAAACAACCACATTCATTTGGACCTTGCCCCAAGATCACACTAAAGGCTAATGGTTGTCCCATACCTTTTATCATCGACAGTGGTGCATTGATAAACATCATTCTGGCAGAGAAGTACAATGAACTGTCTCCGGTGCCCCGTCTCACACCTTTGAAGACAAAAGCACAAAACAAACTCTGAGTAAAGGTGCACACATTCTGTTCCTCACTCTTTCAGAAGTAGTGGCTCCTGCACACTAGTGAGGAAATATCTCTCCTTCCACTTCTCAGGCAGAGACACCTCATCCCTCCCTCAATGTTCGTATAGTTCCTAGAATTTCCTTCCTCCTTCTTGGGGTGATGGCTAAGTAAGAAACATGGTAGCAAAATGACAGAGGATTTTTCACCCCCAAGCACTAAAACTTTCTTTCTTGTAGCCCGACTGTCTACGTGAAAAGATGAGGCATGTTCCAGTCTATCGTGCATTTTGTTTCCATCACTCATCTACACAGAAAGTGACATCATTGGATTTCCCATCATCCACCTGAACAAGAAGTGACATCACTGAATTGCACATCATTCATCTGCACAGGAAGTGACATCACTGGTTTCTTGCCAAAACTGTCTTTAAATGAAGAAGCCAAGCAAGAGTATTCTATGTCAGGACCGGAGGCTCCAATTAGGATTCTCAAGCTTATTGCAAATTTTCAGCAGCCCATCAAAAGAGTTCAAGCACAAAACTAAATTTCCCATGAAACCAACCAACAATCAGGCCACACAATCCTCTATGATAGTTCAAGGCAAGACCAACCCTTTGATCTTCTTTGCTGCTGCAACCTGAGATAAGTCATGCTAATTTCCTTGCTTATGACTTACATAGAAAATGCCTATGTGGCTATATTTTATGATAAATTTCACATAATATGACAATTTTGTCTGCACTAGCACTTCTTTACTCTCAATAAGCGCCAAACCATATCCTCATTCCGTTGCCCTTCCATGCATTTGTGCTGAGACATGCTGGTCCACGCCATTGCAAAGTCAAGGATCATTTGTAACAACCATGCAACCCTTGAAGATGACATTGAAAGCGCTTATTCATGTTCTTTATCAAGTGCATGTTTACTCAGTTTTAGTTCTGCTGCTGACATGGGTCTGATCTCCATTAACTATCACACAAATGCACATGCAGACATAGTAAGTCAGTTACCATCATTGTTTCATGGACTAGGGAAGCTGAAGACCATGAAAGTGCAACATATGTCCTGTTGCTCAACCACATTGTCGAATTGCTTTTCACTTGCAGGATGCTGGTGAGAAAGAACTGGAAACTCTGTTAAAGCACGATATCATTGAACACTCTACTGGTCTGATACCATTGACTTCACCCATAGTGGTAGTGCCCAAAAAGGACAGTGGAAGTGCTGTTCGCATTTGTGTCAACATGCGGCAAGCTAACAAGGAGACAGAGAGAACAACATCCAGTTGTGCACATTGTAGACATGATTACACTGCTGAATGGGGCCAATAGTCTTTTCTCCCCTTGATCTGAACAAGGGATATCATCAACTCGAACTAGAGGAAAATTGCAGGTACCTTACCATCTTTTTGACCCAAATGGTTTGTTCAGATACAAAAACCTACTCACCAGATGATCCTTGCCCAGCACAGTAGACACGACAATGCTCAAAGACACATTGTGACTTATGCAAGCAGGAGTCCGCTGCTCATTCCCAACATGAGAAAGAAAGTCTAGCTGTAGTGTAGGCTTGTGAACACTTCCATGTGTTTCTGTGCGGAAAGTACTTCACCCTTGTCACTGACCACCATGTATTGCTCATCCTTTTTGGGAACCCAAAACCCAAGATGCCTACGCTCATCGAGAGATGGGGGGTGTGGCTGCAAGAGTATGATTACACTATTGTGCATAGGCCAGGGAAAGATAAAAATCCCCCTGACTACTTTTCACGAGTGCCAGTGCTGTGTCCCACTACAATGTCTAAAATGACTGAGCCCTATGTTAACTTCATAGTCAAGTCAAGCATGCCTGCAGCTATTTGGGTGGAACACATTCTTGCTGCTTCAAGTACAGATGTAGATATGCTTATTCTCAAAGAAATTATTGCCCACCAATCCTGGAAGAAACATACTCAACCTCTTATGGATGACTTTGAATATCAGAAATTCAAAATGTGAGAGAAGAACTCTCTGTCACTCAAGAAGGCATTATAGTAAGAGGTTCTAGAACTGCTACTATTATTGTCCCCAACGTTTGCTCATTGTAGTGAGAATCTTCTATTGGAAGTCTTGGCCTTTCTCTGCCCTCATAACAGTGAGAGTTTAATGCATTGCTTACCTGCATTAATCTTCATCTTTAATCAAGAGCTAAAAGATTACTATGGATGCTTTTTGCCATTGTGGCTTTTTTCTGCTAACTGGGACTCTCTTAAGGAGATACTTACACCTTTAATATGTACTATTAAGTGCTGGCTGACACTATGTTTACTAGGAGCAGTGGCCATTTCTTCAGGCAATGAAGAAGGAAACTTTATAGCTCTCAACGCTGAGTGGCACTCCTAGGTATGTAGGACTGCTTGGTGCTATAGTGTATATTCTTGGGCACATATCCTAGTTGCATGTGTTTAGTATAGCATACAATGTTTCAGAATGCATACATCACTCCTAGTCCCTCCGTTTGTGGCCCGAGAAAACACCAATTGTCTATCTTCCCAAAGAAACACGCTCACAAGCTGGCTGGGTGTCAAGTTCGTAAAGATTATTCACAATGCCCGTTTAACAGCAGAACAAAATGAAAGGAAGACAATCACATGTCTGTGGTAAGCTGGGCACAATAAAAACTCTGAGTAAAGGTGCACACATTCTGTTCCTCACTCTTTCAGCATTAGTGGCTTATGCACACTAGTGAGGGAATATTTCTCTTTTCACCTCTTCTCAGGCAGAGGCACCTCATCCCTCCCTAATTGTTCATATAGTTCCCAGAATTTCCGTACTCCTTCTTGGGGTGGTGACTAAGTAAATAACATGGTAGCAACATGTCGGAGGATTTTTCACCCTCAAATCCTCAAACTTTCTTTCTTGTAGCCCGACTGTCTACGTGAACTATATGAGGCACTCTCCAGTCCCTCATTCATTTTGTTTCCATCACTCATCCACACAGAAAGTGACATCATTGGATTTCCCATCATCCACTTGCACAGGAAGTGACATCACTGAATTTCTCATCATTGATTTGCACAGGAAGGGACATCACTGGTTTTTTGCCAAAACCCTCTTTAAATGAAGAAGCCAAGCAAGAGGATTCTATGCCAGGACCGAAGGCTCCAATTATGCTTCTCAATCTTTACTGCAAAATTTCAGCAATCCATCAAAAGAGTTAAAACAAAAAAATACATTTCCCATGAAACCAATCAACAATCAGGGCACACAATCCCCTATATTTGTTCACGGCAAGGCCAATTCTTTGATCTTCTTTGCTGCTACAGCCTATGATAAGTCATACTAATTTCCTTGGTTATGACTTGCGTAAAAAATATCTCTGTGGCTTTATTTCATGATATATTTCACAGACTATCACTATTTTGTCTTCGCTAGCGCTTGCCCTTCTTCGCATTTGTGCTGAGACATGCTGGTCGTGAACCACTCTCTCTCTTCAGAGCAGCTGATATCCTCTTTTTATTTCTATTACGACGGTCGCGAGTAAACCAGCTGGAGCTTCCCTCATTTGGTGCCGCACTTTTTGCTGGATGACACCGCCTGCTCATGCCTAAATATAATTCAAGCTGTTTGCCTGATACTCCCTAATAGTGCAGATACCACATGCTGACCAGCCCTGGGCCTAGAGGGTGACTTGATTTGTTTGCCCAGATAATCTACTATCTCCAGCTTTGCTCCTCCTGGCAGAGTCCAATAGGGCTGTATAATTTTGGGAATACAGAGTTACCTTGAGGATCTGGGAAGCGGGCCCAGCTGTGGCCTCACTCTGGCATATGCCTGTGTATTGGTTTGGGGCGGCTCCCCCTGATTGTACTTGGTATATCCCCCGCTCTCCTAACCCCTCATATACTTGGGGTGTATTATTAATCTACTGATTTATAATACCTTCCACCTCAGCTATGATCAATCAGACTCATCATCGGCTGACAACTACAAGCCCTATAACGGAGAGGAGTTATACGTGGGGGAAGAACTAGCTGAGGCTCTGCACAGTTCTGTTCAACATTCAGCTAATAAGTAGCCCGTCTTAGCCCTGTAACCTTTTACTAGAAAACTGCGCAAAATTGCTGAATGTACTCCTATCATCCCTCCCCCAATTCCTGCGGAAATCCTTGTCCCTACACCTGGGGGGAGTTACCATGGAGGGATATGAGTAAATGGCCCCACTCTGCTACCCTAGCCAAATAGTCTAAATCCTGCATGATGGACCATGAAGACAGTGCTACCCATGAATCTGAGCCCTTGCCGCCCTCGGCTCCCATATCTAACCTCCACTATGACATTTTGGACTCATCTGACCCTTTGGGTTCTACCCTGTCTTTTGCTGATCCGCCTCCAAACAAACATAGATCAGACTATTTTCGTCCCCTCCTCCAAGACTCCCTGCTAAGCAACCTCTTGTCATTTGGCCCAGATTAATTTATCCATGCAGACTACATGCAATCGAAGCCTTGCAAAGGTTTCAACAAATTTGTGAGAGCCAAATGACGTGTTTAGGGTCCTCCTCAAACGTTGGAAAGCAAAGTTGCCAAAACCACTAATAAAAAAAACTCCTTTTCCTTAACACACATTCACTGACTCATACCATTCATTCAATATGACTTCTGATTGACAGGTAAAACCTTTTAAAAATTATAATACAATATATCCAGTACTGAATTATGCTTGATTAAAAAAGATTTGATTGTATTATTTCACAATATTAAAATCCCTAGTACATATCTAGACATCAAAATACAACAATTTCATTTCAATCTGAATCACTTCTTCTGATAATTCTGAACAATAGTTCTAGACATTCACTGATAATTAAAACCAATAATAAAAAAGACTCAAATATTCAATGTCAAATCGCATCCAAATAAAACTATAGCTCGAGTTGTTGACACGGCGTTTCAGTGGTTTTCTTTGTTTTCTCACCCTTCTTCAAGCCAAAGAATTATAATACAAAATATGAAATTATCTACAAAATAAATAAAAGACAATATGTATAAATATTGTCTTTTATTTAAACATATGGATTTATCCAAAAAATAAATAAAAGACAATATACATACATATTCAATCCAGTTTTTTGGATTGAATATGTATAAATATTGCCTTTTATTTATTGTTTAGAAAAAGCCATATTTTTTTATTATAATTGTTTGTCCTGAAGAAGGTTTAAAGAACAAATAAAACCAACGAAACGCTGCGGTGACAACTTGAGTTATAGTTTTATTTGGATGAGATTTGACATTGAATGTTTGAGTCTTTTAATTATTGATTTTAATTATCTGCGAATGTTTAGTACTGTTGTTCAGAATTATCAGAGCGGGTTTATGTGTAATGAATTTAACTTTTTTACATAAAACTGGGGTTGGTGTTTCGTGACATCATGTACATGTTAATTGGGGAGAAAGGTTTTACCTCTCTATCAGAAGTCATACTGGATGGATGGTATGAGTCAGTGAATGTGTGTCAAGGAAAGGGAGTTTTTCTATTGGTGAATTCACTTTGAGACACTGTCCTTTTCTTACTAACAGAGCACCTCTTCCATTTTTGCATAGTTGCTGAAACTCCTGTGGTGAACCAAAACATGAATACCTTTCTGAAAGTTTTCTAATGGTCTTAATAACGGTATATATAGACAGGGCCTGAAAGTCCTGCCAAGACTGCCTTTTGGACATTTGGGGTTCTCTTGCAAAAACCCCCAAAATGGTGGTGGATGCAAGGGACTCAAGCAATCCTATTGATTCTGGCATCTTTGCGAGATGAGCCCAGCTTGCCCTTTGCCAGCTGAGCAATGCAAACTGTGCAATGTCTACAGACGGAGGAAGTCCATCTTAATGAGAATAGATCTGAAACTGGGAGAACTAGCTTCCGTGAGGCCGGTCCCATTGCCAATGGTTATGTATTTGAAGATCTTTTTGTTATAGATTTGGGGAAGTTTGTCTGCACTTTCACTGCCCTCAACAAAGCTCAATCCTCCATGAGAAAAGCCTTTCAGATTGGCCTTTTTGCCTGGGCCCAGGCACTATAGGGGTTAATCTCCATTGCCGAGCCTTCATTTAGGGCCCCGAAACGTGCTTTTTGTGGCTGTCGACATTCAGTCTGGCAAGGCTCAAGCAGAAGTACCCTTCTTTCAAGCAAGATCTTACTACCAAAGAGGCAGGTATGGCAGAGGCAGATCATGAACTGGCAAATATGGGGGTACCAAATGTCCATTGCTGGAAAGATTAATTTCTCCTTTGAAGGTTTTCTTTGTGGTTGTATCAAACTGTTGTTAAACACAAATGGGGCCGTTCCAGGTATTGTGACCTAAGGTGTTCAAGGTTCAGTTGTGAGTGTGGACATCTCACAAAAAGTGAAGGACTGGCCTCACACACCACCTGGTGTCATGCTTCATCATCGGCCGTCCTCGCCATCTAAAAACTTGGTTTGATAGAGGGCGGGCATTCACCTGATGACAGGGATGCACTTCTAAACTAAGTGGGGGCCCCAAAGTGAGTGAGTGAAATTTAAAAACCATTACAGTTGCCAAATTAAATTTGTAATGGAGTGGGTAACTGTATGGTATTAAAAAATGGTGGACGGTGATGTGGGGAACCTATTACCACCTCACCGTATTCGGTCGGGTCAACATGTTTCTGCCTAGTGTCTAACAACGGTACATTATAAGTGAAACAGTGGTTCTGCCACTCTTAAAAATCAAAGGAACTTTTGTAAATTATGTCTCTTCAAATAAATGAGAGCAATCAACAAATGAGAAAAAAGGAGGGCCTTTTGTCCAAACCACAAAACGCAATACTCATAACTTATGTCCAACGATATTTTATCTGTTTTAAGAAGAATAGTGTATGTTTATCACATTACATATATTTACATACACACAGAATCTCTCTTTTGACTTACATTTAAGACTACAAAGTGCACATACATTGAAATATTTAAATGGCACAAAAACGTTCCACTGAATACATAAACATACATTTCATAGAAAAATTATATTTGAACACAGTGCAAATAGAAAGGAAAAGGAATATCAGCCCAGTTTGAGATTACTCTAATAATTAATTTGGCATCCTGGGTGATCATCTACACTTGTCATTAAAGCGTCGACGTATCAACCCCCGAACGAACGCGATAATTAAACCGTCGTGATGGGGTTTTCTTCGGGACTAGCTGCAAAAATCTGTGTGTTGCCTATTTAGGGAAAACAAATTGAGGTGGGCGTTTTAGATACATTACATGGTTTGGATAGCAATTGTAAGAAGTGGAGAGACAAAATGTCCCTGCTCACCTTTATGGGATTTTTGAAGGGCACTGCAATCCTACTCATGTGCCATATATATTCTTCACGGGTAATTTAGTTAAAGCATTCCTGTGTAATATTAAAGAAAAAGGGGATTGGCTGTAGTTAGGCCAATTAAAAATGACTGATAATGTGTACAGATGACTGCTGTAAAAGAAATGACAACCACTAACCTCCGGCGTCAAGCGCACAGGGCTCCAAGTGGATTTGAGTAGAAGGCTCACGGGGGATTCACTTCGCCTCCCCAGGCCTTTTTACTTCATTGCAAAGGCTCCAAAACCGCCTTTTGAACTGTGGAGTACAAAGGGATAATTAGAAATGAACGGTGCGTTCGTAATTCAAAGAGCATCCCTTAATGCCACCGAATCAAGAACCTAATGCTTTTCCTCTTACCTAAAGAAAGATTGATTCCGATGACAGGAAGGAATCAATCTTTCTTTAGGTAAGAGGAAAAGCGTTAGGTTCTTGATACAGGGGTATCAGATAGAGGTTTATGGGTCCCCCATCCAGCAGGCTCGTTCTACACAGCTGTCTCTTTCCCATCCAGAAAAACCCGCTATAGACTGGGAAATCTAGGACCTACTGCACAAAGGGGCCATTCTTCCCTCTTCCGCTCACCCAAAGTGTTTTTGCAGCACAATCTTTTTGGTTCCTATTCAAGAAGGTGGTTTCAGATTAGTGCTGAACTTAAAAGAATTAAATGGCTGGGTTCTCTATACTCAACTATACAGAGTATTGGCCCATAATCAGTAAGGCTAGGCCAATATTATAAAGCTCACAACAACATGCTTGCCAATACTGATGCTTAATCACACATCGTTCCATGCAATCACACGTGACACTCAACGTGTCCAAAGAAAGTTTTCTTTGTTTTAATTTATTTCATTTCATTAAGTTAAGGCTTCAAAATGAGAACTCAATTTTTGAGAATTCCAATGGTTTCACGAAAACATTAAACAAATATGACATAAACCACACTTTTTTTGGCACATACATGACATGTATTACATATATTCTACTATGAACTTATTGAACAACACAAAACATGACATAGACAACAAATCCAACATTTTAAAGGTGAACAAGCTCAAGTTCAACATTTTACAAAAAAGTGAACCTAACAGAAAGAAAGGAAAGCCCTAGTTGGTTGCAAATTTCTTTAAGAAAAACAACCTTGGTCTGGGCAGTGACTAAACAGTGTTCTATTCAGGGTACCCATATGATTTCAATAGTCTTTTCACAAAATTTCTTTAAAAAAATGAGAAGAAGGGTTAGCTTGATAGTGTACTTTCACACACGTGTGTGGTCATATAGTGGTCAACACGTTTCAAACCAAAAATTTGCTTCGATGGCGTTCACCTCAGGGCCTAGAACTCAAAAGAGCTGAAATGAAAAGAAAAAGAGAGAGATGTGCTCGTGTTATCACTTGCAACGCATCTTTTAAACATGCCACACCTTCCCTGTAATCTTAGCCTAAATAAAATTACCCTAGGTTAAGATCTGACGATCTCTTATGTTTAGTTGGTCCAAAGTCGTTTCAGTTCAAAAAGCTGCAATCAAGGCGAAAAAGAGGCATATTCAGTCTCATGTTCAGTCATACACATTTGGTGTGTAGTCCATGCTGGAGGCAGATTTAAAAGCCCTCCTTGCAACAACTTTACGCCGCTGTTGCGTCACTTCTGTGACGCAGTGGCGTAAACAATGCACCGCGTTGCGACGTATTTACAACGTGACCCATCTAGGGAGATTCGTCACGTTGTAAAGCCCTGCGCTACATTATACCTGCGTCAGGTCTAATGTATGCAGGGTGGGCGTTCCAAAGTGAGAAAGCCTCGTAAAAGTGACGCAGTGAAATCTACAAGATTTCACTGACTCACTTTTACAATGCCACTGCGTCATAACCTTACGCCTGCTTGAAGCAGACGTAAGGAGTGATGCAGCACGTTAGGAATAGGCATTCCTAACCATTTCTGGAGTTGCGTCGTGCTTGCGGCGGCACGACTCCAGCAATGCGCTGCCTGTACGCCAAAAGATGCGTCACGCATCTGTCTAGCATTGCGCCACGGTGCGCCGCATTGTAAATGTCACGCATCCATAGTGGCACAAGGGTTTTTTTACGGGACGCAAATGAACTGACGCATCTCTGCTAATATGCAGAGATGCGCCAGTTCTTGTAAATCTGCCCCTTGGCATTTTACACTTGGAGGAAACAAATACGGAACACTTACCTATGACATCTGAGAGGATTTGGTGTGGTGTGATCAGATGAAGTTTAGCGTTGGTCTTAGAGCAATCTAAGGAAGAGAAAATTGATTGCGAATTACCTCTCCATTTTATTTATTTTGATTTTTCACGTGAAGGAATGAGCGTAAAACTCACTTATTCATGTGTGTGATGACACTTGTAAAAACGGAGGCGCACTTGTCTTTAAAAAGGTGAAAGAAATGAGTGGGCATAGGGAAAACATGATTAGCCAATGTAGTGATAACTCCGGAACACTTGAGTATCAATTTTTAATAGAACCATTACTACAGCCCACTGTGTACTGTTTTTTGTTGTCCGTACTTCTGGCAGTGTGTGTTGTAAAAATATCTTGTAATTTGATTATTTTCCAGGAAGGGAGGGCGCAAATGTTTCAATGGCAGACTGTCCCTAATTGAAGGGAAAATTGTTTTTGTTTAAGGCTTGAAAGATGTTGTTGACATTAGACATCAGAAAAAAAACGCTGCTTAGTCTCCTCTGTCTGCAGATCATGTTACTTAGTACCCCATATATGCTGCTGCTCTCCAGGCTCTCTCTATGTTCTTGCTGTTTGTATTACGTGAGCCCAATGTCTGGTTGCCCAAAATATTTACCATATAAAATGTGAGGACACCCCTGCATGTGACCCAGCTTGTTGCTAAAAGGTTTGAAGTGCATCTGTTTGAAGCCCTAGCGTGCTCTCTTAATGACCGTTTATGACCGTGAGGCGGTATATACACTCAAACAATTTGCCCAGCCTCATCTTAGCAATATTCGTTATAGTCTTACACTGCGTGCAATCTGTCGTGTCGCGGTCTAGTCCTCCGTCGTCACGTGACTCCCGCAACGACGCCGGGAGTGACGTGACGCGGCTGGATGCACATTCAACAATCGCGGCGCGAGAAGAAAGACGCGCTCTCGCTAATAACCACGAATAAAGAAGTTAAACGCATGCAAGTGTTTGTCCTCACTCCAGGGGGGCAAATAACATACTTTACAGTGGCGACGAGGTGGAAGAACCGCAAAGCCATTTTCCTGCTGCAACTACAAAAGCAATTTGTTCAGGGAGAGCTGGTACAGCACGGCGGCAGCAACCATCCGGCCAGCAACGTTGAGGCGTAGTGGCAGGCAGCCAGCTCCGACCCCCTAAGAGCATCAGCGCGCAAATCGGTGCGCGGTTCCAGTCTTTCTCCAATTCCCTGCAGCAGCTGCCACCATTGGGCCCCAGAGACTGTGTAGTCTGCTCCGCGCCACCACGCAGGTGTGCCCAGAAAGGGATTCTTGCCCTCAATCCCGGCACTGCTCCACAGGCAGCACACCACCCGGTGCAGAGTATGCCGCCCTCACTACTCCATCGCCTGCCACGGCACAGCGGCATCTGTGAGTATCTGTGAGTACCCTGCAGCCAGCAACTTTATCCATAAACAAGGCGCCCCGCCTTCCACGCTGCCCACGCCATGTGCGCACAGACCTTCTCCTTAACGAACCCAGTTCCCTTTCTCCCTAAACCGGGAGAACCAGCCATGAAATGGGCCGACTAGAAAGGTTACTTCCTTAACTACCTCTCAGCGCTGAAAGATGAGGGGAAGGAAGAGTTCTCCAGTAAGTGCAGGAAGAAAATCCTCCTGCATAATTTAGGACCAGTAGGCCTGCGCGTCTATGACAACATGGTGAAGAAACCGAGAGCTTCCGCTGACGACGATGTCTTCCAACATGCTCTCGACAACCTGGACAGCCATTACCGGCCGGTAATTTGCACAGCCATCGACCGGTACAATTTTTTCCAACGTAAACAGACCGAGTCAGAAACGGTGGAGAACTACGTAGCAGCCCTTAAGAAGCTGGCCATCAACTGCAAGTTTGGAGCCCTGCACGATGATCTTATCAGGGACCAAATCATAATGCACACCACCCACTCAAGCATCCAAGAAAAGCTTTGGGTCAATGGCGAAGCGTCCCTCCCAGAGATCATCTCAATAGTCAAGAGGGCCGAGTTGTCCAAACAGTGCGCACTCGCTGCCAAGAAAGAAACCGTTCCATAGCTGACAGTGTGCAAAGTGACAGGCAGGAGAGTCCCGAATGCGAAACATGCACCCACTTCAGGCTCAGCTCTTAGCAGGCAACCCATGCTCAGCTACAAAGGACCCAACCGCACCTCAGCGGCTAGACAAGGAACCTGCTACAGATGCGGCAGCCAATCTCACATGGCGAGCGATCGGAAGTACCTGCCGTTCCATGTCAAATGCTCCTTCTGCGGAATCACAGGGCATTTCGGAAAAGTCTGCAGACGGAAGCCCAGAAGCGCCACTGTCAAATACATGCAACAAGACTCCGACGACCAAGACGGGGCACACCAATCCGACCAGGAGTGCATCCTGTGCATCAAAGACCACATCCTGGGCGTCCACGGCACGACCAAGAGAAAACCTTCTTGCTTGCTACTGATCGGGGGCATCAAAATCAACATGGTAGCGGACTCCGGCTCCCCATACACGATTATCCAAAAACAGGTATGGGACGAGGACTTTGCCCACGTGGTAGGGGATCGACTTCAACCCACCGACATTCACCCAGTCACATATACAGGACAGAGGATCCCAATGATGGGGTTCAGGAGTCTCCCGTTCGAGTTCAAAGGCAGGCACACAACAGCTAAGCTGTACGTCGTGCAGAAAGGCCCATCTGTCCTTGGGTGGGTGGACCAGGGAGCTCTGGGCATACAACTCAACCCAGGCGGCGACTCCCAATTACTCCTAATGGACGACCCATCCACGCCAGCCTGGTTGAAGGCGGAGTTTACCACGGTTTTCAGCGACCACATCGGGAAGCTGTTCAAATTCACCCACAAGATCATGCTCAGAGAAGGTGCGGTGTCAGTCTCCCACAAGGTCAGGAACATCCCATTCAACTGCAGAGAGGCTGTACAGCTAGAACTGAAACGGCTGGAGGACAACGACATCATAGAACCAATAGAGTGCGCCGAGTGGCTTGCGCCCTTAGTGGTAGTGCGCAAACGGAACGGAAAGATTCGTCTGTGCATTGATCTCCGTGAACTTAATAAAAACATAATTGTGGACAAGTTCCCATTGCCCAAAATAAACGAATAACTAGCACAGACAAAGGGAGTCAAATGGTTTTCCACCATTGACCTCAAAGCCGCATATCACCAAGTGTTGCTCCACCAGTCGTGCAGGAAGCTCACCTCTTTCATCACGCCTTTCGGCTGTTACAGGTTCCGACGGTTGCCCTTTGGTCTTGCATCCACTGCGGCTGTCTTTCAAAAACTCATGCACGCACTCTTCAAGAATGTCCACCGTGTTCTCTACTTCCAGGATGACATCTTTGTCATGGGGAAGTCCAAGGATGAACATGACCGCATCCTACACACCATACTGCGCACGCTGGCGGCCAATGGTCTCACGGCAGAATTCAAGAAATGCAAGTTCGGCTTACGCAAATTGACTTACCTGGGACACGAAATCGGTGACGCAGGCTTCTCCCCAAAAACGGCAAATGTGGAAGCCATCATGTCAGCACCGTCCCCGCAAAGCAATGAGGATGTCCGCTCGTTCCTGGACCTGGCGCAGTTCTACAGCAAGTTCGTCAGGAACTTTGTGACTAAAACGCACAGCTTACGTTCACTCCTGAAAGACAAAAACGCCTTTTCCTGGTCCGCAGAGTCGGAAGCCGAATTCTCCACCATTAAAAGAGATATCTGCGGGGCGATTCCCTTACACGGATTTGATGGCACTGTGCCCAGCATCCTGACAACGGACGCCAGTGACAAAGGGTTGGGAGCGGTCCTCACCCAGAGAGCCGTAGATGGTATGGAGACCACTGTGGGGTTTGCCTCCCATTCCCTTACCCCCTGTGAAGAGAGGTACAGTGTAATCGAAAAGGAGATGCTAGCAACCATCTCGGCAATACCTGTGGGGGTCAAGATTCACACTCCGCACAGACCACAAACCCCTAATCAAAGTCCTCACTTCCAGCAGCAAAGTGGCAGCCACCCCACGCATCGCAAACATGACGTTGTGTCTCTTGGACTTCGTGTACGATGTGGAATACATCCCTGGTCCCCAGAACAGAGTGGCAGACTTCCTCTGCAGAGCTGCGGCCATGGAAGGGCCAGTCACACAGTCGGACTGGGGTGAGTACAGCGTGGCATTCATGTCGGATTACGAACACTCTATCAGTGTCCAGGACTGGGAAAAAGCCTATGCGAAAAACACAGAACTTTCACAAGTCAAACAGTATGTCACGCACGGTTAGCCAGAGGAGAAGCACACAAAGAACAACTTCAGGGAATAATGGGAAGTCCGCGATGAACTCTCAATCACTGATGACTCGGTGTTTCTGCTGCGAGGTGACAGAGTGGTGCCCCCAGTAATGTTGATCAACCGCATACTCCACATCACCCACGAAGGCCACCTGGGCATTGTCAAGGCAAAAAGAAGAATGAAACTGCTATACTGGTGGCCAGCCAAGGACAACCATGTGGAGAGATTCATGCAAGCATGTGAACATTGTGCCAGAGCTGATAAAACACTCATCAGTTTGAGACCCCCCCATGGGCGAGTTCGACACTCCCAACAACCCTTGGGAAGACTTGTCCATTGACATCGTAGGGGACGCGCTCTCTGGAACTTATCACCCGTCGTGAGGGGAACAGCTTGGCTGCTCATTCTAATGCCGTGAGGGGAACGGCTCAGTACTTACCCGGACCTCCGTGAGGGCAACGGCCTACACTTCCCAGCAACCTCTGGTTGGCGCAAGACAGGAGCGTCATCCCTGCGCCTGCTGCACCCTGAAAGCGTTGCTGCACTCCCGCAGCGCGAAAAGCGTCTCTCAGGAACTTATCATCCGCCGTGAGGGGAACGGCGTGGCTGCTCATTCTAACTCTGTGAGGGGAACGACTCAATACTTACCCACACCGCCGTGAGGGCTGCGGCCTACACTTTCCAGCAACCCCTGGTTGGCGCAAAGCAGAAGCGTCATACCTGCGCCTGCTGCACCCTGAAAAGCGCCGCTGCACTCCCGCAGCACGGGACGCGCTCTCAGGAACTTTTCATCCGCCATGAGGGTAACGGCTTGGCTGCTCATTCTAACGCCGTGAGGGGAACGGCTCAGTACTTACCCGGACTGCCGTGAGATCGACGGCCTACACTTCCCAGCAACCCCTGATTAGTGCAAGGCAGAAGCATCATCCCTGTGCCTATTGCACCCTGAAAAGCGCCGCTGCAATCCTGCAGTGCGGGACGCGCTCTCAGGAACTTATCAGCTGCCGTGAGGGGAATGGCTTGGCTGCTCATTCTAACGCCATGAGGGGAACGGCTCATTACTTACCCAGCCCACCGTGAGGGCAACGGTCTACACTTCCCAGCAACCCCTGGTTGGCGCAAGGCAGGAGCGTCATCCCTGCGTCTGCTGCACCCTGAAAAGCGCCGCTGCACTCCCGCAGCACGGGACGCGCTCTCAGGAACTTTTCATCTGCCGTGTGGGGAACGGCTTGGCTGCTCATTCTAATGCTGTAAGGGTAACGGCTCAGTACTTACCCGGACTACTGTGAGATCAACGGCCTACACTTCCCAAATACCCCTGGTTGGCGCAAGGCAGGAGGGTCATCCCTGTGCCTTCTGCACCCTGAAAAGCGCCGCTGCACTCCCGCAGCACGGGACGCGCGCGAGCAGCGCCCGGGCAAAGCCCGGGCCAAGGGCTGGCCCTTCCTTGCCCGTCATCGCCAGGAAGAGGCAGGGCAGGGCCACGCCCCTTACTTCGAAGGGCCCAGGTCCTCGTGCTCCACAAGAGACGGCAGAAAGGTATTGTGAGACTCTTTTTAACAACTCTTGCACTTGCAGCTGACACTTCCCCTCGTGTAGATATTTGGAACTGGTATGCTTCACGGCCAAGTTGACTGGGTATAATAATAATAACCATCTTCTATTTCGGCGTGGGCTGATTGGACCCTATTGGACTTGTTTTATACCTAATACCGGGACATTATACAACACACTTTATTGACAGTAATCTGTTCACATGCCCATCACAGCTGCCAAACATATTAAGCATGTCGCACTTTTGTCCTTTGGGGCCAGACCTTGCTAGCCTCAGCACTTTGCACTTTATGGTAGGTGTTTACATGCCCTTATTGTTGCTAAATATATTATCACGTTGCACTTTTGACCTTAGGGGCCAGACCTTGCTAGCCTCAGCACTTTGCACGTTATGGTCCGTGCTTACATGCCCTTTTGCTGCTAAACTTACTATCACGTTGCACTTTTGTCCTTTGGGGCCAAGGTTTCGTTGGGTTCCTGACCAACTCTGAAATCCAGTAGATTGGTAATTCGTCGACCAACCCGACCCTTGAGTCTGTGTTTGTCCAGTTTCTTTTTTGCATATTTGCACGATTGTCTCTCCTTTTGCTTTGGATATGGGGAAGCGTGGTTGTGTACCCCAAAAAAAACCTTCGGTGTTACTACCGGCCCCACTCCCCCAAACTTCAATTGATAGGATGCTACAGAGAGCTATCGGGGTAGTCTCGACTGAAATTGAGCTCACTGAGAGGCGACTATCCTTAACCCCAGACCTCTTTCCTCAATCTCTAGGGCCACCTATCTCTGTACAATCTAGTCCAGGTTCTATCCTTAGTCCATCAAAATCCTTACCTGGACCCAGCGAGATTTTGCCATCACCCATACATTCCTCCCCAGTAAAACCGAAAACCCGCAAAGGTAGAACAAACACCATATTGCCCAAAGCCACGAGGCGAAAAACATGCAATGGGACAGGAACAAATAAAAAGCCCAGTCCAGAAACCTGCCCCAGTGAGGGTGAACCAGTCAGACTGGCAAGAGTGGCAGAACCCCCCCTAAACTCTCCCAAAAACCCTGACTGTCCTTCATGGGTGAGGAACTTGATAGTGGAATTAGAGGCAAAGATGAGAGCTATTGTTAAAGAAGAGTTAGCGCTCCACCTCGGGAACAGAACTAGCGGCCAGATGCCCGCGCCGTGTGTACCTGGCAATCCTCTGGCCAATATTTTGCCGACCCTAGCTGAGAAGAAAGATTGCAATACACAGACGGACAAAGTATGGCAACCTCCACTACCCAGAGGTGGTACTTCCACCATTCCATCATGCCCTGCCACTACGAGCACTGCCAAGAAAGGGACTCCTAGAGCTGCCCAAGTAGGCAACGTTCACTCCCCTGGCGACAATATACAAATTCTGGTTTTCTGTCTTCTTTTTATACATATGGGTTGTTGTCTATATGAATTGTTTCACTTGATGGATGCGAGAATGCGGAGTGTTTGATTGGTAAGACTGATGGAAATATATGTGTTTGTATTTGTGTATTTTATTGTATAGAGCTCTTTTTGTGGGGATATGATGATTCATTGTTTATTCTACCATTCGATCAGCTTTGGTCAAATTGTTTTTCCTCTTTATTGTCTATGTATATCTAATGCACTTATGCTTTTGTGTGTTTTGTTTGTTTTTTGACTTGCTTTGACATGTATCTTCTTGAAAATTAAATATTACTTATGTACTATATCATGAAATAAATACTGTATTTGTATTATATTTTTGTTTATATGTACTTTGTTATGTATTGTATTCTCCCCTGATCGATATTTAAGGTTTTGGTTGTTATCGATTGGAGACGTGTCTACGCTCCTCTATTATCAGGTGGCAGGTGACATTCTCCTCCCTTGTCCATGAGGATGAAATTTTGCTTATTAGTTATTAATTTTGGCTGACCTGTCCCCCAGCCCTCGTGCACCGCCCACAGGGATCCAACCATACACCTTGGCCTTTTTTTACTCTTGTAATTATCCATCACCATGGACCCCTTGCACTAGAGCTCCAATAAACTGGTTACAACCCCATTCTACTTTCGGCCAACTGTCCAGAATACAGTATAACGTTCCAGTAGCAAATAGGTTTGGGGCACTTGAAGAGGTAGATTGACATTTGACTCCATCTGATCCCTCTTCCACCCAGGGGCTAGGGGGGGTTAATAGAGAGCCTAATCTTAGAATTACAGGGCTGCACTCCCTAAACACCGCTGGTGAGACACAAGTCGCTTTAGGCGAACCTCATCATAAATCCCACCTGGGACCCCAAGACTCGGTAGGCGTCACCCTAGAGATATTAAACAACAAACCCTCCCCCATTCCTGAATTGACAATGGCAACTAAGGGAATGGGAGTACCAGACCCCGAGCCCGAGCCAAACATGACACAAACCAGGAACCCCTCTGGCATTATCGTGTGTGATGCCATCTCGAACCTGGTTCTCCAGCTGAGGGTGTTGACATGAAACATTGTCGGTATCAAAAACAAACTCCGAAATCCTGATTGGATACAGTTTGTACAAAATCACGATGTATGTATGTTCCAGGAGACATGGGTCAGAGAGGACACTGTCATGAGAGGCTTTGCAACTTTTAATGTGTTAGCAACCACGGGGGCAGAGGCAGACCATCGGGTGGGTTAGGCACATGGGTTGCCACACACCTGGACTGTACTGTTGAACAGCTGAACACCTCTTCGGATGGCATCCTGTGTACTCTCCTTACTTTTAATGTTGGGACCAAAGCTGCATTTATTAACATCTATTCCCGTCCGGTGTCCTTTGGCCAGGAATCCCAGACCATAGATATGCTTACTACATTCATCGAGCAAGTTCACCCGAATATTAGGTTGGTGATAGGTGGTGATTTTAACTGTCAGTTTGAGCCCCTAGCCCTCCCTACTGACCCTTCGCTCACTGCCAAGGATTCCCTTTGGCTGATTCCTGAACCGCTGATCCCTCCGGTGAGAGCTTGGACCCCCGTGGTATTACAGATCAATGCGGTCACACTAACCCAAGCATTGAGAGCATGTAATGGTCGTACCAAGTCAGACCAACCTGGAAAATCCACTTTCAATAGACCAGGGCAAGCATCTTTATTGGACTATATTTTGGTGGAAGCAAGTATATGGCAATGGGTTGTCGATTTCGCTGTCTGGCCCAGACTCGACAGCGACCACAAAACGCTCTGGTTCTCGATCTTGAGCTTCCGGAACTTTATAATCCCCCAATCACTAGCAACCTTACTGGTACCAATTTATCTTTAGACAACAACAGGAGGCAAATTAGGTGGTAAACCCTGAAGCAGTCACCAGGCAAGATCGCTGCCCTGTACTCCCTAATTATTCCACCTTTATTGGTAATGGAGAAGGCCGCACAGACCCCTAACTCCAATGGTACTACCGCTCAACTTACGACCATCCACACAGATCTGACCACTAGTTTGACCAACATCTTTAATCCCTTGATATACTCTAAAGGCAAGAGGACCCCTAAAACCACTTGGTTTAATAAATCCTGCCGAACAGCAAAGGGTGCCCTCATTGATGCCATAAAACTAAAAGACAGATCTCTGATAAAAATCAGGAGGGCCCTATATAACGATACTCTAAAGATAGCCAAAACGGAGTGGGAGTCTCAAAGATGGGATGCAATAAAACAGGGCCTCACTAATAGAGATATGAGGGCGTTCTGGACCCTGGTTCGAACAGCCAGCATCTCAGAGAGCTCACCCATTGAGTCGAATATTGCAGCAGACTCTTGGAAACTTCATTTCCAATCGTTGTATTCCACCCAGGACATTGTAGAGCCAATAGGGGGAATCTCGCCAACTGTTGTGGGGAACCCCCCGGAAGACGATGGAGGATTCACCCTGACTGAAGTGCTTAGTGCAATTGAGAAGCTTTCTCTTGGAAAGGCCTTGGACTAGACAAGATTCCCGGGGACCTATTTCGGGAGCAGCCCAATATCTGGGATGCATATCTATGTGTAATATTTAATGTCATTTTAGATGGCATGGAAATCCTGGATACCTGGTTAGGGGCAGAAATGTTCTCAGTATATAAGAAGGGATCTCTCCTCCTGCCCACCAACTATAGGCCAATTAGCTTGATTGACATAACCCAGAACCTGTTTGCCAGGATTGTTCTGGAGCGCCTCCAGTCCTGGGTGGACGAGCGTGAGATCCCGAGTCCGTACCAGGCCGGCTTCCGTAAAAATATTTCTACCATCGACCACATTTTCAGGCTCCAATTGTTATATTGGAAGATGGTGACTATAGAGGGTGGGAGCCTCTATTTGATCTTCGTTGATCTTAAATCAGCCTTTGATTTGGTGCCCCGTGATAAACTTTGGGCAGTTCTAGAGCAACTGGGCATTCCGCCCTACTTGCTCTCTTTGATCAAGAGATTGCACACTGGAAATTTTGACCAGGTGAGATTCGGGAAACATGGAGAACTGACTCCGCGTTTCCCAGTGAACAGGGGTGTAAGGCAGGGGTGTGTTTTGGCCCCCACTCTGTTCTGTCTTTTCATTAATGCTCTGGTGGACCACCTAAACGAGGTAGCCAACACCGATGCCCCAAAGCTCGCCCGTGGCAAGGTGCCAGCAATGATGTTTGCGGACGACACCTTGTTACTATCTAAATCACCCATGGGCATCCAAAGGACCCTTGACAGCTTCTCTCTATTCTGCAAGAATAGGGGCCTAGAGATTAACACTCTAAAAACCAAGTATATGGTATTTAATCCTAGTAAAACATCTCGCCCTAATCCTACTCTAAATGGTATCCAGCTAGAGAGGGTAGCTGTCTTTGATTACCTGGGTGTTATATTGACGGAAACCTTTGGGTGGAACCCACAGCATGAAAAGGCAGGCCTAAGGTTAGCACAGATGGCGTGGGGTTTGGCAAAACTTTACAGGAACTCCACATCTAGACAACCTGGCCCATTGACTGAGATATACAAAGTCCAAATCAGGACTGCTGTAATGTACGGGGCAGAACTTTGGGGACACCTCCCTGTAGGTAGATTGGTCAAAACCGAGAATAAGTTTATGAGGCAGCTCTTGGGGCCTACCGTAAAGTACTCCCCTCATCCCCCTACGTATGGACCTTGGGACAAGACCCATAGATGAGGAGATAGGACTGCGTCCCCTGACTTTCTGGCGTAGGCTATGGGCGACCCCCGAGCTAATAGCCTACCAGTCGGAACTCAAAGCAATCATGGGGCTCCCAGGGGTGGGTAAACTACCTTGATTCTCACACATAACAGATCTGTGCCATAGACAAGGCCGGTCGAACCTATGGACCCATCCTGAGGAAGTGTCCCCTACAAAATCAAGGCTTGAACTAGTCAAAACTTATAGACAGTTCAGATTGGCCGAAATCCAAGAGAGCACAAAACTAGGCCGCTTAACCTCAGACTTCCTCAATTTTAAAGACCAGTATTCATTTGAACTCTTCCTTGATGATGTACATCCGTTTATGGCAAGGAAACTCTATGTTCAATTTAGACTGGGTTGCTTGCCGGTCCACGCATTTACAAAGAACTGGTCAAAAGCTTCCCCTGTAAGCTGTCCTGCCTGCAATGGCCAAGAAGAGACTCCCATCCACATTTTCTTATTTAGTCCAGAATATGATGTACCCAGGAGGTACTGACTTTTACCAATCTGCAGGAAACTGGGGCTCAGACAGTCATGGGAGGCCTTTAGAGTCTTGAGAACCGGCACTCACCCCCGATTGTTTTTGAGGTGTCTCGGATCCTTAACTCTATGTGGCATATGCGCCGCAAGTTTTTTATCTCCCCCTGCACATATTAATCGCTCCTTTGCCATTTACTATTGTCTTGATCTTACTAACAAATGAAATCAATGTTTAATCCGCTTTTAAAATTTTAATATTTTTCAACTGTTATGAATTGTGCCTAACTTACTGTAAATGGCTATATCCTGTAATGTCCATTGATGTTTTTATTGCTCTAATCTAGTGTTGTATGTATTTTATGTTTTTGCTTTTATGGACTATAAGATCGAAGTAAAGCTTGGAAATGGAATGGACATCGTAGGTCCCATCCTAGACTCCTGGGGCACGCCTAAACATCTCATCGTCTTAGTGTACCGTTACGCGAAGTGGCCTGAGGTCAACATATGCGAATCAGTGGTCTCGGATGCTGTCGTCACTTTCCTCACCGACATCTTCCTGAGAGAAGGCATTCCCAAAACCATCACCAGTGACAATGGGCCCCAGTTCACTTCGGCCAAATGGACAGCGTTCACCACACAAAATAGTATCCAGACCAGACACACACACGTCTACCACCCTGCAGGCAACGGACAGGTGGAACGCTTCAACCGGGTGATCATGGGCTCGATCCAGGCAGCCATCAATGCCGGAAAGAACTGGGAGACCGAGGTAAAGAGCACGGTATGGGCGTATCGCATCACTCCCACCCTCCCAGGTTACAGCCCGTTTAAGATCTTTTTTTTTTTTTTTTTTTTTGAAACCGTTTATTACAAAACTCAAAAAATATACAAAGATGGGCCTACAACCTTCCGGCCGGCCGCTAGTAAACAAAAGGAGCATATGATACACATTGTAGAGCGCGCGTTGCGGCTAAGGAAGATGCACAGGAGTTAGCAGCGTTGATAGCCACACCATCCGGACCACACTGTACGGTTTCATTTTAAACTGAAATAACAACCAGAAAAAACAAAAACCACAAGGCAATCTACAATCAGAAATAGCAGCATGTGCTCCCCTGAGAGGGGGACCCTACCAATCCATAGGAGTATCAAGAAGGGGAAGAGATCAGGATTAGGGCTGGGTAAAACTCAATGCCCGGAACGGGGAAGATGGGTCGGCTACGGGGATGGGGCAGGCGACGGATCGGGCAATAACGGTGGAGTACAGATTCCCCCGCGGTAGGCGTTCCAGGGGCCCCAGACTTTCACCCATGTCCCAGGCTTACCTCTCGCAACATACACCACCTTTTCCCGAAACATGCACCAATCCATATGTTCCTTCCAGGCCGAGACAGTCGGGGACCTCTGAGATCCCCACAGTTGAGCAATATCACACTTAGCCACCATATATCCCAGAGTCACCCACCACGTCTGTGGCGCCGAGTAGTCGGTAGGTTCCCACACATTCAACAGGCATCTCCTCGCTTCGGGTAGCAGCACCACATGCGTAACCACACGCAGGACCTCATGTACACCACGCCAGAATCGCTCCACCTCCGGGCATTCCCACAATATATGCAGAAAGGTTCCCAAAGCGCCACACCCACGCCTACACAACCCGTCCACAGCATAGCCCATACGCAGAAGCCTCGGCCCCGTCATGTAGACTCTGTGGAGTATCTTGAGCTGGACGAAGCGAAGGCGGGCCGGTATGGCCACCTCTTTCGGGGAGGCCACCGCAAGGGTCCAGTCCTCGTCGTCCAGCTCCAGTCCATCGGCAACCCAAGCCTCACGAAGGGCAATCAGCAATCCCGTGCGGTCATTGATCAGTTTTTTGTAGATCAGTGAGATCGTGCTGTCCGGAACGTGTCCATCCAGCACTCTATCCTCAAGGGGGGAACACTCCGGGATGGATGCAACGTCCGGGAAGACGGAGCCCAGTGCATGACGGATCTGCAAATACCGAAAGTACTCCCTGCCATGCAAGTGGAACTCCGTCTGCAGCATCACGAACGTTTTAAATCCTCCCCTCGTCCAGAGATCCCCCACCTTGCTAATGCCTATCATGTCCCACTTCTCGAAGCCCTTCGAGGTCCACAGGGAGCCCAACTGCTCGGACGCGTATAGTGGTGACGCCCGGGTCAGACGATCCTTCCACCCCATCGCCACATTAGCCGCGTGCCACACTCGCACCATGACACGCGTGGGGCCGGTCAGCCGAGCGTCGGGCGTGCTGGAGTAGAGCGCTCGATTATAGTCCCCACCCGGGAGTAGCATCTTATCCATTTCGAATGCCGGGTTTAAAGCGGGCCCATACAGGCCGTGATTAATCGCAGCCAGCTGGGAGGCCCAATAGTATCGTTTGATATCCGGGAGGGCAATCCCGCCGTCATACCATGGGAGCGTCAGCTTCGCCAGGGCGATACGCGGCCTCCCGTCCCAGAACAGGCGGCGCTGCAAACTCTCCACCTCACGGAAGTAGCGCGCTGGGACGGGGTCCATAGTATTCTGCAAAGCGTAGAGGAAGCGCGGCAGAGACATCATCTTAAACAATGCCGCCCGGCCGAGCGGCGAGAGCGGCAAGCGCCGCCAGCGCGTGACATCTTCCTTCAGGCGCTGGAGGGGGGGAAGCAAGTTCCGATCATACCGGGCCTCCGGGTCCAGAGCAATGAAGACACCCAGGTACCGAAATCCCTGCGGGGCGATCTGGATCGGACAGCCCCGCGGGAGAATGGGCGCCTCCCCAGAGAGAACATACACGCACGATTTAGCCCAGTTGATGACAAGGCCGGAGTTACGACCAAATGAATGCAAAACATCAACCAGTACTATAAGTGAGTTACGTGGGGAAGCTAGGTACAAGAGGATGTCATCGGCGTATAGGGATACGCGGTCCTCATGCTCGGGGGTCCAACGGAGACCACGGATGGAAGGCTCCCACCGCAGCCACTCTGCCAGGGGCTCCAAGGCAAGCGCAAAAAGGAGCGGCGATAAGGGGCAGCCCTGCCGCGTGCCCCGGCCCAGCTCAAACGGAGCCGATACTCTACCGTTCACCACCACCTGCGCCAATGGGCTCGAATACAGCAATTTGACCCAACTGATGAACCCTGCGCCAAAGCCAAACTTCGCAAGCATCGCCCAGATGTATGGCCATTCAAGTGTATCAAACGCCATGGTGGCGTCCAGGGATGCCAAAATGGCCGGCTCCCGTATGTACTGAACACGTGCAAGCACCC